>NC_092199.1:7513333-8164166 GCF_043641665.1 Enoplosus armatus | reverse complement strand
TCCTGTGCAGACTGTGGGAGCAGTGGTAAGTCGCCTTGTGTAACGCTTCGGTTTTTGGATGTTCTCACGAGCTATAACATACTGTAGTCTGGCAAAACTGTTAGTATGTTGGTAAAAGCTCACAAGCAGCAGTGTGAATGTATATGAGGAACAGAGGTGGGCGACATGATTAAAATCATTATCACAATATTTAGAAGAGTAGTTATTAGATATATATCACAATAGGGCATATATATGTGTGTGTGTGTGTGTATATATATATATATATATATATATATATATATATATATATATATGCAAAATCCCATGTAAAATATCAAAACGTGAATGACCAAAACGCTTCAGACAGTTTTTAACTAAAATTAGCTTGGAGTCGTTCATTCAGACCAGGGTGGGTGACATGGATAACATCTTCTATCAAGGTATCTGTCATGGTCATTTTATGTCACAACAAAGTTATATTTGTACTTACTTTATTGCTACATAGTTACAGCATGATATAGTGCATTTTCTGGAAATTCAGTTGGCTAAATGTTTATATAACTAGATGTAAATGTCTGTTTTTTGCCTGAAATACCTGAAAAATCATTGTACTTTATCACATTGATGCAAAAATCCTGCAAATCCAATATTTTCATAGAGCATTCCTGCTCATTGATGTGCAAAATTGCCTGCATTCACCTGATACAGCCAGAGATATCAAAGCTACCTTGGTATAAAGGTTATAGAAAAATCTGTGGTTGTTGACAAATTTCCATCATCATACAATTTACAGTATACTGTCATATCACGCTACCCCGGTAGCAGCAGATCTCTGCATCGGTTAGGCAGATGTCACATTCTTGCTCCACATTTTTCACTTGCCTTTAAGGGATTTAATGGAAGAACAATGTTCAAATTGAGTGGCTGAAGGGATCCAAATTGCTTGCAACCCTCAGTGGGCTCAAGAAGGGCAGATGCTCCATAAGTGGCCGTTAGAATCTGAAATCACCCAAGTAATTTTCACTCAATTCAGATTCTTCTTATAGAGCGCACCAGGAACAGCGGATCAAAGATCAACCCTTTTCCCACTGCAGATTGGTGGCATTTCCTTTACTGTTCTTTTGTTCCAGACAAAACTGCTAACCCCCCCATAAAATTACCCCTGCCAAGGAGTCATTTATGTTTGAACAATTATTTTAAATGCCATAAGGAATTGTTCTCCTGGTGACATTTTTATAGCTCAAATTTGACTAAGTAGCGTTGAGGTGGTTTTCATTAACCGCTCGTAGTGTACACAAATTGTGCTCTCACTGTAAAACAGCTGTTTTACAACCATGAGAGGGAGCCGGGTGAGGGAGAAGGCAAGCTTTTACATGACTTTCATGGATCGGCTTCCATTAGAATGAGTGCTGCTACTGTTTCTGCCTCATTAAGATCAAATTATCTGTAATTAGCGCCTCAGATGTTTGATCATACTGTTTTTAGCCACAACTTGTGGCAGGGAGGGGGGAGTGTTGCGGACATACAGGCCAACCATTGTTTTTGATGATGTAATTTGTTAATATTTAACCTTACTGTGTGAATAAGCTTGGTCTCTAGCTCTGTGACACAGTCAACGCTGGTAAAAATGTGCTAATATGCATTTTGCTTCTGAAGGGCATCCATCATGTCTGAAGTTTTCCCCTGAATTAACCTCAAATGTGAAGAGATTACGATGGCAGTGTATTGAATGCAAAACCTGCAGCTCCTGTCGAATACAGGGGAAAAACGCTGTAAGTATAATGTTGCACGCATCTTAACATTTTCAGTGTTGTTGGCTTGGAGGTAGATCTCATTTTGTGCATCCCTTAGGATTTGTTGGTTTTCCCTCAGATTTGTAAAGCCTCTCTTGTGCACAATTTGGCTTATTTTTCCAGAGGACTTTAAATGACAGGGGGTTGTTACATGTATGCAACAGGGACATCCCTCACACATACCTGCTGTTCCCTTTCAGGATGAGATGCTATTCTGCGATTCATGCGATCGGGGCTTTCACATGGAATGCTGCGACCCGCCGCTTTCAAGAATGCCAAAAGGTGAGGTGTTTACACTGTCTGGCTTCTCTGTTTCCCACTCTGCTGTCATTTCAAAGCCTTTTCTTCACAGACGGCCGTTTGGGGCTGTCACTCAGCGCACAGAGAGGCAGCGGTGGCTTATTAGGAGCTTTGCATGCATATCAAATTATTTCAGCATCCCCGGGGAGATTTGCTATCTCTGGATTACAGTACTGACCCTACAGCGAGGCTTGTAATGATGGCGCACGTACTGTAGTAGGACATTTGGCAGGCAATTCATACAAGTCACATAGCTTTGCTCAACAAGCTGACATGAAGTCTATTTCACTGGACAGAATTGACCCAATGTTTTTCTTATGGATTTTCGCTTTGTGCTGAGTAATTGATTGTCATTGTGAGCTGGTGGGATCCTCGCCAGCTCTCGGTATTAAAGGAAATGTTTCAAATGAATGTACTGTATGTCCTCTGAATTGATGAACCCACCCAAACGATACTCTCTGTGTTTGGACCGCCTCCAGGAACCTGGATCTGCCAAGTGTGCAGGCCGAAGGAGAATGGGAAGAAACTGCTGCACAAGAAAGCCGATCAGATCAAACGTCGATATGCAAAGCCAATTGGAAGGCCCAGAAATAAGCTCAAACAAAGAATGTAAGGGTGCTATAATCTAAATATTAGCAGTTTCATTTTGTTCAAGGGATATTCATATTGATAATAATAACTTGTATTCCAAGTTAATTGCCAAGATCTGGGAACATAGCAACATTGCTGAAAGGAAGTTAAATGGTAACAGTGAACGTTCCTGGTTCAACTTTGACCTACCACTGTTGCGTGCGATGTTTCCAGATCAGAGCAATTACTGTGGTGAGTACAATGTTATCATAACAGATAAAGATTATGGTCAAAACTACTCAAATAAGACCCGAGCTGTAATTAAGTTTTTTTTGGGGCCAAAATGTGTCGACTGCTCACAAAAAACACTTGATACTCACAATATGCACCAATAAGTAATCCGTGGTGTGCAGTGTGCAGTGGTGGACGAAGATCAGCAAAATGTAATAAAAGTATCAAAAGTAAAAGTGCTCATTATTCAGAGCAGTATCTTATTATACATTGTTGGATTAATATAATTGATGCATGAATGTGTGAGCAGTACTTTAATGTTGTATTATAATACAGTTAATACGAGTTAAGTACAAGTCGCTCAAAATTGTACTTAAGTACTTTATTTGAGTAAATGCACTTAGTTACAGTCCACTTCTGGCAGTGTGACCTTCTACACTAGACTTTGTTTTTCTTGTCTTCACAGGTCTGTAACCAGTGGTGACGGCTCCATGGTAGCACTTGGAGGAAGGGGGTCACCTGGTAGGGGTCAAAAGATTACCGTCTGTTCCACACCTTCATCTGGTCATGCTGCATCTGTGAAGGACGCCAGAGACAGATTGGCTGTTGCAGACCCCCGTTGTGCGGTCGACGCCACCCAATTCACCACTTCCACCCCCACCACCACTCCCCCCCTCACGCCCACCTCCACCCCAGCTACACTCACCGTTAACAAGAAAACCAAAGGGCTTATCGATGGGCTTTCCAAATTCTTTACCCCTTCCCCCGTGGGCCGTCGCTCGCGAGCTGTAGCCGTAAAGTCACCCGCCAAACAGTTAAGCTGTAGAGACAGGGGTCCACCCAAACTGTCCAAGCCACCAGAGCCGTTTGCCTTTGCTGCTGACGCCACTCAAAAGATAACCCCCTCGTCTTCTGCACTTCCTCCCGCTCCCACGTTGCCGGGTCTTAGCCCCCCCTCGCAGGTGTCCAGCAGCTCCACCTCTGCTAACTCGCCCCAGAGCTCCTCCAGCCAGTCTAGTGTTCCTTCCCTGAGTAGTCTCTGCAATAGCAGCCAACTTAAGGGACTGTTTGACGGACTCTCTCACATTTATACTACTCAGGGACAGTCGCGGAAAAAGAGACTACCTTGCTACGCGCCGCCTAAGCGCATGCACCATAAGCAGGATTCACCCCATGCGTCCAAAACGGGGCCCCAGCGCCTTGGAAAGAATGAGTTTAGTAAAAATAGGTTACACTCCACATCTGCTGGGCCGGCCCGACCCAGAGGACACCCGTTTAAGATGGTCAGTCATTTCAAGCGTAACCCCTTCCTTAAAAAGCACAGGACACTAGGCAGGCTGAGGTATAAAGTGGGCCCTCAGAAGGGAGCCCCCTCACCAGGAAAGGGAGACTTGACAGACGGAAGAATTAAGCCTGAGAATAATCATGGTAAGCAAGGCTCGAAACTCCAGCCAAGACCTGCGTCTCCACACCTTTAAGCTTCTTCTTTATTTTTTTAAAGCTTGACACTCGCAGTTATTTTTTTCCAGACTAGAGCTAATCTTTTCTTTGAGAAGACACGCTCAACATTCTAACAGACTACTAATCTTCTGCCTAATTTGAATTCTTTTAGTTTCTTAACCCAGTTTCGTTGCGTTTTGACTTTTTGGCTGCGGAGTTTACGTGGCTTCCATCCTCTCGCCCGTTGGCTTTTGTCATAGTGCATGGCCCACTAACTCCCTCATGTTACTCCTTGCTCTGTCCTTGACCCTCTGCAGTAGTGCGCACATTGTGATCACTACCTAGTCGAGGCTGTAGTCACATCAGCGCTCTTCCTCATCCCACCCTCACTCTTGAAATCTCTGTCTCCACTCAACCTCACTTCCAGCGGTCATTAGACACATACAACCCAGTGATTCACCCACCCAAGTTGACTCATAGCTGACGTGATGATTATAGCCAGAAGTGCAGGAGCGAAGGCACAGTTTGAAAAATAACACGTAGGAAAAACAAATGGATATATGTTACAAGCAGTTCTAAACAATATACTGCACAAACACTACTTAGCCCAACAGTATATATCCATAAATATGTTAATGACGCATCATGTCCACTTGTAATGGGTTTTTGTTTTGGTGGTTAAGTCATGCTGTTGATGTCTTTCATAAAATTACTGCCTGCTTTCCAACATCAGTTGCTTTTCATGTCGACACTCGCTCCCTTCACTGCATCTGCTTCTTCATTCATGGGAAACTGTCTTGGTGGATGACTAAGCACATGAAAGCGGTTACGCAATTAGAGTGATTTAGTTTCACTTCATTACATTAGGGATTTTCATATAAACATGCAAAGATGATACATTATGAAATTCCTCCGAGACACGGCCTCAAACAGGCTCAGCAGCAGTACTCACAGTATAAGCACATTTGCATAGAATGCATTTATGAGATTATTCAGCCACGGATGCTTCAAACAGGCCGGTGTTGATGTGCTATCTGACGTGTTGATGTCGTGTTATTGTGCCTGTAACAGGCCACAACGGGGAGCTGCGTGTGAAGCAGGAGGCCCAAGCCGACTTTGCGGCCATGTCCAGAGACCACGTCACAGAGGAGGACATTGAGACTTTCACGCATGTCCAGGAACTCGCTGTGCAGGTGAGAAAACCGGGGGAAAGGGCCTAAACAGCTTAAACATCAACTGGAAATTTAGGCTTAACTGAGCGCTTTGCAACTTTATTTTTATTGATATTTTCAACTTAAACAACAAGGTTAACATGGGCAACACAAAACTTGTACAGGATCTTGTAGGCACATATATATATTCAAATCTTTCCAGTATTTTACATATTGTTCAAATCATATTCTTGAGATAAAGTTAAGTAAAGACAAAATTTATTTAATTGAGAATTGCAGTCCAGTCGTCCTATGTTTGTAAGGTTTACCTTCAGCCATCTCCGCGTGATGTAGCCGGCCTTTGGCTTTCCCAAATATTATCCCAGTCATCCTTTTTGTCTCAATACCATTTTATGGACTGGTTATTAGAGACGCTGTAAGATTGAATTTTCTGGGTCACCACATTTATCCATTTGCTTTTATTAAATCTTTTCACAGAGAACTGGATCTCTGATGAGCACAGACTCCATGCGATGCCCTGCCGTCATTGAATTTGGGAAGTATGAGATTCAAACCTGGTACTCGTCGCCTTACCCACCTGAATATTCAAGGTAATGTTGCTTTTACGCGACTGATAATGCCAATTTCTTTGTTACTTGAGTTGCATTTTATTTCAATGTCCTTTTAAAAACCCTCTCACACTGAAGCACAAACCGCAGCTCTCCTTTTTGTCTTCGTCAGATTACAAAAGCTTTATCTGTGCGAGTTCTGTCTGAAGTACATGAGAAGCAAAAACATTCTCCAGAGACACACAAAGAAGTGTGGCTGGTTCCACCCGCCAGCCAATGAAATCTACAGAAAGGACGACCTTTCCGTATTTGAGGTCAGCTTCCCTTTACAGCAATAAAGCAATAACTGTATGCTGCATGAGATTCCACTGAATGGGTTCTGGGAGGAGGAGGGTAAAATGGGAACTGTTTGAACAGTGTCCTCTTGCTCTTTTTATTCCGTGTTTAGGTTGATGGAAATGTCAGCAAACTATTCTGCCAAAACCTCTGCCTGTTAGCCAAGCTTTTCCTGGATCACAAGACCTTGTATTATGATGTGGAGCCTTTCCTCTTCTACATACTTACAAAGAATGATGAGAAAGGCTGTCATCTTGTGGGTTATTTCTCCAAGGTAAGAATTACAGAGTGATTATATGGGAAATGAAGGAATACCGCACATCATTTTTTTTTTATGGTGATACTGATACAGTAAGACTTTGCTGTAATTTGTCCATTTTTGTAACATAAAATGATGGGATCGATTAGTCAAGCAAAAATGCCAAACATTCATTGGTTCCAGCCTCTAAAGAGTGAGACTTTTCTGCTTTTGTCTGTTTTACATCATTGTAAATTGATTATCCTTAGGTTTTGGACTTCAAAAAGCCATTTGAAGATGAGATTTTGGGGTCTGGCAAATGCATTTTTCACTGTTATCTGGCATTAAAAAAAAAAGTTATGACAGATTAACCGACAAAAAGACAAAATTGTCATTTGTTGTAGCCATAATACAGAACAGAGTGATACTTTTTAGTGAAAGCTCATCACCCTGTGTGTGTGGCGTGCATGCGCACGTGCACAGCTTCAGACAAGGACAATGGCAGGTGCAGTAAATTGCCAGCTTCAGCAGAGCTCTGACATACTTGATCTGTTTCTCCTTCCCTCAGGAAAAGCTTTGCCAGCAGAAGTACAATGTCTCCTGCATAATGATCATGCCTCAGTACCAAAGGCAAGGATTTGGAAGGTTCCTTATTGATTTCAGTAAGTTCCTTAATGCTTTTTTAGACCACTGAACTGAGTTTTTTTTTTTTCTTTCATTGGTCCTAACAAACACTTTCAGATTAAGGGGTGGATTTGTAGCTTGTGGCAAGGTGCTGTTATTTGGTTAAGGCTTTGAAGTAGCCTAATCAAGAGCATTCATGTATAGTGCTTAGGCAATCACAGAAGATTAGGAGTGAGAAACATTACATTCTGGCTGCATACATTATTTGATGCCCAATAGTATTTCACCTAATCATTGCCTGAAGAGCTTTTTTGATAGAAAATGCCCCCATTTCTCTCTCCTTGACTTGTGATGAGGTGTCGAGGCTGCTTTTATGTTTTAGTACAGTAAATTCAACACATACAATATTTAAAGCCTTGTGGTCCACTTATGAAAACAGTTGCTGCCTTGAGTGGATTTCTGTGTTCAGGCAGGCAGTTTTTTGTCATTATAGGCATTTTATTGTTTTCAAGAGTTGTCTCTTCACAGAGTTTGTGTGTGATGAAGAGAAGGAAAAGGAGCGAGTGCCGCGTGGGCGGGCGGTAATGGAGCATTTGATTTCCTGTTCACTTTGGGAGCCATTGAGACACAGAGATGCAAGAGGATCTGTGATATTGAGAGTGTGCTGATAACAAAGACAGGGATTAAGGGAGATTGAACACAGCTGAGTTCTGAGCTCTTTGAAGGCTTTATTGGAAAATGTAGCTTTGGAGCTGGAAGTTGTTTAGATTAAGATTTTCTGTTATATTGGATTGTATTAGAGGAACACTTTGTCTCAGGTAGCTCTGAGAGCAGAGCATTAGTGGGTGCCTGTGTGAAAAATGTTCTCTTTCAAATCATAATTCAAAGGACGCGGAGTAGCTCTTTTGTATTGGTTTATTAATGATAACATACTTGTAAAATGTCACGAAATTAAATATGACTTTTTTTCGATTAATTTATTTGAATATTCATCGCTAAGTGTTTGTTATCACAGGCTCCTCTTCTTAGCTTTAGTAATGAATATTGTCATGATTACTGGAATATTATGTGTTCACTGTTTGGTGATTAGATTTGCTTGTTTGGTTCTCGGTAGTGGGTGCACATTAAAAGGCATTAATTAATTTCATGCCGCTCATAATGGATGACCCTTGACAGGGCCGCTATAAAGCTAATTACACACAGATACATATTAGTATTAGGTTTTTTTTCTTGTTCGTTATCTCTCCTAAGTGCAGTCTCTTGTGAGCAATGACATCCAGCTGCTTCTCTGTTTCGCTCTGTCGCTTTGTTTCCTCTTTACTCCCCTCTTTCAACCTCCTTTGTTGCCCTTGCCAGCATGTATCATAGCTTCTGACAGAGGTTGAAGGAGAGGAAAACTGATTGCCTCGCCTCCCTTTATACTATTTGAAGGTGAAATCCCGACCATGGTCCGGTGTCACATCCTTACATTAATATGTAATCCATACGGGAGGGGATGTAGGGTCTGAATTGCAATCTGAAATAACAGCAGCCTCTAGCTTGACTAAAGCATTTTGTTTTTGTTTGAATCTTGTCTTTTTAGGTTACCTTCTCACCAGGCAAGAAGGACAAGCCGGCTCCCCGGAGAAGCCGCTGTCAGATCTGGGTCGCTTATCCTACCTGGCATATTGGAAAAGTGTCATACTGGAGTACCTTTATAAGCACCCAGATAAACACATCAGTGTTAAAGGAATAAGCAGGGCCACTGGGATGTGTCCACATGACATCGCCGCTACTCTCCAGCAGCTCGGCATGATTGACAGACAGGATGGCAGGTCAGTTTCCGAGCCGCAGTCTCCTTCAGCCTTTGCTGCCGCTTCTGTATGCTGTCTGACTTATCCAGGCCAGCGGGGTATTTTTAACAGCGTCTCCATTAATGCCGCTGAATATTGACAGAAGTAAGTCAGGTTAAGCACCCCCAAGGACAAGGTGCACCTGCTGTCCCAAAGAGCTCATCTTTGTGCTCGTATTTAACCACACGTCACCCTCTGTCTACCTTCTGTCTAGCCTGGCTAGTGCTTCACTCTTTTGTGGACATGAACTCACGGGCTTTTCTCACTGTGACCTAGGATTGTGTTGATCAGAAGAGAGCGATTGATTCAGAGGCACAAGGAGAGCCTGAGGGCTAACCCGCATCGGAATGAAGTGGACCCCGACGCCCTGCGCTGGACACCTTCCACCACCCTCAACGCCGTCCTGTCTGAGGAGGAGAGGGAGGCAGAGATGGATGTAGGTTCCCTTGTTCAATCAAGAGACACTAGTTATTTGTTTACACTTGCCTACAGGGCTGTTAGTGGATGTCTGTTTGATTAGCTGCGGAGTTCAAATAGAGGCCGTTAATGGGGAAAGCATTCTCACTGTCAGCAGGCATCTAATGTTGTGCAAAATTGCCCTAAATCAGTTCACTTCATAATTGATAGTGCTGAATATTCCATGAAATGCAATCTTTCCACGGTTGCTTAACAGAAATGTTTCCTCCATGACGGGCAGACATCCAATCAGGACGCTGTTCTTATTATCAGGAGAAACCTGCAGTGATTCATTTGTCATGATGTTAATTCCAATCTCTTGTTTTCCCATTAGCCTCATTGCTTAGATGTTGGAGCTGTGCGTGCGCCTTTCCTAGAGATAATGCGTCTTGTCTGTTTAATTACCAGGCTGAGCGGCTGAAGGAGCAGGCCAGTTGCTGGGAGAAGGAGGAGAGAGAGGGCTACATGATGACTCACGGTAGTCGGCAACCTCTCACGAAGGTCCACTGTAAGATTCCCTACAGGACCTACGAACGCCGCCCTGCACAATCCTGGACCAGGCGCATCCAGCAGTCAGGGGAAGTGAGTGATGACGAAGCTGATGACGACGACGATGATGACTCCGATGGCTCAGATGGCTCACCACCCATCCTAACAAAAGCCCATGCGATGCTTGCAGCCAAGAGAAAGGTGACTTTTATTGTTTGTTGATGTGAATCATGCCTCTTTTGCATAACCACAAGTCAGCTATTTTCCCTAGTGGGATTATCTCATTGATTATCTAGAGTTTTATTCTAGGACAAAGTGGAACTGAATGTATATCATTAGATATTTTCCTTCATTAGGGACTATGTTGTGTACTCTAGTGAGATGGAAAGGTTTGATAAATATTCATGAATTCAGTGGAGGGTTCAGTGGTTTCCTCCTGTCTTCTGGAGCCTCCCTGTGTGCCTGCAGCTGTAGATAATAGATTGTGTTTTCACTGCTGGTGTCGAGACTGTGCAGGCTAAACCTTGTACTATTGTCAATGGTCATGGTTAATTTACTGCCCTCCTCTGTGCTTCTCACATCTGTTCTGTCTATATGGCACTGCCCCCTTGTGCTGGAGATAATATTACAGCTGGGTGCATGATGTCAGCGAGACCTTTTCAACAAAAACAGTATGGAAACCAGAAAAGAACGACACTGGCTCCTGGAGTTTATTTAGTGCATTAGTTACAGTATTGATTTCACATTCTTCTTGTGAAGGATTTCAGAGAGGAGAGCGGTTGAGTCGGAGGCAGCCGATGGGAAACAACTGGAGAATGTAAAATATAGACTGTGGTTTCTGCTTACTCTGCCTGTCTCATTTGTGGTTTTCCACACCAGGCTGCATTGCTCAAACATTTAGTCTCACAGTGTGGTTTTAACATTTTACATTTAGCACAAAAGCCTGAATGAATTTTTGCTATAACCTCATGGAGGTCATCCACCTAGTGCCCTAGTTTTCAGTCTTTACAGCTCGACTCTGATGGAGGTTTTATTCTCTTTTCATTGGTTCTTCATTTATGTTTCAGAGAACCATTGTGCTCAAGAAGAGAGGGCGTAAGAGAAAGAGAATAAACAGCAGTGTAACAACGGAAACCATCTCTGAGACAACAGAGGTGCTGAACGAGCCGTTCGATAACTCAGAGGATGAGCGTCCTATGCCCCTGCTGGAGCGCACCTGCAGAGTGGGCGAGATGGAGGAAGAAGAGGAGGAGGAGGAGGAAGAACAGGAGGACAAGACACCGATTACACCAATGAAGCGCCGGAGAGGACGCCCGAGGCTGGAGAAAAATGCACAGAAAGACAATCGTGAACACTGGAATGAAGGTATTTGCATCTTGACTGTTGTAAAACGGTGTACTAAATGATTTCTCCTAAAAATGTTTTATAGCAGATTATTCTATCTCTCAGGCAAAACATTAAAGGTTTTGTTTTTTGTTATCTGCAGGAGCTGACGTCCTCTCTAAGAGACCCAGCAGACCCCGTCCGGTGAAACGAAAGAAAGGCTGGCCGAAAGGAGTGAAACGTGGCCCTCCTAAATGGAGGCTAAAGAATGAACGAAAGATGGGCTTCAAGCTCAATCTCTACACACCCCCTGAAACCCCAATGGAGGCAGAGCAGCACCATATTCAGACTGAGGAAGCGAAAGGGGAACCAGACCACGATATTGTCAGCGCAGATGAGGGCAGCAAAGCAGGCAGAGGCTCGGCTAGTCCAGATATAACGCTAGAGAGGCTTCCTTCTGAGCCCCCAAGTCCTGCTGACCATGGTTCCCAGAAGTCGAGCTCCCCTGAAGGATCGCCCGTGGCTTCTCCGGTCTGCTCACCTGCCGCCTCTCCTGGCGCCATGTCCCCAAGGCCTGAGGAAAGATGTGATTCCCCAGCACCACCTGAAGATTACCAGCAAGAGAGTGAACACCGGCAGGACTCCCCAGCCAAAGATGTGGAACACAGCACAGTGGGTGCTGTATCACTGGAAAATGACAATGAGGAAGATGAGGAAGAGGACAGGCAGAGAACTCAAATAGAGGATCAGGATGCAGATGATGAAGATGACAGTCACAGCAAGACAGCAGAACCTGAGAGCAGCAAAGCCGAGTTGGAACAGAGTTCGAAAGAAATACCCGAGTGCGCCCCACCTTTTTTAGATCCAAAAGAAGACAATGACTCTGAGCTGAGTCAGCAGGTTTCTACAGTACCGTGTAGTGAAGAGGAACCAGCTACCGCTGCAGAAAGCATCCAAGAGGCCGTGACAGAAACGACAGTAGCAACACCACCACCTGAAGCTGTAGCAGTCGCTTCGGTAGCAGCTGTAGACTCTGATAACCCTGTAGACTCTGAGTCAGAGGAAGAGAGCACGCCCAGTCCTTGTCCGGATCACCCACCTCCTCCGCCTGCAGAGAGGCAAACACTCAGTCCCGTGCTGAGGGAGGATCCCCCAATCTGCACAGAGATTGACTCAGAGACAGCTCAAGCTGTTCAGTCCCTGACGCAGGAGACTGAGCGGGAGAATGTTTTCCAGGAGTGTGTGGAGAGTCAGGAGCCCTGCAGGACCCTGCAGACCTACACTCACGTGGCCCAGAGCCCCCAGCTCACCTCGCTGGATGACTGCCCCCAGTCGGACCACAGCAGTCCCCTTTCCTCGGCGCAATCCCATCCCAGCCAGTCGGTACGCTCTGTTAACAGCCCGGCGGTCTCCATCCTGGAGAGCGGCTACACTCAGATCAGCCCTGACCACAGTGCCATCTCAGTGCCCTCGCTCCACAACATGGAGACAAGCCCCATGATGGATGTGCCGTCGGTGTCGGATCACTCGCAGCAGGTGGTGGACAGCGGCTTCAGCGATCTGGGCAGCATCGAGAGCACCACCGAGAACTACGAGAACCCCAGCAGCTATGATTCCACCATGGGGGGCAGCATCTGTGGGGCGGGCCCCTCCCAGAACAGCTGCTCCTATGGCAGCATCCCCCCCAGTGGCCTGGCCCAGAGCAGCTGTGCCGTGAGCCAGCAAATGGCTGCCGTCAACCCCGGCAGCTGCGGCATGATTCAGCAGAACAGCCTGAGCTCGCCGCCGCACTGCAACGTCAAGTCGCCACAGGGCTGCGTGGTGGTGGAGAGGCCTCCCAGCAACAGCCAGCACAGCCAGCACAGTCAACACAGCCAGCGCAGCCAGCACAGCCAACACAGTCAACACAATTCCCACAGCAGGCACGGCCCACACAATCAACACAGCCAACACAATCAGCACGGCCCACACAATCAGCTAAGCCAGCACAGTCAACACAATGCCCACAACCAGCATAGTCACCACCACAATCACCACCTGCAGCACAATCAGCTCAGCCAGCACAATCAGCACGCTCAGCATAGCCTTCACAATCAACACAGTCAGCACAGCCAGCAGCAGCCCATGGCACAGTGTGCCATACCCACCAACTTTACCACCACCATGCAGCTGGCAGACATTCCTGAATCTGGCAACCCAAACTTCGCCCTCTATGAAAGGATCAACCACCAGGGGGAATATGGCAGCGGGCACTACTCTCAGTCGTCTGGCCTCAGTCTGGCCAAACTGCAGCAGTTCACCAACACGTTCATAGACCACCCTCACTCGCTGCCTTTCAACCACTCGGCCTCACACCCCATCACATCTTATGCAAACACCCCTTCGCTGTCCTCTCAGCACTCCAGCCTGGTCTCCTTGTCCCAGACCCCGCATCGAGTCCCCAACCCACAGGTGCAGGCCACCATGACCCCGCCCCCGAATCTCAGCTCCCCGCCACCCATGATGCTACAGCGTAACATGGGCATCCCGCCCTCGCAGCGGATCCAGCCCCAAATGGCCTCCAAAAGTCACATCTCGGCACGCTCCAAGTCGGCCCCGCTGTCGCACCACCAGCAGCAGATGTACGCCCGGCCGTCGCAGACTGTGGCCATGCAGGCGCCATCCAGGACGCTGGCCGCCATGCCGCGCATGAACATGAGCGTGAACATCATGCCGGCACCAGCCTACAATGTCAACTCCATGAACATGCCCTCCCTCAACGCCATGAATGGTTACAGCATGAGCCAGCCCATGATGAACAGTGGCTACCATGGCAACCATGCCTACATGAACCAGTCACCCCAGTACTCTATGCAGATGGGCATGATGGGAACACAGCCATACCCCCAGCAGCCCATGCAGGCTCCACCACATGGCAACATGGTGTACACTCCAGCTGGTCACCATGGTTACATGAACACAGGCATGTCCAAGCAGTCCCTGAAAGGGCCTTTCATCAGGCGGTAACTCTCCGCAGGACTGAGCTGTCTCTTCTCACGTGCATTTTGCTGTTTAAAGATGCACTGATCTGGCCTTTTTTTTTTCTTTTTTTGGTGTCTTTTTGTTATTTGTTTATTACTTAAAAACCAGCAGCAGCACTTGGAAAGAATGCAAACATTTTCATCAATGAGTAAACTTTGAAGCTAATGTTAAAAAGTATTTTTGTTTCTCCAGATGGGAAGCCTTACATCATTACGATGAAAATCTATTTAATTAGTGTTAGTGTCTCTGATGTGTCTTTAGAGCAGGCGGGTTCAGAGCTCAGAGGTAGAGATTTCATCAGTGGTCTTGCAGTCGTGTAGCAGCCTCAAATGAAGCCATTTAATGTGCCTGCTACAAGTGGAGTTAGTGGCTGTTTGAACCTGTTCAGTGTACCTGTCTAACAGTGCTGACAATTAGTTTGTACTATACTCATGCCTTTGTATATTTAAATTATTGTACTTATTTTGTAAAGTGACAACTAGCATGCTTCAGTCTCTGTTAGTGACAGTGCATTGAGTAGTACTGTACAAGTGTTGTGCTTAATAGCAAGCCATTTTAAAGATATCTGGCCTTTATTAGGTTTCCCTCCACAGGGAGAAAGATGAAACTATATTTTGTTAATTCTAATAATGTAAAAAAATGTAAACTTAGTCCTGTTTTCTGTTCGGTTTGAGAGGTTTTATTGCTATGTATGTATAATTCTGAAGTCTTTTGTAACAGATCTCCTTGAGGCAGCTTTCTGTTTAATAAAGCAGACTGATTTCTGTCAAAATAACAAAGCATATCTCAGTGTTTGTACCCTGAAAAATTCTAAAACATTTCAAAGTGTCCAGAAGTGTGGCAGAATTTAAAAGAACTAAATGATTATAACAATGAATAACAATAAAGAAAATATAAATTTAGTCCAAAGTTGATATTTTACATAATGCCTTTAAAGCTACGTTTTCATTCCATCTGTAGATTTGTTTTCTATCTTTATAAAATGTTGGATTTATATTTTACCGAAGTGTAGAAGAATAGAGCCTGTGAATAGACCAAACTAAGCTAATGGATTGCATGTAAAACGCAACTTGTACTTGTGTTTTTGTTTATATTGCTCTTTTGTAGCCTTTGTACCTGTACAGAGTTGCTGGTAAGAACAGGGGGGAAATACCTGGCTATGTGCACAAAAATCGGACAGAATGACATTCTTGTATTTATGACTTTTCTCCTTTTGTCAGTTACTTAAAATGCTGTACATTTTAGCATAAGAATAAATTATGATTGACCATGTACTTTGATTGTTCTCCTTTTAATTTGAAACATTTACTAGCCTGACGGGTGTCACAGAAGGAGAGATAGATTTTGAATTTGTGGTAATCCAGGCAGCTGTTTTCTCTGCAGAAAAGTTATTTTAAAATAAAAAGAAGTGAAAAGGGAAGCTTGACTTGGACTTGACTGCTCTGAGACTTGATTTTACTTGAGATTTCACCCTCTAAAATCTTGACTTGATAAGCTAAAATATTATCTCAAGTTTTTACCTGGTAAATACCCATGAAAGTAAAAAACAAAAACAAATGGGACAACAATAGGCAGGCTTGCATTGCCACACACGTTCAATATTTAATTATTAGGCCTCTGCACTAAAAGGAACTTGTCACAGTTAGTAAAAAACATGGTTAACACAACTTTAAAAGGGAATATGTTCAAATGCCGACAGCATTAATTCCTGAAATACTTCATGAAATTTGCATATTTAGACTTGTGACATAACTTGAATTGCCCTCAAGGACTTGAGACTTGATTGGACTAGCACTGGTAGACTTGAGCCTCAACTTGGATTTGTCTCAAATTACTTGAGACCTAAATTGGATTTGAATGACTTGCAGTGATAGACCTGGTACTTGACCAGGACTTGTATCGAATTACTTGGGCTATGACTTGGACTTGTCTTGAGCCAGAGACTTTTATTTGTCCCCGATGACTTGAGATTGGACTTGGACTTGTCACCAATGACTTTAGGCTTGACCTGAGGCTCAGCTTGCCCCACAAGTCCTACAGTTGGCTCTGCTCTGTAGAGTCTTGCCTTTTCTCCAGGAGGTGCATGTCCAGCTCTCTCAGCTGTTTCAGGAAGCCCCAGTTGGGGATGATCCGCCTGCGGTTTTTCACATGCTCAATGGCGTCGACCACCGTCATCTTCTCACAGATCATGAGGTAGGCGAGGAAAAGTGTGGCGGACCGACTCCTTCCCATCACACAGTGCACCAGCAGTTTATCTGAAGACACATAAGTCAAACAATCAGGGAATAGATACAATGCATGTTTATTTTTATGTCAATTTAAAAGGTCAGTAAATTTTTTTCACTTTCCTACTGGTCTATCTAAACTGCAGAAAGTTTTTCTTCCACCAAATTTCATTTGTGGTTGTCAAAAGAATAGAAAACTTTCCAGAAACAATAACTTAAATGAAAAAGTCTGTAGAAAATCCCTTAAAACCAGGACATTGTTCCTGAAAAATATGCAGTTATTAACACGAGTTTTTCAAATGTAGTTTCCATTTCTTGGAGCTCGACAAACAAAAATTCCTTTTGTGCCAATATGCAAGGTATACAAGGAACATCTCAAAATCCCGGTGCCTGCAACCAAAACGTTTTGCCATCGACTCAATACAATGGAGGTGAATCAGATTTCAATTGTTCTCAAACCATTGAAAAGCATTTGACCCTTGAATTGTGTGTCCTCTTACTCTGAGGATTGCTCAGTGTCTCTTCTATAAACCGGGCAGCAGAGGAGAAATACTGGCTGAGGTCAAAGGTTGTGACGTCTTCTGCTACTACGCCATAGTAGACGATGTCCATGTCGCTGTAGTAACCGGCTCCGGTGTCCACGTTGTTCCACGTTCCCTCTGCTGCATTCAAGATGTGCGTAATCCCCAACCTCTTCAGATTATGCTTGTTCTTTGCAGTCTGCCTGCAAGAAGCCGAGTGAATTATTGTTTTAATCCTCTATTATTTTATTCAGTTTAGTAATTTAATACTTTTTTTACTTACTCGTCCCCGATGTAGACATTAGGCCAGACCTCGTTGACATGAGTGTAAGCCACACTCCCACGGTTGAGGATTTTCTCCAGCTCATAGCCCCCAGGTGTGACATATTCATCCACTGGACTGGATTCCTCTGCTGCCTTTGTAGCATTTATCTTGGTGCCAGTCTTTGACTTGTGAGAAGCCATTTTCTCACTGTGGCTTCCTCTCACACATGATTTATTAGCTTAAGGCGGAAAAAGAAATACCACACTTCCACTTTTCTCCCTCTACAATCATGAAAAAGTGCAGTTTTGTTTTTTTTGTTTTTCACATGCATCTCCAACACCACTCACCAAGAAATTGAAGTCCTTGGTCTTCCTGCTTGAGAATTTTGTTTTCATCATCCTGGCAGCTTGTTGTGAAGCAGTCACTTAAAGGCAGAACACGGTGAGGTTTAATTCTGGCAGGCTCAAGTCAGGGCACAGATTGTATAACCGCTCTGTGACGGGCATCAAATGCAGAGGATATTTTTAGGGCTGTGATGTGGCGGGCCCCTGACCTTAGCTGCCACGTTCCTTGCCTGTGGGGAAAACTTCCACCCAGCCAGTCCCTGCCATCCACTTCTAAACACACAACTTTAATCTCCACTGCTGGCAGGAAGCCGTGCTTATCCAAACTTTGCACTTGCCAAAGGATACCCATATTCACTGGAGTGAACAGGGCACTCGGAGCTTTTGCTCAGTCGTATGAGCGACTCCTTGAAATTGTGTCAGTCTCTCTTAGCCTTTCTGCATATCTTCAGACACCGGGAGAAACCGTGTAAGCGCTGCCTCACAACACCCGTTAAGGATGTTCTGCATTTTCTGGAGCCTCTCTGGGCCAAAAGAGAACTGAAATGTGTCAGACTGTTAGACAGATGAGGTTTTTCACAGGATGGCACATGTCTTTGATTCCCCGTTATATGATATGCATGGTCCATTCAGTGATCTAAATGCGAGCCCCCAAAGTGAGAGTGTGATGATGACTGTATTGCAGAATGGCTGGATGAAGCTGCTAACATGTCAGACAGAGTTTTCACACCATCAGACTCCTTTATTTTTCCCTCATATCTTCATACTCTGCCATCATTCATTCTGACAGTGAAATCATTAAACCTGTGATATCCAATTCCTTTTATTTTGACAGCATCTCTCTCTCTCTTTCTCCCAGTGTGCTCTGGAGAGCATCTCTTATTAAGATGGCTTCAGCGTTTCATCTCTTTTCAAAGTCTGACCTGAATCTGTATACACTCTCAGAACCATGCTGGCATATTTTTATCATCTTGTATCAAGCCTCTTTAGACATCACAGTTTTAACTGTACGGCGCTGGATTGCAGCAGTTAAGACACAGTATTTTGAGAAATGTGAATATATAAGTGGAGCATTGTTTATTTATAGGAATACGCTGTCTTTGTGTTGTTCAAGTGCAGCAGGGGTTTTGGCAGTTGTGCTACATTTGTTTTAATGGCCTCTGTGATATTGATTGTGCTGTGTATTCAACATAAGCTTAAAGGAACCTAGCAGTGTTTTATTATGTTTCAGCCCCTTAACTACAAATCATGTTTACTTTACATTTTTCAAGACATTGAAGACAGACGTTGGTGTCAACTAATTTCTGTATGCAAACCAGTTCACAGTAGAGCTGTTTTTACATTCTTTCTGTGTCTAGTCATAGGAGACAAGTCCAAGTCATGTAAGGCTAATTCAAGTCAAGTCTCGAGTTATTTAAGGCTAGTTCAAGTCAAGTCTCAAGTCATTCCAGTTAAGTCAAAGTCAAGTCTCAAATAATGCAGTCCGAGTCAAGTCTCTATGACGGCAAGTGTTAAGTTAAGTCTCAAGTCATTCAAGACAAGTACAAGTTATGTTTTAAGGAATTTGAGATAAGCCCGAGTCAAGACACAAGTGATTTCAAGTAAGTCCAAGTCAAGTCCCACATCTTTATAGGCTAATTGAAAATGTTCCTCCTCAAAGCTGTTGTGTATTAGAATATCTCAGATGAATTCCTTTCAGGGATTGCTGCAGTAATTTAATGTAGATATATACTACATACATATAAAAGATCAAAAGTATAAAAATGTAAAAAAAAAAGAAAAAAAATGAGGCAAGTGTCATGTTAAGTCAAGTCTAGGGAGTCAAGTCTCAAATTAATCAGGTCTTACAGCAAAGTCCAAGTCAAGTCTCGAGTCCTCATATTTGTTTGTCTGACTCGAGTCCTAGTCTGAAGTTTTAAGTCTACAACTCTCTCAAGAGGCTCTTGAAAATGTTTTAATCCACAGGGAATAAGTCAAGTTGTAAATTACATTATTGTTATTAGGTAATATAGTGCAGACCTTTCAAATGAATCTGCACTTAAACAGCATTATAATGCAATGAAAATGTGAAGAATATGTGATTTGTATTAAACAGATCAAAACATGCAAAACTACAGGGAATAGTCCTTCAGAAATCCCCGTCTGAGGAAATTATCTCACAGTGCTGTATTTCTCCGGTCCTTGATGTTATGTTGTTTTCCTCTGCAGGGCCAAGGAGGAGTCCAAGTGACAGAGTTGATTCAGAAATCCAAGATTTGGAAGAATGTTTCTGTGCCTGCGAACAGCCTCCAGAGCCTCTACGAGGGTAAGTCCTTCTTTGATCATGAGGAAGGCTAGTGCCAGAGTCGCTGAGCGGCTGATGCCTCGTGCACAGTGGACGAGCACCTTACCTGCACGGACAAGGGGAGAATCTCTTAAAATGTCAGCTGCGTCTATGTAAGTCATGCATTAATGTTGGGGTGTAATGTAAGAAAGTTGGGATGAAAACAAACTGACAAGACAGCACAAAAGGATTTATTTATTCCTCCTTGAATGTGAAAAATCTAACGTAGCAAAAACTCAAGTGTCAAGTTGCTCCATTCATACTTTTTGAAATAGTTTTTCTTACAGATTTTAGTACAAGATGCAAAGAAATTCACACAAACTTACCTTTTGGAGGACATCTTTTAAGACTATAAACTTGTACACATTGTCAGGCAGCAGTTGAGCTGAGACAGTTTAATTTCATTGGATAATATTAATTTACTCCCTCTGGCATTTTATATATATGCAAAAAACAAAATGTGTGCATTTTTGGGTCATCATTTCTCAGATTTTCAATGTAATTTTCAGCTTGAGAATGCATCTTGGCACATTTTTATACCCCCATATGTAGTGCTATGATATACAGTATTATTGCACCCCAAACCTAATGTGCTTCTTTTGTTTTTTGTTTGTCAAATGGACTCGTACCTTTGTGACTCAGAGCACCGTGAATGAAATCAGCCGTCTCAGTGAAGAATGGGCTCAAGTCAAAATCTTTAGAGTCTGGTGCTTCCACTCCATGATACTGTATGTTGGTGTCACTGTAGAAACGTGGCCCAGTGTCAATGTGCTGGGGGCCGTCTGCAGCATTCACCACATGTGTTATTCCCAGATTCCGTAACAGGGTTTTATGCTGAGCTGTTGCCCTGTAAACGACACAAGAGATGATACAAGGAATGTAGCCTTTGGAGATTTTCCCTCGCCTGTGGCCAGCTCTGTAAGCATATGTTGGCAAATGCATCACTGGTGACTCAAATGTACAGATTTTATATTTGTCCCATCAGTTGGCCAAATACATGACTTGTTTGCAGCAACAGTTTCACAATCAGATCAGCATATTGCAGCGGGGCCCCCAAAGTGAGAATGTCACTTACGCGTCTCCGATGTAGAGGTCGGGCCAAACCTCGTTGACAGCTCCAGTGGGGCGTCTGTTCTTCAGCAGAAGGCCGAGCAGATCGCAGGTGGGTGGTGTCTGATACTCTGGCTCCTCCTCTGGGCTCATATCTGCACCTTTCACGTTAGTGTTGTTGTATATGATTATCACAGATTATATTCAACTCAACACGTAGATAACAGATACTGTTCCTAAAGACTTGATGTTCCTGGATGGGAAATCTGAGAAGTTATTTTTGCTGTCATGCTAGTTTTTTCTTCCTGTTGGCATTTGGAAAGGAATCACAGTAAACTCAGTAAACCTTATTGGTGCAGCTCGCTCTGTTTGCCATCTGAGCAGAGTATCAGTGTTGTTTAGAGGCTGAGCCCCGCTGGAACGAGACAGCTGAAGATGCCAGAGTCTGGGCAGGAGCAGAGTGGGCTATTTATTCCTCAGATGACTGTGACAGAAGCCAGGCTGCTTGTGTGGCGACAACGTCGACTGCAGAGCCACAGCAGTGTTTACAGTTGTAATAGTGTAAGTGTTTCAAAACATGGTGAGGAATTATTGTCAGGTTGCCACATTAAATGAGTTCAAAACACTTCAATTTGTACCTAATACATACAATTTAAAGGATAATGCTAGTGTTAGTTTATCTTTTCATTTTCAACAACAAATCTGAAGAGACTAAACAATGATTTTATTTTATTATCATGCAAAAACTGTGAAAAACACATAAAACATGTTGCGTTTGGTGACATATTTCTTTATTATGATGGACATGGACGCTGTAGTTTATTCTGAAACCACTCAGAGACTTCATTTTCCATTTCTGGAGAGAAGCTCCTAGTCTGGCAAACATTACTGAGCATGCTCAGGACAGTTTACTGTTTACACTGCTGAGAGAAATGAACTACATTTGTTGTTGACAATCTCAATCTTTTCTGAGCACTTTAAAGGAATAGTTTTCAAGTTGCTTTCTTTCAAGATTTGATGTGGAACAACGACACCACTCTCATGTTTGTGCATTAACTATGGAGCTGGAGCCAGGAGGCGATTAGCTTAGCATAAAGAATGGAAGCAGGGGGAGACAGCTAGCCTGGCTCGGTTCAATGTTTAAAAAACAATTCCACCTAAATGCACCTTCAAATCGTATTAACTAACAGGATATATTTAGTGTGTTTAATCTGTGCTCAGAAATGTAGGTTTTTTTTCACATCTCTAAACATGCCATCAACACTACTTTTTCAATATAATGTGAGTATTTTTAAGGGTGCTATATAGTGCATGAATTATTCACTCAGAGTTCAGACACTCAAATGAAATGGCGAATAAATAGAAAGTGATTTCGGACACAGCCCTGGAGTCTTGCCGTGACTGTGAGGTTGCCAAGCAACTAGTGGAGACTCCAGGAAGTCACTGGCCAGCCAAGAAATAGTTAGAGCACGTAACTCCCCATGAAACCACAACTTGTCGTTTTTACATTTCTATTTGTTTACAGATTAAACAAATGAGATATAATGTGTTAATTAGTGTGGTTTAGAGGTGCTAGGCTAGCTGTTTCCCCCTGCTTCCAGTCTTTATGCTAAGATAAGCTTCTATCTTTAACATATAGAAGTTATAGAAGACATAGGTATCAATTTTCTATCTATCTAATGAGTGTATTTCCCAAAATGGTGACCTATTCCTTCAAGGAAAGACAAAACAATCTCACTATGAATCATTTAGTTCTTTAGGCTCTTTTATTTGTTGTTATTAGTTTTTTGAGTCTACACAGACAATACTCCTTTTTAGGATGAAGTCATTGTTGTTCATTACAATAAAAAGCCTTTAATGTAATATAAGTCACTGTAATTTCTTCAGAAAAAATGGAATTGGTCTTACAGAGAAAAGACAGAACATTCATATCTTCGTTGTAATATCTACTTCAAGCTCAGATACTGACAGGAGACAGCAATATAATCCAAATATATCTCAAGTCCGCCCGTTACCGCTCCAGCTCCTCGATGATCCCTGGCAGTGCAGCTTCTTGTCCAACTCTCTGAGCTGCTCCAAGAAACCAGCGTTAGGGGAGATGTTCCTGTTGGCACTGACGGCTTTGATGGCGTCCACCAGCGTCATGTTCTCGTGGATCATCAGGTAGGCCAGAACCAAGGTGGACGAGCGGCTGAGACCCATCGCACAGTGGACAAACACTTTACCTGCCAACCAGCAGCAACAAAAACTCAACATCATCACTCCCTGTGGATCAGTCCAGAGCTCAGCCATCCTCTACCAGCTCCATTTCTATATTTACAACCATGCAACGACTGGATTATTGTGGCGAACTTTATTCTAATGTCTAAATTGTGGATTAAACACCATGCACATCACAGAGAGGAGTACTTCTAACTCCTGACTAAAAGTTTTCCACAATGTTGCAACAAATGTTTCAACACACAGTAATCCCTGGTTCCTTATCGGGCCTGAGGATTAGGGCGCATAGGAGCGCGTAATTGAACTGTCTTGGCGTCTGTGTATTTCTGCCGGGGATTACTGTAGGTCCCGCCACACACTGGAGCCTCCGATCAGCCAGCATGTGAATGAGGAGGCCTCATCTTATTACTGTCATGTCAGATACCGACTTCACTTTGCATAACAGGCCAGGCAGGCACAGGCCACAAACATAATTGTGTAATTTCCATGTCCAATAAAAGTGTTGCTTACAAATTACCAGGGCAATCCATTTAAAACCAATTTTCCTGGCCAAGGTCTGAGTTTATGAGAAGATTACCGTGGGGGAAAGATATTAGCTTGATATTATGTTTAGTGTTTGATTTGCATTTTAATGACTAATACAACTGGGGGCTGCTGTAATGGGAATTGACTGACAAATGTTTCTGTACTTCGACTTGTAGAGAAAAAATTTCTTCTCCAAGCTAATGTGTAAGAATGATGAGAAACACCTCGAGCACGGCAAGAGCTCCTCACCTGTGGGCGAGCTCAAAGCGTTCTTGATAAAATTGGCCGCTGGGTAAAAGAAGGGACTCAAGTTAAAGGACGGCATGTCAAAAGCTTCCACTCCATGATAAGTGATTTTGGTGTCTCTGTAGAAGCTGGGGCCCGTGTTCACGTTGAACTTCCCATCAGCAGCGTTAAGTACATGAGTGATGTGGTGAGCCTGGAGTGTCCTCTTGTCTTTGGCTGCATACCTGAAGGGAAAAGCATAATCATCTGTCAGTGCAGATAAGCGAAAGAAGGATTTGTCGTTCCTTTGAGCACAGTTCATGATAGTAAACACATATGACCACTGCACAATAAGGAATGCTTGTAAATTATTTAGAAGTTGTCGTGTTCATGATTAATAAAACATTTATGCTTTATAGATAATTTATGAGCTAAGGACCCACATTTAAGTCATGAAACCTTTTGGTTAGTAGCTTGCTTTTAAGATAGACTTTTAAAGGCTCTGTTCACCCAAATATTAACAACAATTAATAAATAAATACGTATTTCATTGGAACTACTTTTCCCCAAGAAATAATACATATAAAAACAGCTGACAGCGAGGTCTGTGGATTATCAACAGCAGCAGAGATACTGTTTCTGAAACGATGAGCTGCTATTTAATTTTTTAAATGCAACTTTTCTTTACTTTAAAGGCCACGAATAAAATTCATTTCACAGAGACAGATTTCTAAACCTGGGCAAATAAAACATTGACTGTTGTCTTCTGTCTGGGTGCATGGACTCTGTACCTCCTGCAAACATGTTGTATTTAGCATGTTAGCATGTTAGCATGTTCTCGTGCTAATGCTACATCCATGGCTAATTTGTGTGACGTTAGCACTTTTTTGCTAATGTTTAGTGTATGGCCTAATGTTTATGTTAGCGTGTTAACGTGCACAGGGTTAGCATGGTACCATGCTAATGTCAGTCTAACAACAAATGTCTGGTAACTGAAAACTTGAAGGCTTCACTTACACCTGGGTTCATCCAGAAAGTAGCTACTGTATAACTACCGACTTATTATTACTGAAATATGATACTTGATTTACAGAACCTGCAATAGCATATTTTTTTGCCACTAGGGGGCAGCAGAAACAAGCTGTGAACACCGACAACCTTAAGTCAATATGGGGAACTTGTTAGCAGACAGTTTATAGCATAGTTTTTTTATCCAGCAG
Organism: Enoplosus armatus; assembly: GCF_043641665.1. Classification (NCBI taxonomy): domain Eukaryota; kingdom Metazoa; phylum Chordata; class Actinopteri; order Centrarchiformes; family Enoplosidae; genus Enoplosus; species Enoplosus armatus. The sequence goes on along the minus strand of NC_092199.1, from coordinate 8,138,893 downwards.
ACATGAAGCAACATTAGAATTTATTTAGAGTTGTGTTTATGGCCGCCTGATGAATGTAAGTCCTTTTAGCTGCTTTTGATCTCCACCAAATCTTGAGGCAAATATCTGGCTCTTTAGCTGCTAAATGAGCCACCATGTTCACCAGCTAATTAGACAGCTAACATTAATTATGTATTGTTAATTGTCTTTTTATGGTAAAGCATGAAATTAGAAGGTTCCGGTCTCACATGTCTCCAATATAGATCCTGGGCTGAACCTCATCCAGATGGCTGCTGGCTCCTTTCTTTGTCCACATCAGCCTCTGGAGCTCTGAAGCCGGGGGGGTCTCATACCTGGCGTTTGCCCCCTCAGGGCTCGCCAAGCAGCTGAGGCCTCTGGGCATTTCCGGGCGCTCCACTTCTGCTTTTACAACCTGTCGCATAGAAATACCACACATGGTAGGAGTTCAAGCTGCGTGTTTGTTGAACCAACAGAGCTGGTCATTGCTATGAAATTTGGACCACACAGAGTGCTGAGAAGTCAACAAAAGGGTCAGAAATGTTTTTGTCTTAACTTTTCTCAGCTACAGTTTAAGATAGAAGAATGCTAAATAACTCCTCTGATGACTTCTTATAGGCTTTATTGAAGTGAGACCTTCATCTTAGGTATCACTGAAGGAGAAATACAATGTGGGATTACAGTGAGGATCATTGATTAGAACATCAGGTATATACAGGACTATAGCCTTTAAATATAGACTATAAATATGTCAATAAATGTCCTCCACAGCAGCAAAGGACCACAAGAACACATAATTGTAAGATGACCTTATGATGCTCTCATTATTCTATCTACAGTTTGGTAGCACTTGGTAGGTTTATTTATCTCCAGAGATACAGAAAAATTGGTATTCAAGGCTTATAAACATCAGCTTTTCATTTCCTGCAGGCACATCTAACCTGTGCATTTACAATTTACACAATTTACTGGGCTTTAGAGAGACTTATACTATGCGTGCTGTATACATTAGCATCCATTTAGGCAGCTGTGTGATTCTGCTCCAGGCTGAGGACGTACAAACGATGTGTATGCAATTGTTATAGTAAAGAAACCGATGGCAGCTCAGATTCCTATTTGCATTCTGCTGGTGTGCGGAGACATAATGTGGCAGTCAGGGTTTGGATACTTATTGTCGTGTCCACAGGGATGAGTCATTGAGACCAAATCTGTTTCAGTGACCTTTTGTTAAGCTGCCGTGGCATATGGAGGTGCACTCAAACATCATGATGGCTTTATCCATCTCTGCATGTGCGTGGTTGCATCATGTGTGTGTCTCTCAGGGCATGTGTATGCAAGAAATGTTGCATCTGACCCAGCATATGGTCCATGCGTATGACTGTGTGTGAGTCTCGAAGAGTAAAGTGTGTCTTTGCACAAGTACAACATGTGCCCAGAGTACCTGGAGGCTACCTCTTCTTTCTCCTCATTGATCTATAAGTACAACCCTTCCCTCCCTCCCACTGTCAGGGCAGAGAACTGATTTCCCTGGTGCACATGTTGAGCTGCAGCGCTGCTTTCATAGCCTCCCCCCTTAGGCTAACCTGTCCTTCCTGCTCCAGTTCTGTGTAATTAAAGATGCTATGTATGGGAAAGTGCCCACGGTTAACATGGAGGGCAAATAAAAATGGCTTTTTACCTCCTCCGGGCCTCTTCTTGGTGGTTTTATGAATTACACTTCCCTCTTTAGCCTTTTGGATGGGGTTCGTCTGTATTTGTGAGCAAATTAATAAAAGAAGAAAGTGGTAATCCATCAGGTAACGCAGTATCATCACAGTACAAACTCATTTATTAAAGTGCTTTATAAACATGTTGACCTTGCAAACAACGTTATACAGTAAAATAAATCCATACACTGTACACACTAATAAATATTTTCCAACAAGGAGGTCTCTCTGCAACAAATTCATAAGAACACATTTTTAGAAGACACTTGCCTCGGCTGGAAACGTTGCTTTTCAAGGTCTCTCTGTACAAGAGCTACATGTAGGTCGACAGCACAACTGTCTGCGTTCTCCTTGGTAATCTACCCTGCAACCTTTTTTGCTATTTTAACATCTGAATCTCAGCCCAAAATAATTCTGGCATCATCTTCTGCATTCCTTAAAGGTTATCCGAGCTACCAGCACAGGAGAGAGGATAGGACATGGCTTTTTCAATAGCAAGAGAATTAAATCAGTGCTGCTGTACTTGAGTTTAAATCTGACACAGTCTTTACTGAGATTCTTCCCTACAGATAAATGTGTTATCTGGACATTTGGTAAAATTAAAAAAAGCATGTAAAAAAAAATTACATTGAACTTCTGACTCCAGCAATACAAATCAATGCCATATAATTCAGTGTCGTTTTTCAACATACTGCTGTTCCTCTGTTGCACATGGGAGAGGTTTTCCTTCAAGGCTTTCTGCCAGAAAGCGCTTTGGAAATCTGGTGACGTATATAAAGAGCAAAAAACGAGGGGCGAGGGGTGGATCAATGGGTCAAATGCAAGACTTTCATCCAGGAGAATAAGGATCAGTTCCTGTGCGAGACCAATTTTGACAATTGTCCCTTATTATCTGTAGACTTAGTTGACTTATTATCGCAGTTTGGTTAGGTTTAGACAAAAAACACGACTTGGTTAGGTTTTGGAAAAATGTCATAGTTTGGGTTCAAATAATAAGTCAATGTTTAACTACTGCTTTTGGGGCCTAAAACGAACAAAACTGCGAACGTTTCTCAACGATAACCACGTGTTAGAAAGCCTTCTTCTCCCATATGTTCTTCTATCATAATATTTGGAGGTGTGTTTCCCAATGAACTGTTCATTTTAATGTTGATACTGATGAAGATACATACGTGTGATTGTGTGCATGCATGTGTGTGATATTGTGAGTCTGAGAGATAATGATTTAGAACAGGCGGGAATCATTGCTGTCAAACTCTACTATATAGTAGATGCATGTGCAAACCTTTTTGTGTCTGACGTTGCTAATGTTTCTCCAGATGACAATCAAAAGACCTGAAACCTTGTGATGTGCAGTGGTGATCAGCTCAACTAGCTTGACAGATACACCAAAGGAATTTCACACTGTGAACACTGATGGGTTGGTCTCGTTAAAGAGACAGATGTAGATTGATTCCCATTTTGAGTTTGAATGTTGACTTGATCTTTTCGGAGTCATCTACAGAGTTTGCAAAAAAGATTATGCTTTGTAAAACATTTTCCATAAGACATTTGGTCCATTCTGCTGTAATTCTAAGTGAGGTGCTAAAGAGAAAAACATCTTACAAGAAAGAGAGGTAAAGATGTAACTGAAAGTTTGAATAGTAATAAAATCTCCTCATCATTACTCTTGTCTCTGTTTGCACTTCACGTTACATTAAGTTGTAATTTGTTCTGCAACCAAAGTGTCTTTTTGTTAAGACATTCACCCCAACAAAATATATAGCCATGGTAGCAATGCAATTCATTGCTAGACTCTGAAACAAAAAATGTCAAGCTTGGCCTGAGGGTGGCGCCACATCTCAGGCACAGCTTGTCAGGCTCAGCTGCTCCTCATTGTCAGATTTGACGCAATTTTCCTTCCAGCTTGACGTGTACTTTGTCAGCCTCAACTGTACTCAGCTGTGCAGCGAGCTGAATGCTAACCATCATGCCTCCATGCATGTTACCAACTAGCCTCCTGGATGTTAACATACTGTTAGCATCTAACATTTGCAATACCGTGTCAGCATGCTAACATTACATGTTAATTTGCTAATGTTTAGCATGTAAGTCTGAGTATTTGCATGTTACCATGTGTATACTAGTGTTTGACATGCTAGTGAAACATGCTAATATTTAGAATAACCTGAAGAAGGTAATATGTGCTGATTCATAGAGTTAAATTAATGAATTAATTAGCATGTTAATATGTTATATGTTATGTTAACATGTCGTAGGCTCGTTGAAATAATTTTTTTTCTTTTAACATGCTGTATTAACATGATATATTAGTGTTAATCTCCATGTACAGCTGAGTATGACAGAAATTCAGTCATTAGTTGAACCAATTTTCATGACAACCCATTAGCTGTATAAATATCTCAGTCTGGACTGTCGGACCAACAGACAGACCGGCATCACCATTACTAGCAACCACGCTGCCGCGTGGCTAAAAGGTGTAAACTTCTATTGATTACAGGATCTGACATGTTTTCTTTTTTCCTGTCAGCTGCAGATCCAGATCCAACAGCAAAGCCAGGAAATTCCTGTTGGGGTAGATGGCCCTTTTCTTGATCAGTTTCTGCAAAGCTCGTTTGAGCGAGAGGTGGCGGTAGATCATGAGGTACGCTAACACCAAGGTCGATGACCGGCTCATTCCCATGATGCAGTGCACCAGAACTTTCCCTGAAGAAGAGACAAGATGAAGGGAAAGGGGCATGTGGAGGAAGGATTAGTGAGAGGTCTCAGTCTTATTAATATCATACATGGCTGCCCGTCTCACGCTGTGGCCTTCCTTTTTTCCTGCTGTGAGCTAAAAATAGTCCCCACAATTCATTGCCTTTGTTCATTTAAGGTCCCTTTGCAGACTGGGCCCGACTGTCTCTTTAATCCCAACTCGTCCTCTGCTTGATAGCTTCTTTGAAAGGAGCTATGGTCACATTATAGACTTAAATTCTGCAAGGTAAGACCCTTATTATTACTGCTGGCTGAAAATACACTCACATATTACAAGTTGTGTTACATTGTGGTGACAGGTGACATTGAAAGGACGGCATGAAGGGAGAATTTGAGTGGATGGGCTTATTGAGGATTTATGGAGTGAAATAAAATATGTAATGTGCAGGAATTTTAAAAACTACCATGTTTTTGTAGCAAATGACTCAATCTTTATAGCTACTGAGTTATATAATTAAAACTCACTGTGCAGAAATATGGTAATTCATGTGAAACAGAAGCCCAGAGGAGTCTTACCATCAGGTGACTTCAGAGCTTTATGAATGAAATCAGCTGCAGACTGGAAGTAAACATCCAGATCAAAGTGTGTCGAGTCATCCGCTGGAATGCCACAATACACAAAGCCATTGCCGTAAAAGCTTTGGTTCCCTACGCTGCCACGCTTGGAGTGTGCAGCGTTTAAAACATGAGTTATTCCTAATTTCAGCAAGACAGCCTTGTTGTGTGCTACTGCCCTAGCAAGACAAAGAGACAGAAAGAAGTTCAAGACTTGTGTGAACGCAAAACATCACAGCACAATGTTTTCACGCCAGAATAACACAATCATTTGCAGGAGTTCTGTGAAAGATAATGACTGTCTAACATTACGAGTAACAGGTTTCACATTTCCTTGCAAGGCTCAAACTCATTCTGGTTTCATTTGGAAATAAAATGTATACTTACACGTTCCCTATGTATATTTTTGGCCAGACTTCATCAATTTCATTGAGATGTAGTTTGCATGAGTCCAAAACCTTCTGCAGATCCTTGACAGTCAGATATTCTTTGCTCTTGTCTTTCAGGGTTGACATTTTAAGTCCAAATCCCCCCGTCTTGGATCGATTACTGGTCCAAATGTTTGTTGTATTAAAGCAGTTCCCGTCACTCCGGCTCAGGGTGATCCGTACAAGCAGGTGTTTATCTGCTGTCACTGGACAGTTACCCAATTTAGTGCTTAACCTAGCGTGTAGTCTTACTTGCGCAGAGGGCAAAACAACAAACCGTGCAGCAGCCTGGGCTCTGCTTTTCACACTGCTGTGGGACTCTAATTTAATAAGCCTCAAACAGAATATGAATCATTCCATAAAGCAGTGATAATTGGATGTAATTAAGGACAAAATATTTAAGTGCATTGCTTATACTGGATGACAGAACGTCCGCTGTAATGCAGCATTTATGGAACAGAAATACTGTAACAGCTAGTTTACTGCTCTGACATAAATATCTTGTGAAAGCAAATTGGCCAAAGAGGGTAAAAATTAAGCTTTGCCATTGGCTGCACATGACATCAAACAGCCTTCACACTGCTGCAAATGTTATAACCCTCCCATTACGCTACAGGTCAATTTCACCCATTTCAGCTTTTAAATTGAAGAAAAACATAATTAACCTCCCTTTTAAGCCATGAAATGTAATGACTTTTCCTCGTTCAGGGTCATGAATGTGTAAGTAAAACCTGGACGCAATGAAAAGGCAGTTCTGATGTTGTGTACAAAATCAGTCAATAAAGGTCTCCGGGTCATTTTGACCTGGAGACAGTTATTGACTGATTACTTAAAGTGCTGCTTCTGCTTATTGATGAATCTACACGTGGTGGGAACAAATCCCACCTGATATGTACATACAGTTTTAAAAATAAGATCCATGCCTGCTGGTGAATGTGTGATTCAGGTGAGATCCAGTTGCAGGTGAGTTGTGTGTGTGAAGAGAATAATACTGTGTATATACTTTGTATTTGAGAAGCTGTTTTCCAAACATTTTAAGCAATGCATTTTTCTGAGAGAGACACTTGACAATGAGCTCCAGAAGATTATTCTGAGCAAATAGTGATCCAGGTTTTCAGCATACGAACTCCAGTCAAGTTGAGAGGACAACGAAACCGACACCACATGTGTAAAATGCAGAAAAAAATGACATTTGCAGGAACATTTGCAGTTATTGTTCATTCAGTATGTGGACAGTACATAAATCAATCTAGGAAGTTAAATTCTTGACAATAGCAATCATGCTATATACCACGTGCTATTGTGGTATGATTTTAGAAATACTGATGTCATGAGTACAAATTCTTCCTCACTCCAACTCAACACACAGCAAAGGCAGCAAAAAAAACATCCTATCTCCCATCATTCTGGTGTAAATGCTGTTTCAAAGCTTTCTTTACGGGCGAGGGATTCAAATAAAGTTGTACCCGAGTTAAATAAAGCAATATGTAATGAATGAAATTTAAAGTTTTGTGTCAAAATGGATCCAAGGTGTTTTAAATTAAATGTACAGCAGGGCTGAAAGGTTTATGTTTGTTTCTGTGCTCACACAAGAAAACATGGCTAAAGTATTCCACAACACAACATAATGGATGTAAATGTTTCTTCAACATAATGCAAAGGTTAACTGTGTCATTTTGTGTCATATTCAGCTTTAAAATGGATTCTGCCTAAGGGTGAATTAATTACACTGATATCCTATTAATATAAGGGTCAATATCCTGTGCACAGGCAGCCTGATTCACATCAAACACAGCACCACAGTCAAATACATTTGATTCAATACCATTCTTGAAACCATCTGATAGTGAAGTACAGTATCTCCCTCCACTGGCAGATGCTGAATCCTTCATTTATCTTGAGGAAAAGCAGGCGTTTGAGGTTTTGAAAGGTAGAAAATCTATGAGGTGCAGAGGGTTACTCAGGATGTCTTGTGTAGTTTCATCTCCAAAGCACGAAGCTGTTTGAGGAATCCTCTGTTTGGGAAAATCCACCTGCGCTCTTTGACCTTATTGATGGCCTCTAGTAGGGTGTAATGGTGGTAGATCATTAGGTAGGCCAGGACGAGGGAGGCAGACCTGCTCACTCCAACTGCACAGTGGACAAAAACCCGAGCTGGTCAAGAAGAGGAAAGAGATTACAATGAGCTACAAGCATGAGCTGATACTGGGATTTTATTCTGGATAAGATGAGTGACTTGCAGAGAGTCTGAGTGACAATAAAGCAACACAATGGGTATTTACCACCAGCCGTGTCAAGTGCACTCTGAATATAGTCAGCAGAGGGAAAGAAATAGAGAGAAAGGTCAAAGGACAGTGAGTCATCAGCAGGCACTCCATAATAATCCACAGTGGAGCCGTAGAAGTCATGACTCCCCTGACAGTGCATCCTCCCATGAGCTACATTCAGAACATGAGTGATTCCCAGCTTCCATAGGCTGAAGCGATCATTGGCCACCGACCTGTGGACAAAGGACAAAGGAATCATAATAAGAAACACATTACAAGGAGACAATCTAGTGTTATTTTATAAACTGTCAAGAGCAATGTCAAGGACTTACATGTCGCCAATGTATAGGTTAGGCCAAACTTCATCCACATGATTACCAAACCTTTTTCCACCATACAAAACCTTCACCAAGTCTTTCACAGAAGGCGTGGACGGGGGAACTGCATTACTTTCCTGTAGTTTGTCCATAGATGACTGCATGAACATTTATAGTTACCTACATAACAAAATGCTACTCTGAAACTACCCATTTGTATGATTTCTTCTCCCAACATTTATTTTCAAACACTGTTGAGGCTTTACTACAACCATGTTGGTACTGACAAGGACAGGTGTTCCTGGTCTAAAATTAAACCAGTGACCCATACTCTAAATGTTGGTCAACCTCACACCTCTGAATAATTATGAAGTGCACTTTATGTCCAATTTCTCTTTTAACTGCACAAATAATTTACTGCTTTTCGTCATAACAATCACAATACTGCAGAATTAAAGACGCTGCAGTACCCTCTTCTGACCAGTAGGTGTCACTGTTGGCCAGCTGGAGCCATGCCCGGTGTAGATTCTTACGTGCGCAGCTATTCCAGACATTACCGCCTTGTGTTGTCAACAGTAACGCTAACCAGCGCGAAGCCAGGGCGAAATGATGTCCAACAAGCCCGTGTTATTGCAGCAAACGCTAATATGATTTCTTCAGATTCTCGTGAGATGCCATTTAGCTAGCGAGCTGAATAAATAAGTTCCCGTGTCGTCCTCTGTTACATCTCAGGCCGGGTGAGTGAGCGTATGGCAAACGTATTGATCAAGCTAGCAAATAGCCTGCTAGCTAACATTAGCTAGACCTGAATTAGCCTGCTGGGCAGGGTTGTTGTGGTAGAGGAAAGGATGATTTCGCTTGGTTTCATGTACACGTCAGGCATGCTTCTGGTTGCGTACACTGACAACTACCAGATTGGCTTGCTATCTTACAATATACTGAAAGAAGTTAGCTTCGGGCCCCACCTTACTGATAGCTAGTAATGTAGGTTATTGCAGGTGGATGGGTACTGACCATCTACAATGAGTAAACCTCTAAAACCACAGTGCCAACATCTCATGTAACCCTTTAACAGATAGAAATGCTAACTTTGTGTGGCTATCATGGCAATCCTGGGAACGGACTTAAGAGAAAGGGGTTAGTTGCCACTGACACAGCTCGAGTTTAAATGAGAATTAGTCCGGTCAGTGTGTAGGATAGTGTCGGCTAGAAATAGGATTGGGGATAATACCGACAAACCAACAAGTCAGTATCTATAACAAGCACAAAAGTCTTAAAGTCACTGTATGGCCTGGGGAATATGTCTGCTCCTTCACCCACATTTGTTGGGTGTGATTTCTATTGTGCAATCTTATCTTAGCAAACTCTTGCGAGTGTTTGCCTCAAACTGTGAATGCTCAGCTTGCATGAGGAGCTCAGGAATAGTCTTAAACTTGGTTATCACTCATAATTTTGTCACAAGGTGAAGTTATTTTCTGTCTATATGGCAGTCTTGCATGGTGTGTTTGGAATTAGTATTGCTGATTCAGTGGAAATAAGGAGTGCCTACTTCTGCTTAAGATGCCTTTATTTGCTGGTGAGGAAGTCACTAAGTTGTTTGAGTTGCACTTTTTGTCTCTGAATTGTGATGCTCTTTTCTCCAGTCTTCCGAGTAAGGAGGAAATGACGCAACTGAGCGTCCGTCGCTGGACCCCCAAACACGTCGCAAAGTGGCTGAAGGAAGAGGGCTTCTGCGACTATGTGGACCTGCTGTGCAACAAGCACCGGCTGGACGGCACCAGTCTGCTCGCCCTCAGCGAGTATGACCTCCGCTCACCACCTCTGGAGCTTAAGGTGCTGGGGGACATCAAGCGGTTGATGGTGTCCATCCGCAAACTCCAGAAACAGAACATGGACGTGTTGGAGGAACTGGGTCTTCCTTTCGATGGCCACTCTCCTACAGGCTCTGGGGGCAGTTTGGACTGGCTGTGTAATGGAGACCCAGGCAGAGACTGTGATAGCACTGACACTGCACCAGTGGGAGAGGAGTATCACCAGTACACTAATGGGAAGTACAAGCAGCAGACAAGGCGCCTGGATCCAGAGTACTGGAAGACAGTGCTCAGCTCCATCTATGTGGTGTTTGTGTTTGGGTTCACGTCCTTTGTCATGGTCATAGTGCATGAGAGGGTGCCTGACATGCGCACATACCCTCCACTGCCAGATATTTTCCTAGACAGGTGAGTGTGTGAAAGCTAAGACACTCTTAAGACTTACAGCACTGGTTAGCCATCTAAAAACATTTATCAGCTATGAAATTCCAAAGAGAGAGTGAAACAAAAATATATATTTTTATCAACTTTCAGAATATCACACCAGATGGTGGACATTGTAATTGCCCTACTTCCTTGTAGCATGTTTCTATTATTGTCCTCCTATATTCCTGATGGGCTAGCTTAGGTTCAAAGAGCTCTTTGAGTGTTTTTTAAAGTGACCTACTTTGTAGTGTGACCCGTTGTTTGTGACCAGCTTTGAGTTTTTCATGGGATGTTTATTGGGAAAGCTGATTTCAGGGAAATGTGTGTGTTTGGCAAGATAAAACATGCAGAAGCAGAATCATCAGTCAAGATGTTAGAAACTTTAAACATAAAATTAGAACCTGTTTGAAATATTTAAGTCTTAACTGCAGTAATTTAACCCAAAATATGTTACAAGGGTATTTTTTAGAGCTAAAACTAACAATTAAATAATGATTTAACGAGCAACTTCATGATTGTCTATAAAATGTCTGAAAAAAAATTACTTGTTTTGTCCAACCAATAGTCCCAAAGCCAAATATATTTAGTATGCAATGATATAAAAAGTATAAAAGCAGCACATCATCCTTGGATCAGAGAATGTTTGGAGTTTTTTTAAATGATTAAAAGATTACCTAAAACAGTTCTCAATTAACTTTTTGTGGAACAGCTAATCGACTAATGTCTCTTTTGTTTCTCTTTTCAACAGCGTGCCTAGAATACCATGGGCATTTGCCATGGCTGAAGCATGTGGAGTGATCCTCTGTAATATCTGGTTGCTGGTGCTGCTGCTCCATAAACACAGGTAGAGTCCTGACAGTCTTTCACATCAGTGCAATGCTGTCATTATGCTATAGCAAATACTATGGAAAACCTGGGCTAACTGTTTCTCACGACTTGTAGGTCCATCCTTTTGCGGCGCATGTGCAGTCTGATGGGGACGGTGTTCATGCTGCGCTGTATCACCATGTTTGTCACCTCCCTGTCTGTGCCAGGACAACACCTGCAATGCTCAGGAAAGGTAACACCTAATTCATGTTTTCTGTATCAATTCTTAAACTCTACACCTCTGCCTCTGAGGAAGATCGCAGTACTGATAGCTTCACTTCTTCTCTAGATGTATGGTGACATGTGGGCCAAACTGCAGCGAGCCATTGCCATCTGGAGCGGTTTTGGGATGACGCTGACAGGAGTGCATACATGTGGTGACTACATGTTCAGCGGCCACACTGTGGTTATTACCTTGCTCAACTTCTTTGTCACAGAGTGTGAGTAGCGTGCTTCTAAGTCTGAGGTCATATTTGTAGTTTTGTTTTACATTCAGTGGAGAACAGAACCACTTAACTTTGTACTTCAAAAGCCCCTTAAACGTTTGATATTAAGATTATGATGAAATGGCCATGGAATAACTGATAATAACTGAATTTGATCATTAAAAGACCAAAGTGAAGCTCTAAACATTACTTATGCTCCTCCGTGTGTTCTGTATAGATTATGGCTTGAATAAGGCATTTTTAAGCTTTTTAGGAGATGTTTGTCCGCTAGTGATTGGGTTTGGCATTTGTTTACCACTTAAACAAAAGTTTTTCAAGCACAAATTCGGTTATAATTTGGCTTTATCATTTGGGTTAAAGGTCTGAATTGAAGGTTGAAGGTCTACTAAATGTATTTATTTGCACAACGTGCAGTTTAAAACCCTCCTTAAAAACAATCAAAATATATCTAGAATCATAAGAAGTTATATTGTGTTCGACACAGGATTTTAAACTCAAGCCTGATTTTCACTAAAACATTCACTAAAAGATAATAGCTCTGTTAAGACTTACATACAGTTTCTTTTAAATTGTCACAGTGGTTGCCAGATTTTGTCCACTTTAATTCATGAAAATCAGGAATTTATGAGCTGTTATTAAAAATTGTGACATAAGAGGGTTAAAGTAATAAATCACTCGGAAGACACAGATAGAGGATGAAACTGTGTAACCATATTTGGCAACATTGTCCCTTTGTTGCCACCCAGTGCCCTTCACTGGTATTACAACTATAAAATAAAAACTGGCCTTCCTCAGTCTGACCTAGACAGAAATAGTCTGTCACATAAGGATATGATAGATTTCTGGATGTAGTAAAACTCAACAAAAAAGTATAATTTGTTTAATGTGTCTTCAACTTTTCTTTTGTCTTATTTCACAAACAGACACTCCACGAAGCTGGAACTTCATTCACACGTTGTCCTGGGTCCTGAATCTCTTCGGCATCTTCTTTATCTTGGCTGCACACGAACACTATTCCATCGACGTGTTCATAGCATTCTACATCACTACCAGACTCTTCCTGTACTACCACACTCTAGCCAACACCCGGGCCTACCAGCAGAGTCGACGAGCTCGCATCTGGTTCCCCATGTTCTCCTTCTTTGAGTGCAACGTCAACGGGCCCGTCCCCAACGAGTACTGCTGGCCCTTCTCTAGGCCTGCTATGATGAGGAGGCTGATTGGATAATGAACAGCATCAGCGGTTCTGTCAGACACTTAGCTTGTGCTGTTTCGTCTACTTTGTCAAGTTGCCAACTGAGGCGGTGTGTGATATCTTCATCAACAAAGACAACTGATGTGATCCTGTTAGCACCGAGGCCTGATAGGATACACAGAGCCATACCTTCTTATATTCCAGGACTCATCTTATAACCTGCCTCCCCTGTCACCATTTTTAGGCGGATTAAACAAAATCCACAAAACCCTACAGAGTTTCTTAAAAGCCCCATCAACACTTCACTTCATTTGAAAAGCGAACACGGTGAGATGTGTCTCATTTACTGGTTGCGTACTTTTCCTCTAAAGGGATATCATTTTATGTAGCATGAACTGTATTTTTCAGTACCTCACAACTTAAACGTACTTGTCTGTTAGAGTATTTGGTTAGCACATGATAAAAGGAAGCCACATCAAAACATTCTCAGGCAGCAGTGTACCTAATCTTTCACAGCAGTTTGCCATTTTCTGTGTAGTTACAATAATTGATTATTTCAAGGTTTGCATCTGGTTTCTTGACTGAAAAGTTTGTCATCAAAACAACTCTATGGACCACTGTTAAAGCAATATGTAAAGATCTATATTTCACTGCTTTTTTCTGTATAGAAATATTGTTTCTCATGTTCAGAAACAGATGTTGGCCATCTTTTGAAAGTCTTTTTCATTCCTTGAGAATATGCTTACATTTTAATAATAATGATAATGTTACTAAATTTGGCAGAGTAATTGATGGCTCACTGAAAGATACAGTAAAGTACAACAGATCTTTGTTTATGTTGTTTACTTAGCCTGCCTTTTCCTTACCAGACCTAGAAAAGATACATTCAAGGAAATGTCATTATCAGCCAAAAACATGGAATCAAAGATTTTATTTCCAGCTGTCTTAAATATAATTCCATTTGCCAATTACCTTGAGGGTTATGATAGGTTTCTCTGTGTAGAAATGTCCCAAATCTTTCATGTTTACTGTTGAATAGTTTTTTTTTTTTAATCATCATAGTGTAAATGACCAGAATTAGTTTTCCTTAATAATCCTTTAACATGAATCTATAGTAATAGTACTTAAAGAGGACCCTTAAATTTGTATGTATTTGTTTATATTAATTTATTTAATTTTGTAATTGTTAATAGGTATTTTTATATTTCATATACAGTGTTACAGCAACATGCACATGGAGAAATATGTTTACAGTTGCTCTTAACTATGTATTTGTTTGAAACACAATGTGCTTTGTAAGTGTAACGTTGATTTCAGATTGGCCTCTACATTTCATTGAGCGAAACCTGCCACTGTAGTAAGTTGTAATTGATTTGGTCATTACAGCATGTTAGAAACATGATTAGTCTAAATGGAGTTGACGGTCTACAACACATCCTTTCATTGGGGAATGATGCTGTTGTGTTTATATGCTCCAGCAAAGCCACATTACTCGTTTCATGTCTCATTCAGTCATTTCCATCATTAAAGAGCTGAAATCAAAGACAAGGCGCTTGTTTTTTATTTCTACTCACTGCACAGCCACATAATGAATATGCATTATAGAAGGATAGATACTGTATATATATACACAGCATGAGAAATAATCAGTTTAGTAAACTGTCGGAAGCTAATGTTTCTTTTGGGAAGCAAAAATAATTTGTACATTTGATCATTTTATAAGGGGACAGACAGACTGAACTTCTGAGATGAGATGGACTAATTAAGTACATACTAAGTTTTCTTATGTAATAGTGCTATTTATGCTACGATAGGGCCACATAATTTAAGCCAACCTACATAAGAACTGAGCTATGGACACCAAGGCTAAATGTAACAGTAACTGACATCAATAACACTGGGGAACACAATATTTGTTGAGTTAGGTCTGACAGCTGTTTTTAACTAATTTTTGGGTGCGGAATCCAAAACTGATCTCAGTTTTTCTCTATCACGTCAACTTTTTGAACTATAGGATCCCCGTTTTCTTAAAAAATATGAAAAATACTGTACTTAACATATATGTGTGTGATAGTACTGACCTATTGGGAGCTGCACACACCTCTCATCGCACTGTCTCAATTGTGACTGCACAAACAAGTTGCCACGTAGCTGTAGATGAGTCCAATCGTAATCAGCTGGCAAGTCTTACTACAGCTAATCAGTGGAATTTTGCTTATCTGGAGGGTAAGCTGTGGAGAAAAAACTTGACGTGCTAGAAAAAACTGACTGCAATTTTGGAATCAGCATGCCAATTTTAGTTTTAATCAGCATAAAAATCTAACTCAACAGAATTTTTTTTTCAAATTGTTCCCCAGTGTAATAGGAAAAATACGAAAGCAGTACTGAAGTACCTGAAGTACTTATAATATCTATATGTTATAGATTTATTATATGTTTGACTTCATTAATAATGTATATTTTTATATTTCCCCGGCATTGTAATGTTTTGTGTGTTTGATCATGTCAATCAGTAAAAGCTAAGTAAAACGTTACATTAGCGAATCGGTTACCATGGTGATTTAGAGATCTTGCACTTGCCGGTGTGCTGGTAGCACATGTTTTGGCATGAAAAATATTGACTTTTGCAAACGACAAGAATTACGTTTGCTGTTTCCGAACCATAAAACAAATACTTAATTAATTGACCGTGAATTACAAAACTATCATCTCGCTCCGATTTCAGACGGGCACAAAATAAACAGCCATATTTCGGGTCCTGCGGCGCCGAGGTCAGGAGGGTGTTTGTTGCGGTGTCTCCTCCATATCGTCCTACACCGGACCCTGCCGCTTTTCCTGTCTCACAAGTTGACAGCAAAATCATCAACACCAGTAATACTCGGTAAGTAATAGGCCCTATAATTACTTAGGTTGCTCATGTTGTATTTTGTTGGAATGTCAGCAAGATGGTTATCAAACGTCCCATTTGCTAGCTAGAAAACGCCCCCTACCATCCTCATGTTTTCAAACTCCTTCAAAATACTGAAGCAGGCACCGGTGACAGTTAATATTTCTTATCATTGGCAAAGTTCACACCTATTTGAATAGTAACATTTGCGAATGTGCAATCCTCAACTGTGTATGCCCCTAATTCATAGGAAGTTCCTCTAATTTCAGATTTCAGCATTAATTATTCCCCATTTTATCCGAAATGTTACTCTACTAACGGCTGCATTTTATAATTACCGTCATGCCGAATTATACTAGAAGTGGTAAAGATGAATACGCAAGGTTTGCCAGGTATGCTGTCACACCTTTAGCCCTAACGTTACGACCGTGTTCCTGGTTACTGTAAGCAGACATTTTCAGACAAGCCTCCGGTCTAACCTTGACAATGAGGAGACGTGAGAACAGAATCTGAGAGTAATGGAGACCGTAAGACTCTGAATCAAGTGGTGCAGGTGTCTGACAATACAAATGTTTTAAGGCCAGTGACAGAACTTTTGTTATTAAGTAATAAAATAAGTAATGTTGGAGTTTAAACATATCTTAAACAAAACCAGTAACTAAATGAGTCATAGCTGCAGCCAAGCTTTTAGAAATACTGCCAAGTTCCCCCAATGCCTCTTCTCCTAGATGTTTTTAATAGTTGTATTTTTCATTCTTTAATTCTCACAAATGTATTTGCTTAATGTATTAGCTCTTTAATTATTTCCCAACAAGAAGGTCTAAATCCTCTTCTTCACAATATAAGGACTACAATTCTCTACTGTTTCATTTACTGTTATACGCTATTATATTTTTGTTGTTGGCCCAAAAGTAGTCCATTTTAAATAGATTGGGTCTAAAAATAAAACATTGTCGGAATTGTAGAATGCAAATTCCCTCAAGGTGGCTGTAGTGCACAAATTCCCAGAAAAGATGATGGTCCACAGAGGACATGACCTCAGCTTAGTCAGTGGTAGCTACAGCCCTGGTTGTAGTTAAACTTTAAAATTTCTGTCCTTTTAAAGGCTTCACCAGTTTACAGATGCATGTTTTTCTCACTTTTATGTACACACATTTATGGTCCTCTGTCATCATTTACACTCTCTGAAATGTCCTTTTTTGTGACAGGCAAAATGGCAGTTCCTCCAACATATGCAGACCTTGGAAAATCAGCCAAGGACATCTTCAATAAGGGATATGGTAACTGGAAGCAAGATAAAAGGCAGTTTTATAAGTGTGTATTTATTGACCCTCAGAGGACAGGCCGGCTGTTTGAAATGCATTGCCAAGCCCAGTAAGTAGTCCCTCACTGTCATTGTCCTTACAGGTTTTGGACTGGTTAAGCTTGATGTGAAGACAAAGTCCTCAAGTGGAGTGGTGAGTTTAGTTGTTACTATAGATATACATCGGTGCAGGTATTAACTGATTTTAGGTTACCACAGATATAATGTTATCAGCATTTATGTTGGCCAATAAGTAACAAGAAAGTGCAGTACCAAAATGCCAAATATATGTTTGAGGTCATTTAGAAACATAGTTTATTCATCAGAGAGCACTGACAGTTTATTTTTCAACAGTAAAATGTCCCGTTCAGTATATATCTTTAGTTTAAGGGATCTATAAATCGTTTGTTAAGTGTGTATGTTTAGAAATCACTATCAGCTGATACATTTTTTAAACTCACTATCAGTATTAGTATCTGCCTTTTTACTGTATTTACTCTCTTAACTGCAGTGCACTATAGTGGTATTAGATGAACTTCAACCTGCTGTATTGTTTCCAGGTAAGATTAATTTCCTCTTGTATTCACTTCAGGAGTTTAAAACGTCCGGCTCATCCAATGTAGACACCAGCAAGGTCACCGGAACCCTGGAAACCAAGTACAAGTGGGCTGAGTATGGGCTGACGTTCACAGAGAAGTGGACCACGGAAAACACACTTGGAACAGAAATTTGTGTTGAGGATCAGGTAAACTGAAAGCTCTGCTATGGTGCTGATCATCCCACTAATGAAACAGGTCTAAATTAAGTGTGACTGATGGAATGATCTTCTTTAGATCACCAAAGGGCTGAAACTTACTTTTGACACTACGTTTTCACCAAATACTGGGTAAGCTACAGTTAATGTTAACCATAAAATCACTACCTGCGATCATTGTAGAGAGAACAACCTTCTAATTTCACTTCCTTATTTTTATTTTCACAGCAAGAAGAGCGGCAAGGTCAAGACTGGTTATAAAAGGGAATACCTTAATGCCGGTGTCGATGTAGATTTGGATTTCGCTGGTCCTACTATCCATGGAGCAGCAGTGGCCGGCTACGAGGGCTGGCTGGCTGGCTACCAGATGACCTTTGATACAGCCAAATCCAAGATGACCCAGAGCAACTTTGCCGTTGGTTACAAGACCGGGGACTTCCAGCTCCACACCAATATGTACGTTATTAGCATCAACAAATATTTGAGCCAAGCAGGATGAGTAACTTAACAATAGCTTTCCAAATAAGTCACTGATCTATTGATCATGTGGTATTTTTGTCAGGTGAAACAGTTTGAAGAGTATAGATACCTACTCATTTTACACTTTCTCCCCCCTCAGAAATGATGGTTCAGAGTTTGGTGGATCTATTTACCAGAAGGTAAACGACAAACTGGAGACTGCTGTGAATCTTGCCTGGACAGCAGGCAGCAACGGCACTCGCTTTGGAATTGCTGCCAAATACCAGTTAGACTCCAGTGCCTCCATATCAGTAAGTGTCTTTTTTTTTGTCTTTTACCTTCCCCAAGTAAGCTTTGTTTCCCCTCCTGTTTGTCAGCAGGGTATCTAAAAAATGTGTTGACATGTCAGTGAAATATTGTTGGAAATTAGGCCACGAGCCAAAGAAAAAGTGATTGGTGTGTGCGACGATTAAAAAAACATTTTGATAAGACATTTCCACCTTTTTTCTCATGAACTATTGTTTGCTTACTTAAAGTATATCAAGATATAATTAAAAACATTTTACACATTTTATTAGACATTTGTGTAGCATTGTAGGCAGTACTGTATGTACTCTTTTTAGTGTTAGTTGTTAGCTTAAATTTGTTTTTGCTTTTTCTCCAGGCTAAGGTGAATAATGCCAGCTTGGTAGGAATTGGATACACCCAGACCCTGCGGCCTGGTGAGAACCATTTCTAATATAATATACAAGCCTCCTACAAACACTATGGGCCTCTTTTTCAGTTACTTAAAAAACTTTTTTTTTTTGTATTTCAGGTATGAAACTACTCCTCTCTGCACTGGTGGATGGGAAGAATATCAATGCTGGTGGTCACAAACTTGGTCTGGGCCTGGAGTTGGAGGCATGAGGGTCTGCTCTGCCATTTCTTAAGAATAAGAGAAATATTAGCTGAATCTGACCCTGAGCTTTCTTGTCTGGTCAGCGACAGATATTTTAAAGAGATGAAGTCAAGACAAAAAAAAGAAGCCCAGTTCTCTAGCACTGTTAACATGGAAACCTTTCCAACAGACTCCTTTCAATGTGGTTGCAGTAAGTAGTCATGTTTCCATCACGTGTATTTATAAATCAGTTACTCCTTCGGCCAATTTATCCTTTGTAGTGATAGAAAAGCCCTCCTCCCGGTGCACCATGTCCAGGAATGGTTTCAGAAAACAAAACCTTGTTATTTTGCTCAAGTGTGATAACGTAGAATGTAAATCCAAGCTGTTATTTTGCACAGTAGAATATACCTTTATTTAAGCGCTTTCTCCTTTGTTTTATTTGCACATTTTATTTGTATTTTAGTAGTGATGTTCTGCCTGTTGGCGGGTTACTCCGACAAAATATGCTTATCAAGATCGAAGCCAATCTATTGGCTGGCACTTATCTTTCTAGAGAGGCTTAATTGTGCTGTGTGATGAGTTTGAGACCTCCGCTACCTTAAACACCTGCTTCTAAGTTGCAAGACAATGTTAAATGGATTTTCCTTTCCTCAGTGTGACTTGAGAGAAAGAATATCCGAGTCAATCATCCACTTTTCTTCCCATTTTTGAGGACTGTGACACTAATCAGGAAGAAGTTTGTGTGTTGGCGTGTGTCTTTGCAATAAAGTCCTGAAATCAACCTTCATCCTCTCCTGTAATTTGACAGTAATACATAATTAGACAGCATGGAGAATAAGTTGAATTTGGTTAAATAATGATGCACTACAAAAAAAAAGCGTGCAGTTTTTTTAATCAAAGTTATTACAGCTACCATCACATACCCCACATAATAGTTCACCTAACTTTAAGAAGAGTATCAGTGTTACCTTTCAAAGCCTACAAATCATTACACTTATCAGACACCTGTCCTATAGTTTGATGGCCAGTGTGAGCCCATCTCCCACTGTGAGCATGCTCAGGCTGATTCGAACATCTTGGTGCAGCTTCTTGTTCAGCTTGTCAATGGCCAGAGTGTCCGCATCGTCAGGGGATGGATTCACCACCTTTCCGCTCCACAGCACCTGCAGGACCAGGAGAAAAAAAAACAAGTTTAGAGGATTAGCTGCTTGAAATATCTACTGCAAGAACTGAACCTTGAATACATGAGTGAAGCCCTTACATTGTCAATAGCAATGACACCCCCTTTCCTCAACAGTTGCAGCGACTTTTCGAAGTACTTCTCATAGTTCACTTTGTCTGCATCAATGAAGGCAAAGTCAAATGTTTCAGCCTGGCCAGCAGACAAGAGATCATCTGAAAGAAACAAGAGGGAAGTATTATGTCAGTAATACTTTGGGTTATAAGCCACACCTCCATCACATTGTACGGAATCTCCTTCTAGTCAACAGTATTCCCACTGCTAGATAAGAAACTCATCTGGAAAGACCCCCTCAGATTCTTAATAGCTACTAAAGTGAAATAAGTTCACTTTAAAAATTGTCCACAATCTTTTACCTATTAACAAAGAAAATATCATTTTGTGAATCTGAAATAATGTAAAATTTTGTCCTCACGGGAAGTACAGTTTCATTATTAAAATAAATAAATAAACTTTATTTATGATGATAAATACTCTGAATTATATAAGTGAAATTATTTGTAATAAATTGGTAGGCAAAGCAAGGCCACGTGATCCCGATGGTTTATGCACGTGACGTCTCACTACGTAGTCACGGTCACTCCGCCGTTTAGCAGCAAAAAAAACTTCAAAAACACGCTTGTGTATTCAATTGATTCGGAAATAATTCACACTTAAGTTTTTAGAAACTGCAAAAAATAAAGAGAAGAGGAGCAAATGGATATCTTTGACGGGTCAACTGGAACCCAGGTACTAAAACGTACGTTAGCCGTTAGCTGAAGTTATCTATATTCAGGTAGCTAGCTTATGTTGTGTTTTCGGATAAAACCATGGGGTCTGTAGCTGTGTTACCTAGCATCTGACTAGCTTAGCTTAAAGGGTTTAGCTAAAACGCAGATGGTTCCTAAGCTGGACCTTTTGTCTATTAAAGTGTAGTGGCACTTTTAATTCTGATTTTCTCATAAAAATATTTTTATACTATAAAAACTATCTATACTTATTAATAGTTACCTAGTATTATTAATCTATACAAATATTAGGTTACAATAAAATTGCAGTGGGAATTGGTCTTACAATATATTCATGATTATTTTTTCTGAGTTTAAGCCTCAGGTGACAATTCACGCGTCTCACCTGCCTACATTACTGACAAACTCATCCACTCAGTGGGTAACAGTCCCGGAAGGTCCCATAGAAAAGCTCAGGGAAGCGGCCGTTCAACGGAGGTGGGGCGGTTAACCAGACGTATGTTTGCCAAATCAACGCGTTAGTCCTCATCCTTAAAGTCTTTAATGTCGCAAAACTGAATAACGTTAACGTAGAGATGACATCTTTGTGTAGCTTGTCCAAATAAGTTTTCTAGTGGGGCGTCTTCTTCACCTAGATGTGTTGCGCCAAGCCGTAATGGGCTCATGACTGCCCCCTGAGGGCAGAAAGGGGAAAATGCCCACTGGTGCTTGACGGTAGGTGAGGAACCCCCCCGCCTCCCCGAACTCATTCCACTCTCGAAAAAAGACTTAAAGGTTTTAACTAGCTTGTGAGCACCCAACAATGGGGCTTAAGACCAAGTATTTTTGTTCCAGACAAAAAGTAGTTAATACCCATCTTAAACCTTAAACCTCAGCTAAGCTAATGACCGAAATACCAATAATCCCACTGACATGTATTATTATTAAGGCACAAGCAAGCCTTCTGGAATGACCTTTTGTAACTTTTGCATCAGGAAATTATACATCTGTCAAATGACTGTCACAGTTAGTTAAGAAAAGATATGTATTACTGTACCAAGAGTTTTCAATGCTGGCTGTATGCGCAGATCAATTTTTTGCTCGACTCCAGCCTGTAAACATAGAGAAACAAATCTTTTCAAAAGAATAAGAGCAGCAGATTTGTTGTCTGACAACAGATGAGAAATGATGTATTGATTTATATCAGGATGTCTTTTGTGAATGTATTTGCATGCATGATAATATTTATTCTGTTTCAGAGTTGGTTATGCAAACATGATGTTATATGTTTACAATAACCCGGTTGTGTTATTTTCTGGATTATGATGAATCAAAATAAGATATAATGTCTGAAAGCAGCTGGCTGTAGGTTTACATATCGTACATAAGCTACATATCAAGCCTATTCAAAATATTCCAACTGCTCATGAATACAAGAATGTATATGAACAAGCATGTAAACAGATTTATTTATATAAACAGATTTGCAGATTAAAAAAAAAATAATAATAATAAAGTCCCCAGTAATGAGCAGTTATCAAAATACTGTGTGCTTGGAAACATTGAAAAGGAAGTGGAAGTCTGCATTTATTGACTTTGACCAATCATCAATCAGAATGAAAGTCATTAAAAGGCATTAAGTTCTGAAGGCGGTGTTGATGCAAATCATTTTTAAGATTTTCATTTTTGCAATAATTATTTTTTGCTCAATTTCTTTATAGCAATATTGTTTAATCACACTTCCATAGAGCAACTAATGGTGATACTGATTGACTAAAAGATCGATTATGTGCCCGATCAATCATTCAGTCTGTCACAAAATAGTAAACAATGGCAATCAAAATTGAATTTCAGTGAATTTCTTAAAACTGTTTTGTCTGACTAACAGACCAAAACCCAAAGATACTGAACTCGCATTGATATAAAACAGAGAGATCCTCCTGTTTTTGAGGCTGGAACCAGAAAATGTTTGTCATTTTTGTTTCATAAATGACAAACAAGTATCAGTCAATCTGTTAATCTGCTAAACTCTAAATCTTTTCAGACAGGATTATTGAAAGTTGAAACTTGAGTTGGTAATTGTTTTTCAGTGTGCTGCCCCCTCTGGCCGACTGGTCCCATAGTTGTCTTTTATCACACAAAAGACAACAGACACTGAAGTCTGCTCCACATGCAGATGCACAGACTTTCATCAAACAGGACTACAGTACGTCTATTACCTGTGGCGTATGAAAATCCTCTGCACTGATCAGCACTTTGCAGTATGGGAACAATACAGCAGTATTACACATCATATAATAAACCTCATGATAATACAGTTTTTTGACAAATAATAAAACAGATGTGAGTGGTACCTCTTTCCAGAAGGGTTTGCCAATGTTGGTGTAGTCTTCACTGATATCACATGCCACTACAACTCCATCGTCGGGCAAAGCCAATGCAATGTTCAGTGTGTTGTAACCTGTGTATACTCCTGCAATGAGAGGGCACTAAAATCAGCATGATGGATGATGATGGATGACTTCAGACAGGGAAAGTATTGCTGTGACGGCACTGCAGTTATCACCAATACACTTAAAACAAGCAAGCCATGGTGCCAAAATAAGGTTGGGGTATAAATAAATATATAAATAAAACCACCTTGCCTTACAGCGCATATACCTGCAATGTCTTGTGTAACCCAATTGCTCCTAGTAACCTGGTTTTGTGTGTGCATGTAATAGATACTTGTGTCTAAACAGGATAAGGATTGTGGCACATGTGCATGCTTCATAGACTAGATGTGATGTTAAATCTGAGGCCCTTACCAATCTCCAATGCTTTCTTGGCGTTTATTAGCTTTGCCAGATTGGCCATGAACTGCGACTGCTCACACGCAACCATCATGATGTTCCAGGAGTCTTCCATTGTCCTCTAAAAGCAATGGGCAGAAACCAGTTGCATTAGATTCACAAATTACACTGTGAAACATGATTAAATCTCATGACATAGAGTGCTTAATTGTGCCAGAGCACAGCAGTATTTAGGATACCAAGACATCCTTACCAGTCTGAGGCGTTTCAGGACCGGATGCTCCCTCATGGAGTGATTGAGGACGTACTGCATCAGTGGGTTGTCTTTTCCCCCGCAGTGACTTTTGGAGATGCTCATTGTGGAAGATTTCTTTTTCCCTGAGGGCGAACATGAACCATGAAACAATTATAAAGATCTTAAGAGCATGATTATGCCATGGGACCTACCATCCAGCCCATACATCTTTCAAGA
This sequence comes from Enoplosus armatus, assembly GCF_043641665.1. NCBI lineage: Eukaryota > Metazoa > Chordata > Actinopteri > Centrarchiformes > Enoplosidae > Enoplosus > Enoplosus armatus. The sequence continues at coordinate 8,114,624 of NC_092199.1, read as the reverse complement.
AACTTTAGTCTGGTCTAGTTAATGTACATTATTTGATTTAGATTAGATAAAACTTAAATGATCTCAGAGGGGAAATGCAATTATTGCACCAGCAGCAAACAGATCCAGATAAAGGAATGGAAATCGTAAGACAGTATAGCTTTACATCTTGAGGGCAATACAAAGAACCAGTTTGGATTAACACTATCTCCTGACATCTGTGTCCCTACGTTTGTGGTTTGCATGTGCACCAAATGGTTTCTAATATTGAACTGGTTTTTGCACAACTACTTGGTCATGCAGCTTTGCAGTTTTGTAATAACAATTATGAAGGTAAATAGAGGCCAGAAGGGAAAGTTAATAAATGAGTGTAAGTGGACTTTGCACTGTGCGGCTCTGGACTGTGTCTAAATCTGTGCAATTCTGTAAACTCAAGGCAGTGTCTCTGGAAAATACATTATATCATACTGTATGAGGTGGAAAATAGGATTGACATGATCATGCATACTTTAAATAAATACATTCATGTTAATACATTCAATTATGTTTTTCTATCCATGTAATACCCTGGTAAACACAGGATTTAATTTTTAACTGGTGTACGATGTAATCTTAGCTGGGGGAAAAAGGTGCTTTAAGGTAGCGTAATGTAAGACTCAAAGTTGGGTGACTCCGTGGAGCATTATTTTGTTTCCATAAAATGAAACCGGTGAGATTCATTCAAAATCCTAATTAACATAACCCCCAAAATTGAAAAGTTCACAGTATTAAAAAAAACACAATAATAGTAGTACAATATTGACACTCAGACAAAACCTTCTAGATATCATATTATGCTTAAAATAAACAAAAACAAATCAAGCATTAATTCCTGTTTCAGATTTGTGAGGGTGGATTTACTTGTTTCTCCTCTGTCCAGAACACACCTGCACTGAAAACTTGTACTTTTGCGTGTCAAACCAGGTCTAAATTTCCAAAACAAACACCTCCCTCTACTGATTCATCACCCTACACACCTCACTACTGACAGGTTGCCTTGTTGTAATAGCGACGTTATAAAGCTTTAAAGTCTTTAGGCTGAAATACCTTCTCTCTTACCAAAGAAATAACCGGTGACAAAAACAAGTCCCAGTGTGATGGATCCAACCAGTGCCTCTTTGGAAATATTACGAAAAGACATCGCTTTAACGGCGACTATGATCCCACACGATTAAACTGACCCCAGCTCAAGCACTTCCGCGTCGGCTGACCACTGTACCGTAATACCACGAATGGAGGCGAAGCTCCGCTGTGTTTAAAGCGATCAGCGTGGGAGACTTCTGCTGCGTTTACATCTGCGTTTAAGAGTCCGACTACTACCATCACGTGACTGCCATTGTGTTCAGCAGCGATGCTACGAGGAAAATGTTAAAAACATACAGTACAGCGACTCCAACTGAGGCCAGTCGCACGGAAAACGTGATAAAAGTCGAATGCGTACTCGATAAACCTGCTGGACCAGACATTTTCCTCCTAATGAAACATGTTACAGAGCGCAGACTTGAGCCACGAAGTGAAACCGTAATGCAGCCACAAACCGTGAAACAACTCACCACAAAGTTGCGTGTACGATGATGGTCTGAGGGGTCTGAGAGAGGGAGCGGATGAATTCCTGCTTAAACGAACCTTAAAAATTCGGTCAGTCACGTAGCGCTAATAACGGTCATATGACTTACAGCAGCCCTCATGATAGGATGTGACTCAGACGCCCACTGTTACGACTCACTGTTGCGTGTAAGTGCATGTCCCCTTTATCGGAAACATGTCAGAAGGTATTACAAATACTGTGTCAAAGTGCTGCTGAACTGTGGTGGCCATTTTTTACTCTAGTAAAGTAGAATACCACCGGGTGAATGTGTTCTTTTACAAGTGCAAGTAAAAGTACCTTTACCTGCAGTCCTATTTCAAAATTGCACTCAAGTATATAAAAAAGTTATTTTTTATGGCAAATCTCAACAGTTTTTGGTTCCACCTTCTCTGATCTGATAAAACAAGACTTTTGAAGACATCACCTTGGACTCGGACATTTTGCACGTTTTTTCTGACATTTTAGAGACTAAATGATGAATCGATTATGCTACAAAATAATCGTCAGATTGATTGAAAATCTGTTTCAGCTCTAAATACAAACACACACTCCTGCTGTGTCCCTGGGTATGAAAATCCAGTAGGCTTCTGAATTTATGGTTTATTCTCAGAGGGATACAGTTGGTCACTTTGTGTACGTAAAATGTAAAATAACTCAGACAAAAATAATAAAATCAATGTAATGAAAGTAAAAAATATAAATGAAATGAAAAAGTAATGTGAAGATAACATGAGACTCTTCCATCTTGGATAAGTGAAAACAGATTAAACCCATCCATCCATTATCTTTGTGTACCTTCTTAAGGTGAAGATGAAGACTTGTTGTACAGGTGTTCAAACAGAGAGGGGCAGTGTTGTCATGGCAACAAAGCTTACAAAAACTACAGAACTACTGCAGACGAACCATTTGTGAACACTGAAGATCAGTGTTCACAAATGGTTCGTCTGCACTCTGCTGGTTATAGCTGTGAAGGGATTATTTCAAGTGACAGTATACTGACTGTAAAACATATTTCCTCAATGCTGACGTATATAAGACAGTTTGGTTTCATGTGTTCGGATTGATACTTGATTAACAATTTATCGATTCCTGCCCAAATCCAGATAACGACTCCGCTAAATGAATTATGCTCACAATGAAACAGTATAAAAAAGGCTAATACTGTATGTGCCATCCCTGCAGGGATAAAGTGTTGTTTATTCTATGGGAGTTATATTTCTTTTTTAAATGAACAGTTAATATTGGCTCTGTAGAGTTTCAGTTTTAGCCTGAAGTTTCTGATCAGACCATCTAGTGACACCAAAACCTTCCACTGGAAAACAGACAAAAATATTCTACAGTTCTATGAGGTGCATCAAAATTTAAAAAAATGAAAATATAAAAATTAAATGAATCTAAACTGACTTTCTATAAAATACTGTATGTCAAGTAGCCGGGATTAGTGAGGAACTTAATATGTATGGATGACCTTTAATGCAAGTCCAGTATTGCCTTGAACTTTGAGTAGCCTATTTAAAATAAAATAACTCTTACACAACACAGAATTGTTGTTACAACTAGGTAATATAATATAATAATAATGATATCATCATTCATGTGATAAAGCTAATAAACAGACTTTGCAGACAACACGTTTCCTTCCTATATGAAATTATAACAAATTAAATGGACAATACATGTAATGTAGGTGTTCATACAGAGAGGGGCAGTGTTGTCAAGGCAATGAAGCTCATTTATACTGATGTTAAACATTTCAGCTCCAGTAAATATCACTGATGATGATGCCTGAAAATAGTTTGGTGTTGGACTGTTCTGATATATACACTTGATTTTCTGATAGAAAAGTAGATGATGGAAGACATTTTGTGGCCTTTTTCAGTATTTTTGTTTGTGCAAGGATTTAGTTTCTTCACATGTGGATTATATGCCCGACCTTTTTAATAAAAGACGATTTCTGGCTTGATATACTGGTTTGACCCCAGTATCAGTGTGGAAAGAGAAAAAAGCAGCGTGACGCAAAAGGCCTTGTAAATTAGAGACCATATGATCGTGTTTCACGCTGTGTTGTGAGTCTGTTTTTGTTTCTGCCTTGGTCACATCTCCTCCACACCCAGATACTGTGTGTGTGTGTGTGTGTGTGTGTGTGTGTGTGTGTGTGTGTGTGTGTGTGTGTGTGTGTTATGTGAAGGTGTGTTTACAATTGCCCAAAGGGAGTCAGGTCTTTAGACAAATGTGCTTTGTGTGAACACTGTCATGCTACCTCCCTTATGTGTCCACTCAGACACACTCTTTATCTGTGACTGATGCCATGATGAGGGCTGTCACTTGGTTACATCTGTGTGAGACATGAGCAGGAGGTCAGAAGCAGATCATATTGTTAACTACAGGGATAATAATGCTGCAGATGAAGAGGAGGAGTTGCCTATTTCTTTATTGTGTTTTGTTGTGTCACACTGGGCCATTATTGTGATATGCAGGACGTATGTTAAAATTGTTAAAATTAAGCTTTTATTCCGTAATCTGCCATTGAGAGCTATTGTTGATAATCACAGCTTTCATTAACATCTTAATAACTCTCATAATTGATAGGAATCACGCATCACCCTTTAAATGTAGAAGTGGGGAAAAACTGATACATGTGCAGCTTCTTACTTTTCAAATATGATTTAAGTCTTTGCACCAACTCTCCTCTCACTTTAATTTAATCCATTTCACACAAAGAAATGCTTTCAGATAATTTCAAATATATTTTTATTTTGAAAAGAACAAACTCAGAGTCACATAAATCTTTTAATAAATGCCTCAAGATTTCATTAATCTGCATTTAAGTAATCTTTAAAGTAAGTTATCAAAATCCTTAATAATAAGTCTAACATAAAAAGTATGAAGTCTTTTCATTTATAAATGTAAGGGTTTCAGTCCTCCTGTGCATGTAAAGCACAGACTCTGGAGGTAATGTAGTTCGTACTTTTCTGTTTTCTTTATTTTCTTATCTTCTAGTGAAAAAAAGGGAAGACAGATAGAACTTCATCCACTAGAGGGGGAAAATGGGCCTTTTTTTAGTGCTGCACACCAGACAACAGTATAATAATAATAATAATACTACACTAATATTTCTAAACAATAACAGGGAAACTGTATCAAATACAAATGGGAACAAATCCAGTGCATGTGAAGGCCACAGTGTTAGCACAGGTTCCTGTGTGACAGTGACAGAGGGTAGTACTCATTCTCACAGGGAACAAGATTTGGACCAAGTGCTGTTTTCTAAATTACTGTATACTTCCTCGTACTTGTTCTGCCTGATGGATAGCTTGCTATCTGATGCTCTCTCTGCTCACTGATCTCCAGTTTCCAGGCAGCCCTGGCTGCTGGCCCGCCGCTGCTGCTTACTGACAGACTCTGGACAGCAGGGGAGGGTAGAGTATTCCTCCAGGGGGCTGGGACGCTTCCAGCTGGGCTGCTGAGGTGTGGAGCTCGCCTCGGGGTAAGCCTCTCGTGTGAGTAAACACCATAACAATCCAGCAGAGAGACACGCTCCCTGGGTCGGGGAATTTTCTGGTATGCCAGAACAATGTCTGACACTGTCGTGATGATTGAATTTTATAGGCCGGCCTGACTCGAGTCTACTGTCTACGAGAAGAAGTGTTTTATGATGTCACATGCCGGATGATTAATGTGCTCTGAAATGTGTGGGCCTGCTTTGTATGGGCGATGAGGCAATATTCTGTTTTTATCACAGATTACAGGCAACTTTATGAGTCCATTATCTTTGTCTGCATTGCATTTCAGAGCACTTGTTAAGATTTAAGTGACCTACTGTACCACCTTGTTACTCGCTACTACCCTTTATTACTTAGCAAACATGCCCCACAAATTTAAAATCAGAGCTGAACTGTGCTCGTCAGACTTCTTTGCTCTCCCACACAATGAAATGTCATGTAAGTCCGCTCCTCTCAACTCTCGAATTTGACTTTGGCAGCAGTCTTTCTCTTTGACTGACAGATGAGCGAGTGATACGACTCCATCAAAAAGTGCAGCCTGACAGTTTGATTTGACAGCCCTCTTCAAACCAAATACTGTATACTCTTTGTTCCTGGCACTACATCAACTTGACAAGAAGAAAAGTGGTAAAAAAAGAAGATATAGATTTCACTATTAAATAATAATAGAAACAAATGTCCATATACACACAAGTGTTCCTCATTCCCTCATTCTTCTGTCCTTTATGCTGTTACACAGTAATTGTGTCCGTCCGATAAGTGATTGAAGTACTATTTCTTGCCCCTTGTATTGTTGTTCTGCTACAACTAATCTTGCCATTATTGATTAATCTATTGTGTAATGTTTTGTATTAATTATTTAGTCAATAAAATGTAAAAAAAATAATGAAAAAATAGACTGAATTGCCGTTTAGTACATTTAATTCATTCAGCCTAACATCCTGAGAGATCAGGATGAGTATCTTTTGGACTTTTGGTCAGACAAAATGAGACCTTTGAAAATATAATTGACATTGAAAATAATCGTTTGTTGCTGCCCTTGTTCCGAGGTTTGGAACTAGGCTAGTGAAAATACCCATCAGATGTCCCCTGAGCCCAAGGTGATGTATTCAAATACTTGTTTTGTCCAATCAACAGTTCAAAAACCCGGAGATATTCAGTGTACAATGATATAAAACAGAAACAAGTAGCAAATCTTCACAATTGAGAAGCTGGACAATGACAGTTTTGCTTCATAAATGACTTAAATGATGACTTGATTATCAAAATGTTGTCCAATAATAAATGTATCTAATATCTCTCCTTGCTGGTGCAACACTGTCCCATTGCACTGCATGGAACTTAAATGTATAGTATATATTACTATTTTATTATGACAATGTATAATGCAGCGCTAGAATCTTAATGCACACACCAAAGAACTTTTAAAAGACCCACAGAAGACCATTGGGTAAACATGACCCTTTAATAGCCATTAAACAATATCTTTAGTCAATTATTCATCAATGTGAAATGTTTTCTGCCATTAGCAGGGGCCCTACACGAAGTTGTGATCAAGTGACTAAATATTCTTGTACTTGTGCTGTCATCACTCGAGTGTGTAAATCCTCATCATTGGGATATGCCTACATTCTGTTCTCCCATTTAGCTAATAAAATGCATAGACCTAAATGATTCATGGCAACCATTTACATAATTCATAATTAAATCACAACCCAATGGCTTGGAATTTATTAATAGTGAAAATGCATGTGCCGCCATCGTGATATACTAATTAATATCTTTAGTTATCACTGGCACATTGCTCACTCAGCTGGGGTCTGGTTATGGAGCAGGAATAATGCAATGCAACAACAAATTATCAGTGCATTTAAGTGGGAATGTCCCGGAGAGATGGCCACAATATGCATTTGCCTTAAGAACTTAATGGGGAATCTGTTTTATCGGAGTTGTCACATGTTCTGGCTAATCATTTTGAGCACTGTAAAGATTAGGGCTAATGCATTTCCATCCTCTAGCTCCAGCATAGGGCTGCAGGGCGTCTCTAATCGCGGTGTACACTTTTCCCACAGTCTACAAAAACATATGCTACATGCTCTCAGTAACACACTTTATCCTGTAGACAAAGGACAGCTGAAACTGGAAACACCTTCGCTCACAAATCAAAATTTTTGATTAAGTGTTAAATTGGTTGTAGTGCTGAAACATTTAGTTGAGGAATTGACAAAATAATTGACCACAAAAACATTTTTTGGTTCTGGCTTCTCAAATGTGAGAATTTGCTACAAAACCAGCAAATTTGAAGAGGCCACCTTATACACTTTTCATTATTTTCTATACAGTTAATTAATTAAAGGGTTGGTTTACCCAACTTTCAATATTTTCAAATTTTCTCACTTACCTATAGTTGTATTTTATTTTTCCAGGTTTGATTTAACTCTACTTTGACTACAATAACATATGTTAGGAACTTGCCTTGTTGAGTTCATAGTGCAGCAGGACAGTCAGGACAACACTGAACACAGCACACTAATAAAATTGACTAAAATACAAGTAGCTATAAATATAAATAAATCAACCTGACAATGCTTTACAACTTAAATAACAATTGGAACAATTGGAAAGTTACCCTAAACATTAAAATATGCAAAGTACCACAAACATGTATAAAGAAAACAATAAGCTAAAAACAAAATGTACTTTTAAAATGTCAAGAGTTATTAGGTTTTGAGATATCCATCTGAGATTTCTGCCTCCACCCTAACACAATGGAGGTGAAATGTATTGATGTGGTAGCGTAAATCTTCAGAGACTTCAGAGGCAAACAAACCCAGAACTATCTGCATGGCTAGGTACCACTATAGAGAAAATGTTTCAGGTGAACTGACCCTTTAATCAAAAATATAAACTGGTAAAGGAATTAAGCTCAAATTGGTTGCATTGCAGCCTGTAACAACAGTAGACTGCCTGTGTTTAAAAGAATAAAAGAGGAGGTTGGTGTGATCTCATAATGACCACTGATGACCCTCTCTTTTCAGAAACACATGGGTCAGGGTAATGAACTCGTGTCACCAAGCGCCTTTTCCCCTTCTCTTATGAGCTCAATGTATTCATAGTCTTCGACAGTTAATTCAGAACTGAACATCCACTAACTCTCCCCACCAGTGGACAAACAAAGGGGTCCTCTTCAGTAATAGTCCCTGAGGCTTCACCACTATCTATTGATCTGCTGTCACCCAATTTCTCTGTGACTTATGCCCTGCTTAATTCCCATTACTGTGCACACTGAAGCCTTATCAGCGAGAACAATAGGCTTGTTGTCACTGAGGGCAAAAATATGAGCGTGCCTGTGACAGTGTAAGCACAAACTCATGACTTCAACTCCTCAAGCCCTCTCTGTGACCTCTACGCTCATGTAGGCCAGTTTGCAGCCCGGCGTTAGAATACTAAACTCAATCCGGACCGCTTGCAGATGAATCAGAAAATTGGATCTCGCTTGTTTCATAAAAACGACCCCCAAAAAAACAGAGGGCCGGCTCCTCAGCCATAAAACTGTCGTTGTGATATGTCTCTAGCAATGATGAGTCTCAGTTCCTGCATGCCCCCTCTCTGGCTCTTCCACCCGCTCGCTGCTATCTCTTCCTTTCAATTATATGTTTCTGTGCTCTTTTAGACAAAGAGTAATAAAGCTATAAATCGTGTATCCGGCAGAAGGTATGGACATTCTGTCTCTGAACTGCAGTTGAAACTGCCATAAACCACCCACAAAGTCAAAGATAAGGATTTACAGTTATTTAACATCATCCTTGTCCCTTAAATCACACTGATAAGAGAATTAAGTGATGGCTATAGGTTCTTTGTCCTCTAGCTATTGATTTTTTTTTTTTAACAGAGAGGGCCAGTGCAATGTTTTTATTGAGCATCCTATTTGCTTTAAGCCTAAGAGTGGAAACTGAGCTATTTGGATTGTTTTATTGAACTACAGATTCTGCACTCTGAATTAATTTATCTGATAACTGACCCTTCTTTTTGTTTTAATTTCCATTCACAGTGGAAATGTTTTCAAATGTAGAGTTGCAAAACATGGCGAAGATGTTGCTAATAGTAATCTGCAGTATTGGAGTCCAAGCAGAGGTACATAACTATATAAACCAATTGCTGCCTTTCAAGGAGGTTAAGGACAATTGGATCTTTATGTCAATTGTTTTCTGGTATAGCACAATTATAATGCTTTTCTACATTATTCAAGAACTGAGTATGCTGAATGTATCCAGTCTAAATAGGAATGATGGCCTCTCCAGACAAAACACGTGACTTGATTTACAGGAAGACATCCATCTATAACAGTAATTGGTATTAATATCAAATGCGAATAATCTGCTTGTTAAAGCGACCATTGTTTCACTAACCCCGGAGTATAAGTCCCTCTTAGCGCATAGTGTCCCAGTTTGAACAAAGACGTGTTTAGCTTAGCGGAAGTTAGTCACTCGTTTCAGCATGAAAACACTTATGTCAGTGCCTCCGAGATGGTGAAGTTGCAGCCGTTCACATTTAATGATTCAGTCGCTGTTTAGCCTCGAGTTCGTGACCCCGAAGCTATGATAAATGTCAAGCGCAACAATGTACCGCTAACTAGACATGCCACCGCCAACCAATCATCTCGTTATTGACTGGGAAGGCATAAGGCGCTGTAATGTGACTCTAAATGTTACGTTACAGTGTATCTGTCTGGGTGACCATGTGGGCCGGTTATTCAGTCTGATTCAGTCTTGTTCATTTGGCTCAGAGCACCACTGTCACAGTTTCTACTCCGGATCACCTAACAGGCGTCAGGGCAGATCTCTGACTATGTGTCAATTTCATTAATCATGGAAATATCAGGGTGGAGGAACAGCTGTTCATTTTACAATTAGCTGTATTTTAGATCCTTAGACCCTATTAGCTAGGGGTCTCTTTTTCTGTTTCCAGTTGGTTTGGTCCAGTTTGACAATAAATCAGAATCAGAATCAGAATCAGAATTACTTTATTGATCCCCGGGGGGAAATTGTACAAATATACTATGCATCAGTTTCACACCAATTTGTATTCCTATTTGTGTGTTCATTTTCCTCCTAGTACCCCTGGTTGGGAATCACTGGCCTATACTATAATATATTTCAACATTATAACATATTTCAACATTAAATATTCATGACCAAATAACAGCAATCAAAGTTTTTTGAAAAAGACATCCTTAGTTATTATTTGTGTGTTAACACTCAAATACTCAGCTAATCGAGTTCATCAGGAATGTGTGGGTGTGGTTTGATCAGATTTTATTGACAGCGGCCCAACAACATAATCAAATTTTGATTAAATGTCTCTGGTGCATCAAATACAGGAATCTGTATATGTGAAATAACTCATGGACAACATGTGTTTTCACTGCCTTTAAAATCCTGAATAGCTGGCATCCTGCGCTATTTAGAAACACAAGGCTCAGGTTGATGAACTTGTGTCTCCAGCCACCCTCCCCCCCCTGTTATGAGCTCAATGTATTCTTAGCTTGGACAGTTAATTATTTTAATTACGTCTCAGTCATGGAAACATCAGCGTACAGGAAGATATTGACTTATACTTTAATTCACCAATTAATGCCAATTAATGAATTTGATCCTGTGTGTTAAAATAGCCCAGTTTGTGTCAGTACCTAATCAACATATCATTCACATAATAATAAAGTGGTGACATCAAGCCCCAGTTGTTAGCGAATGTCATTAGTGTCTGAGTGTAACATTTCAGAAATTAAAAGGTTAGAAACTAGGGATTAGTGATATGGTTGAAATCAGTATCTCTGTATTAATAAGAATATTTTTTGATAATAACATATGACACAACATGTATGCAAATCACACACAAAGTAATGAAACTGATGTTCAAAGCCATGAGCTCTTAACACAAGTAAAACAAAAACTTAACTAAGTCATTTTGTCAAGTCAACCAATCCCAGCACTGACCCGCCCTGCTCTGTGATGGGAGGTATTTATGATAGTTAGAGCTGCTGGGTGGGACAGCGTCATGCTGCTACCATATATCAATCCCAGAAAAAGCTTTAGGGCTACTTCTATGTATAGCCCAGCTGAGTTGTATTTAGGTGGGTCATTCCATTTTGTATACAGACCCCCCAGTTTGTCAGTGTAGTGCCTACTGAAGAGGGCTTAAGCAGGTGGCAAGATGGTGACAACACAGTCACAGTAATCCTTGTTCTTTCATTGAAATGTGCATTTTTTTTTAAACAGCAATCACATATCGAGAGAATTATATATATATATATGTGTGTGTGTAGTCAGATTTGTTTTGTAATCAATGTAAAACCAGAGCGTTTTTTCCCCCTTATCCCAGAATGACTTGTGTGAACGTGTTGAGCCAGACCTTTCTCTGAAATGTTGAGATGTGAGACTAGACCACCAGTAAACCTATGGAACAATATGTGCACAAGTCGGCCCACGTTTAGTTTGCATTGTGCTTGCGGGGAAGTTTAAACTATTTCACTGATCGACAGTTGGTGGTGGTAACGAGCAGAGAAGCGTAGCAATGTGCTTCCAAAGGCCGTGAAGAAGACTGCAAGCTAGCAAAATTGGATGTAAATGGTGCATGAATTAAGATTAAAAAAAAATCAGCTTTGCAAATGTTTTATGACGAAGGAAACACACTCAACATGTTTGTCAAGAATACATGCAATGTGCTTGCAAAATGGATTATTCCAAAAAAAAAAAAAAGATTCATATGTAAAGAAAAGAATTGTTAGTTGCAGCCCTAGTTAGGTTTTGCCCAACCGTGATGATATGCAGCCTAAATCCATCAATGGTCCTGAAAAGGGTTAACTGACCGAGAGCAATTTATTTGCCTATTATCAGCTGGCCAAGCATGTTAAAGGTTTCCTGGAGATTTTTTAAAATCTATTTAAACACTCCTATTTTGGAGGTGACCACATCTCAGCATCCCTCCACAAAATGCCCTTAGAGATGACCATGGCCACTGGTGGTGCTCTGCCTCATTAGTGAACTGTGGGAACAAAAGACTCAGAGCAGAGGAGTCCAAAACCCACATAAATACAGCCAAGCAGAAATGCTCAAATGTAAAACTCCCAAACAAATGAGATTGGAAAACTCTCCGGGGCGTCTTCTAAACTTTGCTGCTGTCATCAATCAAGAATATTGCCATGCGAGTCCATACAGAATTGGACAAACTGCTTCTTTAAGCATTTCTCCGGGAGGCATAAAAGTGTATTTATGGTCACCACGGGCAGGTATACAGGAAGATTGGCAAACATGAAAATCAAGTCCTCTCCAGGGTGCCATCTAGCCGTGCTCGGCTGTGTTAAATCATAGATGGAAAGAACAACAGTCTGGTGGCACAACAGTCCAGTCTGACAAAGCACTGCCTTGGGCCTGTGTTTTACATTCTCTCTACCGCCCGTTATTGGAGTCAATGTTTTGTCTTCATACCTGTTTTCAGCTCTGTAATGAACTTCATCTGTCTTGTTCTGTACATCAATGACATGTTCCAGTTTAATGTAACCTACAGTTTAGCGTGTATTACCCATTGCCAAGGTTTAAGGCTGCAGAGGATCCTGTTTCTGCACTTAGCTGATGTGGGATTGATTTCCTTTACGGATATATGAATCACTAGGGTCATTACTGAGTCGGACTATTTCATTAAATTGAGCTATATCTCCTGCTTCAACACAAGGCCTTCTGAGAGCCTTCCACCAAGAATATACTGTACCTCCATGCACTAAAGCCCCTCTGAAAACAGGAACATGTAAAGTATAGCCTCACAAATGCAGAGCATTGATCCTCTGCAGAGAAAACAGGTGACAACATACTCTTGGAGCCTTTTACTAATTCATTTGTATGTGGAGGGATTGTAAATATACTGATAAGTGGATCTGGCTGATAAATGGAGAGGCAAGTATTTTAATGAGTAATATCAAGCGCGGTAGAAAATTATAAATACAGTGCAATGATACACCCGTGTACTCAAATGCCAGCGTACCTTAATGCTTTCCAAAACCCTTTTAATTGGGAGGCTTATAACGGATCACTGCAAGTCGCTCTCACTAGAATATTCCTCACAGACACACGGTCGGTATTGACTTTTCAAATAAAAAGACATTAATGTAGATAACGGCCATTTTGAATCCTCATTAGTCACCGGTAATCTAGAAACATGGGCGATATATTAAGAGTGGTGTTCGCGGCTAGTCATTAAAGGAGAAATAAAAGACAAAATAAATCCAATCTTGGAACGCCTGTGATTAATCATGTTGGCCACCGCTGGCTGGCTGGCTGGCTGCTTAACAGTTTTATTGAGTCATTTATGCTGGTTTCCCTGATAATCCATTTATTCTGAATAATGCCTCCCTTCATGCTCAAAGTGCTGTGTTCAGGTGATACCGCTATAAACTGTATTTTTTTTTTAACCCCCCCCAGACAAACATATATTACAACAATTACTGGCTGACAGAAGAAAAGCAACAATTGCACATTATTCAGGGAAAGCTTTTAATGAAAGTGTTAATTAAGTATATTTTCAATTATTCCTGAAGGGGATCACAAACAAAAGTATAATGAATAATTTACTGCACAGTATCTAATTAGAACTATTTTAATGTAATTGTCACAGCAGAGAGCTGAGAATTACTAAACAAGAGCAAGCAACACATACAGAAAGGTTCACTGGTGTCCCTGAAATAGCACATAGCGTTATGTGATGTGAGACAATGGAGCGATAATCAATGATTAAGATGTTCCAGTGGACAACACAAGGGAGGATCCCATTCAGTTGCTGTGGAGCGTAATCACTCTGTCCAGACTCCTGAAGTGGCACAGACAGCTGTGCATCTGCACCTTTGGAGGCTGGCAACACTAAAATACAAGCAGAACACCAAGGCCCAGACCAGAGTCACCCTGGCCCCACTCGGCCCCGGCACCACCACCCTCGTCTGCAGTGAGAAGCGTGTGTTTAGTGTCCAGATGCACAACAGGGTTACACAGGAAAGCAGGTTTTTAAAGGCAACATCCTCACATCTGACTAAAGACTGACTGCTGTGAATCACTGAAGACAAATGCTGCTGACAGCCACCGCTAAACTCCTTAATTAAGTGTGTGATAGAGCTGGCCTGGGGTCCTGGGGTTTCACTATGATACACAAAAAAGGAGAATACAAACACACGGGGAAGTGTTTCTTCTCTCAAGAGTTTCTCTCTGAGGAAAGACTATTGAGTTGCCTTACAGGACCTTTGATACCTGAGCTATGTCCCAAATCCATACTAATTCCATACAGTATATACTTCATACTTATCATCACTGTGTGTATAAAATGGTAAAGTATGTTGATATTTTTAACTGCTAACAGGAAATGATACAATACATGTGCAACATGTCAATCTAAGATATCTCTTTCCAAACATGTAGTAATTACTTATTGTTTTCTGAGATGTTCCTGGAGCTGTTTCACCACCATCCACAATTACTTTTAATTTCTTCCAGCTGTGAGCATTTCCATTTTATTTGTGCATTGCATCAACGGCACACTCAAAAATGTGTTTTTTAATTTATTTCATTTTATTCAAACTGTCACTGAGTATTCTTTATTTCGTCGCTTTTTAAGTGTGAACTACATACTGAAACTAGCTAGAATTAGTACGTAGTATGGATTTGTGAGACAGCTTGAGTCCCAATAGGCCTTTTTACAGCAGACATTTTGACTTGTCATAGTACGGAAAGCACAGGTGTTACTAATAACATTAACGATGGCTCTGTTCTATTAAAGTGTCCCAGTAAGTCATGCCAGTTGCGACAGTGAGCCAGTACGCCAGGGCCCTGAAACTGAAGCAGCTAAATGAAATTCAGCCATCATTAATTTTATTAGTAACACCTGTGCCTTTGCTGCTGTAATATGTCAAATGTCCTCTTCAGTGTGTAGCGCATTCACACTGTAAAAGTGACAAAAGTACACTCAAAAAACACTTCAGATTTGAGAATGTGTTGTTGGTGGAGACTATTGTCCCACAATGCAATGCACAAAGGAAATGGAGGAAGTAATTGTGGGTGGTGGTGAAACAGCTCTGGGTAAATCTCAGAAAACAAAAAAGTAAAATCTTAGGGAAAATATTTTCTCTTTGTGAAGCTTAATCAAAGTTGCGGTTTGATTGACTTTGATTAATTCTTTTATTTCCTGTAATTACAAAACAGGAAGGTACATTGATTTCTTATAGCATTATATGAAAATTAGTATTGAGTACATACTGTATACTGTTAATGTGTAGTATGAAAATGGCACACAGCACTAGTGTAAAGGTGACTCAGAGTAGAGGTTTGAACTCCCAACAGGAAGTAATTATCTGTGACATCCTCATATAAATAAAAGTTTCATATAATTCAATAGCAATTCAGGCTTTAGGTAGTTGTATATTTATTGCTCTAAAATGTGCAGTGTTAGGTAGCTTTTTGCATGGATGAAGGAAGGAAAGAATAATCTGACACCTGCAGAGAAAAGAAAAACGTAATCTTTACGAAGTTTAAGGAAAAAAATATCAGTCTTGCTGACAATTATTTATTTACAAGTGGTCTTTGAGAAGTGCTGTTCAAACACACTAAAGCAATAATGGGTCTTCACCAAAGGTGGCGCCATAAGCCAAAGAGCACGTACCTCTGCCAAGGCCGCACAATCCTTTAAATTAGTTTTTTGTAATAATAACAAATGTTTAGAAAGTTTTAATTTGTTTGTACCCAGATATGCTTAAGAAATATACATAAACAATTATGAGATACATGGAAAGTAACAAGTGAGCGCAGTAGTTCATGAGAATATGGCAATGTTCAAATGTTCATAATGTTAGATCCATTCTGGATCAGGACTTAAAACTAATCACTTGTTCCAACATTCACCAAATTTAATTTCATCTGTTCCCTAGTTTATGAGATATTTGCTAAATAGCAAACCAAAACAGGGCCAAAAACTTAAAATTCCGCAGCAGGGGTAAAGTATGAGAATCTGGAGGATTACCCCTTTAAGCATTTCTAGTTTAAAAAAAATTCACAGCTGCTACTTTTCAAGCCAAGTGTGAGTGGTCCGTTTCCGCTCACCATTAGTAGATATGCGCTTGTATATTTAGTAATGAGGATTTTGAGTGTTCTCAGCAGCGTCTCTGGAGACTTTCTCGCAAGGTCTTGACTAGAAGCCCGAAGCCTATCAAGTGTCCCACACAGCACAAGTCCTAGCACCTGACGACATGGTTCTGCAGGGAGTTTCTGCTGTCACAATAAATCAGAAACAGGCAGGATACAGTATAATCATGCGAGTGTCCTGTTTCACTCTCTGCCGAATGCTAGGCAAAACGTGGTGGCGCACACCACAACTGTGTACGTCACCTTACCCACCGAGCTTGATGGTTGACTTGAGAGGAATAATCCATGGAGATAAGAGCCGTTGATGGTTTATGCTGCAAGTCTTCTATTGTACACAATGATGTTCTGTACTGCCAGTAGCCCCCTTTATTCTTAAACCTCTTTTGCTTTGATAATAGAGGGAATAAATGGGATGCCTTTGAGGGAAAGTAAGCCTGTTTTATATCTTAACTTGTAGCTCATACCTTAGAACTGAGGCGTTGAAGACATTTGACGATGTTTGAAAACAAAGTGTTTCACTCTGTAACCATATGAAGCCTGTACTTCAAAACCAAAAGTAAATTGAGATGCCTGAACTATCAGAGTGGGGACCCGTGCTGTGCTTATATCTGAGCTTCCTTCCCTTCATAAAGATGAATCATAACGTCTAATTCTCACAAATTACCCAAACATTATGTAGCTCTCTCATTTCCAACGCTGTTTAATCTGTGTCTGGAGTATTCGCTGTCACTTCATGTTGCAAACACTCCTTTCACTCTGGCAGTTCATTGTCTTTTGATGGGCCATAAAAGGCTCGGTTTGATGGATGATAACTCGGGGCATCTCTCTTTGTTGTGGGATGTGACGACTGAGTGCATGTGAGATGTGAGGAAGAAGACGCGGTGTGAATGGGAGATGTCATCGATGTCTTGCGCTGACACCGAGGCCTTAAGCGCGGGCTTTGATCTCTGTGAGTGATTGCAAAGCAAACACAAATAAAAGATTCCAGTGTGTTACAGTTTCCAGTGAGAAAGTTGAACAGTTTTTCGAACATTTTCCAAGAGCCTTCTCCCTGATTGGCATTTCTTGGGGTAGAAATACCTGCCGATATCAGGCCTCTGTAATGATTTAGAGGCTGACAAATTGGAAAAGGTGTTTCTAGAAAGGTAGAGCATGCTCCGGCTTCTACCTTTATGTAAAACGTGATTCATCAAGGGAGAAGACGGCTCATGTCATTGCCTTCTGATCCAGTCCAATAAATATTGAGCGCTCTATAGGCCTTAGACTCCCTGCTGACCCTACAACATCTGCTCAGGCACTTACTACTTAATATATTAGCTGTGAGAACAGGGCAGGTGTTTTCAGCTGGAGCCAGAGAACATGAAAAACAGATTGTGCCTCCGGTTCATGCAATTGAATTAAAATGAGTCACTACCAGCTTTTCTCATAAAATAAAATCACAAATAACGTTATGGCTTGAAGGACAGGTGGGAATATTTCATAGGTCTGCTTGATGGTGGCTAGAAAACTAAAAATGTAATTGATTGCAGCTTGCATAAGGAATTTATTGTGAGGTAAAGATCCCTGAGATAAACATATATAAATCACCATTATTAAAAACAAAGGCTTACTTTGCTCAATAAATTGCTTTGCAGTATATTGCAGTCATTTGCTGCTGTAGTGCAGCTCTCCGTGTCCACATGAGGCTCTTTGTGAGTTTACTTTGATGTTTACTTAACCAGCTGAGCATGATGTGCTTCGTGGTCTTTACATTATAGATCACAAAAAGAATACTTTAAAGGTCTAATCATGCTGGTAGTTACATGTAGGATCATGAGCAAACATATACCAGCTGTAAGCTCTACCTATTTGGAATTAAAGGAATTAAATATATTTGAAAGCTGGCTCATTAGGAGAATCCCCAGGAGGCATTGGGAGAGGTTGACCAAACTGATTACAAAACACTTGATAAATATGTGCTATTATGTGAGATACGCTGATTGCCTTATTAGTACCGAACTGGGGGATATTTTTTTCCCTCAGAGAATATAATTTGTAATCCTTAAACAGTCAGTATAAATGTTTTATTATACAGTAAAAAGTTGGTGCCAGTTCAGCCAAATTATAAAATAAACATATCTCCTCATTTACCTCTAGTCATATCTAGGAAACTCATGAAAAACATACCAAATTATACAGTGACCTGGGACCTGACATTGGGACCCTAACTGATCTGATTAGACTGAATACAGTTCGGAATATGTCTCAGATAACTATGAATCAAGATCTTCAGTGTCCAGCCATGCAGATAGTTTTGGTTGTTTTTGTCCAGAATTGTCAGAATTTGATAGATCAGCCTCTGAGTTTGGATTGCTCACAGCAGTGATTTAAACAAGTCTACAGCCATGCTAGCAGCACTGTGAGGCTGTGCTTTGAGCTAAATGCTAACGTCAGCATAATAATAGTAGTCACAAGTAGTTTATATGTAATTTAGGTGAACCAACCCTTTAAATAATGATAAAACGCGACTGGGATTCAAAATAAGACAAGACAAGACTTTAGGGGCCTAAAGATAAGACTAGAATAATTGTTGGGTATCGTGTGATATTCCAAATTTTTCTTATTGTCAACAAATCCCCTGAAAAGACCAAAAGTATTTCCTGTGTAGCTACAGCCTGACATAGCTTATTCCATAGTGCCGTTGATCTCCACTGTTTTTTAAAACGTTAAAAAACCCATTTATGAGTCTCACCGTTACACTGGGCAACATGTTCTGTTCATTATTATGATGAATAGTTTAGTCTGTGCCACAGACAGTGTGAGAGACAGACTAACGCATTGGTAGTTTTTAAACATTTTCACCTACTCATTTACTTCCTCTTGACTACTGCACTTACTTGAATAAAAAGAATCTGGCACATGTATCCCATTATCGCCTATCGCTATCATCATTAAAATATAAAATTCATTGATTATTTTGGAGGTATGTGCTCTCTGAGTTCTGCCTGGTTCAAGACAGGAGTTCAGAAATACTGAAAGCACCAAAGAGTGATTGTGGAGTTTGCGCTTGTGCTCACATGTGTGGGAGTAACACAGAGTGAAACCACATTTCAGGTCTCCTGTCAGTTGAAAATGAGTAATGTGCTGCAGATCATAGCCTCAGGATAAAGCCGTATCTGAAGCAGCATTTGAAGGATATCAAAAACCCAGGATACCTCAAATTGACCCCTGTCATTTCCTTCAACAATGTGTATATATTTTTTTGTTCCTCTTATGTGTCTTTTTCTCCCTTATGAGCTCAGCTTTATGTTATACACAGCTATCCTCAGCCATCTGGTTTTCATTTCCTGTGAGGTTCAAGATGGTAGGAGAGTTTAAAAAAAAAAAAATGAGCCTCGTTTGAACTGGGGGCTAATGTAGTCAGGATGGAATCTGTCACTCAGTCTATTGCATGTTGATGACTAAGGGCAGTTTCAGCTGTAAGCAGTCCATGATTTATGGACACCGAGTGAACTCTTGTAAGCAAAAGCCAACTAGGAGTTCAGAGCAGCAACTGGGCCCTTTTTTGGCCGCGGCTTGCCTGCATTTTCTTTCCATTCATGCCAAAGTATTTCGCACGGCAATTAGCTCCGTCCTCATTTGGGTCTGAAGTCCCACAGGGTTAGCAAAGCCATTTATCATCCTCAGGGCTTGGAACTCTGCAGCTCCGTCTCAGGTAGTTTTTTTGTAAACAGTCCTTGGCCCGGCTCTTTCCATTTCACCAAATGAGAGGAAGATACAGTAGTTATGAGGTCTTGCCATCCATCCATCCATCTGTCGGATGCTTTGCTTTTTCTCTACAGGTGTGAAAGCAAAAGGGAAATGTCATTTCACATGGCTCATTTGTCATACGGTAACTACATAGTTAGAGTGAATAGAGTGATGACAACATGGCCCTTTGCTTTTTTGGGAGGGCCAACTGCTTTGAACGTGGAGTGTAGAGTGCGGGATGGAGTAAATATACATTTTGTACATGGCTAATGAGGAGTATGCTCAAAAGAAACAGGACTGGAGTTATTTTTTTGGAGCATTAATAATATTGACTCTTTTAGTGAGCAGAATTTATAGAGCTTTTTAATAGCAGACTTGAAATTTAGCACATGTTTACACAGATACAGATGTAAGATATGTAACCTCGTTAGGCACACATTAAAGAACTATTCATGCTTTATACTGATCTGTGCCTTCAGTTATATTGAAACATAAGTGCTGGCTCTGTTACAAGTATTTATATAGCTTCCAAATGCCTGTGGGGCGTCATTAAAACACATATTTGAGCAGGCAGAGCCATAAACATATGCTGGATACATTTTTGTGTTCTTAGCCGAAACATCTTCAATGCATTTTTCTATCTATCCTTGGAGAGTCATTACTTTACAAAGAGCTTGCCAACTGAATCTGAATCCATCATTTTGTTGAACCGATATATCGCGGGCTCCGTCTCTACTATGTCTTTATCAATCAGAATTAAGGAATTAGATTGGTTTTCTCCTCCTTTAAGTGGAGTCGCACTGCAGTGCAGGCCCAGGGGTTACGGGGAGTATCAGAGGGGACTAATTGTCAAGGTTATGTCTCAGTGGATGATTGATGTGAGGCCAGGCTGTTTTTGTCAGCCTGTCAGGTGGCTGGAATGTTTAATGTTCTCATTATTGGTTGCTCTGTTGTGTATATTTCTCTGTCAGCGCCGCTGAGCCATCTGAACTGCCAGAGCACTTCAAAGGCCTGCAGGTCATCCGTCTTCCTCCTGACGCCCTGAATGTTCAGCCTCAGCTGAGTGCTGGTGATTTGTTATGACTTGAGAGCCAGCTGACAGACAGGTCTCCTATAAAAAAACATGCACCCATTTCCCTTTTGTCGTGCAGTGAAAGCATCGCTGCTCCTGTAATGGAGGGGTGGGGTGGGGTGGAGGGCTGTCACAGGAGGCTGGCACCTGACAGTTGTGTCATCTCACTAATTTGCAGACAGGATGACTTGAAGTATTTTGTCTTCTTCTTTTGCCTCAGTGTGGATTTTGGTTCTGATGTCACAGATTCTCACAGGTCACCATCTGTTGTCGAGCGCCTCAGGGAAACAAAGCTGAGGAGGGACCACTATATTAAGGCACATTTTCATATTCATCATTAGTCCGGGGTATGCCATGTGATGGCACTGAGCAGAGAGCATCATGGGAAGAATGCTGATGGCTGCAGAGCCAGTCATGCAATGAAAAGTAAGAGGTGTGACGCTAAAGACAAGAGGAGGGAAAACAGAATCCAAATCTCAGTTCTTTTCCCAGGCCCTTTACAAGATTGATTGTTTTCTGCTGATCTAATTTTGGATCGTACAAAAACAGTCCATTTGTCTTAAAGAAAAATGATGTGCCACATGGTGCAGATGGAATTTTTTTTTTTGAAAACTGAAAAAGATTAAAGAGAAACTCTGCTCCTCAGCTCTAATCACGAGCTGTAGATTACTCTGTCGATTTAACCAGATGGCAGGCTCGATTCTGCAGGCCCTCCTGTATATTAATGAACAGCAGTCTGTTATATTTGACTTAGGTAAGTGAAATGTCCATCACCTGTAATAGTCTGCCAGCTGGCATTATGCATTTTGCACCACTTTGGGTCCACGTGGCATTTTTCATTTGCAGCATTATTGAAAGAACATTTTTGTTCTCTGCTATTTTCCATCATTGTCACTGTTCTTGTAAATATATATTTTTTCATTTTTTCACCAGGAAGAAAAGTCTCCAAGTTGTGTCCACAGCTAATTTCCTCTCATAGGTCAAGGCAATAATTCTGGCACTAAAACTGTCGCGCTGGGCGAAGTACACGAGTTCGATAGTAATGTGATTAAGTTAGCTTGTCGACATGACCGCAAACACGGCAATACAGTATGTTAACAAACCTAATAATAGGAAGGGGGAGATAAAGTGGAGGGGATGGCTGCACAATTTCTGGCCAGTCATGTGTCTGGTACAACGAGCCGCTGACCTTAAAGAATAGCTTGTGTGGCTTTGGTTTATTGTTAGTTAGTGTGCAACATAATGTTTTCTTTGTCTTCTTCCTCTGCTGGCTCTACAAAAGAATTTTACTTGTTTATGACTGTATCAGATGTTCTCCTCATTGGCGTCCTGCTCACTGCTAAAGAAACTGATTGTCTTTGTCTCAGAATGTCAGTCTGAAGGGACTACAGAAAGCCTAAAGAGGCAATGAACACATGTTTGCCAGCCTGAGCACCCAGAAACTCCCTCCATGAATATGCCAAGCCTAATTTTAAACCAACAGCGGGGGAACTTTGGCTGCGTTTTCCAACCAGAGAGCACGAACAGCGTGGAAGCACAATGCCAGTGTGTCATACGTTTAAACACTCTTAAATTAAAGGCTGTTTACTGTTCTCTGAGGCCATTCATCTTACTCAAAGTTAGTCTGCTTCTTGCAAATTTGTCAGTAAGAGCTTCCACATGCCAAGACGAGGAGGGGAAAAAGTTGGGGTTATCAGAGGAGGGTTTTCATAGCGTGTATCTTCAGTCTGCCTGCAGTTAATTAGCCACCTCCACACAATACGGCCATAAGTCATTAATCACCCAGGCCACAGCAGAAGTCGACTCACTGTGAGCAAGATGTTTGTAGACAAAAAGTTTGCAGCCTATGACAGACTTCAAAATGGCCGCTGTCAGTGGTGTGTAAATTATAGGGCATGTTGAGTGCTGAAAGACAAGGGCCCACTGTTTAACTCACTGTTGCTCTTTCCTTTGCTTTGTGTGTTGACAGACTCTGTTCGAGAGAAAATTCCCCTTTTCTCCGGTTCCCATCAGCTGTCTTGTAACAAAAAAACACACTTTATTGTGAGTATACGGAATATACACCCACACGCAAGTTATCCACATTAAGATAATCTCAGTGTACCAAGCTCACTTCCTTCGTTTTATGGTGCCTCACTAGAGTTGATAGAAGAGGACGAGCTCCAAAGGTCAGCGGCTCAGTAAAACCCAGCTTTAACTTTGCATTCCTACTGTTTACTTTGCTTGTCAAAGGGAGGAAATGATGGAGTGATGATAAATATGGGGATTGTTTGGAAAAGCCAAAAGCCTTTCTCCTGCAAATATAAACCACCATGTTTCTGTGGATGATGGAAGACACACTTCTCAGCTGATTGAACATGCAAAAAGGTCATCGGTTTTTCCTTTTGCGTATGTAAACAGAGATCTGCCTGCCTTTCCAGAGTACATAAGCACTGAGGAAGATTTATTCAAAGCAGCAACAGTTTATGTAAAAATGGGGAAATCCCTTCCTTGGATCATTAATACGGCAAACAAAAGGGTGTCAAATTCATTATATGACCCCAACATGTGTAACAAGTGTTTGAAAGCTGGTTGATGTGTCTTTGATGCATGAACAGAATTTTTAAAAAAGTTAGTTTTTGTACGCGACTGTGGGTGTTGTGAGGATGAACCTGATGTTCACCACCTTCAACCATAACAGACCATAGACGGTGTAACACATGGCGTGCAGCTGTGCAGAAGTGACCATTTTTAACATCAACATCAACATGTCCGCGATGGGCCACGCTGTGCTGATCTGCTCCCCCTCGGGTGAAAGGCCACGAGTCTTGCTCATGCTCCAGTTCAAAGCAGAACAGGTGGGGCTGTCCCCGTGATTCAACATGTAGTCACAAAGCCATCCAGTGTCTCACGTCCTGACAGTGTTTTAAATTCAAACATGTGGGAAAGAGATCCTCTGTTGCTAGGTAAAGATTGATAGACTTTAACATGGTAGGATAGATGCAAGTGAAGCCCACTGAGCCGGTTAATGTAATACACAGAGACGTACCAATTATGATGCAGCATCTGCCCCCATGACCTCAAGACCTCCTTAATTAAGTTAGCTTTTTCTAAACTCAAGCTGTAAAGACAAAATGTATGACAAAGAGTCAAAGTGTTGGTGCTCCCACATTCACACCATTGACACAGTATGTATTATGTATACTGGCTGGACAGGAGATTCTCCTACAAATCTCCTGCTCATAAACCAACAATTTGAATTGGATTCTTACTCCAGGGATTCTCTTATTTCTTCTTTTAAAACAGAAAAAAAAACATTGTACAATCTGTACAGTATTATTGGTGAATTACCATTGGATACCATTTGCCACAGTGTACGTATGTATAATGTATAAGGAATTGCTGTCCATGTTTAAGGATGTTTTTTATCTTTAAAGTAGAATACCAAGCTAATGACAGCAGATTACAACATAGGTTCTTATAGTGTCACTGAACTGGGGAAAACTGGTTTCATGCACTATGTACCTTACTACTGGAATAATGGCATCACACACACACACACACACACACACACACACACACACACACTATTTAGCACTACATAAACATGTAATAAATGGTGCATAACACACAATAATGTAGTTGTATGCAGATGTAAGGACACATTTTCAAGTGTGTATTAATGTACAGTTTTTCATTATCTGTTTATATCAGCCTGCAGGTGGACTTTAATTAATAAACATTTACATCTGCTCACAACTACATTATTATATTATGTTTTTATACTTCTTATAAATGCTAGATAGGGGTAAAGTGTTACAGAGACACTTATTCATGTGAGGGACTTTGAGAGTTTTCCTTACTGATATTTTTAATCATTTGAGATAGTTTGAATTTCTCTTTTGTGTATAATGGCTGTTTTATGAGACTGACTCGTGTCACTTATATGTTTGTAATTTGTTCTCAGGTCTCTGAAAGAAGAGAGTTCTTGATTGTAATGAGACTTCCTGTATAAAAAAAATGTTACATTATAAAGTCCATCACTTGAAAATATACCGTTAATAAATAATAAACAACTTTTTATAACAACATTATAAAATCCGAGGCTTGCTAAATATTATTAATTTTCAAGCAATGTAGTCCTCCTGTAACGAGCGCAGATGCTCTGCTGTACTGCACAGACTTAACATCTATCCCTAAATTCAAAATAATTCAGCAACTGATGCTATAAAAACCAAAGTTTCTGAATCTGGTTTCTCTGTTCACTGAGGATGTGTGAACTTCTACTGCAGTGTCACACCTCACTTTAAATGTTGAGAAATAATATTCACAGGTCTTAATCCCATTTGTTCACAACACGCTGACGTGCTGCTTGTAAATGAAAAAAGATGCATCACATATGATCTACGCTGGCTTCATGGCTGACTGGTTGCAGAGCTGAATTGTGGATTAGGGGCTTTATTACCATCTATCACAGAGCTATGTTTGGGACTCATCTACATGAAGGATGGCTGGATTTGATGAATATGACATCTGACCGTTAATGATGGTGATTTTATTGCTGGAGAACAGCCTGATTTACTGAGGATGGATAATGACACTGTTGGCTTGATTTAGTTGATTTGTTTTAAGGGGCTGATTAAATAGTTCGGCCTTGCTTTATGTCATGCTCTCCGCTTCATGGCTTCATTACAGCGATCACAAAAGCTGTGGAAACGTCCCACATCTGGTGTCATCGCAAATCTTTGTTTAGCGAGCTCATCGCTGATATCAGTAGCTCGTTTGTCTTCGTTAATGAAACAATAATCCATGACCTCGTGATTGAGAAGATTCAGCATGTTTTGATGAGCCTGAGAGATAATGCCCCCCCCCCCACACACACACACACACACACACACACATTGTACATACTGTATGACACCAAGGCCTGTAAGTTGTCACCATAAGTTAATAAAACAAAAACATACATGCCTACAGAAGCTTCACTATTGTCTCATATTAGATATAAAAACATGCATTGGTTTTGTTTTGCAATTATAAAATTAGTTTTCCATCTGTAGGCCCCTTGCAAAACCCATTGTTAGCCTCATGGTAATATAAAAGACTAAACCAAAGTTATGAATAATATGAAATGAGTTACAGTTTGCCATGACTGTCAGCAATAAAATTAAATATGTATAATCTTTATATGCATTTATGTTTTCCACAGCCTCACAAACAAAATATGGACCAATTCAATAAATTCATAATATTTAAAATCCCATAGTAACCTTTCACAAGCCTACAGTCTCACTGTGCAGCCTAACTAACGCCCCAAAACATTTAAAAAAAAGAAAGACTAAATGAAAAATAAGTTAAATTCCTCTTATTAAAACTTTTTGACCAGATTTGACTTAACTGATAATCAGTTGATGTATCATAGTAAATGTGTATTTAAAAAATAAAATTAGAGAAATAGACCAGTGTAAACCGTTTCAGAGCTGTGTGAAGCTTTTAAAACGCCATCCACGTAAAAACGGGCTTCATGAAACGCTCTGATTGATTTTCCACGTCCATCGTGTCAGATCACTCAGCACCGGCGGCCCTCCAACCCCTCTGACTTACGGCAGAATTAAAATAACTTTTGCAAGACTAACCGTTGATTCAGCATGTAGAATAAAATCCACATCACTTAAAAAGGTCCCATTTAAATCTGCACAAAAACCCGCAGTCAAACATAACACAATAATCTCTCCTGTGTAAAATAATGCACGTTGAGTCTTTTCAAAGTTATATTATTTTTTTATTTTAGTCACGCTTGAAGCTATCGCAAATAAATACACTGATCCCCACGTGGATCCAGTCCCTGCATGAAGTACAATATAAAACTCATTGGGCCTAAATCTTCTTTATAAATGTATAATTCTTTGTCTCTACTGGTATCCTAAGGCCGAGGCTGTTGTCAGTCTTTGTCCATACAAGGCGTACGGGGAGTAATATGGCCCTGTGGCCGCGGGCATCGGCACCGGGGCCCCGGGTGTGGGCAGGGGGCTCTTTGAATAGGGGTGATAACGGCTGGTCAGTCCGAGAGGGTGATGAGGGCCCCTGAGGGCCAACGTGCCTGGGCTGCCTGGGCTGCCATTAGGAGGCATATGCATGTGACAAGCCATAGCAGCGGCTGCAGCGGCGTTGGCGAGAGAAGACGAGCCCGGATACCCGGATATCAACTTCTCCGTACCGGCAAAGGCCGTGTGAGTCCGCAAGTGGCTGAGAAGCTCCTCTGAGGAGGAAAAGCGCTTATCGCAAGGTCCGTTAGCAGACACCCAGTTACACACGTGCGGCAGGGGGTCATTGGGCAGCATAAACCCGTAAGGATATAAGGGGTGTCCGGTGAAAGCCGGGGCCGAGGTGTGCACGCCGTGTAACGTGTGCGTCGGGTACATGAGCTGGTATCCAGATTTGAGCGCGGCAGCAGCGGCCGCCGCAGAGTCATGTGAGCAGTTAGCGCTGGATGCACCGGACAAATGGCTTGTGCAGTGGTAGCTCAGGCAGTAGGGGTCTCGACACAGACTAGCAGACATTAGAGACGGTGGGGACGCTCCAGCTAAGGGACTCGTTCCTGCTTTACTGCATCCCAGAGAGCTGGCAGCAGCAAACTGTGCACTTAAAAGCTGACTGCTGGATTTGGTGGGGTCAAGGGTCATTCCATGAGGGAGGAAGGGCTGCGGGTAACCCGCGTAAGCACCCGCTAAACTTCCAGGATAGGAAATACCAGCAGGTGGCAAGGGGAAAACTGTATGACCGGGCTTATATGGGGAAACAGGGGCCACCAGTCCAGAGCCGAGGACGGAGGAGGACGATGAGGTTACAGATGTTGAGTCTGATGTAACAGTCTTGGATCCAGATGTGTTCTCCGGGTGTTGGCTGCCCTCAGAGGTAATTCCACTTATCCTATGGCTGCCATTACTCTCTGTCGTACTGCTTTTATTGCTATCAGACTCCTTCTTCTCCTCCTTGTCCCCCGCTTTGCCGTCAGCCGGCAGTGGAGAGACGGAGGTGCAGGAGCTGGGGCTGCCTGTCCTGGGGGTGAACGGCTGGCAGGTGGCGCTAGGCACTCGAAAACTGGTTTTATCTCCACTGAGGCTGCTGCTCGAGTCCTTCTTCTCTGACGATTTCGAGTAGGGTTTGAAGCTAGATTTGTCGTCGGCTCCGATGTCGCTCATTTTCAGCGGACCGGATTTGGTCTCCTTGTCACTAGATCCATTTGAGGTCACAGAGGACAGTTTGGAGGAGGACGGCGGGTCCGGTTTGCCGATCTGAGAGCACGTTTGCGCCAAAAGAGCCAGAGGACTTTTCTTCGCATCCAGCTGTGAAATAAGACAAAACACAATTAATGAAAATCATAAAAGCACTTGTGCATATCATGTTTTGTGGTAAATACGCACACATGACCGTTCCGCGTAGTTTACGCATTGCGCATAAACTTATCTCGGGATGAAACTCATAACAGCTCAGCGTAATAGACATGTAAAGAGGCAGCGTACGCACAGAGCTGATTTACATGCGATAGAAGATAAGACTGTACAAGTGCCACGCGTCGAAAACGACATTACAAACACGGGCATCAATTTGCAACAACAAGGTCATTAATTTTCAACGCGAGCCCAAATTCGAAAACACAGATAAAACGAATCTACCGAAGGAATCAACTCAGAAATCAGGTCTAAACATCACATTAAGAGAGTGTTATTAAACCCATAAATACAATCTTGTTTGTCATCAGTTATTAACCCAATCTGTCCACAAAATGCATCCCATAATAGCGGATTGGAAGCTCCAGTGATTTCAGAGTGAAACACTTTGTTGTTTGATATTAAGCGAATTGATGCCCGTGTGCGCAAACGTTTTCACAAAAATGGTGTTAGTGCTTACCTCGATGGGACTGACCGGGGTGGACGGTAAAGGCTGGAGGTACTCCGGGTGTAAAAGGTGTCCTGCCCGAGCCGTAAGCATTTTCAAAACCTTTATGGGAAGACGACTGGCTTGGCGAGAAGGGTCTGCAGGAGACACGGAGTTGTGGACGGATAGCTGGCGGATCTTCACTGCGCCCTTATCCCCCGAGGAGCCGCTCTCCCACGCTGGATTCGTGCTATTTCTCAGGACAGAGACCGTGGGCGATGTGATCATGACCCAATTCTCGTGGAAATGGTTGAGAAATACATGTGTAGGGTAAAAGACAGCCAACAGTGAAAACGTCAGACGGTTTAAAGCCTCTGCCAGAGATTAAAAGTACCGATGTTAAATCCTTAAGAGAGACGCGCAGTGTGAGAGCAGAATCCGTGCGTGTCACAGCCGCGTTGCTTCATCCCCGGCGTCGCTCTGACAATGTGGCTGCGGGTCCGAGAGCTGCCTCGGTTTACGTGGTTCGCGTTTAGGAGAGATCACTCCGCCTCCTCTCAAGCAGCATCTGAAGTAGTCCGCAGATCACAGCCTGTGCCGCCCCCCAATCACAAAGAGATCCCGAGGTGCTCGGAGGGTCAAGTCAATGTGACGTTTCCTCCTCACACGGGTGTGTATTTCACATTTCACCCACTCCGAGCGCTTTTAATTTAGAGTTTTTATATGCGTCTTTGCGTAATTGGCGCTTCGACGCATGCGCTGCCCATGCATCCTGTGTGGTTCTGGGGAAGGTGGACAACGGCTAACAAGGGGATGAAAATGACCAAAACCTCTTTATCAAGTGAGCGCAAGACACAGTTTAATTAACACAATTTTTATTCCAGACAGCAGAGCATGGAAAAGCTTTTATTGTAAGATATTAAGCAAATTTACACTTTTGGCCAGAATATTGTACACTTACACTCCCTGTTCTAACTTCCAGTAAGTCCTTTTGCGCTAATTTTCTTTGGATAACTAGACTGCAATTAGGCAAAAGTAGTTCAAGCCCACCTGATTGCCTGCTCTGTGCAAGAAACTTGCGAAAGAGACACATTAATGAATAACTTAAAGAAGAAAAATCACCAACCCAGGGCTTTTCTGGTCAAATATTCACCCCAACGTGCACCGATATCCATCGGCATGTTTCACATTTTCTGCAACTTTCTCCTCTCAATCACACAGCCTGTCATCTGTCAGTTGCCTGTCCTGCACGCCAGTTATCTGTCAGCTGTCTGCAGATTTTTTTTGTGCCTCTTCTCAGTCAGATTCAGGTCAACTACTGTAAAGTGAATCCACGAGAAGTGGAGAGAAGAAGTGATGCGTCTCTCCATCATCATTTAGGCCTGTTAGTCTGCCTGGTCTGGTAAAACTCAAAACTGCGATTTGTTTAATTGGAGATAAGCTTTGAGGCATTTTTACAGAGCCTTAATTCTGCTACAGACAACTATTAAAAGCATGTGATTTCTCAAGTGTTTTTTTGTCTTGGAAATTAAAAATATTCCTCCACATTTCCGCCACATTCAAGCCAAAAAAATCGTTCTTTTTTATTCCAAGAGCGCTTAAAAACCCCTCTTGTGGCTGCCATTAATCATTTAAAGCTTCCCATCGAAATAGACCCACTTATCTTATTACTCAATAGCCTATAAATGTCTTGCTGATCAGGCGAAAGTTAAACATATGCAAGTGTTTTTTGATTGATAACAGGGGGGCTGTTTTCGGCAACGGCTGTCAGGCTCTGACACAGCGCTTTGAGTTATTAGGGCAGAGAAGGGCGACCATAAATTTCGACCGTCAGGCAAAAACTCCTTTATTGTGGACGTGATGGATGGCTCGCCGCGGCAGACACCAAATTCTCGGCTTTATCCTTAAATGGCTGCACATTTTTTCGTCGCCGTAATTCATTACTTTTAAACAGAAAGCTTGAAATCTCCTGCTAGTATTTCACAGAAGGACACGTTTATGAATCACCCGGAGTCTGTGCAAACACAACCGTTTACAAGCAGGGTTGGCTACCTCAAGTAGGTGATTATGCAGAAAACAAGCCTCTATCTGGGTTGTACATTGTAAAGATTAAGGGTTCATATTTTCATTAAAGGATTCATTCATGTTTTTTTCTTTTAAAAGTCCCTTAAAGCTCATATTCTGTCATGAATTCAGGAAAAATATGTCACAACTCAAGTTTTGCTAATAAAAAGAGAGGGGGGGGGGGGGGGGTTGAGTAAAAGTTCACAGAATCCTTTTTGAAAACTTGCAAAGTTTCCTCATTAAGCACAATCTATTGCCAGTTTGTTACCAATATCCAAAATGTAACCTTTTCATCCCCTAGAAATTACATTTTTTATTCATATAAATGTGAAAAGTGTGTTCATCAGACACATTTTCAGTAATGGTCTGAAGAAAAAAGTTTTTGTTTTGTATTTTTTGTAAAGAGTTATACTGTTGGCCATTGACTGTCCTTATATTTACCCTTGTCCTTGGTCAAAGAAAATACAAAATGATAAAACACTGGGCAAATAGTGAACACCATAAAAGTTGGCAAAAACAATAAATTGTTTTCAGAATCTCATTTAGTTCTTGAAAGGGCAAAGATAAATATTTGCTTCTTAAAGTGTTTTCTTTGAATGTATTCAGGTTGTGACTTTCAGTCTTCATTGGAGTTGATTAAAAATTGAAATTAATGGCACAGTGACAGGAGCTGCTATTATGACTGCGTTATATAATGTACCATTGTATAATTCAGCTCTGCAAGTAGGATGGTTACTACATGGTTGATTAAATGAATGCATGCATATGATCCTGTAGTTCAGTCCGTTTTTGATAAACGCTCTTGTCAGTATTAGTTCTATGAAATCATAACTTGTGATATTTTTGTGAAATCCTTTCTTTTCCAGACACTTTGGAGGTTCCAAGCAGCAGTGGAAGTTTCACCCAAACAACATGACGGTAAGTCAGTGCTCCAGTTTTTATTATTCTGCTCTCTTTAGCCTTGCACATGTACATTAAAAACATCACAAAAGACCCGAAACTATTAGAAAAATTACCAAAACTCAGGTGCAAAAGCCCTTGACATAAAGCTTTCAAAAGGATATGGTTGATAAATGCGGCATTATAATGTCGAGCAAATGGAATAAGAAATTCCCTCGACATGACATGAAAATTCACCTTGTGGCAGCCGTCGCAGGGCGCGCCGCGTCAGCGGCGAGACAGGCCGACTGGATCTGACAGGTAAAAAGGGGAGATGATGGTTAGAAGGTGCTATTGTTTCATGCCGCTTTCTTGACCTGTCAGGTCCCGGTGCAGAGGCCTGGATCGAGGACCTCCTTGTCACATGCAAACAGTCTTAAAAGGCCGTTATCCAGACTACGGTGATTGCTCCTGTTTAATTGATTTGCTTTGCACTGAGGCCTGTCACATTAATAATGGTTAAGTACAGCCCCAGTGTGTCACCCAGAGTGGTGCGTCTATCGGGAAATTAACAGCCTTAACTAACTGCTGTCTGTGAAGCAAGAACTGCGTGATCACATGAGATGCAGCAGTTTCATACTTAGGCTGAAACTATGGTATTTATAATATAACTGCTCTAGTGTGCAGCAGCTGTACATTTTCCTTTTCCCCCCATAAATATATACATTAAAACCTGCCACAGTTTGACCTCTCCTTTTAAGTAGCTGTATATATGGCTATATTATATCCCCATCTCATTATGAACTACCATCCCCAGTAAAACAGAGAGCTACACTGACAAGTAAATGGTGATGAGTGAATAAGACTCAGATTACGCTCTTCACCACTTCACAGGAGCCTTTGACAGGTTGCAGTAGACATTAAGTCTCTCTGATATTTCCATGACTGACTGACTGGTTGAAATTGCTCCCATCACCTTGATAGCATGGTAATGCACCTTGCATGTGGACTGTCTTTAAAGTGCAGGAAATTAGACTCCAAGTTGAGAGTCGCCTTTCAACCAAATATGACAAGAAAATAGACTGCTTTTCTTCTGCGTCCAGAGAGGGAAAAAAAGGCCCCACAGAAGCTGGCACAGAATAAGAGGTTAGGAGAAAGTGTCAGGAAGTATTACGGATATTATGTGTTTAAGACAGGACATTTCAGATACTTAGAAGTCATACCCATTCCCCTTGACTACACCCAAGATACCCCCACCACCCACCCATCTGTGTCAAATACTGTAGCGTTGACTTCATTTGCAAGAGCTCAACTCAGAGCTGACATGAGGAACTTGCACTATCTCGCCGGAAGTCAGACGGCGGGAGCGCAGCATGACGGAGAGAGTTAGAAAAGTTGAGGTGCAGCCAAGATTGCGGCGGTGAAGGGTCTTTTTCACGTTGTCTCCTCAATTAGTTAAAGCTGGTCAGGAGTAGGAAGTAAAGCCTATGGAGATTATATGCTGTCGTCCACTTGCCATCAGGTAGGTGAGGATCCTGGCGGGTTGTAGTCATGCTGTAGAGAGGAGTTAACTTCACCTACCCTCCCTGTTAACACTGGAACCGATGGCTCAATTCAACCTGACAGCTGCCATATTACTGGTTCAGAACTTTGTGGAAACTTCATGAAGCTCCTGTAAGACCTACTGTACTGTACTTGTCTCGTAGCTTTAGGAAAAATGGGAGAGCAATCATGTTTGCTTTTGATGAGATTGGCATGTGACTTGATTTAGCTAATTTTGATTAACATTAGGGCTTCATATGATGATTTGTTTTGATTAACCGACCAATCCTTTGGTAGAAAACGGTGGAAAATTCCCATCTTGATTTCCAAGAGTCCAATTTAATGTCTTAAAAGTGCCTGTTTTGTCTGACCAACAGTTCCAAAGCCCCAAATATTCAGTCTACAAAGATATAAAACAGAACAAAAGCAGCAAATCCTGGCATTTGAGAAGCTGAAAACAGAGAATGTTTGTATTTTTTGCATGATAAATGATCTGTTTTCAAAATTGTTATTAGATTTTCTCTCCATCCACTATTTAATTAATCGACTACTTGCTGCAGTATTGAATCTCAAATGT
This sequence comes from Enoplosus armatus, assembly GCF_043641665.1. NCBI lineage: Eukaryota > Metazoa > Chordata > Actinopteri > Centrarchiformes > Enoplosidae > Enoplosus > Enoplosus armatus. The sequence continues at coordinate 8,080,621 of NC_092199.1, read as the reverse complement.
CTTAGAAAGACACCACAAGCAGCGCATTTGTTTGTGAAGCAGTCGGTGTAAAATCAACATTCTCCACATCGACGCACATGCAGCACTAAACGCTGATCCCTCACATTTACTTGTCTAGATTTAATTTATGGAGCCTAAGCCGGGGTGAAAATGTACAGGTAGCGTGTTATGGCACTGGGAGCACTGTGCAGGTCGGGATGAATGTCTGTGATGGGCAGATTATTCAGACTAAAGTAGGCCTAAAGAATGATCTTGTCACATTTCACAGGCAGGATTAGGGATACGCAGGAGGAGCGTTTCAGTCAGGAATTAGCGTCATGTGGTCGGCTGGAGACGAGCATGCAAGGTATTCGCCGAGACAGGCTTGGACACTTACTGCTCCATTTGTCTACTTAGTAATCAAATACCAAGGTTGATGGTTATTTCTCTGTCGTTTGTGGTTTATGTGATATGTATTCATCTGTGTGCGTTTCCACGTGGTGAAATTGTGTGAATTTCAGAGATCAGAACACCCTGTGGACATCCAGAACCGGGTTCATTTAGCTTCTTATTATACACACACCACATGCAATTATACGTATAAATTTACAACATAGCATTAGAGACAACACATGATGCCATCTTGACATGTGGCCCATAGCAGCACCTACTATATTTGTGGCTTTGCATTTTAAATGGGAGTGCGTGTGAGTGTCTTCAGGCTATCAGAATGAGCTATTACCACGATGATTGAAGAGTGAGGGAGCGCGCGAGCTAAAAGACAAAGTAGAGGAGGCCTGACAAATGAAATCAAACTTCATAAGACCTGCCAGTGGTGTCAGTTGTTATCCATATCTCAAGCGCATTATGGTACTGCAACGCAGCGTACTGCCTTCTCATCTGTCGGCTCAAATTCATCACATTCTTGACTGTTTCTTTTAAGTCACAAGTGTCAGTGTGAAGAGGAGTCTTAATTGACAACTGAGTGGCACATACGTGGACCGCTGCCTTTATTTTGGTGCCAAGAAGGGTTGTGTTGTTTTGATGAGCTATTATTGGCAGAAGCCAGTAGCAGATAGCAGTCGGCCTGGAAATGGGAAGTGACATCAGACAGAGAGGAGCTTGTCATTGTCTTCAGGCGAGTTCAATCTCGCTGTAAGTTAGAAACAGCCTGTTGAAATGTCACTCAGCAGACTTACTTATCTTTTGAGAAGAGAAATTTGGATTGATTTGGTGAAATTTCAGCTGAAATTATGTAGACATTTGCCATCTGGATTTTGAATAGCTAAAACATGTTGGCATGGTTTCAAAGAAGATTTTATTCTGGTAAATTAGATTTATTATGTCGAACATAGAAAGCTATCATGAGCCTCCAGCCTTCACATGCAGTAACCCAAATTTGCTGCAGTGTTACATATTATTTATTTGTCAAAATGTGCTGCATTTCTGATTCTCTTTCATAGCACTCCCGAAACTTAACAATAATTCAAGGGTTGATTTGTCAAAAAAAATACCCCAACATATTTTCTTACTTACCTTCAGTGGTACATAGCCATGCATATAGTTTTGAGTCTATGCTTTGAAGTATCCATCTCTGAAATTTTGTGTTTTGTGTTAGTTTGTGGTGCTCAAAGCATTGAAAAATTTAATGGGGGAAAAAAAGGGGCTATTTCATCAGTAGAAAGAATTTCCAATGAAAACTGTGGATTATCCACCGTAACCAGGACTTTATTTCTAGAAACAGATGTTCTTCAACTTTTAAATGTAGCTTTTAGCCATGCCAGCGACATGGCTCTAGGGATGGCAATGTTGGTTTGTCCTGCTAATGGTCAAATTAGCAAATGTTAGCATGCTAACATGCTAAACCAAGATGGTGAACATGGTAAACATTACACCTGCTTAGCAGCATGTTAGCATTGTCATTGTGGGCATATTAGCATTTACTGTAGCTCAAAGCACTGCTGTGCCTAAATACAGTATCGCAGAGCTGCAGTAGGCTGTAGACTCTTATTCTTGGTTTAATGCTGTGAACACTACAAATGAAATTCTATTGACCTCCATTGAACTGGGGTGGAGGCAGAGACAATTATCTCAAAACATGAGCAAATAGAAACAAAATGATCTGCATGGTTAGATACCACTACAGCTGTGGCTAAAGGGAGAAAACATATTTGTGTGTTATTTGGGTGAACTGTTCCTTTTTTAATATGATTTAAGGACCCGATTGCACCATAACAACTAATGTAAACGGTTGTTCTTGATACTGTAACCAGCACTCTTAGCACATCTGGCATTTATAACCCGCTCACAGTAAATCAATGAGGCGTCTGTAACATGTAGCTCAATAGATGCACTTCTTAATCACAAGGCTCTCCTCTAATATTCACTCAGCTGGAGTACAGTGTAAATAAATAGCTCTCGGCACAATGCATCTTACTGTACATTGATCACGAGCACGAGACCCCAGGCAACAATGCACAAAAGAAAAACGGCTTCCTTATTTTCACTCATCCAAGGCTCTGTGCACCCCTTAATAGACAGAATCAGAATGTCTGCTGTGGTGTTGCAGGCTTTATGAGACCATTACCACTTTTTATTGTGTATCCCTGGACTAATGGCTTTCTATAGTCCCCCTGATTTACGGCCTGTCAGCTTTGTGGCTGTCCATTAGAGCGGGAGGTTGACATGAAGCCAGTTGTTGAAGTGCCCACTGTTAAAAATAAGGAAGTCATGTCTCACACATAGACGCCAGGCTCCTAAAACCTCTGTTCCAAAACACATTCATGTCTGCTTGTTTTCCAGACAGTTTTTGCCTTTTCATATGCTGCCCCTTTACTTCATGGGCAGTTATATGAAGTCATTTACTGCAGACAAATATTGCACTGTTTCTGAGTGACATAAATGACACACGTCTACAGTAGGTAGTAGGAAAAATAAAGGTCTGTCAAATTCATTAACATGCATTAACACTTAGCATTTGGAATCATCTGCATTAAACAGTGTTTTTATGAGTGCTTTATTGTTGTGCATAAACTGTGGTCCTAGCACTTAAACACGTCATTAAATATTAGTTTGTCATAAGGATTTTACATTCAGCTTTGATTTTGTAATGTTTTATGGGTTGGGTGGTATCCTTTTAGTGAAGTACTGTATGAGTCACTCACACATAGATGATAATTACTGGTGCTGACATCAGTTATACCTGGCAAACACCATTATTTTAAGCATAAAGGATAATTCTGTTTATTTATTTCACCATGGGTCTTATTTTCGTAGTCTTGGCCATATTTTCTATCAGTAATAATAACATTGTACTCACCAAAGGAATTGATAAGATCTACTAACATAGTGGCCTCCCTAAAAATAGGTCAAACACGAGTGGCGAGACAAAATACATATTTTATTAAATTTTTGAAATATATTTTTTTGGAATTTTCCCTTTTATTAGACAGTATATGACCAATGACATGCAACAAAGTTCCCTGGTAAGTTTGAAACAGTCAGATGTTGTGATTACATGGTCAGCATCTAAAACCCAGAGGCCAGCAGCTTTGATCTGCTATACTTACTATACTTACACAGTTTTCCTGTGCAATGAGGGATCATTACCAATATTTTCATCTAATGGCATCCCAATAAGTGTCCCAGTAAGTCATGCAGGACAAGTCGAAATGTCTCCTGTGACAAAGACCTGCTTGAATTAGATCAGCCTTTGAATTCTAATCAGATCAATATTTAAATTCATACCAGGTTAGTCTTGGATGATGATACGTTCAGACAAATCAGGGGCATTTCCCAAAAATAAAAAACGCAAAGATCGGAGATGAAAATCTGAATTTTACCTGCACTGCGTTACTGTTGCCTGTCCGGGATGAGCACATGCAGACAAACAGGAAGGAATGTTTAATTTAAAGCGGATCGTAACTGGATCACCATACAAGAAAGCCACCTCAGACTTTTATCTCTGTTGGCTCTTGTATGACCTTTCATACTGCATTTTTTTATCTACAGCTGGACTAACTTTAAAGCCTGCTGAGTCGCAGAACAGTGCTTTTACCTCAGATAATCTGTCCTCAATCTTCCATAAACCTCACTTTATTAGCTCATACACAAGGATCATCCATGTGGAATTAGAGCAAAAAAAATTATCCGTGACAATTTAACTTCCTTCAGATGTTCTGAGAAGAAATCACATCGTACAAAACACGCTCTGCAGTTGCTGTACGTGATACATAATTTGCGAAATTTACTCTGAAAACTACATATACCTCGTCAATATTTTGTTGTCTTTCCCTAATTGTTCGTGGTGCATCAGAGCCACAGGCGGGGGTTAGGCAGGTGATCCCTGACGGGGGTGGAGCTGGTCCTGCTTCACATAAAATCAATTCTGGCCTTTGGTGTTGGCAAGCCAGCGGGGTTGGGGGCGAGGAGGGGGAACACATGTCTGACACCTCCTGACTTTTTCATGAGGTAGTGTTTGAAGTTTTAAACCCCTGCAGAGGATTCTTGGGGCGATGAATATAAAAGGGGGTGCAGCTTAAAGCTCAGGCATATTATCATCAATGAAGACCGTTACCGAGTTTGATGAGGAAAGTCAAACGATTTTTTATTTTATTTTAAGACCTGGATGAATTACTAACAATATTAACAACTTCACAAGCTAATTTATTTGAACATCATAATGGTTTTTCACTAATGGCATGTGTTTTCTTTTATGATGGACGCCCTTTCATTCTAAGCTGCTCTTAAGTCGTCCTTGTCTCGAGTGGTCCTGTTCTCTCTCTGTTCACGCGCTGTGGTGGGCACAAAGAAGAGGAGCGTGACCTCAAAGCATCTTTTGTTGCAGAGGCAGTCGAGGGTGGTGGCTGTGATTCATGTGATGGGGTGAGGAGGTGTGGTAGGTACAGAGGAGGGTGGGCTGACAATGACAAGCTTGAGTTCTGCAGTCCTGGTGGTCCTGTCTTTCAGCTGTTCTTGTAATAACTCTACTCTTCCACTCTCTTCAAAACGTTTGATAGTAACATGTTCATCTCCGACGATGTGAGTGTTTGACGTGTACTTGTGCGATTGAAGTCTTGGTAGATATCTCCACCTCCGCCACGGAGTAAATGTTTTCAGTACCATTTGTTTCCAAAGATATCTAAAAATAAAGTTCACAGATTTCTATGAGTTTTGGTGTTAAGAAAAAGCCATAAGCCAAGGAACATAAGTGATTAGTTATTGGTGTAGATCTGGATGAATTAGATTCAACATGTGGCCATTTATAAAGAAAAGAAAGCCACAATTAATAAAAAAGTCTGGTGATATTCCTGTTGTTAACAAATCCCATTAAAAGACCAAAACCAACAATGAGTTGATCCTACTCACAAGTATTGTTAGCCAAAGACTGATATAGCATACACCATTGTGATATTTGTGAGCTGTTTTAAATGATTTATGTCTTCAGTAGGAACCAGTGATCTTGGGGCTGAGTAGTAAACTTAAAAGTCCAAATTTAAATGTGTAAATTGGTACAAATCACATGAAAACCCTTATACAAATTAATAATAATCCCAGACTGTATGTATTTTTCAATAATCATGGGAGTCACCAGCCAATCAGCATGAGTTTCTGTCACTATGTGTATTTTGATGTAGTTCTGTATCCAGATGCAAATTAAACATCATAAACATAAACAACTAAAAACAATAGAGAAATGTGCATCCTCTGAGCGCTTTCTAGTTAGAAAACAGTTTTGTTTGTTGAAGAAAAGAAAACATTAACAGCATTTTTGCTAAAGTTGTTTTTTCAACCTCACAACCATTTCAACTGACGGGCATTACATTGAACAGAGCTCCAAATCCAAAGAAGTGTCATTTGCTGACTTCCTCTAACAGATGCTGGTGCTCGTCTCAGGAAAGTGCAATGTCCTGTATCTAGTGGCACCGCCATATAACTGCTGTATAAATAGATTCCTATGACAGAGCCATTCATCTCCAGCCATGAACACATCAACATTAAAAGACAGCTCACAGAGACCTCTGCGCTTGTTAGGGCAAGATCAGCAGTCCAGATGCCCAAGATGTAAACTTGTGAAGGGAAGATTAATTTATCTGTCATCCCTGCCTTTGACAGTGGGTATAAATCTGATTTAGCTGTTGAGCAGGGGCCATGAAGAAGGGCAGTTGGACATTAAGATTTCAAAGGCGTGATATCAAGAGGACTAACTCGTGACTCATGGCCTGCCACAAACGGGTCAAAAGTTCGCGTGGGATGTACCGTGTGTATGGTGTGATGTTTTGCAACTTTGGGGGAGAAAAAGGCTTCTGCTCATCTCATCTTCCTTGTGTTATTTTCAAAATGGCGGCAATCATGTGAGACGCCTCGGACAAAAAGCGGGCACAGGGTGTCAAAGGAGCTATTTACTGGTAGATGGATGGGAACAGGCGATCCGAGGTGGTCACATCCTGTGACCATCTGCACAGGAGTCATGCTAGTTATTCAGATCGGACACAGATGCTCGGGCATGACATGAGCCTCTATGCAGATATTTGGATGCGTGACAAAATGTTTAGTGCCACAGTTCATGGAGTGTCTAGTGGATTTTGACATGTCAGTGTTTTCTACAGGTTCATTTGGGGTTTTCACCAAATTGCTGCTTTCTTTTGTCGATGAGAACTCCCAGTATTTGTCTTTTTGTTAAATAAACTTCACCCCCTTTAGAGCTTCAGATTTGTCAATGTGAACTCACAGTATTTCTGTTTTTGTGTTAACCCTCTTCAGAGCCTCTAATTTTAAGCCGTCTACAGGCCGTTGACTTCCTTTTTTTTTCCAACTAAACCTATCAGAGGGTTAAAGAAACTGAGGCATTTGCTGACACTGAAATTACTCTGTGCATAACACACTGCTTTAAGATGCTTAAGGTGGGGATAAAATGTCATACCACATTAAGCAGCTAAATGACCTGATCACAGCAATGTGTAGGTGTAGCGTGGGTGGGTGGGGCGACACACGATGATGAATCTCTTCCTTTGAAGCGCTTTTCTTTTCAACGTGTCTGTGTTGCTTTCACTCAGATGAAACCACACTCTTTGTGTGGTAAACAAGACTGATTTGTGCCGGGAACAAAGAGTGAATGGAGGTTTATTGTTGTTGCATACTGCACATATGTATGTCAACTGGAAGGACTCTGAATACACTGAGCAGTCCTATACATAATGGTATGTATGGTATCTATGGTAGTCTGTTGCAGTGGCGAAAAGTGGATATTTGCTCTACTTGTTGAAGTACAGTTTAGCATTTCCATGTCAGACTACTTTATACTTATACCTCTACACCACATTTCACAGAGAATATTACGGTTTTACTCTCTCACTTATTTGGCAGATATAAAGACACATCTTACTTTGCACATATTATCAGTTTACAAAACATGAGGAATTGTTTTAGACAGATAGACATAAGTATTTAAAATTAGGTCAACTGTACTGCAAACAGTTAATGCTACTAATGCTACTATGAAAATACTTTTGTATTTTTACTTACAGCAGCCACTATGGCCACAAGTAGCAATTACGGGAAAATGCTAAAACAGCAACAGTAAGTAGAGAAGACAGTCAGCAAACCGACTCAGTAATGTCAATTACACAGTACAAGCTAGTTAGTATTAGCCACCATACTGGTGGGTAGCTGCAAAACCCCTGATTGTAATGAATATAGCAAAAGTGAGTTTTATTGCTTATGAATTAAACCTTTCATGTGAAAGCGGAAGATTGTGTTGTTTGGTCTTTCAAAAGTTCCATAGTCTCACTTTAAGGAAAATTCTGAATGCACTTACATGTCTGCTACTTGTATTGAGTATTTTTACATTATGGTACTGCTACTTTTTCTTAAGAAAATGTTTTGACTACTCAATAAACCACTGGTCTGCTGTTTTAAAATCACAACTCGTTTTTCATCCTCAGCTCCAGGAACTTACAGTACTAACTGTTAATAAAGTACATTTCAGTGGTCTCCTTTCCCTAGTAAATTCCTGTACAGTACAAAGTAAGTCAAAACATACTGCTGACTTTAGTGAACCTAATTACATTAATGATGGCATCAATTACTCCACTGGTGTGGTTTGGCCACTGTGGTGCATTTTTTCCCAGAGCTGTGGCATGGATGACAGTGGGAATTTTGACATGTCAAAGTGTCCAGGGCCAGAAGCAGGATTAATAGCCGCCTGCCTGCATCCAAGGTCCTTCAGCAGTAATTGCAAGCAGAATCTGACTCTATGATCTCAGCAGTGGCATGCAACATGCCAAAACAGCCTGCTTTTGACAGATTGCCTTCCTGCAGTAATAACTTAAGCACGTTCATTCTCTCAAATTAGGCACCCAAGCCTCCCACACCACAAAACAGGAGCAATGACTTGTTTCCACCTCCTCGGAATATATATCTTAGTATATATTTCCCTGCTTTGACAGATCTGCGTTAAAATCAGTTTTTTTGTTCACAAAATCTGCTTTTCTTGGCCGTATCACTTCACCTGTAGTCGTCGAGCGTTGGGTAATGAAATGTTTTGAATAAAAGATGTAATATTCATCTCTTGCAGCTTTGCAGTGTAGACCTAATGAAATGCTTTTGGAGAATCAGGCTACAAACGTCTTCAGGGCAGTTTTGCTGTTTTAGCTGCGCTGCTATGTTAGCCTCCAGGCCTGTGCAGGAGCAAATCCCACTGTGGTTCTCTCTCTTATTCTCTCAGTTGATAGTTTGTGTCCAGCCTCAGGACAGAGGGACTCCTATTTGCTGCTCTGTGGTGGGTTGTGTTCTCTGGAGCAGTTAAAAGCCTGGCAGCTCCACCCCATGACTGTCCAAACACAGTTGACTCTAGGCATCCACATCAAACAGAGCTCTCTGCAAAGCCCATTGGAAAGTTAACCGTGGGGTGCTGAGCTTATTTATTTATTCTCCACATATAAAAATGTGTCTGGCTTCAGATTAAAAAAAAAAAAAAAAATTAAAAGCAAAATTCACCCATTAGCGTTTGTAATTGAAGGGACAAAGCTGTATTTGAAGAGCGGTTTTGACACCGCACCCGGTTCTACTCAGCTCTTCTGGACCAAGTCGAAAGCAAGATTCAGAACGAGTAACAAGAAAAGACAAGTCAATGAAAGATCTTTTCAGTCTGCTCCTCAGCGGCACTCACAACGGACATGTCGGAGCGAAATTAACTTTCCCGGCAGTGTGTGTTTTAGAGCGCACGCACTGCAATCACTAATTCATCCTACCATGAGATGCTTTGACATTGACGCTCGAGGGTAGATGCTATGTGAAAATGTAAATAAACTTTAGAGGAGCTTTGGGTCAGTGTGGGATGAAATTTATAGTTTTGGCATTTACTCTGCAGTCATCATTCATCCCCCTGTCGAGAGCAGCCGCCTTGATCAGCAGAGCCTCTGTTGGCCCTCAGATGACCCGCGGCCTATCTGACCAGCTGTGGTTCAGATGCCTCAGTTTGAGATGTTCGCATTACTGTAATAACTGAGACTATTAACCCCTTCTGCACTACAACAGCCTCAACAAGAAGACAGCTCTTTGTCACTGTCGTATTCCAGTGCTGGCTAAACATTCACTCAAATCACAGAAAAAATGAATGGAAAACAATGTTCCTAGATAATCCAGAGATCTCACTGTGGACAAAGCTCCAAGTAAAAGTGTAATCAGTGAGGTCTGTGGATTATCCAAAGAAACCAGTGCATTGTTTCTGGAAAGAGATGTTGCTGTTGAGTTTTCCAAATGTCATTTTAAAACTCTTCAAGCATCACAAACAAAATGTCAGTCACTTCCATTGTATTGGTGCAGTGGCACATATAAACAAAATGATCTGCATGGCTAGATACTACTAAAGGTAACAAAATTTATTTTTTTGTGATTTGGGTGAACCGACCCTTTAAAGAGGAAATAAGATGTTCTCACTGTAGCCTAGATTATAATGGATTTGGCAGGCGCTCTAAACTCTACAGGGTATGTGCACTATGTAGCAGAATGTACAGCCCTGTAAAAGCCAAATCAAAGTCTAATAATGGGAAGGTGGCCTTCAAGCAAAGTGCCAATTATTTTAAATTGCTCCGTTAAAGGCAGCAATCACAACTGTCATGTTAGCATTTGGACATAACAGCTCACTTCTGGTGGTTCGAGTTAATGTGGGTGTAACTGCACTGTAATAAACACATGTACATTTACATAACCTCATGAAACAAATGATTTTGTTTGCTGACTGCTTGCCATAACACATAACTGACTGACAACAAAAAAGCTAGACATTTTCTCACTTCAGCTGAGAGAACAAAGCCCCTCGCTGTTTTTCCTCCTTTTAACAGGTGAGCGCTCCAGCTATTAATTTGTGTAGGGCCACCTACTTTAATTGGTCTTAATCTGGAGTGAGTGGCTTTGATCTCTCTGACAGTTTGACTGCATTAGCACGAGTGTGCAGGCTAATCCTTTGCGTAGCTTGTTCTTTTGGCGCAGTCAGAGGCCTGTCCAGCGATAATATGTCAGCTGAGGGATAAGCCCTCATCAAACAACCAGGTCTAAGCTTCTGGAAAATGGGGGTTGAAGGGCCACCATCATGCTGTGCTTCAAACAAAGATTGAGACGTAAACCAACTCTTGCTTTCAGTTAGATCAAACCTCGAGAGGGACATTTTCAAGGTTCGTGTCCTTTATGCAATCTTCTTGTTGTGTTTCGGCACCTTGTGTCCTGTGACCGCACACTTCTTGCTTTATGATAAACACTGTTACATGGTCCTCTAACCTCGAGCTAGTCCTGGGTGTTACAATGAATTCTTTATATCCATCATCCCACCACTGTTCATGCACACACTGCATGATCCACATGTCCAAACAGTGGCTTTATCTGTGCCGTGTCATCTCATTAGGAAGTAACAAGCGTATGAAGTGTTTGTCCTGAACTCGAGTTGAACTCATGAATTATGATAACCATCTCACAGTCAACAATATCTGCTTTCAGGAAAGGCATAGAGAGATAGTTTTTGAAATGAAGAAAACAGCAGCACTTGTGCTTCCCTAGTGATTATATCACACATCATGGTGATTTACTTATCACGACTGGCATATCTTGACTTCAGTGGATCTTTTGTTTTTGTGTTCTCTGACGGAGGAATGTGAGCTTTCTTCAGAGTTGCATGTGAAAAGGCCAAATATATCAGTTAATGTTAAATCAAAGAGGACAGTTGCAAAGCAAATGGGTTCAGAAAAGATATTATGGTCATAAATCAATGTAAGAATCATTGTTTTCTCCACTTTTACTGCCTTTAAAGTTTGTTGTTTTTAGTATTTTGGTGAGCAGTGACGTTTATTGGATCTGTTTCTTGTTGGCTGAGAATGTGTTGTTTGGGCCTTAAAAAAGTAAAGAAAGCAATGACTGTGACTTTTAATTCAAAACTGATTTTCTCGGGTCTTTCATATTACGTTTTACTTTTAAGCCATTGAGCTGAGTCAAATATGTGTTTTTGAAAATACCGTCTTTGAATATGTATATCATCTGAGCTCTGAGCTGGCCACAGGATATGAATACATATATACAGCATACTGTAATAATGGTACTCCGTTCAATCGTGGTGCCGCTGTTGCCTCACTGAGTGACAAGCTAACAGGTGACTTTAGATTTGTTGTTGTGGTAATGATACTGTTGGCATTTTGTGTTGACGAAGGACACTGCATTTTGGAGTGGAGTATAAGCGGGGGACAACCAGCTGTGCTTATGCACTGTGAATTTTGAAATTTAATAAACAGATCATATATTTAAAAGATTTAACTCATTTTCACATAAATTGTGTTTGATATGTTGCATTTTATTATTTTAAATGTGTAAACTTCCCTATCTAAATCTTCTCAGCTCACTGCCTTAACACACTGCTGGGCCACCTGTAACTGGTCATCTGGTTTCATTTGTATTTGGGGCCATTTGGCTGAACTGTCATCCATCAGAAAATAGCAAGAATATTCGGTACGCCTGGGACACCGTTGGAAGGTGACTCGCCAGTCACGGGCACAAGGTAAAGATTAATCAAATGTTATGTGTACTATCACCAGCTGGCAGCACCAGCCTCTAAGCCTTTGAGTGAGTAAGTCCACAGAGAGGCCCGTGGCACAGCTGAGTTTGTCTTGTAAAAGTGCAGCTGTCCAAGACATGACAGCTACAGCATTAGCAGGGCCATTAAGAGGTGTAGAACATTTCCAGGGAAACCATTTGAAAAATGACAACCCCCGGCACTGCTGAGATATTAATTACACGCTGCACCCATGGAAAATAAGTGAAAACAGTTGGTAAGACAAAAGACGGCTTGTTTTCTCACAAGATGCCTTGTTTGTGCACCAAGAATTTAATAAGCAATAAACAGAAGACGGAAAGAGAAAAAAAACTTAACTCTGACTACTGCCAGTAGCAAACAGTCTTGAAACATGGATGGCCGGTGTAATGACTAATTGCCTATCGGCTCACTTTCCGAAATTAATCAACAATTCAGTGTGACGATTAGAAATGATTCCTAAGGTGAGCAGCTTTAAAAGCCCAAATTTGCTCTCAGGAAAAAAAATGCAAAAAAACGATGCAAAATGAATTTCTCTTGGGAGTGCTATCTGTAAGCTAACTTGAACAATGCTTTGTCCAATAAAGTGTTGTTGCTCATTATCAAAGTTTCAGTTTCAGGACTATCACTGCATGGTAGTCATGACAAGATTTTGGGTATGAATTTGCTGCAGATCATTTTAAAAAACTGGAATCACTTTGTTAATAAATTCAGCTAACCCCATGGAAAACAACACCCATTCACTGCCTGTCAGGTATAACCAATAAAAAGGACTGCCCAGGTGTGCAGGTCGTAAAGTTGACATACAGATTTTGGGTAAAAGATGAGTCATTTAGTCATAAATCAGCCTCATAAACTTCTGTGAAGTTATAAAGGAGGAGACGTAGAGGTCAGGAGGAAGCTGAACTTGGCTAAACATGGTGTTCCCATCACAGAATAAAGATTAAACCTTTTACATATGAGATATTTTCATCCCTTTATGCAGAAAGCAGTTTCATAATGACTAAATCTGCCTGTAGTGTTAATTGGGGATTAATTTGCCATGTTTTCAGTAAGTTGAAGGCATTAACAAGGATCCAACAAGGTGCCTCCTAATTAAAACCGCAAGTCCCTGAGAGTGTTAGAATTCCCATAAGAATAGTCCATTAATTGGTCATAACTAAACCCTGTGTAGAGTTGATTACAGCTATGGTGGCGAGCCTGGACAGAGTACTTGAAACTCAAAAACTATTGCATATATAGGAGCTATTTCCTGTCCTCTGGGAAGGGAATGGAAGGAAGTGATGATGGCCACATAATGTCTGTACACAGAGCCTCATAAATAAAGAGCTGCCCCTGAGTGCAAACTATGTTTATTATAGCCGCGTGAACCTCCGTGCCAGCCCTTGGAGTTACTTATGCAGATAAGTGCAGCACCATTCATCATCACTTCCATTCATAAATAGCCAATAACTCATCTCTCTCGGTATGGAAGATTAGACCTTGGAAATGTGACTTAAGCACAGGAAGTATTCAGTTCATGAAAAACATGAGTGATCGCACACAGCCATCTCCCCTTTACTCATTATATCTTATTCTACATGTCATTTCCCTGCTCAGCTATCATCTACGAGGCCCATAAAGAATCATGCGAGAAGCTTCTTGGTGGTATGCTGACTGAGAGCAGATGAGGTGTGTTTTTTTTTGTCTTACTGTAGTGTGCTGGTTTGCAGAGAAGAGGCCACAGAGGTGCATAGACTGATGAGAAGGGATGATATATGTAGCGCCTGTGTCCCAGCTCTCCTCTGGCCCATTGTCATTAATCACGGCCATTAGGCTCCCCCTCCACCGCCGCTCGCCTTGTCTGCGCCCAGCCATCACAGCCTCCCTTTTGTCTCATATCCATAAAGGGAAAGGCCGTATACTTTCACCTCGCCTCCCACTGCAGAGATACAGGGATGCTAAAAAGGGTGCTAGCATGTGTTCTGGGGAATTAAAAGTTATAATTTATCTCATTATAGCATGGAAGGCATTTTGTTACACTGCAGCAGAGGTGTTTAATTCTAAAGTTTATCCCTCTGCAGGCTTCTTCTTCCACACTGATCCACAACTATGGTGTGATTTACCATTTTATCTTAGAAATAAGTCGAATTGTTTTAATCTAAGCGCTCACATTATCATCCTGTTGTCTCCGCGAGCTAATCAGCAGTCAGAGTTGCTCTCCTCTCTTCAGCTCAGTCTTCACATCGTTAAGTCCCCCCCACCCATCCTCCATGTCATCAAACCCAAGAGGTCTGATATGATAATATGTGTGAACTGAAATGTGAAAGCAATTCATATCACTATCCAAGGGCTTTGAATGTTTGATTTGCATAACTAGAGAAAATGATATTAGATGGGCATATTGATTTAATTTCATCCTAGAGCGCTGTTAATTATGGTATCATAAAAGTGTCATCTCTTTATTATCGGGTTCAGAATGGGGGTTGATGGCTGGTGTTGGCGAAGTACTTGCACTGCTACGGGAAGGCTATCATCATGATATTGTTTAGCATAATTTTACATTATGAGGCTGGGTCACGATACGCCAGAGATAGTCTTCTTTTTTTACTATCATCCCTCGATCAAACTTCTTTGACTTTAAAGGATTAGCTGTATCTACTCTTACTTTGTTCTTTGATATTGCATCAATACGTCTTCTGAATGATCTGTTCTGTTTTACATCTGCTTCACTTTGCATGCCACCCCCCATCCTGTGTGCTGGCGTCTTGATTTATATTCCAGTTTTAACAGTATTACATGTTTAACATCATATGACCAGGAACGGTGCACGTTCTTGCTTTCAAGTGAATGAGGAACATGTGTCCTTGCATATGGCCTTTGTGTGTGTTTTCATATCATAAAGCCTGCAATCTGTATGGGATTATGGGATACCTTTCCCTGTATAGCTATGCATGCACATCCTGTACACCTAATAATGGTTACTGGGAGGATGCTAAACAAATGAAGTATCCCCTCGTCTGCTTCCAGCGGAATTCAGATCTTTATAAATGGATTCCCTGAGTGCAATTTGTCTAAATGAACAGTGATCATTATTCTAGATCTACCCCATCCTTAATGCTAGAGCACTATTGAGCAGATATCTCTTTAAACACAGCAAATAGGTGGTCTGGGCTAAGGGAAGGCTGAGTGCATTCATTACTTGTCTTCCCTCTTTTTTTTCCTCAGGAACACAAAGCAGTGCATAATGTGCAATCTGATAAGTGTTCTCTTGCGCGCGCCAGCAACCCCCCCCGCCCTCCTTCATCGTCCTATACATCACTGGCCGGCTCAGCTGTGGTTTGCAAGAGGAGGACTCTGGGATTGGTGTGGCTGAAGTTGATGAATAGGCCTGCGAGGGTGAGAAACTCCAGGGCCAAGCTGTAGGTCCATCCCCATGGCATGTGATGCTGATTGGCTTTGTCCTGTGCGGCCGCTCTGGAGAAGCGGACATTAAGATTAAGTGATGCTGTCGTGTCGGGGAGCAGTGCACTGCATCATCCTGGGGAAGAGACAGCTGCGGTGGTTAATCCTTCATCACCAGGGGAGCGCTGCCAGAGCAGAGATATACAGCCAAAGATAACCCTCCATAACTTCTGCTAAAGATCAGAAACTTTGAGTTCGCATCCATCTGTCCTCAATCCTCACTTAAAAATGAGAAATGAGCAGCGGCGGTGCTGCAGACAGTGGAAAACAAATGGAGCAAATAACATCAAGATGAGGTGAATGTTTTAGTGTTACTAACTAACGGCGAGTGAAAACCGCTCAATGTGCGGCACATACTGTAGCTTCTGTGAGTGGAGGGAAAGGAAAACAAGGGCAAACAAACAGAAACCCATTTACACAGCTTCTGCAATCGCTCTCGTGTCAGTGGCTAACGGACAGAAGTGTACTTTATCACACATTCTGGGTTGTGGGAATTCCCAGTAGATGGAAAATCTAGTTTAAACAGTGAAAAAAAGCCACTCAGAGCAGAGCTAAAGTGGTCTGTATTTATGTGTCTGCGTGTGGCGTCAGCATATTTTAGATTGCTGGGTTTGCATGTTTGTTGTTGGTTTGATGTAGCTGTCATGATGTGATGGATGAACATCATCATGTAAAGAGTAAAAGGAGAGGTCTGAGCTGCAACAGAAAGCCGACATGTTGTATTGCCCAGGATGGCCTGAAAAGACATTACAGCGGGATCAGTCTCTTTCTATCCACTTCACCCTCTCTACTGCCCAAAGCCAACCTGCTTGAACTTTACCTTTTTACATTTTCATACCACTTGTGCTTCCACTTTTCTGAATATGGTAATTTCCTCGAGAAAGCCTCTCCGAGATCCTGTGGGATGATATATTTGGTATGGCGGAGGCATACCTGCAGAGAGCACTTGTGACAGTGACATATTAGTTACGGTGTCTCTTGGAATCTGATAACTTCAAATTTGCCACCTTGTTAAGTTTTGATTTATGTGATACCATTTCACTAAAGTAATTGGCCTGGCCTGTTGTAGAAAATAATCAGCCTCTCCGCAGAACAAATGCTGGGCCATGCTAATGAGGCGGCCCGAGTGCTGAGCTGATGCTGCCGACTGACAGTTATTAATGATTGTTATGATATACAGAAGAGTCGAGATTGGACTGAGTTGGGTGAAAAAAAAGTGACATTTAAAAAATACGGCATATTGGGAAGTACTAATGAAGTAATATACTGCTAGGAAAACAATCATGTGCGTTGTCAAGGCAATGTGTAATTACCCAGCAGCCACCCTGGCTGGCTGTTTGGCAGGCGGGCTGGGGGAAGAGCTGAACAACCTGGCCGGTAATGGATGGAGCTCTGCTGGCAAGGGGCTAAAATGCACTAGGCAGTGACAGAGGTGTACAGATTGATGAATTAATTGGGTCTTTCTTGGGACATAAGGGGAACCGCTGCGGCATATGCTCGGCTTGTTACTTTGGAAAGTCTACTGACCCTGAAAGTGAAGCCATCCCACGCAGGGAGTTGTGGCTTTTTTTATTGCTCTTTTTTCCTGGGGGGGTGAATTGCACACACTGACATTCAGTCAGCTGCAATTTGTTACAATTTTATAACAGTATACTGTAAGTAGTGCTGAATGGGGCAGGCCGATAATTCAATATTATCGAATTTCATTTGAATTATATGGTGGTGATATCTTATTAAACTCCCGTTGTCAAGGTGAATGATTTTGTTTTATGATTATGTTGAATCTGGTGTCATGTAATGCAAAAGTGGATCATAGTTCATTGCTTTGAACATCAGTTTGACAAAGGCCGTGCACACCAGAAAATCTTGGGGTGAAGTTATGCTCGATCAGAACTAGTTCATAAGACACGTTATCTGACCATGTTGGAAATCAGAAGTGTTTATAGTTGTTCCGGGCGGCCACACTCAAAGGCAGAGTGAAACCAGGATGTTGTTTTAAATGTGGGAATAACACACATTTTCAGACAGTCGGGCAGAATTTGTTCAAGGATTTATCTGATCAGGGACTGAGGACTGAAACGTCGTAAATAAAGTGAGTAATCGACAGTGTGTGGGATTTCTTGCTTCTTTCATATTTGATTTTTCATAATCATGGTATGTACTGCAAGTATCAGAAAACATCCTAACATCATAATAATGATATAATAAATTATAATGGTATAAAACTTAGTTGGCAACACCACTGATAAATGATTTATCGTTTTGGTCCTTTATCAAACCGAAATGGAAAACATTTGCTGGTTCCAGCTTCTTTAATGTGAGACTGCTTTTCTATCATTTTGAATGGAATATGTTTGGGTTTGGGACAAAACAAGCAGTTTTTTTTTAACAACAGTGATGGACTTTGCTGGATCCAAACCAAAGACATGGATGGTGGATCAAAGAGTCCCATAAATGACATCACCATCCTCCTGACCGGTCAAACTCTTTCGTCCACCCGCAGCCACTTGCAGAGGTCTGCACATAGTTGCCATTTAATCACGGCGCTGCGACACCCCTCTGTCAAACCTCTCAAATGTTCTTACTTAGCGCTGACTCCCGCTGAGTGAGAATGAAAGTTCTCACAGCTGCTAACTGTCACTGTGGTCTTACTTCAGCAAGTGCCCATTGGCTGCGATCGCTCCCCCTCGCTCATCTCTCATCAAGCCGGTGCATTAAGGCCGACTGCCGACCGCATCAGTGGGCCTCCTCAGCCCGCAGAGAGTCCCAGGCCCATCACCACGAATTAAACCAGAGGCTCTGGTAGTGGCGCTGCTTTTGGTGCCACTGAGCATTACACTGACACAAATGCTGAGGATCTTTGTCAGCTATTATTTCAATACATGAGTGTGTGGTGCCTTGTCCATCCCAGTTTCTTTGAAGCTCACATATCCTCCTCCTCCTGCTTGTAACGGTTCCCCTTTGAAGTAAAGGAACAAGCTCATGGATATCGATAGTTAATTAACCTCATGTTTTCATTTGTGTTCTTTAGGAGTTACTGTATGTTATCTGAGAGCGCGCACTGTCCTCTTATGAGGTTATACATGTTTGATAATGGATAATAATACAGATAATCTGGATCTGCGCCTGCATCAAAATATATATAGTGATAGACAGTCAACCCAACATGCACTGATTTGATGATTAGCTGGTCAAAAGACATGTAGACAAACTGAGCTAAATTTGGTTGAAAAGTGAATGTTTTTTAAACGATTATTAGCTTACAAGTAACGGTTGTTTCAACCGCATTCAAAAGACAATATTGTCAATGTGAAGTAGGTCCTAAACTCAAGTTGAAATATGGTCTATATAGTCTAAAAGACGGTAACTTGTCAATCAAATTTTGCCTGGTTTTAACCTACACTTGTACACATCTTTTGCAAATGAATCAACTCTTACTGGAGAATGATACATGTACCAGATTTAGTTATTATTTAAGAAAGAAATTCAGAGATTTCCGCTAATTTCTCTTCTTGTAGCCCTGTTGTTTTGGGACGCCTGCGAAGCGATACACTCTGCACTACATCCCTTCCCTCCTTCTCTTCCACTGCCCTCTTCATCTCACTCCACCCTCCCTCTGCTCCATCTTTACACTTATCAGAAGAGACAGGTGAGTTAGTGCGCGCTCAACTTCAAACCGGCGTAATTGTTTTTCATACGGAATGAGCGCTGCGGACTAGACATGGATTGTAGAGGAACAACAGGGCTGATTAGCGAGGGTTAGATTTGCTTGCTGGACCATTTTGACACCTGTCTCCCCGCCTTCCCTGGAAGCTGGACCTGATCCCTCTATACTGTCACTCACAATGGTGGGCAGAGAGAGAGGAGAGTAGGCGAGATAATGGATTGAATAAGAGTGGGAGACTTTTCCCCCCTCAGTCAGGACCGTAATCACAGCTTGTCTTGAAAGTCACCATGATGGAGCTATTATACTGTACTCCTGTTATCTACAGCTCATATTCTGGTGACAATAAAGCTTGGGAGCAATTAAGTCCAATGACTTTTCTAGTCCATTACTGTAGTCATTGATGTAATGCTATTTTTAGATGGATTGTGCAGCATCAGTGAGGTATAAAGTTTGTTACATTAATGCCCTCTCACTATACATCAGGAGCTATTACAGTGTTTTAACAACATTAATATTAGGTTTATTTAAGAGTGTGCTGAATAGCTGGGTGCCCTTATGTTCTGGAAAACTAATGTACAATATTCAAAATATGCATCCCATCTGGCTGCATCTTGTTTACAGAACACAGTGGCAGCTTGGGGTTATTAATCATGTTTGTCTTAATTACCCCGCATAGCTGCTCCATCCCCAACTCCGCATTTGACCTTTTTTCTGGATCCTTTCAAACCATTAATCATGTGAAGATCAACGCCAGCCAAATAAGAGTAGATTGCATTGCATTGCCTCAGCTCCTCATGCAGGCAAACGGTCTACTTGGAAAGTAACTTATGTATAATTATCTGCAACTATGAACTATCAGCACAGCTGGTTTTCTTTTTCGCCACTTGCATTTAGAAAAAGTAAAGTTAAGACAAGTTTCACGGTAGAAGCTAAATTGCCTTCTACTGTAACAAGAACGTCTTCTTGTCCTGTAAGATAAACAGAGTTGCCTTCGTTTGTCTTGCTGGCTAATGTGTCTTGATTTTTGTGAATTAATGAGCGTTGACATTTTCAGAGACAAATAGTTCTTTCTCCAAGTACTGTTCCTGGTTTCTTGCCATATGGCCTGGAGCAGAGTCACTCCTAATCTTAATCTGACAGGTAAATGAGCGTCTGTGTGTGGTCTGTCTGTTGACGAGGGACAGTTTAGTCCTGTGGGCTTCAACGTCCTTGCCAGAAAGGCAATACAATTTACTGAGAAGTCTTAACCCAGGCATCTTTCAGATGGTTTTTATTTGTCACCACCAGCCTGAAGAATGAGATACTGCCATCTTTGAACAAATCACAGAGCAACCACTCAGTATAGTGATGAGACATGCATGACGAATAGCAATTAGAAGCTTGTTTTTGTTTCAAGAAATAGATTTTGATTGGAAAAATTGCATCTGATGACCTGGAAAGGTGATCGGCTGATTTGTTAACCTCTTTTGTCGATTGTTTTTCGGTGAAAGCCATGTCATTTATCATTCAAGTCACCCAAGCAGCGGCTGTAATTTGCATCACACTGTGCAGTGCTGTGATATGGAGAAGAACTCCCTTTTCCACTCCTCCTCACCTTCAGTCAGTTAAACAGATGAACTATTGCAGGACAAAGATTAAACAGTAACTGGGGGTGCCACAGCACTATGTGAATGGAGCCTGACAGACATTTTATCAGTAAACCAATTAACATGATTTATGGTCGGGGGTAACCATGAGACTTGCCCATAAATACAAAGGGCTGGCTGAGCAGCTCCTTCTAAAGCGAGATGTTATCAGACTCCTCTCGATTCCGCTTTGCTGGCATGGAGTCAGCATGCATTTGTAAATGCAGCTACTGTGCATCGAGGGCCTCCCCCCTTTACTTTGGGTCAGGAGTTCAAAGCCCAGCCTGAAGAGTTGAAGAGTGAGGCGTGAACTCCCGACCCCCTTAATGTAACAGGGCGAGCAGTGGAAAACCATTTCTTATCAGGCCTCCCTCACCCAGGTGCCTGCTCTGTCCATCCCGTGAGATGTAACATGGAAATAAATGGAATTCCTGGTAATGTGGAATCATTTCAGGATGTGCCATTTGATCTGATTCAGGAGATTAAGATTTCAATGATTAATTAAGTCCAACAAGAAAAACAGAATTAAAACTGATTGAAAGCAGCTGACCCATATCTGTCAAGCGCAAGCTAAAGGCCAGACACGTGGTGTAGTGCAGCAACTGTCTTGTTGTGTGGAATTTTGGCCTTTCCTATGAGTTCAAGCACAGTGTTTGCTTGGGGAAGATTTAGTGTTTGCCAAAAACATGTTAATTGGACTCTGTCCTTTTCTAGGTGATGTACTGTTTTAAGTGAGAGCTTGTCAGGTCTTTAATGTGAGCTCGCCTTCAGGTCTTGGTAGATTTTGACAATAAACAAAACCTTACATGTGGATTTTGTCACCACATTATCCTAGCTTCACATTAGATTAAATTACATGTAGATTGGTCGGTATAAGAAAGAAAATCCCAAAAGATCTACTAACTAAAGATCTACTATCCCAAAGATATACTAATTGCTGAAGAACTCTCTGGGACATGATCAAAAGCTTTGGGAAAAACTAGTAATTGAGCCTAAAAAGTTAAGAATATTTAATCACAGATATATGTTCCCAATGTAAAAAATGAACCTCCATGTTTAAAGATATTCAATTTGCAGTGCAGTGCAGCAAATCCTCACAGACACTAATGTTTTGACATTTTTAACCATGTGGCTCTGTGGATGTGCGATGTCAGTTGGTCAGTCCACCACTTTGGTCCTGATTGAAATATCTCAGCAACTATTGGATGGATTATCCTGAAATTTTGGAGAGACATCCAGGTCTGACTTCTCCTCTAGAGCCACCTGCAGATTGACATTTGTGGTTTTGAGTGAAATGTCTCAACTGTTGGATGGATCGCCATGAAATTTGGTACCAACACTCACGTCCTCCTTAGGATGAACAGTAATAACTTAACCGATCCCTTAACTTTTTATCTATCTCCGTCATCCAGTCAAAATTTAAATGTATTCAATACTTTGGCCTATGACCAAATACCCGATAACTAATGACATTCCCATCAGTCTCAGCTGTATTTTGTGTTTAGTGCTAATTAGCAAATGTTAGCATGCTAACGCCCAAAACTAAGATGGTGAACATGAAACCTGTTAAACATCAGCATGTTAGCATTGGCATTGTGAACATGGTAGCATGCTGATGTTGGCAATGATTTAGATCATAGAGAACTATAAAGTAGGTATTGCACATACTGAGTTTAAACTACCTGTCCCACAGGCAGCAGCATATTCAGGTTTATAAATGATCTGGTAATAAAGTCACTTTGAGATTAAAATGAGCCTTGTGTGTAATCTGCATTTTATGGTGACAGTCGGTGTTATGAGACAGCAATGATGAGCTCCTTATTCCCTCTCAGAGATCCATGTGATCAAGAACTCATGATTAATCATGGCCGAGTGATTCTCTGATTAATGTTTATACAGTCCCTAAAGGAGCTGCAGGACATACTCTCACATCCTTCAGCATGTTTACAATTTTACACCTATTATGAGGGAAGATGGAGAGCTCCATTTACAGTTCACTAACCTTTATGATGGCGGGCTCTCGTCTGCATTTTATTTTCTTTTTAACACTTCAAGTCAGCTACAAATGTCAAAATAAAACAGGCCTGTGAAGTGTTCAGGCTCTGCTTTTGAAAGAACAACGCTCTTTGATTTAGTCGAGGGCGTTCCACTCTCATTCCTGTTTTTACGAGAGCTTTTAATTTTTATTGAAGGATGGTGCAAAGTAAATGGTTTCTCATCTAAGGAAGATTAAATGGTCTTATACAATTTACAGAAACGCGAGGGCATGAGGGACAAAGGCCTGAAATGAGCTTTATACCGCATGTCCTCTAAATAATGAGAAGGGAGGTGGAGGTGCGGAGGGAGCCCAGCAGCGAGGAGGATGTGCTTCTCTGCAGACACATGTAAATCAATTTGTATTGATCCAAACAATACAGCCGGCAGCTCTGCACATTTATTGATTAAACAATTAGATAACTGCTGGATCTATCCAAATAGAAAATGATATTTGATTTAGCCTCACTGTCACTGTCATATGTGTTCATACTTTGACGTCCTCTGCCCTTAGATCTGTTAATAAGATATAGATATGTAATATTTATCATTTCTAAATACACATTGGAGGGAAGTAACATACAAAAAGTTACAACATTTACTAAGACACACTTTTACAATGTACATTTTACTCCATTACATTATCTGACAATTACTAGTTACTTCTGGTAAAGGGGAGATTACAAATTGGGCAAAATGGGCATCTAAAAGCTATACTCTTGGTTCACTGTGTGTCACTTGGTTTTCAGCAATTTGTCGAGTAGCCCTTCAGATCTGTATTAAGACCTTTGTTATTGTAGTTTATATTGTGCTCAGATGGTACATGTTCCTAAATGAATTTGTGGTACAGCAAATATTTTGCCCCTAACAGGCTAATCCAACCCGTGGCCTGGATTTTAAATGGTGTCTTTAGTCCAAGTTCCCCCACAGCAGCCCCATCACCTTAAACACTTATCGATTATAGAATATAATACAGTAATATACTCGCAGCACCTCAAGCAGCTACAAATGCTGCTTACATGTTAATGCATCAGTTACAATAACCATGATCATAACATAATGCTCTGAAAGGGGTCATTCTGCGTAATGACTACATTAACTTCTGATACTTCCGTGCATTTTGCTGATAATACTTCTATACGTTCTCTTACTGAGCATTTTGAATGCATTATCTTTACTTGTAATGGACTATTTGTACATTGTGGTATTGCAACTTTAACTTAAGTAATGTTCCACCACTGGAAATTTATGATGGAGCCGTTACAAATCCATCTAATACTGAGAATATCATAATGTTTATAACCATGGTGATTGCTGAGCAGCATAACATTATGTGTTTCTATTGTACGCTGCCGCACCCTCTCATATTTCTCTTTGGCTGCTGTGTTGCCTTTTTTTCTCCCACTGTCTTTCAGAGTTTCAGAGGGCCAGTAAATGGCTTTCAATTCCCCTGCTCAGGTGTTTTCACTCAGGAATAGGAGTGATGAGCAAACGCTTTCAGACTCAATCCTTGAGCAAAGGGCTGTGCTGACAGGGATTATTATTTATTTGTCATGGTGGATGTAATAAGCTGTAGATACAGGATGGAGGGCCTGTGATTTATTGCTCTGTCGACCGCCACTAGCAGGACGTGCGCTCTAGCGTGCAGGATGAATACCGCACTGTCAGTTCTGTCCATCCGTCACCATCACCTCTCCCCGCCGCTGCCTCTCTCACACACCCTTCCATTTCATGCCACAATACATAAACAATCTTTCATTATTTTGATACCTTCTTTTCCATATTTGTTTTCTGCACATAACGTGGGGGCCTCGGTTTTATGTGTCCCATTATTTTGATGCACTAACTTGAGTTGTACACCTTTTTGGAGTTATTGTAAAAAACGATAGACGTTTCCATCGACCACAAAGAGAATCAAATCTGTTTCTATTCACGTTTTGGTGTTTGCCAGACTCTTATTTTCACATTTTGAGCAATTGAATCAATATTCTTCGCACAAAAATCCTCTTGACTCAAAATTAGCTTCTTTTCCTTCAAAGATGGGCTTTGTAATATCATATTTCATACAGACATGCTGCGTGCCTCGCTATTGTCCACTGGCAGCCACTGGAAAGGTTGTACTCCAAGTAATTATGGCCGTATTTTGCTGCTGCTTTTAATGTTATTGAGCCGCATCTCACAGAACGGGTGACTCTCTTGCCTCTCTGTAGGTCATGTAATCTTGTTAAAAGCCTTCATGGTTTTAGGATTATGTTATTGAAATGTCACTTAATTGGATAAACATTTTTCATGCCGTAAACACACAGCACCGGGTTCTGTTTAGTCGCCGTGGATATTGTTTACACGGCATGGGGATTTGCGTAAGTGGAACTGACTCTGTAAACAGGCTCCCACTAGAGGCTTTATGTGAAAAGCAGGCTGAGAGTGAGGCATCAGGGAAAACACTTAGCCCACATATCAGGGCTGCGGACATGTGCTTGGCGAGAGGGAGCGAGCACGTCGGTGACAGCGCTTAATTAATATGAGGAATTGCCTTTGTGTCCGGGTAAACGACTTGAGCAGGAGCCGCTTTGTTGTTTAAGCCCACTCAGCTGAGTGTTTGGAGGGGGATTTTTTTGTGTGTGTTTGGAGAAAGCTGTAATCTGGGAATAACATTACACCCCTGCATGGGAAGCACCAGGCAGCCAAATTTTCATTCCCTAGATCAGACTTTGTATCAATCATTCGTCTTTTTCTTTCTTCTACACAAACAGCAGCCACTTCCCTTTCTCTCGAGGCCCTCAGATGTCATTTACCACAACTTAGCTTGGTATCTGTCTTGTTTAAAGGCTCATTTTTCCTCAGCAAATTGTTATTTATGGACTTTTGTTTGTTCTCGGGCATCATTACTAACAATACAGTTAATAGCAATCATTTGTTATTCAGTGCTGGTGCTGATTCTTGGGATGGGGGCAGTGAAGTGAGAATACTCATTTGGAGGCTGAGGAAAGTCTTGACAGGGCCCATTTATAACAAGATCATTCTGGAAAGTCCAGCCTATTAATAACCCTCCATCGCAGTCTAATTAGTGCTCCCTGATGTAAACGAGTCTGAATCATGGAGTTGTGTGAATTTCTCCTGTAAAGATCATTGTTGGTGTCGTCCATGTTTCTTTGAAATAGCTGAACTGTAGAAACCCCGATTACAGATTAGATCAACTCTATTCTGTTGTAGTGAATTTGTCTTTGTCCGTCTAGCTAATTATGTCATGTTTCCACCTTTCCTCATATGTTCTCTAAATACCATTTAGACCTTTTCAAACTCTAAAAGCCATTAGGGTCTGTTTACCTAACACTCAGACAACAAATTAATCCTAGAGAATACGATATTGTATATGTAAGTATATTACTTTATATTTTTCAAACATTTCCCAATACAGTTCCATTGCCAGTCTATTAAAATTTGAATGTAAAGTTTTGACTTTTAGTCCTTTGATATTTGGTTATATTATGTTATATTAACTTTTGCTGCTTAAAATTAGTAGAAATTATTAGTTGATTTGTCGATAGACAGAGAATTGTCAAAAATTTAGATAACCGATGAATTATTTTTGTCGTTTATCGAGCAAAAGTACATAAACGTTCACTGGTTGCAGCTTGTCAAATGTGACTATTTGCTGCTTTTCTGTTTTATATCACTGTTATCTGAATGTTATTGTTTGTTGTTTATTGTTTTAAACTCTTGGTCAGACAAAACCAGTATGTCCAAGACGTGACATTGAGTTCTGGAAACTTGTGATGTCCATTTTTAGTATTATCTGACACTTTATAGACCAGCCGATTAATGGATTAATCAAAGCAATAATAGACATGGGTATCCTGGTAGCCTAAGACCACGTTCAGAGCAACCGAAGCCCTGTGTGAAAACACACGTACATCAACACAGAGGGCTCATGCCAAAAAACGCAGTGTTGTCAGACATAAAAATTGAACCAGGCTCGACTTTTGCTAAACCACAGCGGGACATAATCTGGCAACAGCCCCCACCAACACAACCCCCTGCGTTGTTTTAACACGCACTTCATAACCACAATGCTTTGATTCCAGCAGGGGACCTCTGTTTCATGTCATGCACTATTTCT
Organism: Enoplosus armatus; assembly: GCF_043641665.1. Lineage (NCBI taxonomy): Eukaryota > Metazoa > Chordata > Actinopteri > Centrarchiformes > Enoplosidae > Enoplosus > Enoplosus armatus. Next base: position 8,053,679 of record NC_092199.1, on the reverse strand, counting down.
GCTCATATTCTCTGTCTATCTCAATGTTATCAGCTATCAAAAAAAGGCAAAAACGCCAGAAGATTACTTTAAGAAAGTAATCAAATCAGATTAATTGATAATGAAAATAATCATTAGTTACAGCCCTACTTAAAATAGTTGAAAGCTAAATAAAGATTTATATTGTAAGGGTTCATAAAGGATTCAGATATGCAAAACGGATTCAACACTAGCTTTAGATTTGATAGAATGCTATTGAATGCAAACCCTATGTTCCATATAGCTTTAGTCCCCTGAAACCTCCATGTGGAATAGCTGACTCCCTCCTCTTCCTCTCTCTCTCAAAGTGCAGTTGACTTGCTGCTTATCAAGCCTTAATTAGTGATACATTTTCTACCCTTGATGTCTACTGATGTATTTGAGGAGAAAAGGCAAATTGAGTTGTAGCCTGACCCGAGAGCCAATCCCTCTTGAAAATGTTCCCCCTCTTTACCTCCCTGCCTCTCTCAATCTCACCTCATTCCCTCTCTTGCTTCTCTCTCTTTTTGCAATGCGAGGCCAGGAGTGGTCTGGAGAAATGAGGTGCAGCATTAGTGTTTTTTTGCTTGCCTGTGCAATAGAAAACACTGCACGTCAGGGGCCCCGTCAGCAGATCGGGGAGATGCAGATGGGAGGTGAAAAAGCTCCCCGGTGGCAGTTGGGCCCTGCTCGGATGTGATTGCAGCCGCCAGGATGAAGTCAGCACTGACAAAGTGCGCCCATTGATGGATGGACAAAGCCGGGAACTGGATGTGAGAATGGATGGGGCCAGAGTGGGAACTTAACACAGACAAACAAAATGAAAGACAGAGAGGAATTACCTGCTAAAGCATTCCGGCAATACAAATCCCAGAGCAATTTACTTACTGCTAACTGAGCACAGGAGGACTGTTTGCATGAGTACAAGTGCGGCACACAGCGGGAATGGCTTTCATTCAGTTGATAGAGGTTGCCTGATTTTACGCAATTGTTTTATGATTGCCTGTTTTTCAATATAGTCAAATTCATACATATTATGTGCAAGCACACACTCTCACGTAACCGTGCTTGTACACACATACACCTAAACACACGTACACATATCCAGACTATTGAGCTGCAAATTGAATAACCTGTCAGTTACTTTTTTGGTTAATCAATCAAAAGTGTTTCATGTCTCATTTAGATTTGGACTTCTAATGATAATTTTATTCTCAAAAAGAAAGTGAAAAATTGCCATTTAAATGACCTAAATAATTAATAGATTAGCGCAATTATTCTCCATTTATTTTCTCTCAATCGACTATTTGTTTCAGCACTATTCCAGACTGCATCTAGGCTGTTTAAAGGAGCTTTAAATCGTCTGTGTGCTCAAGCACAGTTTAATTTGTCCTGCCTCAAAGTGGACTGTAAAACACAAGATATTTTAGGTACCTCATGGCCTGAAGAGAACTAATAACCCCTGAAATTCAGGGCCCATAACCTTCCCAAATCCAGGACCTGTGTGGGGGGTAGAAGAGTTTGCTCCCTTGTTGGGGAATGAATTCTCATTACCATTGGACTAGCACTACATTAAATGTCAGTGTTGCTGCTGGATGGGGCCTGGAAGATTAAGACTAATGCTGTTGGCCTCAGGAACTCCGATTAGAACTATTCTCATTAATCAGAGTCTCAGAGATGGAAGCAATTTAAAGCCCCGGTCCTCTCTGAGCAAGGGGCAGGGCAGCACCCTGTCACTGACGAGGGGCGACGCACTCGCACCCATTCACAATCCCTTCATTACGCCCGCCAAGGACATGTGAAGGCCAGTCACCCCTTGATCTCCACTTCCAATTAATCTGACCACTGAAGATCTCCTTTCACTCACAAACAGATTGTCAGATTGGGATGAATAAAACTTGTTTTAAATTTTTTTCGGTTCAATATATAATACAAGGCTCACGGTACAATACACAGTTTTGTACGACTGTTACGACTCTACAAAATGTTTTATTTATTTCTTGTCATGTGCAAATCATGCCTTTTAAAGGCCCTGCACGCCGATGGTCCACCCACACAGGTGTTTTCACTTATTTTGTGTGTACAGATTGCCGCTTGATTGACGCATTGACTCCCCTTATTAATTTTTGTTGCATGTGTTTGCGTGGGAGAAATTACACCTTCAGCATCCTCATTGGTTCATGAAGTTTGGTGACCTTACTTCTCAATATAATTCTCAGCATAGCTCTGCCTGTCTTCCACCTTAGCAGCGGTCCAATTAGCCAGAATAAATGAAAACACCTGTGTGGGTGTGCTGAGCCTATAAATCTTCTTTTTGAATCTTTTTAGACACAAATATCCAGTAACCCAAATTACATTCACATTCACAACGGGTCAGATTTAGTTCCAACGATGTCACATTTTTGTATTGTGACATGCCATCTTGTGATGTGTGTCTTTGTGTGAGCATCCAAGGTTATCTATGCCAGTGTGGTAACGGAAGGCCAAAGACAAGCTTTGAGCTTTAAACTGGATGCAACCTGGGTCTCAGTTCTCAATTAGCACCTGTCACAGGAGAGAAGCTGCCGGGCTCATGCTCTCTGTGACACCCAATGGATGGGCTCCTGCTTTGTAAACCACTGGGGATGGAAGCCGCTCCTTGGTGGGAGTCAATGTATTCTGTAAACAGGGAGGCAAACAGGAGTGAATCTCTCATAAATCTTGTGGTGTAGTGGTATCATTTCCTTCAGCTGACCTTGGCGAGGTTGCGGGATGGGAAGCCTGGATGGCGAGAGGGAAAAAAAGCATCTTGTGATATACGGGCAAGTGGAGCGAGGTGTGCCATGAATCAGAGTGGCTTGTGATTAGCTGTGAAATCTTACACATGTGAACTCTCTCTTTGCTGTTTGCTCATCACCTGCACTATTTAACACTCATCTCTTTTGATCTGGCAACTGACGTCATAGAAAAGCTGAAAATAACCTCAAACATGATACTAGTTTGTGGTAAGAGAAGGTCGGAGATGGTTAGGAGTATTTCGGGTTTTTTTTTTAAGAATATATGTATTGATTCCCAAACGGTCAAGCAACTAAGGATGAAAGGGCATGAGAAAAATAGAACCCTTTTTTCCATATGTTCCACACATACAATACATAAATCAATAAATAAGCAGAGAAAAACAATTAATGAATAATGAAAAACACAAAAACAAAACAATTAGATATAACAAGGGTAATCAGGAATAATGAAGGGATAATGGCATATTAAACACTAAGACCTGCATGGAAATGTACCTCGAGATTTCAGTCCATGCTGGTCCACTCTGAAGTGGACACCTGTCATCTCAATATAGTCCAGAAAAGGGTCCCAAATAAGAAAAATATTTAATGGTTTGTCCTTGAGTGCCCTTGAAATTCATGAAATGTTTGCGTCCCTCATAGTGTCAGGCAGAGCCCCAGACTCAAAGGAGTGGGACAACATTTTAAGCAAAGGGTCAATCCGCAGGCTCTGGAAAGCTTTATAAAATTCAGGGGTCAGACCATCAGACCCCGGGGCCTTGTTATTTTGTAGATCATTGATAGCCTCTGTGATTTCGTTACAAGTAACAGGCCTGTTCAGCAGCTCTTTCTGTGTATCTGAGGCTTGAGGGAGAATAGTTGATGAAAATAATCTATGTATCAAAGCCACAGAAGACAGTCTGACTCAACAGTACAAGCATTCATAGGATTCAAGGAATGAGTTGTTAATATCTTTGTTGTTATAAACTCTTTTACCAGATCTGTCTTTTATAACTGGATTAGCCTGGGAGCCAGCCTTTGAACCAAATTTGCCAGATATTTACTTGGCTTATTCCCGTATTCATACATCCTAAACTCAGCAAACAGAATGGATTTCTGAGCCTCTGAAAACAGGACAGTGTCTAGAGCCGCAGTAGTGGCGTCAATTTAAAATCTCAGGTCCTCTGAAGGGTTGAGGTTGAACTCTCCCTGGAGCTTGCTTAATTGTTGTTCAAGAACCTGTTGTTTATCCCTCTGGTTTTTCTTTAAACTTGAAAATGATGCAGTAAAGCCACGGTTAACAGCCACAGCGGTGTAGAAATATTTCTGGTAGATTGCTTCCTCCGTGCAGGCTTCTGAGCAGGGCCATCAAGCACATTTCTCTCCCCCCACTTGTGTTTCAAACAAATACTTATCAACAGGCCATGAAGTAATCAATGAGGATAATCCATCTGGGAGCCTGTCGATATGGTAATGACTCTGTCTCATCGTTATTGCTACACAGCCATAAATCATTCGCTTTACCAGAAAGCTTAGCAGCTGTTGCAACAATCCATGGTTGTGTGGAATAAAGTTCTGCCTCTCGTGATCAATGCCTCAGCATTGTGCTGCTCGGCACGCTGATTGTTTTCAGATTTTCTGAAAAAGCTGGACGGATTGTATATCAATAAGTCAAGGGGCTCTAAAAAAAAAAAAAAAAAGGTGAGTATATCACTCTCACTTAATCAATGCTCCTATTATACTTTGTTAATGGTGCATTCATACTAGCATTTGTGCCAGATGTGTATTAGAGGAACAATCTGTAATCCAAGTGTAAAGAAAAATGTCTCAACATTACCCGCCGTCACTCTCAAATTGACTGAAAGTTCTTTTGATACAGAGAATAATAGTACGCAGCATTAAAGTTATTAATGTTTTCTTCTGCTGTTAAAGGTTTATTTGCAGCAGTAATTTTCAAATTATGATCATCTGACAAACATCTGAAAATTATTAATTCATCAGTAAGATGAAGGTAAGTACGTAAATTTAGCTGAAGTTTATATGGTCAAAATTATTATTAGGCGGTACAATAAATATTAAGCTTAGCTCATCATAAAGACTGGAAACAGCTATCCTGGCTCTGCCTAACTGTAAAATAAATCTGCAGCAGCTCCCTAATTAACATGTTTTATGTTGTTTGTTTAATCCATACAAAAACAGAAGTGTAAAAATGACACATTGCAGACTGGCTGGACTGGGTGCAGTGACTTCTTTGAGTCTTTTCATCATCAACCAGCAGGTCCTCCAGGAAGTGAAGGAGCTCAGCCAAGAAATAGTTCCAGCAAGTAACCCCCGCAAAACCAAATGTTACCAGTCTTTATGCTAAGCTAAGCTAACTGGATGCTGGCTGTCGTCTCATATTAAATGGACACATATGACAATGGTATCAGTCTTCTCATCTAATTCTCAGCAAGATAGTGAATGGAGATGCAAACGTAATCCAGGCAGCAATTGCGTTTCCTTCAAAACAAATTTAGCAAAGCAAATCAGTACTGAATAAAGATATTCTGTAGGAGATTGGGTTGGCTGAATAGTGTGTAAAGTGCAGTTGCTGTAATAAAAACGTTATTTATTAAAGATGCTCATTATGTGCAATCATTAACAATACGTACCCTTACAGTCATGTATTTGGTCAGATAAATTAAGTTATGGCTGATTTAAAGTCTGCAGACCCCATGAACTCCCAGCAGATGTGAAATATTTATAAAACTTTAGAGTTCTTGTCCACAGTCGTGTTGTACAGCTCGCACGACCAAATCTCAAACTGAACTTAATTTATTTTGGCCTTGTGTTCCAGCGAGGCAGGAAGGAGTTTCAGACGCGGGCTGAGCGAAGGAAGAAAGACAATTAAAACTGATAGCACTCGTCTACATGAGTGTCAGCAGCAGCCAGGATGGAAGCAATTTATTCACCCAATCATCCAAGTACATGAAGTGCGCCGGTGTTCTGCCGTGGCTGCAGTGGGACGCTGGAAAATGTGATAGTTGTTTCCTCCCAATGAATCACTAGAGGCAGGATGCTCGCCGGACGCAAAGTGGATTGTTCAGTGTCCTGATAACAATTTAAATCCTGTTATGGATAATGCCGGGTAATGCCGTCCTGAAAATTGAACATGACACTCAAGCGATTTATTATCTTTGTGTTCTTAACCTTGGATATCGGATTGTTTGTCCAACCATATCCTTTTTGATCCTCTGGAAGGTGCACTCTTGATACAAGCGTGCATTTTTCATTGCATGTAGATTGTAGCGGTGAGCAAACAGATAAGCACGGAAGGTGGAGAGAGGAGGTGATGTATGTGTCTACAAGCATGAAAAGGATGGTGAGGGTTGCGCCAAATAATCCCAAATCGCTTTCAGATGTCACACAAAGCAGGAGATATGCTGTATTTATCTGTGGTGAAATACCACTGCATTATGCTGCAAATGCTGTTTAATGCCGGAACAGTTAAATCTTTCATGATGCAATTTATCACATCGTAATTTTAGCCACAGGACAGTTTCAGAGTCAGACAGTTTGCAGATGTGAAACAGTCGTGGGGGTAAGAAAACAACAGCCATCAAATAAATCACAGCTTTTTCGAAGCTTTCTTGAATGAACAAAGCCTGTAATCATTTTCAACACGTTATCTCGTTAAACTCATGCCATTCCTATGAGTTAGTGAATAACCCGTAGTTCCCTATGACCCAGAGGCATGTGCTCAGGTCTTTCATACTGTAGCCTCTTTATGTCCAGCTGCTTTTTCAGGCCCAGCTGGTAATGCCAAAAAAAATCCACAACAAATAGGCCTCCCTTCAGCCCCTCCTCATTGTTGTCGAGAGTTTCCTCCCCCTCTGGTCTTGAGCTGACACCAGGGCTGGCCTTTAGTCTGATTTAAGACCCTGGCCTACTGATGACCCTGTTTGCTGCTCTCTCCCTCCCCTGCTCTATCTCTGGCTCTAGTTTAGCTTGACTTAGGGAAATGCTTGCTCATTCTCTCCACCGCTCATTAATCCAGTGAACAATGAAAGGAGCTGAGCACAAACACTGCTGTGCGTAAATCTTTAATGTGGAGCTTTTACTTTTCTGTCCTTTTGTTTTACGAGGCCAGGGCTTTTGTCATAAACAGATTTTGAAATATATTTTGTGTCTAACGCAGCTATAGTCTGAGAGAAAAGATGATTGTTTCCAGTGTTGTAGAGTTTCGTTAGCACATTATCTGTTTTCCTGTCACAGGCTGAGAATCACAGCGATCCTGACTTTCCTGCTCTTGACTTTTTGGCATCAGAGTGTGTGTTTGATGATTCATGCGCTCCAAATGAACGTCATTACTTTAAGACGAACGACCAGCCCTTGACCTTGACACTCGGACTCTTGCACTAGCTTTTGTACAGAGATGTGTAGCCTGTAAATAAATAAATATATTATTTATGTGTGCTTAAGTTATTGCTATTGTTGTCTCAGCACATACAAAGGCCAGAGCTGTGGCCTTGGGCCAGGCGACAGCACACTTTGTCATGGTTTTTCATTCTCATGCATAATTAAAAAACTTAAATTACTTGCCATGTACAAAAATTATAATGCTGCAGGAAACAGACTACATGAAAATTTATTTTCTTTTTCGTGAGACTGACAGGAAATCAATTAATCCTGATGTATTATTTTATGCTGGACAGGCAGTAGGCTCCAGGAGAGGGAGGATGGAGATTGGCTACAGCTGTTCTCATTGGTGCAGCCATATATTATAGCTGGCGTGTGTGACAGCTTCTGAGGAAAATGGCTGAAGGGTATCAGGCAGGTGACTCGACTGTAAAAAGAATAACACTGTGGGATACAAAGTGTTTTCAAAGACTGATATAAGATTTGTAGTGGTGAAGAGGCACTTTACTGCTGCCCTGCATGTGCTGTAGGTTTTCCCATATTTTTTCCAACAACGGCTTTCTGTCACTGTTTATGATGAAGCTTTCTGTAGCTCATGTCAGTCTCTGTTTGTGTGCCAGCAGTTGTCATACAGCTTCTTGCGACTGGACCTTATTTCAAACTTCTTTTTCACAAGTTTACAGCAACGACTTGTTTGTGTCTCCATCTTTTAAGTTGTATGAGATTCTTATACTCGTCACTATGATTTTAGTAAAATTTAACATGGGTTTAAAACATTTTAAACACACTAAAGGTGTGCCAATCTTTTAGTCACTACATTGTAAAATATCATAATATATATAGTGAATAATCTGATCTTCATTAACTCAATGTAAGGAGATACGCTTGACAGTTTCTTCCCAAATGAATCTAGTTACCTCATTTAAAAGCATCTTATAATGGTGTTGTAACTTGAGTGTGATTAGGTGATTTTATGTCCTGCTCAAAAATATATTCAAATGGCTGCTAACAACACATCAAAAGCAACCCTGTCTCCTCGAAATGACATTTATGTACTGTAGAAATGTAATGCCTCCCAGATTAAGTTTCAACATGAGGAAACGTTGTTAATAAACGTGTTTGCCAAGTCACTATGTGTTGATATTCCGTGTATCTGCTAAATGTTCACTGGGTTTCATTTGTTTTCCCTACAATATCTGCTCTTGCAATACAATACCCACTCTTAGCAACTAAAAGATAATTTAACTTTTTTTTGCAGAACAAAAATGTATCACTTCCCTCACTGGAACAAATGTTGGCAGTCAGCATAATCCAGGCAGCACTTACATTTCCCATCAAACACAACTGGCAAAACAGTTGTATATGAATGTGATTTCTTGGAGACGGGGTTCGTCAAAAGCTGCAATGATTTAGCCTGTACGTGGATACATTAGCATCTTTAAATATGATTATTTACGAGTTCTGTTAACTCAGTGAGTCTTACATTAGAGCAACTAATGAAGACTTTTAACAAATTATTGAGAGTCTGCTCAACTTTCAGCCAGCCTGATCATCTATAAGTTGAAATATACTTAAGCTTTTTTTTTTTTTTGTGTAAATAAAAATCACATTATTAAAGTCAAGGGAAGCCATACATTGTTCATCATGTATATATACATGTGTATATATATGTTATATATATAATATTATTGAAGCACGACACTATATTTGCTTATAAATCAGTCAGCTATAAATAAATAAAAATGATATCCTCTGCCACGGTATCTACATGTACTTCCAGGTTGTTGTTGTTCTTGTTTGTGAGATTGAATGGCAATCTGTCTGCCGTCAGATGGAACAGCTCATAATAAATGTGCCAGGTTACTGGTTCGCCAGTTGCACGGCAGGGTGTGATTGGTTTATCACCCTCACTTCTTGTTAATGGATCGCTTTTATGAATGAAGGGAGACGCAACCACTCAGTTCTTGTTTATAGCCAGATGAAGTGTGCATTTACTCAACTTCCTATATCATCGCTGTCCAAATATTGAGCTGTAAATTTTATTTTGCTTCCCTAGGATTTTAAGTCGGTTGTTCACAATTATGAAAATTGAACACATTTTGGTTGGAATTTCTATTAATGTAGGAATTCAGAGTTGTCCACTGGTTGTGTGTAAGAGACCATGATGAAGATGGGAAAGAACTATTGAGTTGTGTCAATCATTCACTGCTTCACAGTTGGTAGACCTTTGTAAAATGACCAAACAAGTGACAGTATAATCTTATATCAGAGAGAGATTGAAAACGAATAAGAGCAATTACTTTTTAGTATTTTTAAGTATGGCAACAAAATTTGATATCTGCTCGATTATGAACCCACCCACCCACCCAGAGTCGAATTCACAATTTCTTGTGTGGATGACATGTGAGGTGACACCCACCAGATAACACAATGCAGAATCCTGCAGAGGGCAGATAACACTTCACCGGTGAAGCCATAATACTCACAGCAATAATATCAGCAAGGACAAACACAAAAAAAGGAACTATGAGCGATTCGGGGAACTGACGGCAGCTGGGCATTTTTTCTTCTTCTCTGGGTTAATTCATGGGATGAAACGTTGTGGCACATGATGTGTCATATATCAAAGGCAGGGCATCAGTAATCTTTGCTCAAGGGCATGGATAACAGGCAGATAGACATGTGAATGAGATGGAGAGGGGGGTTGGTGAGCGACTCATCCCTTTCCGCCATCACCACAGAGAGGATAGAGGAAGATTTATGGGGCATCACGGACCACATACTAGCAGGCTGACCATCTTATATGTGAACCCATCTCTCCCACAAGCTTCCTCCATCTTGTTTTTTTTAAATGCAACACCCTATCAAGCAGTTGACTCACATATCAGATATTAAGAAACATAATTGTTTTTTTTTTGCTCCTTAGGCAGCCATGTTGTTTTTAGTGGTAATGGACCCACAGTTATCCGACCTCCATCACACTTGATGCTTTGTGCATTTTTTTTTTCCAACCTCAAATCCAACTTTTTGAGAGCCGTGCTGCTGATACCGCCCACTGATGACTGATTGGAGCTCACTGGGTTCCAGCTCAATGATTGACACTGATAAAACTGCATGACTAACTCCGTGTTCGGGCTGCCTGACACATATATCCGTCTCACGCTGTGTGATTGAAATAATCTCAGAACAACCATCAAATTTCTCCAGGGATTTCCAAACAAAGAGCTACAACACAAGCACATCTAATGTTCAGGATATCTGTATTTGTTTTTACACATTAGCAACCCATTGAGGTTCGATAAACACAGATGGTTTGGAGTCCGTCCAGTTTCCAAAAGTACGGCACAAAGCACAATAGTCTTACGCATTATTTAATTACAGTCATCTGTAATGCTGTCACTTTGGCTCCACCTTTGTTGCGCGGCCCGGCGCTGAAATGCTAAACAAAGTCTGAAAGCATGAAAAAGCAATGTGACAGAAATTAGGGACAGTAATACGTATACGTTTTAATTGAGTGTGATCCCTGAAGTAGCGCTGTTGTGGCCTGTCTGATGGGATGTAATCTGAGCCACAGTGATTGTAACTGTGAGGACAGATAATCACTACGGTACATGGTGTCGTTTGATGAATTCCCAACTTTCCTGGAAGAGAAGTCGTCACATCTGCCTAACAGGTCGGAGGTGATTTCGGAGGATCACAGCTGGTGCCCTCCCTCGGGACACATTCATGTGTTATCATCAGTCATTACAAAAAGTCTTTATAAATTAAATGTTCAAAGTCCCTTTGGGTGTATCAACTGCACTGTTCCCAGCAGAAACATCGTGGACTGCTTTGGAATTAGGAATTAAGATGTGCTGTTTTTGTTGAAACAAGAAAATGAAACTATGTTGTTTCGAGCTATAATACAAGTCTTTATTGCTGTACACTGCCAGGTAGGGCTATTTGGCAGACAGAGCGCGCAAATCAGCACATATATCCTCAGGGAGCAAGAAGAAACCATTGCAGACATTCTGTAGAGTACCCAATAATTTCAGGTAACAATTACAGTACAAACTTGAGCCTTTCTGCACAGTAGACTTGTAACTTTGCTCTATTTAATACAGAAGACAAAAATCATGCAAAGTAGCCAAATGCTTAATATCCTGTGATTTAAAAAGGATGCTTTTTTTTTTTTGCTCTTGTATATGTCCGCACACACTACATCAGCTTCAGTCAATCATGCTGCACTTGGATGTTCCCTGTAGCAAAGAGACGCCATCTTTCACATAACTCTGCTAATTGACCTGAGTGACCGATGAGAACTGGGTGAATTATAACATCCACAGCGAGTGTTCACTTGTTACATAGCAGTGCAAGGACTCTTGTGAAAGACTATGAAAACATTCAGACATACGCAGCTTTTCTACAACTGATTTAGTTGTGAAGTTGCATTTAATTGTTGAGTTGGGTTGTGAGTGATGTTTAGTGTTGGGTTACATCTATGGCCTTGTGATATAGATCGCAGTCAAGGAACAGAAACAGGACAAACCACAACCTCTGTGTGTATCAGGTTGCTTGCCAGGAACTATTGAACTTTTCTTTGACAGGTCATTCAGACTGTGACAGAAGCAAAAGGACAGTGGGATCAACTTAAAAGCTGGGAAACAAAGTGAGTCTGTCGACTCTACTTCACATCTGATCCACCACAGACGCACCGGTTGGCGCTCACGTACCTGTCAGGAGCTATGAGCAGAAGGAGGAAGTGGCTGTGTTCGTCGGGTGATATCCTTCCTCTCCTCAGCGGCGAGGGAGAACGCCCTGCTCACACAAAGGGTAGCCTCACTCCTTTCGCACTGTTTATTTTTAGTCATAACATCCACTACAATTGAAAGTATGGGTCAAGGTGAGGCTAGGACACTTGTGAGGGGAGGGTGCCTGAGGAACAACAAACAGATGTTCTTTGATGATAATTGCAGAGAAGGGAAAAGGAGTGTGGAGGGTCGGCTCGTAAAGCACTCACTTGTTGAGACTGTCCCTCCTGCCTCCTGCCCCCTCTGAAGCCCTGTGGTGGTATGTTGTTTAGCCCCAGGAGTCAGAGTGGGCCTGCTGGTGCCATTACCCTTACTTGCCAGAGGTGACATCTGCTCACAGTAGCAGTCACAAATTTGAATGCCAATATCCTCGCCTTGAACCGACCTGGAAAAGCAGGAAAAAAAAAAAGTTTGTGTCAGTCAGTGACAATCTTTCTTAACATGAAAGGTTAGGGAGCCACAGCCCTTAATCAAGTGTGGCTGTCAGCAGGCGCCCTTTAAAATGGAGCTGTAAAGACAGGCTGCCAGTGTTACAGCCGATGAGCGCTAGCACTGAATGATTGATTTGTGTAAATCATTTTCTTTTTTGCTCTCTCCCTCTCTTTTACGAGCCTCAGCAGCGGTGGAGGATGGTGAGGATACCATCATGGGATTAAGTATAGCTTCTCCGGGCTGTCCTGGTGATTAATGAGCTGCCACAGCCTTCCCAACTGTCACTAAGAGGAGCATGGGTTCAAATCATGTCTAGACTGATGATACAAAGGATAAAAATCAGTTGTGTCATCATGTCATTAATGCCCTGTAGTTCTGATGTTGATTTAGCAAGTTGCCAATCGCCCTCAGGGGATTGTGGCACTCACACAGAATTATTGATTTATATTAGTTTTAGTGTTTGGGTTAGCATCCATGCAGTTTAGCATTTTGTTGCAGCACTGATCTTAGATGAGTGTTAATACTTTAGCATTAGCTTTAGCATTGTTTTTTGAGTTGCTTGTTTCTCCCTTTCCTCTTCTCTGACCCTGCTTCCTTACTCTAACTTTATTCTTATATTTAGCATTAATGCCACAGTCAGACCAGAAGCTAACCCTTCAAGCTAAATTTACTAGCATATTGCGGCAAAACGCAGGCAAGATGATCCATGTCTGTGCATTCACTAGCAACCGAGACTGCTGCTTGTATTCTTTCATCTTGAAGTAACAAGAGGAGCCAAAAAAACATCTCAACCTGGCTGAACTTCAGAGAGTCGCATTGAATTTTGAAGCGAACTTCAATACTCATAGTCACCAGTCATAGTCACCTTCCAGCAAAGAGATTTGTTGTGTATGGACACTATCTCACTCTTTCTTTTTAATCAGTACTTTTCTAAAATCTCAGATAGTGGTAGAAACTTCAGTCTCTCCTCACAGTTAGCTCCGTCTGTCTTGTTCTTCAGATCCTCCTGAGATTCTTTATGTCTTGTTTTAGAGATCGTCCCTTGTAATGTCTTCTGACCTTTTGCATTGAACTAGAAAGTCGGGCAGAGAGCTGCGAGGAGAGCAAGGAACGAGGGAAATTGAGCCGCTCTACATCTATCGCTCCCCAAGGAGTGTCGTGTTTCTCTTTCCACCATTTATTTGAAAGCTATCATTTCCTGGGATTCATCGCTGAAAAATGGCATTGATTTTCCGGATGATAGATGCTAAGTGTCCTTCTATCGACATGCCTATTGACAGGCCTGTGTAAATTCTGCATCTTATAACCCCTCCGGATAAATGATACACCTTGTGAACAGGGAGGATGTAGCTCAGTCGATGCCGATGTCTGAGCATCTCCTACAGTGGCGGGTGTCACTTCAGAACAGCGTGATTCATTTTGTCAGAAAACACCTTATCAGTCACTGTGCTGAATAATTAAACATAAAAAGAGTGACAGGAGATAACGTCCCCCTGCAAAGCATGCGCGCTAAGAAATAACAATGACTACAGAGGGTTTTATTCAGCTCTGTGCTGCAGCTATTGTAGGAAGGTCACATCTTAATTTAAAGGTGTTTTTGAATCTAATATCCCCGTCTGGAAAGTTTGCTGTAGCATTAAAATGACTTATGTAAAGCCTTAAACCTACTGCATGTGCTGTGAAGCAACTCGTTTCTTTACTGGATTGTTTACAAGGGCTATTTTTCTTTGACTCTGTGAGGTTTATTGCATCTTAATCTTACCCTTTTGTAGCATTGCCTGCAAGGACGTTAAATAATGTCCCACTGCCAACCGTTTTCTCCATCTCAATTTGTTTTGTAGTAATACACAATTTAACCTTCAGAATAGCATTTGCAGGTTCATAACACTTGGAACAGGTGTAATTTTTCTAACAAACAGAGCTGCAATGTGACCCTATTTATCTCTGTTTCTTATAATGCATTGTATTAATCTGCGGGCCATTCATGACCCATTACTTCAGCAGGACAATAATTCACTCTTATTGTTCAGCCTCGCTACTGAAGAAAATCTTTCTACAGTTGTGCTGTAGTGCTCCAGTGTGCAGCTGCTGTGTGGCATCTGTGGGAGTTTACCATTGTAGCGTCTTACACAAGAATCCATGAACCATCCGATGTTATGGAGAGTGAAATGGGCTCTTGTGGTTCAGCCGCTTATAAAATGTGAATTCCCTGCCTTGATTGATCTCAGTGATTTGTGTTTGTGGCTCTTCTGGTGGCTTTTTGGATAACACAGAGGTTATTTTTTTCTATGATTCTATTTCACCACAGACAGTTTAAGTAATCAATGCCATATGATCTTACACAGGAGACATAATTGCAGTTTTAAATACCAACAGCTTGTAGGTGTGAGCAGTCAAACAATTTGCGATCCATTAAATAAGAGATAAAACAAAATTCAGTCATAATCGTATCATTTCTGCAAGATCATTTTCACATTCTGATTAAAGAAACTGCACAGACTTTAACATTGAGGCTGCAGCCTAAAGCAGAGCTCTGTACCAACGTTTCTTCCCCTTGTTTCGAAGATGAATTAGCAGCTTCTAAATAATGCAGTGAACCCTAATTCTCTTTGATTAGTAGTGAGTTAGATGATGGCGACCCATTGAAATTGGTCATCAGCATAAATAACGAGCGAATGAACTGATAAAATGCAAAGTCCTCGGCCATCATAAATCAAATGGAATCCACTGGCCGTGGAAGCGGGTGGAATTAGAAGTCCATGCTCCTATTAATTATGTTGCCTTGTGAAGGCGACAGCGTGATAAATCAGCGCTGAAAGGCCCTTCACTGGCTGAGCCGGAGGAGTTAGACTGCCTGCAAATTGCTTTGTGTATGCTCCTAATTGTTTCTTAAATAACCCTCCTTTTTGAGGCAGGTTGGAAAGGTAGTCTACCAAGAAGGGTCAAGGAAGTCAGAGCCGCTGCCTCTCTAAGATAACATTATAGAAAATCATCCCCCCCCCCCCCCCCCTCTCTCTGTGTGTGTGAATTGGTGTTAGTCATTATACAGTATGAAGCAAGTATATAACTTAACATAAAAAATGTTGATTAGTCCAAGTAACCAATAAGAGTAATAAGTGAAATGGAACGTCTATCATGAAACGTATATTTATATTAAGTCTACACATACTATGAATACATAAACACACATGTATGAATATACAGTACATTAGACTAACAGGTGTGTCATTATTACACAGCTGTCTCCTATTTGAGCTGATGTCTTTTTCTCTCGAATCCCTCACTTTCAATCCCTGCTGTGGTCATTGACTAACTTGAAACAATACATTGATCCATTTTTTAAAATAAATGGCTTTATTGGTTTTATTGTCTTTTTTGTCAACTTTTGCTTTGAATCGATGCAATCATTAAGAATTACAACAGTATAAAATGTGGACAGAAGCCAACGTTCCTAATTTGGTAAGATACACATTCACTTTGATAATTTCCCTGTTTGCCTATTCTTCTGTGCTGAACAAACACATGCCAACACAGTTTTATAACTGCTTTTATTTGATTACCTCTCCAGAGTCATATCCTTTATTTGCACCCCTCTTGTGTAATATTTCCCTGCAACGGCTTTTTTTGGTGGCCAAATAACATCAAATGGCTTAAATTAAATTACTTCAACTTTTGAGGCATGTAATAACGATCAGACCTCTGAGGAGCATGTAATTAATGTGAATACTGAGGCAGGCATGAGCTATTGCTCATTAAAGTACAACCAACTATAAAACTCTGTGAATTTGGCCCAGGAACTTAATTTGTATTTGTTGAGCAGTGGGCATCGTCTAGCATGAAATCTAGAGTTTCCAGAGTATTTAGCGGGAATAAGCGGTAAAGTTCAATTGTGTGTGCTGCCTGAAATGCCCGCGGTCATGCAATGTCAGTGTATGGCTTTGTGTCTGTGTCTGTTGTCAGTGTGCGTGATGCAGGGCTTCAGCACTTTGAGTGCTTTGATCTGCTGACAGTTCTGCAGAGGAAGATGTGTGTGTATATGTGTAGTAGGGCAACTACTGAATGTTGTCATTATCGATTTATTTTTTCCGATTAACCATTTGGCCTATAAAATGTCAGGAAATAATGATGAATGCCTGCTACAAGTTCTCAAAGACGGATGTGACATGTCAGTCCCAGGATCTCACAGTTTTTCTGATTATCAATGCAAAAATAATGAATACATAAGTCAGCTGTAAAAACTGTTATTTGAAGAAACTTATGATAATCGTGATATATAAAAATTCCAGTGAGAGTAAATATGAAATTCCCTATTAGTTGGAGCTTCTGTTGTTAGCCGCTAGCATATGTAGCATGTATTCTTTTATGTGATGTGACTTCATTTTGACATTTTTTCGTGGAAAAAAAAATTATAAGCTCTCACAAATGTTAATGCCTGGGTGGACTGACATATACAGTTTGTCTATTTTGCCTGAGTAACAAATAAAAAAACAAAATGGCTTAATTTTACAATGAACGATTCTTTTCATTACTGATTCATTTGCGATTTTGTCAAGTAAATAATTCATCGTTTTGTCTACAAAACGTCAGAAAATAGTGAAAAATGCCCATTATAGATTCCCACAGGTCAAGGTGATGTCGTCCAAAAATATTCAGTTTGCTGTCAGATATGACAGAAAAGATAATTTTGAATTTTCTTTCAATTAACTAATAGACTCATCGACTAAGTGTTGCAGCTCTGACATTAAGAGCAGCAAATGTTCACGTTTGAGAAGCTGCAGCCAGTGAACATTTGGCATTTTCTCTTGATAAATGACTGGAAAGGACAGATTGATTCCTAATATTGTCGATTAATTTTCTGTTACGTGTGTGTTGGTGGGTGTCCTTCTGCTGACATTCAGCCCCTGGTAGATGTTTGAGTTTAAATAATGCTCCTGTGCGGTCGGAGGAATAATGGTGTGGACTTTCATGACATTGCGTCAGTGCCAAGGTGACTGACTCGAGGACTGATTGCTCCCTCTGTCTCTCTCTCTCTCTCTCTCTCTCTCACTGTCCGTCCCCCCTTCTCACCCTGTCAATAAGCATCCTCTTGTCTGATGGAGTCACATCAGGGCACTGCAGCTGACACCATGGTGTCTTTATTTCCTGCAGCAATCCTTTTACAACACACATCAGTGGTGATTAATGCACTGACAGCAGCCAGGAGGTTAACCCCCTGCTGCCAGCCGGCTACTGTTCCTGACAAACACACGACTCACCTTACATACCTAACTACACCATGCTGCACTTTCTGCTTTAATATACACTGTGTTTAATCAAAGAGGAGAAATGACAGTGCAGCATTTCAGTTGCTTGTCCAGCACTGTACACTTTACATTTGATTGATGGGAGCAGATAACACTTGGTATTCCAAAACTGTCTTTTACATTAAACCAAATGGTTGCTCTCCCACTTGCAGCTGTCTGCACGGTTATTAAATTGGAGGTCTTGCGATTTAAATTTATGGCATCCATTACTCAAGAATTTACATGTCCAGGTGTTGCATCTGTTTGGCTTCAGGTAGGGGTCACTTTGATTTATTAATATCCGCGGTTTCATCTGGTAGACAATCACTGACATATTGTCACTTAGGGCAGCGTGTCTCTCTGTCTTTAACAGCTGTGACAACCTGCGTGTTATTAGCTCCCTGGCTGATTATGCAGACGCGCAGACCGAACATGTCAGCCTCTGTAGGGCGAGATTACACACAGTACTTAATGCTCATAATAGCCAATAAACAGCAAATCATAGACTGGAGGCTGAATGAGAGTTTTTCTCATTATATCTTATCAACACCTGCTTAATTGTTGAACATCTCAGAAATCTCATGATAGAAGAGATAAGTTAGCAGTCTTCAGGAGTGATCGGACCGTCTGGGTCATTCAGAGCCATATGTTCACACTTTGTTGTTGTTGCTGCACAGCTTCATGAAAACACTTTTGTTTTTCGTTTGTTAAAGCCCATAAGCTCTGCAGTTTCACAGCTTTTGGGATCCGAGTAGTTGGTGGGTGGAGGAGATTGTGTTGGATTAATGGATTAGTCAGCAGAAAATTAACAACATTTTTGATTATCAATTAATTTTTTAAGTCATGCCAAACGCTGGCTGGTTCTAGCTCTTCAAATGGGAGGATTTGCTGCGTTTTATATATATATATAAGTGTAAATTTATGTCGATTTCACCTTGAGCTCTGGGAACTTGTAACTGGCATTTTTCACTATTTGTAACATTGTATAGCTTTAACAATTAATCGATTAATATTTAAAAAATCACTGATAGACTAAATAAAGTGAGAATAATCACCAGTTGCAGCCCTGCCTCAAACCCCACAGTAATATGGGATTATAACCCTATTGGGAACACATAGGATCTTAATAAACATTACAACTGGATTTTAAATGTCATATGTTACAAATTCCACCTTTCATGTAAATTTCATGTAAATTTCATGCCTGCTATTTGTCTGAAATCTTCAGCAAAACAACTCCTCAAAGTGGCAGACAATCAGGATGTAAGCAGGGGGACTACAACCTGGTTTGGCACCAAACATCACTGTCTCTCCGCTCACAGTGAGTGTCAGCAGGACGGACCACTGAGGGCCATAGGTGGCCCAGTTGTTAGGACATAGCAAATGTCATGGGCAGAGGGAGAGAGCGTCCCCTCGAGTCCCCCAGATGCTGCTCCCACCTCTCATCATTAACTCTCACACTGAGATAGTAATTAGGGCTCCTCGCGGCACAAGACAGATTCTGCATCAGACCAAATTTTCTAAGCTGTCATTCTAATTATATAGGCCAGGGCAAGATGGATCAGCTCGGCCGTGTGTTAGTGTTGATGTCAGTTAATCATGGGGACTCGGCCCCAAGTCACAAGGCTCTCTGCTGTGTCCATCTGAAGGTACGGAAAACAAGTTTGTGGTAGAGGTGGCGATGCTACTAAATTGTTACACCAACTCTGTGTAAGGGTTGTTTAACTGTTATTAGTTCTATCTCATGGCTCATAGACTATAACAGAGTATATCCCAGTGTGACACTACAGTGTCATGACTCACAGTGAGAGTTTAGCTGCTCATTTAAGTCTGACTTTAGCCCCCGCTCCTCAAGCAACTGGCAAATTATAACCTTTTCTCGCGGTGCAAGCTAGGACATGTTAATTGGATTTGACAAGGGCATATTATGCACAACAAATATGCATAATTCGGCAAAAATGGAACAGAAAATTGGAAATAAAGAACAGAACAAAGTAGATTTACATGGTTGGGTAGTCTGAATGTCTGGTATCATATTCTCTCCTGCCGCCTCCATAAAAAGGCACAGAACTGTAACAATGGGTATCAGTGGAAAGTGCTTTAAAGTTAAAGCTGATGGATGGCTTGTCAAAAAAAATAATTGCACTGGTGGGAAAGTGGGTCTGCGTGCTTAGAGGGGGGAGAGCAGGATCTACAGAGAGGATGATGGGAAGTGACAGTGGTCTGTCAAGACGCAGTGGCTGCCTAGAGTAGTGTGAAGCCCCAGCTAGAAGGTGGCAGAACAGAGCAGGCTGTCAGAGCAGGAAAGTGCCTTTAATACATTGAAATGAAAAGGAATCCGCCTGTCAGACCTGTTCAGCCAGTCGAGGGGGGAAGAGGGAATATGGTGGAATAGGTGTAGACGTGGTAGAGCTGGGTGAAGCCGGCGTGCCACTGGCCTGGCTACAGGTACAAATCATGCAGTCGGATGGGATGGAACATCAGCCGCAAGTGGCTGCTACCAGTTACAACTGGTTCCTTTTGCTGTGACAATTCATTAATCAGTTTGACAGATCTGGCCTTATTACCTGGAATATTTGACACTTGAGCAATTGGATTGTCAACTGCATCCTATTATAAATGCAATTCAAAGTGAATTCTGGCTCTCTTGTTGTAATTCAGAGAAGCCTGTTATCTTTAAGAAGTCCTGCACTGACCTTGGGAGGCAAGCACTACTGCTGTATTAAATAATGTATGCAGTATTAGTGAATATACATACAAAAGCCTCTAGAAAAAAACATACACAATACACAGCTCATTCTTCTGCTTGGTCCTTGCCCATGCATGATATAAAAGTGTCAGGCTTTGATTGGAGGAATGATGTATAGACTGACCTAACAAAGGATCAAGTGCCCAGTAAGACAGACAGCTAATAGATAGAGAAGCAAGAGGAGCCTCATTTAGAGAGGAAGGGCTGTTTGTGCTGCCAATATGACAAAGGGGAAGTCGACAACCATTGATCCATACTCACAGATGACAGCTTAAAAATTCAGCAATAATCATGACAAATGAGGAGAGGCACCACAGCCAGAAAATTATCAATAATCGGCAGCTGAGAAGAAATGCCAAGGTCAGAGAAAAGGCTACTGAAGTTCTCTGTGTGGACGCTGCCAGGTGATATATTGGTAAAGATAGGAGGAGCAGCCTCTAAAGCGAGGAAGAAGTTATTAATTAAGTTTTGGATCCCACTGGGACATGAATGTCCCTCAGTATGGATTCCTTGCCAGAGCCCACTGAATGCCAAGGGCAAAGAGACCATTATGTAACAGGCAGTTTCTGGTGGCTTTTTGATCCCTCACAGGGGAGCTGGTGGATGGATTTGCTGTATCAATAACTCAATCCCTTTTCAAAGGAAACCTGAACAGGGCCGAGGCATTAGTAGCATCGCATTTCATGACAGGTCACTGCTGATGGGGGCTCAAGCAGGAGGGATTTGCCTATTCATTCATCCAAACATTTTTGAGTCGCTTGTCCAGGTCAGGGTCATGACGGCAAGCAAACCAAACAACTTTCTCCAGATACTCTTACAGGAGTACAAGGTCCTCAAGCCTTCTCTGTGAGATGTAGCAGAGATTGTCCAGAATTGGTGAACTCCTCACTTTATCTTGAAACCAACCCCCCAGTGGAGAACCATCATCTAAGCTGTGTCTGTTTGTATCTCAGTCTTTCAGTCACGACCCAAAGCTGGTGACTGTTCAAGATTTTTCAGGTAAATTAATTGATAGAGCTTTGTCTTACACAAAGATTATTGTACCAAATTCCCCTAACCAGTGGTCAATCTCTTAATCACTTTCATCATCACTTGAGACAATTACCTCATGATACCTGAGCTCCGTCATTTGAGGCAGCTGCTCCCCCTTCAGCCTCAGGGGTGTTGGTCTTCATCCTCACCACGTTGCACTGATGCAAACCACTACAGATCACAGGTCAGATGCAGGTCAGTGTAGATATCATTGTCACCAAACCATACACCTGTGTAGTCTGCTCCTCGTCTCTGCTTGAGGCCGCTACTAGCATAACACACCCAAATCTCTGACCAAACTGTTGGCAGTCGAGTTGCTTTGCGCGTAATGTAGGTGCCACGTTTTAAAAAGGAAGAAGAGTACGAATTAAAAAAGATGTCTCTGCCACTGCTGCGTAGATTTTGATTTTTTTTTCCTAAACTGTTCATGGTGAGTATTTACAACTTTGCCATTCAAACATTCCCCCTGTACTAAATGTGAACTCATGTTTTATATAATTGTATATAGAGGAAACATTTTGTGATTAATCAGATCCTACTAGAGGATGAAACACTGCAGCTATGATGATTTAGAGGGCAGTTTGAGCTATGTACACACACACACACAAATAAAAACACTGAGTCACAGGCATCTGAGCAAGTGAATGACACAACCTGCATTGTTGTCATATCTGAATTTATTAAATTTCTGGAAAACAAACCCACCATATTAGGTTGTTCATCTTATACACAAGGTGACCCTGCTATGTATAATCATTATCTGTAATGAAGTCAATGGCTTGTTTCGTAGTTGGGGCAATTAATAGTTGCATCATTAGATTTAGCTCTCTTTTCATTTAGGCTTAGCAAGTTGCATAACGCTAATGTCCTCGGTTATTTGCTTCTGAAGTAGAGTGAAAGAGGAGTAAACTGTAAAGCAGTAAAAGGAGTTGCTGACACAGCCAACAGAGCTCATTTCAGTGAGATGCTAATACAGCAATGCAGCTGCAAATGCACTAGTTTTTTGTATCTTTTCAAATCAACCAAGCAGGTCACTTGTTCAGCCAAGGTTCAATGGGCCACGAGTTCAAAAAGACAAGAGAATAATTTACTAGCTGTATCATGCTCCTGTGATTGAGTCGTCATTCTGGCTTTGGGACTTGATTTGTGGCCTCTGTGTGAAAAGTGGCATGTGGCTGTAGGTATGCACACTTCAGGGGAGGTGCGCTTTCTCGCATCTCTGGCCCAAACTAGCACACTGCTAATAACAACACGACATATTAATCCTCAGCTGGTGAAAATGATCCTGCAGCAGAGAGAAAAACCTCGGTGGAGGTGTGAAACAATTAAGTGTCCTCAGCAGCTCATTTGTTGAGATGTTTTTGGCTTCTTTACCGGGTCTGTAGAATGTCCACATCCATTCACACAGAGTTGTACATTTTTTAAATACTGTTAGCAGCATAGCGTTATACGTCGCCTCAAGAGGGATGATTATTCTGTCATATTATTGCCGCCCAGACGCTGCCCACACACTTCCTTTGCCTTTGCTGTAAGGATAAAGCACAGTTCCTGTTTTTCTGGGACCATCTGTAAGAAAAAACCAGCCCAAGGTAAAAACGATGACTGCAACTTGGCAGAAGATTAAACGGGCCCTCCGCAAAAGCCATTAATAATTCTCATATTTTGGAAACAGACCATACATACAGAATCTGTGGTATTTAATCTCCTCTCTCAGCGAATAAAAAAAAGGTCAGCTGGGAGGGGGAGACTTTTTTTTCTTCCCCAGCCCAGAGTGATGGGCCTAGCTTTTCCAAGGCACCCCATTTGTCTGTCAGGGCTGTGAGCAGAGCCAGTGATTTAGTTTCCATCACATGAAGCTCATGTCCGGTTGATGATACTGCCAGGCGGGATATGGGGAGAATTTGTCACCTGGAGCTTTGACAGGGAGATAATTGCTGATAGTTAGCAGAATAATAGGATATGAGCATTACTAGCCACACAGGGTTTAGGGAATATTTGTTGCTCACACTTCAGAACACATTTTCCCAACATAATTTCAGTACTGACTTTGTTTACACAGAGATAATTTAACCTAATCAGGGTGAAGCAACCAACACATCAACTAAGTATTTAGAAAAAGATATACATGCAAAATGTTTTCATTACACAGCTGAAACATTAGCTATCATGTTAACATTTTAAGCATGTGACATCATTATCTATACAGGTGTCCCAACAGTCTGGGCTTTGCTTTGAGATATTTGCTTCAATGGTGATGAAATATGGAGATGAAAAATACCCTACAAGTGTCAAGTAACATAAACATAAGTCCCTATTTTTCCCCACCCATGCAACCCCCCACCTCCATAACAACAAAGGTGGGGAGATGAATGAATGAATAGAATAGAATAAATAATTACAGAAAACGGAGCAGGTGTAGCACAGCAGGACAAGTGTTGCCATGGTTGATAGCAGAATCTTACACACCTAATCACAATGTTGTTCATATATGCAGTGTGAAAGTAAAAATGTGCGTATGTCATGCATCAACAGTGCCACGCCTTCTTGTATCTGCCTGTGTGTCATTGTGAATAATCCACGGGGTCAGGCAAGAACCTTCTGGCCCATCAGCGGGTCTCACACAGCCTCAACACCTCTGCCGAGCAGCTACTGCAAACAACAACTGTGCCTGTGGCTACAAACAAGGCAAGGCACATCAGAGCACAATACAGAACCATTTCAAACTCACCAGGAATTGCAGTCCCCCCCAGTGAAGTCAAAGGTTATTTTTCTCTCATTATTTCTTGGTTGATCCTCGACTAGTGCCAACTGTAACCTCCAAAGTGCAGCAGTCAGTGAATACGATGCATGCTGTTTTCTTTCTGGAGTTTTGGGTGTTCTGGGTTTCTTCTTGACAGGATTTCTAAAATCCTCACATTCTCAGATTGCAGCTGGTCTGAGAGTTCATCTAGGGTCCCTTAATGTTCTGTTTTAAGGATAATTTGGACCTATTTAAAACCATTCGGCCCAATTAGTTTGAATAAAATGGCCAAAGTTGAGTATTTATGTGAAGTTGTACTATTGCCCAAGGTGCTTCTTGATTTCCCTTTCCAGTGGTATTGGCACCACGTTGGGAGGATAAGTGTTGTGTGTTTTACATTCCCTTCAAATGTAAGACAATGAAGATCTTTGTTGAAGCTTAATTTGACCCAAATGTTGGCAAGATGAACACACAGTTTTCCTTGAGTGACTTACAAAAGAGGCAGGTCACATTAGACAGTCGTAATAGATGGAGCAGCAAAAAGAGTGGTGCAGATAAGGGAAATGTGCCAGAAAACTCAGCTGTGGGGGTTAGGGAATAATCTCTCTATAATAGCCAGTGTTGGGTCAGAGAGCACTCCCGGACCCCCCCGCTGTCTTCCTGTGTGTTAACTAACGCTCACCAGAGTGCTGCCTGAACTCGGGGCTGGCAGAGCCACAGAGTGGGATCCAAACTCTCAGCAGCTCTGCGACCTGGCTGAACCTCTACCTACCGCCCCTCAGTGGGGGGGGGGGCTGCTGAAGAAGTCCTCTGAGCCAAGGAGAGGCTGATTTGGGCAGATTTACCCCCCTCCCAGCAAAAATATAACTTTGAAATGAAACACAAATTATCTCTGTTGGGAGCACCATGAAATATTTACTGCTGTTGTTTCAGTTGGTTTGGTTTTATGTGCCGTTTGTGTATTGGATAGTTAATGGTGTGTATTTTCCGCCCGTTTGTTGTACTCTTTTTTTTTTTTTTTTTTTCCAAGGATACATAAAAGGATAAATCTTTTTACCATGCAAAATATGAAATTGTTGTTGCCTTTCCAAGGCAATACTTCATGGAATGGAAATATTGTATTCTCTCCTGGGCTTGAGGGCCATGGACATCAGGCTTTTTAAAACGATGATGTGGTTGATATGTTCCAAATGGGAAGGGGTTGCGAGACATGTCGGTCCCACCCAGTAACAGGGTTTAGCCCTATGACTTGTCTCATTCTAACTAGGCCTAATGAAGGGGAGGCTTTAAGAAGTCTCCAGCATGCAGCCAGGCATTACCGATTAGGTCAGTGGAACGGCCGCTGGGCTGAGCATGATGGATGACTGGGGGAATGAGTTTCTGCCTAGCGGTATTGTGAAATCTTTTCATTGTCACTGACGGGGCCTATGAAGGGGACTGATAAATGAGGGAGCAAGTGTCAGAAACGCCCTTTTTTGCCCTGCTGCGGCTTTAATATCTCCCCCAGCTACACAGCAGGGAGTATTGATAAAAGCAAAAGTTTTAAAAATAACCACGGTCTGTGAGATCCAGGCGGAGCGAGGTGGGGATGATTAAGACGACCGGCTGCCGGACTTACCCAGGGTTGGTTGCTGTAAACACCAGTCGAGGCCGGTGCCCATGCTGGGAGGAGGGAGCCGCTTTTTATTGGGAACGGGTGTTACTTCAGTGACACGGTGCTGTGATGAATGTGTTGCCTCCATCTGGTTTCAGCACATGTAATAAATATCTGGACTCATGTTTGACCTCTCTCACTTAGCAGACACGTCTTTCACATCGGAAACATCCAAGAGGGAATCACGATTATGGGTGTGTGGAAGGGAGGATGCAGAACCAGTATTTTTTTCCAATATCTTGAGGTATTAGTGCAGAAAAAACAAGTGCACAGAAAATAGTTGAAAAGGCCCATTGCAAGGAACAAGGGCCCCAGATGACGTTTTCTGTCCAACCAACAATATATGATTTTAAAAAAGCAGCAGATCCTCATGTGTGAGAAGCCAAATGCTTAGTTAATTACTTAAAAGGACTAATCGTTTGTCAAGATTGTTGTCATTTATTTTTCTGTCGATCAACCAACTGATTAATCGATTAAGTGTTTCAGCAGTACCCTCAACAGATTAGTATTTCTGAAGCAAACCGAGGGGAAAAGAAATGACATGCACGCAGGCACAGTTTTTCCTTTACTCGTCCCCGTCCTGCAGGTTTGTGGTCTGACCTTGCAGCTTCTGTGCCCCATCCATCTTGGGCTGTTTAGCCATTTCACTGGATACATACTGCGCAGATTAACACAATTCATCACCACAATCATCCTCGATTCATCACCCTTCCCAATGAATGTTTTGACATCTAGTTAATTTTCTGCTGATGATTTATCAAATTATAATTACCATACTCTGAAGGAGTCATTCATTATCTTGATACATGATAATGATGCCAAAGTGGATTGAATTTTAAGTAAGTTCTCTGTGATTATAGCATATGCATTATTGTGAGTAATGCCTTACAATTTGGTCCCCTCCAGCGGTAGAAAGACTGTTAATGTTGTGACAATAAATGCAGAAACCGGCAGGTTGTTAATTCATTGTTTCACCACAAATTGTTGAACGTGGACACGCAGAGCATAAAAAAGTCAGATTCAGGACACTGATTTAAGGTGCTTCGTGATTAAAGGGTGCACTAATTCAGTCAGGATGTCAGTTATGCTGCTGGGGAGCAAAGACTTTGTAATAGCTTAGGTTTAGCTGCAGTGTTCAGGTGCTTTATTAGCAGATCACTTGTTCATTGAGCCTTACGACTATGGCTCAAAAGCAATCAATACAGTGACTGGTCAGCTGTGCATGCCACAAGACAGATAGTTAATCTATTGATTAATCTTGTTATTATTTAATTAAAATGCTCATAAGGCTGCTAAGTAGTCAGTAGAGCTGCAGGTAATTATTATTTACATTACATCTTTGATTAATCTGTTGAAAAAAGTAAAAAAAATGACCGCCTGAGACAGTGTCTTTAAATAGTTTTTTTTCTTTTGTTGGTTTGACAAACAGTCCAAACCCCAAATGTATTGAATGTATAATGATATAAAACAGAGAAGCAGCAAAACCAGCAGATTTGCTTCATAAATACTGTGAATGAATCGACTAATTGTTACCGTATGAGTTGTCAGGTAATGGTAATATCTACATTGCAAAACTTAAATGTATGATCTAGACTCATTCAGTCCGTGCACCTTCCTTCTGTCAGTTCCTTTTACTGTCAGTGGTAGTCGGTCTGGGCTTTGCACCTCTTGCTTCGCTGGCTAATTGGAGGCGACTGAGATTGAATTAATTTTGTGTGCGGTGTTTGGTATGCAAAAGACATTAATCTATTGTTTTGTTCAGAATGACCGCATGTCATCATGCTGTTGTTGGGCCATTAATCAATACAGTGATCACACTGACGTTATAAGGTCAAGAGGCCATTCTCCTTTCAGTGGTTCAGTTCAGCTTGTTGTTTCAATTCAGGTAGTGATGGTGGCCATTTTCCAGGAGTCTGATGATGATGTGTCATGGATCTAAAAGTGGAATAGATGTTCTACTGATTGAGGGGGGAATAAAACATGAACGATGTTTTTTAAATGCCTCTTTCTGTACCTCTTACACAGATGAATGAATGGTCATCATAAATAACAATGCTGCATTTCCACCATCATCAGAAGAATAGGGAAAACATCCCTTTGTTACAACATGGGGGTGTTTACTCATTATTAGCTCCTTTGCAAATAGCCACATTGATATATTTATGGTAATATTTCATTTTCATTGAACTGCCCATGACGATAACTTGCAGCCATTTTGGCACCTATTAGTTTGCACTACTGTACTTCCTTCCGTTAAATGAGAGACATTGTAGACATCAGAAAGTCTCCAGCAAATGTTTTTTTTCCCGACTTGGCTGTTCGTCTGTATAATATAAATGGTGCTTAAGGAATAACGGTATTTCTATAAACTTTATTTTGCCTTTCGGACATTTGCCTTCCCAGGTTCCTACTTATCAAGAGACTTATTTGGCTGTCCACTTCCATGTTTCTCTTGTATCTCAGTAGAGCCCATTTAGTCAAGCTAAGTGCTCAAATTGAGCCATTTTGTCTCACTTTAAAATAAACCAACATCTATTATGGTGATCTTTCTTTCATAGCTCCTTTACCTCTCACCTCCACCTCCCTCTGTATCCCCAACCCTCTCTTCCCTTACTAGCCCTGGCCCCCAAGAAATGCATGGTGGGTAACCTTGTGAGGGCTCGCCTCTCCACTCCAGGCATGTCAGCCTCAATCTGCAGTCATTTGGTGTGAAATGTGCGCCCTGGTCGAGAGCTCTCAAGGTCAGGGCCTGGTAATTGATGTTGCTTATTCATCTGTTTCCTGTGTCTTTTCTCCCTCCTTACACAGCGGCCTTTGTTTGGATAAATTGTTTGAAGATTTACTGTAGTTCTTAAAGGCCCTGAGAAGTGTCCCCCTGCTGCCGGGGCTCAATGTCCCTGCCTCACTGGAGGCCCAGAGCTGATGACACACTGCTGGTCTTGGACAAAGGCCTGTTTTTCTAAGACAAGATGGAGGAAGCATCTCTCTGCATAACAATTGAGGCAAGACTTGAATGAGACTTACAGTCATTCTTGTGGGCTTTAAATCAAGTATCAAATGGTTCGTAAAAGAAAAGAAAGAAAAAACGATTGAATTTTGTATGTTGTACACGAGGAGTTTTTTCTCTCTTTCTTTCTGAGCCCAAGTAATGAAAAAGTGATATAACAGAAGGTTAAATTGAGGGGTTTGTTCAGAAATACAACAAGTGCCACGTCCAGTCCAAAATTATATGCATATCAAAATTTCCTTCTCCTAAATCCTCTAAATTGCCTTTTCTTTGGCAGGAGATCCTGGCAGCTCTACAAATCTAAATCAGAATTTCCAAGTGCTACGAGCATCTCTAAACTAAAGAAAAAACTTTGAACACGGGCTGAAATGAATTTCCTACAAGCGCATGAAGTATCTGTATCGCCACTTCTCAAGCCTCCACAGTGCTGTGCGCCCTTGATGGCTGTCACCCAAGGTGCAGAAAAACAATGGGCTCATTTGAAAACAAAGAAATGATTATGGGGGGACGTTTAATCCCAGCTTGACATGTCAGCAGGCTGCATGGGCGACAGCTTTCAAGAGAGGCTTTGAAGTGGCAATCTTTTCAGATTCTTGGCTCATTACACAATAAAGAACGCTTCACATGTAACTGAAGTGGGCTGGGAAATGATGGTTAATGATGTTTATGGGCTCCTTGACTTGCAAGTGAATTTACAAGATTGGCCGTCATGTGGCTAGCTGGTTTTTTTTAAGTAATGGAGAGGTAAGGCAATAGGAAACATCTCGTGCTCTCAGGTTCTGGAGAAATAAAGAATTATATAGTTGGAAGTTAACTTCTTGTCAAACTCATTTTTCTGTCTTGTGTAACATTTGCTTGTGTCTGAGTCATAGAAAACCCAACCTTTTTTCCAGATGTGTTGAACTCCTATAATGGCTTCCCACTGGCAATAAGTCCTTTATCATCCCCAAACAATAGTCCTAATCTCCTTGATCATTCTCTGTGAACAAGTGGGAGAGGAATGTGAGTGACGTGCCCACAGTAAACATAGGAAATGCACCTGTGAGGACAATGTGTTGTGGAGGAACAAAAAAAATGCGCACAAGGCAGCTGGAAACCTTTTAATTAGTGCTAATTACCTTAGCAGAGGAACGTCGGGAGGCTTGAAAGGATTTGTGTCAGCGCGTGAGAGATCAAAGATTGAGGCGGTCACGTTTTGTTCTGCTGAGTCAAAAACTAATAAGGAGGGTGATAATGGGACCCAGGAGAATGACAACCCAGGTGGTGTGTTTAATCCTCACTTAAGCCTGGTTCCAGTTAAACAATCAGATTTAAGTTCAATTTTCTGTTACTTTTTTAGGAATCAATGCACAAATCATTCAGTCCAGAACTAAAATGTTCTAAAAGCAGAAAAAAAATCACATTAAGATTTACTTTTAAAGGTGATAGCAGCTATCTCTATATTCATTATTCAAGTATGAAATGATTAAACACTATGATGTCAGGTAGGCCTGTCAGCCAGCAAGTTTCATTTTTATGATTGTATAAGCCAGAGGGTCAGCAAGCTTTTCAGTCACAACCCATCAACCCAACCCGTGTGATGGTATCTGCAAGTTTTTCTGGAGGTGGGTCAAATCTAGCTTAAAAGTCGGTCCCCTTCACATCCAATTCACCGTCACATTCTTACCTACAGGCAACCTCTGCTGAGCCCCGGTCATTAATCAAAGCGGAGTGCTGTCCTGACCTCAGCCCCTTCCCTTTGAAGTGCTCTGTCCTCTGCAGCATGAGGAAATCATTTGCTGCCTGATTCAATGAGCCATCAGTCGAGCCAGCAGACCTAATGACATGTGAGAATATTAACCTCCTACCACCAAGAGTGCTGCTGCTTGGGAAGCAGTCTATTATTCATCCAAGGTTTAACTCAAACCCTTTTTCACAGGACTGCCTCTCTGTTAAACCCTCCTACAAAAACTATAACCATGCAGGCATCCAGTGCTCAACTCTGAAGCTAGTTATTCCACTCTTCGTAAGAATTGTAGGAGATTAGATTTTAATGCCCTATTTTAACATCAACATTTTCAGACAGTCCTCAATTCCAACAGTCTTGTAAAAAAAATATTTGGCGTACATATATACAACAATGTGTTAAAAGGTACACTCTGTGATTCAAATGTGAGTAACAGGGTCACCACAGGACCAAAAAATCTTTTAACTCTTGGCCTTTGTCCAGTCCACAACTCTCTAAATCTAAGTTAATAATGTTTTCTTATGCCGTTAAATGTTTGTTTACATTATTAATAGACGCAGGAATAAAACAAGTCATATTTTCAATTATCAATTCAATTATATATCTGAATTTGGTTGAATTTATATAGTCAATAAATATGCTAATTTCTATGCTACATGTAGCGTAGAAGCGTAGCATAGTTAAAAGGTACAGTCAAGTCACACTGGTACGTCTACTGCTCTATGTTTTATGTTTTATATAACATGTATGTTTACATGTTCTATGTAATGTTTTGTTGCATTGTTAAAGATTTTTCTACATTTGTAAATAAGCCTAAAAATACAAGTATTGGGAACACTGTCATGTCTTTTTTTAATGAAGGTAAAGAACCTTATATTTTTACGACCATGCTCCTCCATGCCATTCATTATAGTTTCCTATCTCGACAGGCAATCTGTACTGAGAAGCATCCAGTCCATTACACACATATGAGGCCCATCACTCCTGCAATATTGACAAATTCATCAGGCATTTTCTCTCTGCTCCCTGAGCAGAATTTAGATTTGACTGCCATTCCCAACCCAGAACAGCCTTTTTAGAATACAAACATGACTTCTCCACTCTGGAGCTAGTTGGGGGAGCCATTACCTGTCAGTGGTTAGAGCACGGCCTCGAGTTTACACTGATTTGTCAAGTACAACACAGTGTCCAGTAGAAATGCATCCAGCATTACCTGAGGCATAAAAAGACAAGACTGCTATTTTATTGTACTTTGACAATGAAACCTTTAAATACAATATATGCTGCCAATGTAAGTGGTGGCGCAATTCAAAATAGTCACATTTTGTTAGCTGATTCATTGATTAAACATGCTGATTTTTGTCACTTGGGGGCAGCAAAGCAAACAAGCACAACACTGACATATTATCACCTTTTAAGAGAGGAAGAGATGGCAACATCAGACCCATTTCAGCTGCTCATATACATAATCTGTTCATCACTGTCAAAAATCAAGGCTGCCTTATTCCTTGTCACATACAGTAGTCGAGAAGCCCGGACTGACACCAAGTGCAATCAGTTCTGACAAGTGATAAAAAAGTGTTTTGGCATGTTACGGGCCTTGTAGGCTGGCCTTAGTACCCCACGGTCACAGGTTGAGGACATCCGACCTGAAATGCATGCAAACTAATGGCCAACATGACTGACATTTCCACCGATGAGCCCAAAGTGTTCGCCCGTTGTCAGCAGGAGTTTATCAATAGGCACGTCTGCATATGCAGTCGTCTATCGATCCATCCATCTCTGTCCGCCTGTCTCTGCATCACTGTAGCTGTCTGTTGTCATTCAGTGGATTGGCTGTGAGGAGAGATGGCTGCAGGAGCCTCAATTTGCAATCCTTCCACCTTGGGAAAAGGGATTTAGAATAATGGCGGCGTCATTTCGTGACATCATGTTGAAATCTCACCTGACCTTGCTGTTTTGGATGCAGAAAATCATATTATCACATCAGCTTCACATTTTTAGCACCTTGTAGAGAACATGCAAGCAGACGCTGTAAGGTGCATTTGTGTTATCTCGAGTCATCACTGTTGACATCATTAATGGATGCGAGGTAGCTGGGCTTCGTTTGCACTATCCTCCCGTGGAGACTGACTCGCTGTACTGAGTGTTTTGGTTACAAGGCCCCAGGTTAATTGCGGCGAGTACCAGAGGCCTTGCCCCTCCAGATAACGCGGAGCTTTAGAGCAGCTAGATGATTTGTGATTAGCGAAAGGGACCAGGTAGGTGACAGAGGTGAGGATAAAGAAGCCAGATCAGGTCTCTGGGGAGAGAAAGGTGTGAGTCTACGGGGGACTGAGGTAAACAAGATTGTACCTGTGAGGGAGATAGAAGCTGCTGCCCCCAGGTCATTATTGCCCTTAGAGCAGGAAGCGGAAGGCTCACACACACACACACACACACAGTGCTTATCAATGTTCAGGGGATAATAGGGTTACTATTTTGCCCTAAACTGTCAGCCAGTCAAAGCAATCTTTCATGATGAGCAGACATTCAGGGGCTACAAGGAGTAAGTGAAAATTGAATTAATGAAACGGCATTAACGCAATGAAGGAGCCAGATAATAACTTCATCCCATTTGGCTAATCAGTGTTATTCAGTGCACATATATGTAAATCATCCTCAGAAATGAATTGGAATGACAGATTCATTGCCAATATATTATTATTACACCTATAGCGTTAAACCTGGCTCGGGCCGCAGCTCCCACAGCAGTGAATTTAGCTGATTAAATCACTCGGTGCACACAGCAGTGGTGACACGAAAACAACAATTAATAAGCCAACCCCCAGTGCACAGCGGCTCCATTTTAACCAGGCTGCTAATAACATTACATGGCAAAAATATCCTAATCAGACAGGTGAAAAGGGATTTGGAAGCAATTTGATTTTCTTCTTTAGTGTGTATAGCCTGCTGCTATATTTAAGAATTTTATTTATAGGATTATTCATATATTTTGCTTGATATCGTATTATAACTTGCACTAAAGAGGCTGCTTGCTTTACGTACAGTAGAGATAAGAATTCTGTTTTTACTGTTTACTGTTTGTCTTGACAGCTGTCTCTTTATCTCATTTGTATCCTCAATCCCTCCCCACAGAAAACCACCCCCCTCACACACACACACACACACACACACACACACACACAATCACTCACAAAGAATGCACATTAAAAAGGATTTGTTCCCCAAGAAGGTCGGCATTTGTAAGGCTACTGACAGATTTAAGTGTCAATTAAGTTGATGTACAGTGGGCACATTATCATACAAGGTTGTCAGCCACGGCCATTTGAGAGAAACAAATACCCGGAGCTTTACACCTTCCACGGCTTGAACTTTGTATGGACCCACAGTTGCAATGAATGTCACAGTCAATCATTTATCCAGTTGGCAAGCTTTCCGGTGGGGAGTGTGAGATCAAGTCATTTTATACAAATAATAACCACAAGAAAATCTGGATTCCAAAATGCTTTGTCATGTTCAGTGACGAGGTCCCATCCCTGGCCCGTTCGGAGGTCTTAAACTCATTACTGGGAGGGGGGGAAATTATGCCTCTGCACAAGGATGATGGATGACAAGTTAAATTTGTGTCCAGGGACTGAAGGTGAATGGTGACAGAGGTATTTATCTTGAGAATGGAGGTTGGGGTCAGGCGAGGCTGGGTGCCTTAAGGCACAAGACATTGACAAATTTATCCAGTGGACCCCATTGCTTGGGCCTTTTCTTTGTTTTGAATCCTTGCCACTCGCTAAGTGACCCACATCGCTCATGCTGCCAATGTGTGAAGAATACCCTGCCATGCCAGGCATCCCACCTCTGCTGATGCTTGTAGTTCATTCTTCTGTGAGGCCTAAATATTTGACTCATTTTGAACCATGTTTGTTTGGGGTATTCAGGAGGTGTTAGATTCTGGGTCACTGGGTTAATTTGATTTCTCTTCAGAAATATTTTAAATGACAAGTGAGTTTTTCTGCTCAGCTTCTTAGCTTGGTCAGAGCTAATCTGGTGCCATTTAAGTTCCACCCTACATGTATTTTTCTCTTTTTTAGATAAAATTCATGTTGACTATTTTCCTGCATCATCCCCAGTAGTGTTTACTGAGGCAGAGGACTGTGTTTACTTGTGCCTATAAGGAGATATAGTGGAGATTGAAGAAGCCTTTTGAAGGTTGACAAGGAATCTGATAACATTACTTCAGTCACTGTTTGTGAGAAACCATTCCTTAAACCACTCCTTAATGATACATTTGTTGCTGCTGAACTGAAAACAACTATGTATTTCAATGATTTGTACACATTAATTTGTATGTTGTAAGAGTCCTGCTATAATATTGTGCACAATACACAGCCAATCAATGTCTTAATTAGTATGATGAATTGGCTCAATAATAGACAGTAAGCGTAGCTCTCATGTAAGGAAGCTTGTAAGTAATGTTTTTATTAATAAACATTACTTACAAGCTATTACAATTTGACTGTAAGTACGTTATTGTTGGTGTTTTCGCAACATTAACTTTGCAGATTTTAACAGATTTGATTTTCATTGTAACAGAAATTTGTTGAAGCTAGCTGAGTAGCTAGGCTAGGTTGCATCAAAGTGAAGAGCCAGTGTTAGCAGTGTTAGCTTGCTCGTGTTGGCTAGTGAAACCAAAGACAAGTACTGTCTTTTTGCTCTTCACAGAATGGTGTAGAATCAAAAAGCTATAAATTAACCAGCTAACGTTAGCTGCTGCAGTTAACACTGGATCTTCACTTTGATGTTGACTAAAAAGCTAGGTAGATAGCAATCGGAGCCTTGTTAAACTAAATAAAAAGAGAGGTTGTCTGTGTACTGTGTTTATTTACACCCGCAGCCTTTAGTTTGTTGATTAATTTGTAATTGTTATTGCCCTAGCTAACAGGAGCTAACGGGCTAAATTTAGTAGCCATTGTTGAGCTGTCTAGCTTAAGGGGGGTTACGGGCATGAGAGAGATGTGTGAATGAAAGGTGAGAGGGTGGTGACATTACCACAGTCATGAAAAGTGACGTGGTTATTTATTTCATAATTACCTACTCATTTATTGATTATTGAACACTTTGGGGTTCCAAGGGTTCATTGTGTACGTAGCAATCTAGCCGAGTTAAATTTGTATTCCAGCACATTGTGTCTGAAAATGAGACCCTTGGTATCAAAACACAAAACCACAATTAGGACAATGTATCAGTGATGGATACAATGTGAAGCGGTCATTTGTTTGTGCTTTGGGAGAAGTTTTCAGAGCCTTTACAATCGCTAACCACTTTACCATGCTTCATCCATCATTTTGTCAACACCCTAATGTTTTGAACCTATACAACCTCGGCCCAGAGAGGAAAGTAACACAGACAAAGCAGTTTGTTGCTTTCACAACATGCCAAATTTTCAACCTACCTTGTAACTCCCTCCTTTTGTCCGTGACCACCATTTTGAGAGGATTTGTGAATTTTGAATGGCAGGAAATGGTTTATGGGCAGAACAATATATGTGTCTGGAGTTCACAGTGTTATTCAAGTCACTGTTCAATAGCTAACACCACACCAAAAGCTGTTGTTATGGGAGATATTTACTCATACCTCTTTTGTTCCCGATGACAGACGACCACATGCAACTTGACAGTTATATTAAATTGACATTATGTCATATAGTTTGATACATATACAACATTAATGAAAGCTGATGCTATTGACTTTAAAAAACTGCTTATTCTGCAGTGAAAGCATATTGTACTTCTTAAATGTATTTCCTGTTTCTTCAAAGAAGAGTATTGATTTCCTGTCTGAAATAATGATGTTAAAAAGTTAAATTAACTGTTACATTGAGGCATTGATTGTATTTCAAATAAAACATAAAACATGTGTTACCTTTCAAACAGCTACTAGAATTAATTATATTTGGATGATGAAAGAAGATTTTCTTTCTTTAAAAACATTACCAGCAAAAAGGGAATAATGTCATTAAAAAAATATAGAATGACTTACTGTGTCATGTTAATTGACTGTTCGAAGTTTTTGAAGGGTGCCAGGACAGATCTATTCAAGCTAAAACACTTCTGAGCCCTTTGTATCCATTAACAACCCTAGGCATTAATATGCTTTTAGACAGCCCTGGATAATGCTACAAGCTTTTTCACCATGACTTGTATTTACTTTAACCAGTCCCCCCTTAAGTGCTGTTTTTAACAATGCAGGCACTATGAATCATTTACCATACAGGAATACCTTAAAGGAATCATTTGCTTTGGAGACATTTGTGGTTGGTTTGATGCTGACGAAAGGCATTATCTCCTGACTGACAGCTTTGCGGGCTCCTCTGATGCAATATTTATTATATGTCACATAGCCGCGCATTAGGCCAAGAATGGGCCATTGTTTCTATGTTATGGACAAAGGGCTAACAGTGGTTGAGCAGAGGCAGGGTTAGTTAGGCCAAGGCAAATAGAAACCTATAGTCACTGCACAATGCATGCAGTAAGGTGTGGTTACATGTTTTTTAAACACATAAAAAATAAATTTAAAAAAGCAAATTATTAATGATTTGCACTCAGTGGGGAAATATTCAGAGCCTTCACTTAAATAAAAGTAGCAAAACCCAATTATTAGTTGATTAATTGATAAGTTGATCAACAACAAAAAAATATTAACCCACAGCTTGTCTGATAATCAATTAATCGTTTTGGTCATTAATCAAGCCAGCTGTTTTAATGTGAGGATTTGCTGCTTTCCTCTGTTTTACATCATTATAAATTGAATATCTTTAGGTTTTGGACTGTGATGGTTATTTTTCACTGTTTTCATTTTAGTGACTAAATGATTATTTGATTAATTTAGAAATTTGATACATTAATGGAAAAGGAAATTAATTGTTAGTTGCAACAGTGAAATACTTAATTTGAAGTAAAAGTAAAAAAAATGTAAACTGAAAGTACAGAAGAGTTATCAACAAAATGTACGCAAGTATCTGTAAGTATCAGCAGTAAAAGTATTCATTATGCAGAATGACCCCTTCCAGGTAGTAGTATATGCTAATAACAGGTTTTATTTGTAAACGTAAGTAACTGTAGCTGTTAGGTGAATGTAGTTAAGTAAAAAGTACAATACAAGTACCTTAAAACTGTATCTAAGTATTGTACTTGTGTAAATTTACAATGTTATTTCCCATCCCTGTCTGAACCAATGAAAAGGCTTGGTACAGTGGGACTGGTGAACACGATTCCTGTGATCTTAGTTTTGGGTTAATGCTTAAAGCAAGGACACAGGAGGCACTTTGGGTTTGTATTAATAGTGTAGTATTATATTGTATCTTCCTGGTGTTGTGGTGGCTTTTAGCTGTCTGGACAATGAATTTACATAATCTCAGTTGCTTGTTTCCAGCTCGTTTCTCTCATTGTAATTTCCCTGCAGTGCATGCACTTTATGTAGCCGCAACAGAGGAGAAACTGCAAGGCACAGTGAAACAATATCAACTAATTTCAAATATCTTCGAAGAAATACAACATGACATGAGAGCAGACCGGCTGTGGGACTGGTCCTGCTTTCTTGCTCAGGCAAATGATCCCTGTAACTTCTAGCGTTCTCATCGGCCTGAGTAATTGAGATGTGTAATAACTGTGACAGAGGGCATTATCTGACCCATTTTCCTTTTCTTCTCACATTGCTTTGTTTATACATGCCTTCCTGTCATAATCCCTTACAAATCTCCAAAGTAAAAGCCCTTTGAAGAAATTGCCTCTCGTAGCGTGATATCCCTTGTAAAGGAGTTCTTTTTAATGACCAGGATCTGACCTCATTTCATATGCATAAGCCTACATCAAAGTAGACAGCATCCGTCCAGTCTGTGCAGCGTTCTTCCACTTGACAGTTTTTCACATTGGAGCGACAAAGCACATACATGGAGCTTGTAATTGCTTAATTAGTTTCAGGCCGTGCAGTTTTACCTTGGGTCGACCTTGTATGAGGAGGGCCGCTGCTCCCGTCAAAGAAACGTATGATTTGATTGATTTACATGCCCATTTTCTCTTTCATCCGTCATTATTAGATAAAGGGCACCTCTGAGGGAACTGAGAGAATACAATTTGTATTGTTCTATTTATATAATTCATCAAATCTGCTTCTCAAACCTGAGTTATTTCAGATCTGTTTTCCTGCTCCGGTACTTTCTTTGACCTTGTCCTGGCTCATGTTTTCTATTACTGTGAGAGAAAAAAATGCAATTTGGTCCTCGCTGCTTTAGCTGTGTAGCATCATGCTAATGTTTCAAAGTTTGTTCATTGATTTTAGTGAAGTGTACTCACCACTAAGGAGCCATTTATGTGCTCTGCCATGTTCAGTCAAATAAAAAACTGTCTCTCTAAGTTAGCATGCCTTTGTAGTGCATCATAAGTTACTGACACCAACGCTTAGCATATGCCTCGCTAGCGGCTCTGTGAGGTTGTAGGCTATTTAGGCTCAGCGGTGCTAGCATCAACATGTTAACACTCACAATGAAACATGCTGATGTTTACAGGGTATAATATTTACCATGTTCACCATGTGTGTTAGCACGGCAACAATTTCTAATTAGCTTAATTAGCAAATTTAAAATACAGCTGAGGCTGATGGGAATGTCAATAGTTTTGCAGGACTTTGGTCAAAAAGCAAGCAATGGGACAAACTGATGTTTTGACCCAATGATGGTGTTTGATGAAAAGGGAAGTGATTAGAAAAGTTATTACAGTCCAACCTGTGGGGAATATAAATGTGTTGCATGGCAATCCATCCTGTAGTTGTCAAGACATTTCACCCAAAGCCACACATGCAAACCTCATGGTAGCGCTAGAGGAAAAGCTGTTGGTATGATTAGAAAGAGAGGCGAGAACAGATTTGTTCGACTCAGAGCTTAATGAATCCAGGTATTATACCAACTTGAAACTGGCTGCTACAACCCAACCCTGAATGCACACACCCTTAAAATCTCTGCACAAGGAGCGTACAATGTGCTTGTACACTGCATTTTATAGCCAAAGTCAAACAGGCATCTGCTGTACATCCACATACAAAGAGGCAGCTCTGTGATATTTAACTGTTGTAGCTACAGTAAGTCACACTGTGAATTATATATAGTTTTTCGCTTATTAAACGTGAGGTTGGACAAGGTTACCTATAGCAGTCCGCATTATGATGTACTATAACAAACTGTAGTGACAGACCATCAACAGATCTCATAGCTTCAATATCAGGCAACGTTTAGACAGTCATATAAATGACACTCACATCCAAACACGTGTCTTGGATTGGCAGCATTTCAGCTCTATCTGACCTATAATGCTGTGAGCACCACCTGCCAGCTCTGCAGGCACATTTTTCAGCTATTTGAAGTTAGTTATTGACCTCACTCTGCTCTCTCTGTTCAAAGAACAAGCCCACAGTTCAGCACCTCTGCCAGGTACTCTGTCTTTGTGGCAGGTCTTTGATGCTTAATCTAAACACCGCTGTTTATCTGACTGGACCTCGATGAGATCATCAGGACAGTGTGTCCGGTTGTTTTGGTTATGATAACAGCTGGGTGTTCGCCATGTTCACAGCCAAAAGCCCACTGCATCATCATCTTTATTCTCTCTTTACTGTTTCAGCAGCACATAGTGTATCTGACTCTTTCAGTACGATTTATCCTCGATGTCACTCTCACTAAAGGTTTTTTCCTTCTTTTGTCCTCACTGCAGTTAAACTCCTTTACAGTCATTTTTCCTGCTTAACAACTGTAACAACTAAATTTCGCTTACACAACAGTTTAGACCAATTTAAATAGAGCTGTGTGGTTTCATTTGTTAAAGCCTTTTTTTTAATCCTTTAGAGAAAGAAATCTATAAAATTAGTTATTTATTGTACAGGAAACCTTGATGAAAGTGAATTGTTGGGTTTCTCAAAGTTTTGAGAGAACAGAACTTATTATTTCATTATGTAATTTGACTTTATGTCATATTTGACATTCAGTAGTAGTAGATGAAGAAACTACACTTTCGTACCGCCAATTCCTAACCATCTGTTAAATCAGATAATTCTATCTGACGCCTCACAGTCCAAAGACATGCAGGTCAGGTAACTGTGAACTCTACATTGCCTGTACAGTAGATGTGAATGTGCTTGTCTGTGTGTGTTGGCGACCTGTGTTTCACACAATGCATGCTGGGACAAGCCCTGCAACAGAATGAGCTTGTATAGAAAATCCTGAACTTTGACACACAAATTTTGTGCCACCGACCACCAGCAAAGCAGTCACAAAGTAGACTGCAAAATGAGGAGGCTGCTATTTCTTACAGTTCTTCTCCAGTAATATAAAAATGGCAGTAATATTCCCTGTGTGATAGTTTGCAGTCAGATGGATGAGTGGTGTACATTTAAAGGAGAGAGAAAAAACATGATATTAAAAGTGTTTGTAGTCCTTGAAACTATTTGGGGCAGGATCAGGGAACCATTACGTACACTGACCATACTGGTGGTCCACCACTGAGCTCCTTCGTTAGTCAGGGTAACACCCCAAACACATGTAGAACAGAACATCAGCACATATTAAATCTTTTTTTTATCAAGTCAGCAGAATACCTGATGGAGTGTTTCCTCTTTAGTGGATGTGTGAAGGTTTAGGTCCTCGCTGCAGCTTGAGCCTTTAATCTCTCCAGCTCCACATGTTGTAACCTAAAGTGCCAGAGGGAGGGCTGTACTGTATGTGTATGGAGGTCACGAGCGGGTCACCATTCACAAAAACAAGTGCAATTAGTGCAATGACTCAACTTGTTCGCATAATTCACACAAAACTGCACCTCGTAAAGGAGACTGTTAAACTTTAAAGCACATGCGATCACTCATAATTGCTCCAGAAATTGATTTATTAGCTCGGGTGTGAGGCTGTGTGAGCCGAGTGCCATCTGACCTCCAGCTGAATGAATAATCAACAGGCTCCCCGAGCAAGCAGATGTTTCAAAGTGTTGCTGTTTTATCAGGCCTGTAATGTGAACAGGCATGAAACCAGATTAAATTAAATGATGTGAGGACAGACAGCTGTGACACATTTGGACTTTGCTGCTTTCCCCCTTTTGTGCTAATAGCAGCTTATGTTCCCAAACATAAAAGAGGCGCTGGTCTACCTAACACTGTTTTTAATGAATGCGCTGCAACGACATGTCGAGAGAAGCTGTTGAAATGTTTGTCTGCTTTTCTCTGTTGCCTGAAATAAATCATAAAAGTAAAATAACCAATGGAAACAACAGCTTTGCAAACAAGCTGTTTTTTTCCTCTGGCTGATGTTGCTCAACTGGCTGTTTTGTAAGACATGGTGTTCTTTAGGGACATGAATGATGATCCCTTAGCTTCAACCCCTTTTTCTCTAATTGCTGTTTAATTTCTTGCTTTGCTCGCGATTATAACGTGTAGCCAGCTTAATGAAGCACAGATGAGTTGTTTATGAACTCTGTGCACTTTCTCTTGTTACCATGGAGGAGCATTACGTTAGTTTATACAGTGAAATACGGTGCATGCATTGTTTATTTTAGTAGCTTTCTTCTTTTACAGCCTTTTCAGGCAGCACAGACAGGAATAATAATGCATACTGTAGCTGTAGAAAATGGTCTGATGGCTTTTCTTATCTTTGAGTGTTTGCAGTACGCAGTAAGTGATACTTTCAGGTGGAGGGTGGTTTGTATGTTGAAGTGGCGGCCGTTGTTGTGTCTGCCCCGAGGAGCTGTCGACTCAAGTGCTTTTCTCCAAACCTGTCACACTTTTCAGGAACAATTAGAGAAAAGAAAGTAAATTGTTCCCAGGCACTTGGATTGCTGTCCTCGCGACATCTGCCACCGCAGTGCGGATGATAGATTCCTCCTTCATTAGCCAGGGGTGTGGGATTACCCAGTGAGAACACATTAATCACCACTTTCTGTGGCAGCCTGAATGCACCACGCTTTGTTAGAAAAAAACTTTTTTTTCCTGACGTGTCACTCTTCTCCTGTGACAGGCCACAATCAATCATCTTGATTGACAGCACTGATAGGTTACACTGTTTACACAATGTGTAATGAAAGATCATGTTACCCACTATTGTTGTTACTGAGACAACTCTTTTGGGCTGGATCTGAATAGAGTGGCTGCTTTGGTACAAGTACGCACTCGTTTGCTTTCCCTCTCTGTTTCCATAGAAGTTCCTCTTCTGTCCTTTTCTCTCTCTCTCTTTGTATGTACAAACACTTCAGAGATATGGGCAATGTGCACAACATCTATTGCTGTATAGGTAATTTTATTTTGTGACAGCAATATATATTGTGATGTTGTAGATTTTCTGAAAAATCAACTGATAAGTATTTTATACAACAATAAAACAACAAGTTCACCAAACTAACAGACAAACTGCAGGACGACATTGTTTGTTAGTCCCCTCCAAAATAGTTACAAATCACCTTTATAAGAATTATTCATATCACTTTTTGATTTGACACTGCTATTGTCAAGGTTTGATAAGGTTTAGGCACTAAAACGACTTGGTCAGGGAAAGGGAAGGATTGTAGTTTGGGTTAAAATAATTACTTTGTCAAGATTAAGGACCCTTTGTCATCATGGTTTACTGTTAACTGTTGATAGGAATGAGGAAATGAAGAGCGGACTCACATATCAAGGTCGAATGCTCCCTATGTGAACTTTGTGGCTCAATAATGTCATGCTACTGTTGCTTTGGCTCCTGACAGACGGGAGTCATAACTGAAGCGACTGCTAGAGGTCTTTGTCAGTTAAACATTTGTCATTTTTAGGCACTGGCAGAAATGAACTGATGCAGTCTTTATTTTCTTGGGAGAACAGTCTCTCTGAAGATACAAATATTAAGATACAAACTTAATACAAATCAAGGTATTTAGTCACATTGATGGAAATATCCTAAAATCGAATATTGCCATAAAGAAATTCTGCTCATTGATTTGCAACATTATCCACTATACGTAGTTTAATACAACCAGAGGTACTGAAGGAATAGCTACCTCAGTAGAAACTGTATACAAAAAAAAACTAATTTCTGATTGGCTAGCAGGTATTGTATTGTGGTGTTCTTCACCTCCACCATTATTTTACAATATCAAGATACCTTGTTGTGTATTATTACTTACATATCGTCCAACCCTAAAATTCAATATACTCAAGTCTTGGCTTGAAAAGGTATTTTGTTTGGGAAAAAAAAACAGTTTGGAAACATAAACCTGCAGAACTTCATAACCAACCAATCAATAACCTCACAGTACAATAAAGCAAAAGAGAATTCAATGAAATAATTAATTTTCTCAAGTGTGTGTCAGTGTGATATGAAGAACAATTACTGTAAACTGTCCTCAGTATTGATTAAAAGTCTCTTTGACACATTGTGATGCAGAGTTAAGCAAGGTCCTTCTACAAGGTTGTTCTAATGATGCTGTTATGTCCTGAGAAGATGCTACAGTACTTGTCAGACACAATGTCGACTGTTTTTCCACCTTTTGTGATGAAAGGACACAAATGACCTTTAGTCTTTCTCTGCAGTGTTCACAGCAAGCGCACGCACTGAAGTGGACATGTTCTTGTCATAGTCCAAGTGTTCTTTCACTTTCACTGGTTTTTCTTCCTCTCCGTGTCACCTCTAAATGAGCCCTACAAAGCACATTCACTATACAGGCCTAACACTGTTTTAATGAGAAATGT
Source organism: Enoplosus armatus (assembly GCF_043641665.1). NCBI lineage: Eukaryota > Metazoa > Chordata > Actinopteri > Centrarchiformes > Enoplosidae > Enoplosus > Enoplosus armatus. Next base: position 8,009,373 of record NC_092199.1, on the reverse strand, counting down.
ATTAAACTTTCAGGAGCTGTAACACCTAAAACACTCATACATCAGTTTAATGTGGACAGGTTGGTAATTGTGCTCAGGAGCGATCAATCAAGATCAGCCCCTTAGTTATAATTAGCCCTTCCAGATTGATGTATTGACCATTTGTATTGAAGTTCTTTGTTATTGGAGGTTTCTCCATCCACCATCTGTCTCTCACTTTTATCACTAATCTGGCCTGTCTTACCTGGACGACCTCATAGTGACACACAAAAACATGCACTTTCTCACGTGTACACACAGACGCAGTGTGGCCTCCAGATGATACTCTTCCTGGGGTCATGTTGTGGTCAGTGGAGGGGTCAGGTGTCGCTGTAGTTACACTTTAGCTGAGAAGATCTTCCAAAAGTATCAGTGAATTAAAAAAATTACACATTCAGCATAGATGTTGTAATAACTTCCAGTGAGAGTAAAACTTTAGTTTAGTGTCTCAAGAACGCCCCATTCAGGGACATTTCTTTTGGTAGCCCTTAGCCTGTGCATGTACTAGCCAACCGGTTTGATGCATTTCTCTGACTTTCTTCTTTTCCCTGATTTGAGTAGTAGTATTTGGTAGTGCTTCCTACCAAGCTGCGTAGCACTTACTGCAAACTCCATAAACCATTTTGAGAAGACAAGTCCTCCTCACTGTACAAGGAAATTTGTTTGCAGAGATCAATGCTTGACTTTTATTTGACTTTAGCTTGAAAAAGTGGTTCTGAACTGGATTCATTTTATGCGGACAACTGAGGAGACTGGTGAAATCAGCAAGCTCCACTTTGATTTTAAAAATTTGCAAGAACTCGCAAAGATAGCAGGTTTGGTTGATCTTGCATTAATTCATGCAATTGTAAATTCTTGGACTGGTTTTGTTTTTCATTGGAACAAGGACTTCTCATAAATATTTGGGTATTTTTATTTTAGCTCTGAGCAGAACCAAAGATGTTTTCAAGCTGTAACAGTCATGTTGAATTACTCATATGGAAATATGCCATTATTTGGCAACGGTGGACACATCTCTTCCTCCTGGGCACCAGAGATAAGCTGTATTATTTTACATCTCTTGAGCGGCAGTGGTGTCTTTCCTTTTCTGGTGTCAAGACTCTATTCAGAGAATTTTATACTCCCAATCATTTGATACAGTAAAGTACCTGTCTGACCCAAATGAAGGTGTGATACTTTATGTCCTTCCAGACGTCAGACGGCCGTAGAGATTGGTTTGCAGAAATATGATGAGGGGACATAAACCAGCCGAACTCACTGCCCTTTTTTGGCAAAAGAGCGTTGTGTCCTATTGCTGTTTTTCAAGTGGAACATCAATCCACTTTTTATAGGAATATTATTTATTCTTGAACTAAATAAATCTCATAGCCAAACTACCCTTTTTAATATTCAGTCTTTTAGCACTTGATACCTACATGGAAATGCAGATAAAGATGGCGCAGCAGCAGCTCTAATCGGTCCTCACACTGGGCACACACCAGCACCTTTATTGTTATACCACAGGCAGTGCTGGACGGAAAGTTGACTTTCTCTCTCATGTTATGTTCTGCACATCCACCTAGTTAGATTAGAGTCCACAAGACAGAAAGCGACAGTGACCGGGGGAGATAAGAGCTGCTGTGCCGACTGAAATAAAGCCAACTCATTCCCACCCACATTGCTGCAGGAAGAGACATCAATTCTTACCTGTCATCTTTACCCCAGTACACTGTCTCATTACGATTATCTCCCAAATACACACAGTTTATTAAGTTCCAGTAAATCAGATCCTCTTCTTTAACAGGTTGGGCTTCAGTACTGTAATGAAACTCAATGATCCATTATCGAAACGGGGTACAAAGTCAAGGAGTTCTCTGGAGATACATAGAGGGGATTATATGTGTTTGGTAGTTTTGATTAAGCTGAAGATTATCGCAGTCATACAGCTTTCTTAGCATAGACCCCTCTCTGGCTCCTCTTGGGGGGTCTCTCAAGATGACTTTGTCTGTGTGGCCTACCTCCTGTTTGATGGCTATTGTATAATACCGACAGAGCACAACAGCAAGACATACACTCCTGAAGAGAGAGCCACAAAACATACTCTGAAGCTTGAAGCTTTTGGCGTCTGCCTCACTCCTTTAAAGAGACTGTTAAATATGAGTCAGCTGTTGTGCTCGGGACTCCAACAACAGCTTTAATTCCTCTGCCTCCCCCTCCTTTGCTTAAAAGGGGGCTTTGTGCCTGTAGGGCCCCCATCAGTTACCTGCTGACAGGCCGAGCATGACTGATGAGCTGCCCGAGGCGTCCCAGTATACTTTGTCAGCTGCTCATAATTTATACATCTTATCTCCGTCAGAACAAAAGACAGAGCGAGGCTTTGTGGAAATGAAAACAGAGACTTGTTTAGACTCCAGCATGTGAAGTGATCCTACTGATAGTTGTTTCTCTCTGCGAGCAAGACGAGCTGCCTCGTCTGGCTCTGAGCTCTCCACACCCTTTCTGTCTGCCCACACCTTGACTGTGTGTGTGTGTGTGTGTGTGTGTTTTTGTGGTGACCCCGAGAGGTTGTTCTGGTTGTGTGTCTGGCTCTAGGTGGCAGGTGACAAAGACATGAAACACAGGTTTGTTTATACAGGGTCATATCAGTTGTTTAATTGGTTACTTTTCATGCACCAAATTAAATCAGAGCGCCAGTAAGAAGTATTTTTGATGCTGACATTTAATCATATTGCTCTTAGTACCGAACCCATTGAGAATTCACACCCAACATGACGCTTTTAGTTGCTTTAAGTCTCATTGTTTTTGTTTTCTGGCTCCACATATAGCTTAGCATAGAGACAGGGGGTAAGGGAAACAGGAAAAACTCTCTCTTACATGATTTATCTTCAGGCTAGCTGTTAGCAGACAGAATCGATGCTATGACAACACAAAACAAAAACAAAACAGCAAAGTACACATGTGGCTGGTATAGAAAGTTGACCATCTGGCAGCTAAACAGCAATATATTTTTCTTTAGAGTTGGTGGAGATCAAACTGAAGCTAAAAGGAGAAGAATTGTGAAATTTGTCATACTGAAAAAACTCAAGTGAGATGATAATTTTGCTCTCATGTTTCTAGAATATGTAAGTAGAAAATTGTTTGCTAACACATTAGCTGGAAAAACATTATACGCTGATGGTGTGTCTGTTTGTTTTGACGTATTACTGCCTCCTGCTGGTCAAAATCACTAATGCAGCTTTAATAACATTCAAAACCCGAAAAGCTAGATTGTTAAAATCTATTTCCAAGCCCTAACCCAAGATGCAGATGTTTACAGAATCTATACTCTGTACATACTTTGAATGTTTAGTTTTCTAAACCAAAATATACATTAGCGATACCTGTGATGGGAGACAATACATCATAATGAATGGGATATTGATGTGAACCATGTGGAAGACACTGCAGGGAAAGGCAATTTATCACTGCCAATAGAGCACTTCCCTGCTAAGGGTGGATTTATCTCCAAATGCTGTGCTTTGGTCTGTGATATTGAGAGTGATTCATTCACTGACTCATCCTCAACTACTTTGTCAGACTCAAATTGTCCTGCCAACTCTTTTTGTTTTGGTTTTCTCAAGGCCTTGAACAAAACGTGGGATATGCACTTACTTGCAACAATTGACACGGTTGCCAAAACACGCTACTCATCCTCATCCAATCCTTTTGTTTTGCTTTGGTTTTTGTGCCTCGTCAGTAATGAGATTCTCAGAGTGCAGCTTTAATAGCTGGCCTATGGTCTTATTGGTATAATAGGTCTACAAAAACAGATAATTCTCAGCACTGTATGTAGTTTCACCATAGACATTCCTTAATATTTACTTCACGACACTCATAGAACCTTTGCTAAATATATTTTGTTTTTTCATTCTAAGGTGAGTGTGAATACCAAACACATCACTCTTGTAATAAGGGAGGAGGCGACGGAGGACTGCATTATCCAGCTTCCTTTTTTTCCTCCAACACTTCTTTTTGCATTTTATCTAAGACAGCTCATTATATGCTACTGGAGTGTTCTTGCAGTTTCCTGGTTCAGAACTGTAACAAGCAAGCCAGCTGTAGCTATCAAGCAGAGGAATGAGCAGATATCTAAACTGCTCAGCTGATATCCGTATCTTCGTGTGGTTTCTATTCGTTGCATTCAGAGCTGGCCGGGCAGTGGATCATTTGCACCCCAGTGACAAGTACATCATCATCCGCCTGTAACCTTAGCTTCGAGAGACGATGCAGGCTTTGTTCTCCGCCAGGCTCACTTGGGGATGTTTGGCAGTGTGCTGATAGATATGATTATCCTTAATGTCAGTGCATAGCACCATCCCTGATAACAGATTCTCTCAGTAGAATCCGCCCTGCTTATCTTGCTGCTATGTTGTAGGGCAGCGGCTGCCTTTCTGTGTGAAGAGATGCAATGCAGGCATTCTTTTTTATAGAGTTGGTTCAGTTCAAAATTCAAGAGAAATGTTTACAGAATTTCTTCCTGGTTAGAAACAAGTAATTATTCAGGTCTTTTGGCAAAATTCAGCAAGTACAAGATTTATATACAAAATTGAAAAAGCTGATTTTCAAGTGAGATGGCCAACAAATGTAATGTGCAAAACACACAATTATAATGCCCCAAGGCAAAAAAACACATTAATAAACCTGCAGGTTATTGATCAATACCAATTATTCAGTAATCACTTTGAGAGAAGCTGAGATTACCTGCTTTCAAAACCTAATTTACTTGTATTTTATCCACTATTACAACATAACAATTACTGTTGTACTGTTAAAGTTTTTTTTTTAGACCTTTTTTAGTTTATGTATTTCCTTGGAGGCTGTTTAAAGTCTAAGATGTCTTAATTCCCCAGTAAAATTGTTTGCAGCTGTGTTAGCAGGAGACAGTAGACAACCTCACTTGACACTTGTGATGGGGTGGAGGGTGGGTGTTGACGTTGTAGTGGTGGTAAAGGGGACGAGGAGGAGGCCTGAGGGGGAGCAGAGGATCCTGTTCAGCTCCACTCAGCAGCCTGATGATGAGCCTGCAGGAGAGGACTGTGTCTGCAGATTAGAGCCAGGAGATGAGACAGGGGCCTGGAAGGGGTTGAGGGGAGGGAGGGGGGGAGTTGCAGACCTGGGAATGCCAGCTGCCAGACAGTTCACCATGTGCAACACATGTCTCTCAGCACCTACTGTTCCACTATGCAAAGCCCCCTTCACCATTAAGATGACAGAACAGTTCACATCCTGCGCCGGGATGATAGATATGTCATATCTCTGAAAACCCTGTTTGTCTTCCACAGGTGTATGAGCTCTTTTATTCTCCCGGCAGACAGCGCACATGGCACTTTTCGACACTCTTTCCCTGATAGTGATTTGGCATGCAGACAGTATCAAAGGGGAGATCTTTCCCATGCAATTATGGCAGAAAATAAAGGTGATGAGGTGTGTCGCACAAAAGAAAGCAAGGGATCAAAAGGGCTGGAATGAAAGCTGATTACAATAAAGGGAGAAGCTTCCACCCACTGAATGCCACGATGTGAGTGAGTCAGTAGAGTCCGTAAATAAGCTGAAGTACTGAGTAGCTTCCTTATTTAAATGCTTTTATCTGTTTAGGTTCCCAGAGCCAAAGTTGACATCTTCAAATTAATTGTTTTGTCTAACCAACATACAATGATTTAAACCAAGAAAAGTATCAAATCCTCACATTTAAGAAGCGGGAATCGGATAATGTTTGCCATTTTTAAGCCCCGCTGGCAGAGCACAGTGGATGGATTGTCAGTTTGTCCACCCCTTTGGTCCAGACGGAAAAATCTCAGCAACTATTGGATGGATTACTTTAGGATGAATCCTAATGACTTTGGCGATCCCTTGATTTTTCCTCCAGCTCCACCACGAGGTTGACATTTGTGGATTTGGGTGAAATGTCTCCAAATATTGGATGGATTGCTATGAAATTTTGGTACAGACATTCAAGTTCCCCTCAGGGGGAATAATGATAAATATGATCTTCTGACTTTTCATCTAAAGCCACTAGCCAGTTAAAAATTTGATTCGCCCAATACTGAATGACCAAATACATGTGAGAGGAATGGCAGAAATAAAAAAGAAAATATAACACCCAAAAACTTAAGTAACTATGGTGTTGACAGGGTGCAGCATCAAAGTCAACAAGGCAAATTACTCTTATTATTGTATTTTGTGAACAAGATGTGCTTCTAACAGTGTTGCCGCTGGTTATGAACACTGATGGAGTCCGTCTCAGGAGATGGTGGGTCATTTGTCCTGGCTGTCAGAAATAGTGGGTAATTGGTAATGATTGGCCTCTCACAAAGCTGATTCTGTATTTTTCTTTTTTTTATTGCTAATAATGCATGATTGTTCTCTGTAATCCGCAGCACCATTTCTCTTTCATCTCCACGATGAGATAAAAAAAAGGAGATTTGTTGGCCAGGCAGCCCCATGCCATGCTTAGACGGCTCAACTCTCTCCAAGGGATTTATCCACAGTTGTTATGACTAATACTCTGTGGATTACAAGTTAGTGAGAGGTCACCTATCGCTTCTATTTCCTCCAAGCGAGACTCGTGGTGCTTGAGTTCGTTCCCTTGCCCCGACCTGAAAATGTACAAGTCGTCAAAGTGGTGAATGACAGGGCGTCGTCGACATGCAACTCTGGATCATTTGCCAAAGTCTGACTTGAAAGCTTTCTCCTTTCAACTGAACTCAAACTTGTCACTTTCTCTAATTCACAGTAGAAATCTGCAGCTGCTGAAATAATGAATTAGGTTGATGGACAGAATTATAACAGGCCGACTACCCAGCCGTCCAATGACACCCCGCTGCTCCCAAACGCTGCCAGTGATTTAGCACCTCACCCGGGCAAGATGAGGGAATTGAATTTATTCACTGGGAGGTGGCGGCTAGCACTGACTCATAGCCTTCATGCAGTGGAGCTTGTCCTAATTCATCAACAAGCATGTCCTCCCTAAAAGGGCAGAGGAAGTTCATAGTCAGCAAATAGTTACTTATTTATGAGGAAAGATTCAGAGATCTAAAACCCCTGTTAGGTGGCAACAAACTAGCCCAAAAAAACTGAATGATTTCAGTATGTGTTGCGTTAAAATCAATCTTGTGCCTGATTTTCTTTCTAAATTTGTTGTTTTTAAGGATTTATGAATGCTCAGGGTGTCAAAGTGGAGTGTCTGGCCTCTAGTAACCTGCTCAGCCCCCCTCTCAAAAATAGTAAAGTCCTTAAAGGGTTGATAGGTTTTCGACTGATGCTTAGCAACAGCATTCCTGTGCCTTAAGTAGCAGTAAGCCCCTCACTGCACCCTTTGATGTGGCTGTCAAGGCAGATTTATTTCCTCTTAACACATTGTCTTCTTGTCCACATACATAAAGGGATGAAAGAGAGTGATGTTTACACTTTTTTTTGTTGTAATTAAATTGTGTTGCTCATGATTTTTCAGGTGATGTGAGACATACATGTTGGCGGATCATAGGGGGAGGTCTGACAAAGCAGCTTAATTTGATCTTACCAGCTGACATTTGAAAACTGATGTCAGGCTCTTTTAAGGCCAACTTAATATCTATTGTTCATGATGACCGTGGAAATTGAGTTATAGGTAATGTTTACATTTTGTTGTTGTACTTTTGTTTTTGTTTGTTTAGGGAGCTAGCATACAAAACTGTGCAACTTTTCTTGTCTGAAAACAGAAAATAGAATATTTAATTCCCTTTCAGTCGTTGGTGGTTCAGCAGAGTTTTTGCTGTCATCAGATCTGACACTGACATCCCCACAGTCATCCTGTAAAGTAAATAATAGCTGTGCACATCACCTCACCTGAAGCGTTGTGTTTGCTATTGTCGTCAGTTCCGTATTTTCTCTACTTTTCAGATTATATATATATATATGTCAGCTAGATGGTAGCAAGTGTACTCACTCACTAGCTGACATATATATTTACAGGAACCTTAATACAATGCTACTCAGGGCCTCCGCTGTGTGCAAGACTTCTTGTAAAGCCACACTTGACGTCTGCTTGGCCTTCCTCCACGCAGCTCGTCTCCGGCGAGCTCTGACTAGCCCTCTGCGTGTTCTCATCGCTCTGCATATGGGAATCAGGCAGCTGGAGAAGTGCTTGTTCTTTGTGTTTTGTCAGACGGCCCGCTCTGTCCTCAGCCACATGTCTGTGGAAGAGATGTCGAGCGTGGCAAGACACCAGGAGTTTCCCTGAAGGGACCACATAGAATCAAACCTGTGTCCTCTTGTTTGACCGTTGGCTAAACGTGATTAGAGAATGAAGCAGCTCAGCCTTGACCGAAACAGTTTCGGGAATTGGTCAAAGCATCAGATGTAAACATGTTTAAGGGACCTTGATTAAAATGTTTATTGTCCCATATAAGGAACAAGGAACAGGAACATTAAGCTAACACACACAGCCCTTATAAAGTTGTTATTAGCGTGTTTATGCAACGGCATCATTCATTTGGAGTCATGTTGCTGTCCACCTGGTGAATGTAAGTTCAATAGTCACCCTTAGGAAATATATCTTCAGTTGTTCGATGTTCTCCATGCAGCTAGCTGCTAACTTTGTCTGTCAGTTGTTCGGTTGTGTAAACAGCTTTATTGCAGAGAGCTGAACCAAACCAGTAAATGTGCCGTAAAAAAAAACAATGAACTAAAAAAGACTAAAAATGTGAGTTTGTCCTTACCAGTTTCACATTACATACAGCCATTTGATGAAATATTGATGTTAAATTTGTTTGACATTTAAAGACACTCCTAAACCAACGCAGATCATTTTTCTGTTTCAGGGCTGCTCGCTTAAATTGTTCCAAATGATCCAATCACTTAACAATAAATGTTTCTGGGTATTATACCATCCTGAAGACACACAAAAACTTTTTCCACTTTTTATTTAATGCTAGTTGACTCTAGCAGCTAGGGGGTGGCTGTTAGGCGGGATGATTCAGGGAGGGCACAGCTGGACAGGGGCCCTGGGACATGCCAATACATATTTACTGAGTCAGAGCTGTTATTGAGCTGCTCTAGCAGAGCCCCTTCTACCAGCTTATTGACCAGGGTTAACAGGTTTTGCTCTGATCTTACAGATGGCTACGGAAACAATATCTACTACAGCACATGTTTAAACAAAGCATGTGTGTAGTGTTCGACTTCATTGAATCATAGTTTGTGGTTCAGGTCATCAGATACAGTTTGTTATTCACATCATCTTCTTCTGCTCCCAGGAGCCCCTTCAAGTTTGAAACACTATCACATATTTTACTGACAGACAATCTTTCCCCAAATCCAAGGCCTTGATGTATCACTGTGAGAATTTCTCCTCCTGCAGAAAAATGGTTTCTTCATTCTCTCTGATAATAACTTTGATCGCTGACAGCGAGTTGAGCCTGGCCTCCCGAATTTCTGTGAAATGTGAGGATGTGCTCTGTGCATGAGAAGTGAGAGAAATACATCTCTTTATTATGACATGAAAGAAGCAAGATAAAGACGAGATAGTAGGATGACACTGAGGTAACAGTTAAAAGTGAAGGTGTTGTTACAGTGGTTGGACGTGTGCATTTACAGCCCTGACAAGTGGCAACAAGTGAGTGACATTTTCATTCTCTCTTACTTAACGGAAGCACGTGGAGTTTTCTTCTGCAAGTGCATTGCTATATTTCTTTGGTGCTTTACTGCCACCAATTGTCCGTTGGCAGGTATGTGACACGATACATATTCTTGCCAGCGAAATAGCTTGAAAATGACGCTATGAGAGCCGTGACAGTGAACCAAAACAGTGAACCTGCAGGCCGGATAACCAAAACAGTGAGCTGAAAGTTGCTATAATGCTCCGTAGAGCTGCGGAGAACTGTATGTGATTCATAGTTAATACAAAACTATTGATTGGAAGTAGAAATGAAATGATGAACAGCAGAATCTTTCAGAGAAGCTAACAACCTTGAAATATCCTGCTTTTAGAAAAACTAAATTAATCTTTCCATTTTGAGTTTTTTAATTTATTCATGTTTTTTATTGGTGTGAAAACCTGTTTCCTTTGGCTCCTCAGCGGAGGTTTAACTCAGCAGAGAGTGCTGCTCTGCCACTGAGAAATGTTTGCTTAACTAAAACTTCAATCTGTGATGATTCACTGCTTAATCTCCGAAGGGACGACAGCAGCAGAAGACAATCTTGTATCTTTCAGTATGATACTTTGGTAAACAACATGCCTCAGCTCAGCGGGACTGTCTTCACAGCAGGGCTTTGTTGTAGACCTCAGCATAATAAAAGCTCTTGTTTGGAGATGTGAACGCCTAGTTTTCAGTTTGGACATCCCCAGTAATTTCTCACCACTAACAAAGCTGCCTGCTGCCTTCTGTGCTGAGTGGAGCCTGAGATTTAGATCTAAAGGCCTTATTTGAAAGTGCTGGTCATGCATGCAAACAAGGGGGTGCTATGAAACCATGTCCTTTGTCTGACACACAATAGCATTTCAACCACTGGGGAACAGCTTGGATCTCCATAGAACTGGCATTACTTTCATGTCAAGTGACACCGAAGGCAATAGAGTGACCAACTTCTCAAAAAAAGCCTCCACACATTCAGCTCTTACACTCTCCCTTTCTCTCCTTTGGTCTTTCAGAATTGCTGGATTGGGACATTATTTCATATTCTTTTAAAGTGGTGCCAAGCTATTCTCACAGCAGCAGCTTTGATCAGGACTATGATTTGTAGAGTATATGCTAACGGCTAAGACTTGACTGGTGGAGCTCACCCCAGTAGCTGGCTACAGTAATCACATGCGTTTAACACAACAAGACAAACAAAAGTGGAATACTGTTTCTGTTTTTTCTGTGTTTATATAATTCCCCTTCATGACTTCATGAAGCAACTACTGGCTTTTTATTATACGACGACATAAGATACATTCAGAACATCACAGCATGCCACATGAAAAGCAGTTTGTTTTGACACGTCAACTCAAACATGTTGGCTTTTTCACTTTGATATAACGCCCTGACTTCGATTTCATTCAGTTTCCAGGTGTAGTGGTGTGCTTTTCTATCTGTTTCTGATTTTAAATACCCCATGCTAAGAGCTAATTGACCCGCACACAAAAAGGAAATATTAAAGCTGCAACTGAATATTATTCATTAATATGTTGATTACTTTTTCAATTGATCCATTAATAATATAGCGAAAAATTACAATTTCTTGGCCAATCAACAGTCCCAAACTCAATTTCAATTTTGTGTTCAGCCCACTAAGGTTGTAACAAAGATAAAGGGCTAGCTTCAGGTTTTTTCTCCTCAGTATTGTCCTACATGAATAGTGCCGTCTCCTAATTAGAGTGATGGGCCGCTGAGGGAGAACACAGGAAAGATTAGAGAGAGAGAAACAGACAGAAACACAGAAAGGTAGATAGAGAAAAAAGTTGAGAGGGAACTCAACTGTGGGGTTTGAGGTGGGAGGGGTCACGTTGTTTGATCAGCAGACAGGGGGAGGGGGTTGAAAAGCCCTTGATGCTGATAGTGGGCCACGGTTTAAACCCCTGGAGTGATTGACACCTCCGCCACTCCACTGTGGGCCGAGTGAGGGGAGGGGGTGGTTGCATACAGAGTGGCCTGTTCCTGGCTTTACATTTGCATCCTCTGCCTGTGGGTGGTTGTGTTAATAATATGGCAACTGGGAAGATTAATTGTGGACAAGCAGCAGGATTACGAGGGTCTTTGTGGGAGCAAAGGGAGCACTGGGTGGGAAAGGCCTGTGATCTGTGAGGCTGAGAGGAAATTAGTCAGGGCAGGCTGGAGCTGCCTTTTAACAGCGTACCTAAGGAAATGAAAGCCTTGTGCAAAGAGGATATTGAAATAAGTAGGCAGAAAATTGTTAACATTCTTGAGAGGCTAATATTGTTAATATTCGTTGTGCTAATGTGAACGCACAAAGAAGACAAAAACATTGAGAAGGGGAAAAAAATTATCTTAAATTAACTTAAGGACTTACTAAAGAAGACACCAACAGAGTCAAATATGTTACATTTATTTTCTTAGATTAGAAAACATAATGTGGCTCCTCTCACATTATCAACACCAAACTGCGGAAATTAGGCTCAGTTCCTGTCTAGTAGCCAATTAAGAAAAATAACAACACAACAAAGGTGGCTTCAGTCCCCTGCAGCTGTGTTTCCTTTCCTACTGAAGAAAGACATGAAGGAGCAGGGCAGGAGTCTCATGCCACCTGTTGGATTGTCCTCACATAGCAGCACAAAACTCAGACAGGTACTCATCTGCTTCCTGACCCTCATCTGACCCTGTCCTCGCCACATTTTGTTCAAAACTCATGATTTGTTTCATGCTAATCTAGTGCTTTGCATGCACTACTTTCCCATAATAGACAGTCCAAAGAGAGCATCTTTTTTAATAGGTTTTAAGGGACTCATGTATTTTAGCAGTATCAAGATAACTGTGTGCTGTTAGAGGAGCACGGAGCCCGTAATGGCACAAACAACGATGTCACAGCTTCAAAGAGCCTTACAATTGTCACTGCACGCGAGAAATCTCACTTTGCAACCTTCTTGCCTTCATCGATGTTTGGCTGCTTCACTCAGGGCTTTCCCATCAGTAATCATTAAAAGTAAAAATAGGCAAGCATCTGGACACTCAGGCCTCTTAATTAAAATACTGGTGTTTTTCCAATATAAGAGAAATCATGAAAAATGGCCTGTCATGGTGAGTTTCTGAAACCAGATGACAAAGCTGGACGGCTGGCGGGGGAGTTTCCAAACAGAAACACCAGGCTTAATAGTTGTTAATTAAATCTAATTGTTCAAAACAAAACGTGAACGAAAAAACATGACGCTCAAACAGCACAACTGAAACGTTGGGTAATTTAAAGGCAGATTGCTATTACCTGCTTATTCTTGATTAATTTCAGACATATTGAGCAATCTCCAGTCAGGAAAATGATCTACAGCTTAATTCGCTTTCACTCCAAGTGTGCTCAATGAGGGAAAAACAACTTACACAGAAACAAATGCGCCATTTAATAACAGTATACTGGGCACGGGGGCATGCAAACTCATGTGATGTCGCAGTGTATTCCAGTCCACCTATGAGCATTACCAGACTTCCAGCATCACTCGCCAGTATCTGGAAAGATATACAGTTGCAAATGTGTGTGTGACATGATGTGCTTTGAAATAAATTCCTAATACGCTGAGCCTTTGTGATTTGTGGTCTCAGAGCTCAGCATCTGAGATGTAGTCTTGTATTTCAAGTATGTTTTTAGTTGTGCCAAGATGTTGCACCACTCATTATTTTCCTTGGATTTCTGAAGCACCATCGTTTATCAGGGAGATTTATTGGCAGATGGACTTCCAGATGTTTTGAGTATCTTTTGCAGCGAGAGAGTGAGAGAGAGAGAATGTTTTAAAAGTTAGACCAGTGCTCTAGACATTTTTATTTTTGAAGAAAAAAAATAGGCACTGGATTCGATTTGAATAAGCAATGTGTTATTCAGATACTTTGTCCTAATTAAGCTAAATCCAAAAACTTCGGTTGATGTTTCACAGCGTCTTCACCAGCACTCTGTTGTAAAGAAAGCAGCTGTATTATCTTGACAGAAAGCAAGGGGACTGTAAACTCTTACACAGAGACAAAATGAAAAGCTTTCTTTGTGTTTTAAAGGGTCAGCTCATCCAAATAACAAAAACAAACAAACATATTCTAAAAAATGGTTATGGTTACAGCTACGGGTGTATAGCCACGCTGAGAGCTATGGTTTTATATGTGCCCCGGTTTTGAGATCTCAGCTACTTGGGCTTCTGCTGTAACCCCAATACAATGGAGGCGAGTGGCAATTTTTGGAGACTGTTCTCCCTAGAAAAATGTCAACATCAGTCTTCATACGGAGGAGGTCAGGGTGGATGGATGGGTCAACAAAACATCAGACTTTAAACAACAAAACAAAACATTGGAAACCACAGTTTGTTTCCAGCCGACAGTCAATCTTTTACAGAACCTTAACTAAGTACTTATTTTAACCCTACCCTAACTGCAATCTTTCCCTGAACCTAACCAAGTTGTTTTTGTGTCTAAACCTAACCAAACCTTAACCATAGCATTGTCACATCATAACACTGATTTATTTTTCAATAGTGATTTGGAAAGCACAGACTAATTACATCGTCCGAATGACAGAGGCGTCAGATCAGTGTGTCATGTGTCGCTCTTAAGGCACGGACAATCTTGTGGATTTCTTGTGTTGTTCAAAGCATTGAAAAAGTCAACTCCATCTTCATGTCAAAGTGATCTGGATAATCCACAACTGAAACTGTCAACAGTTTTCATTAGGAATTATGTCCTACCAATAAATACGAAAACTGTGGAAACTGTCCAAAGAGAGTAAAGGGGATGATGCTCGAATTCAATCTTTTGAGGCTTGAAGCACTGAAAATGAAATCCCATTCACTACATTAGTCGTGTAAGACTTCATATGGCTAGATAAAAACTTTTTTTAAAAGGTGTATCTTGTTTGACATTTCACTGAGATACTCAACTGAGTCACGAGGGTTACAGCCTACTGACTGCCACATCGTACATTATGCAGATTTAACTCCTCAAATTAACCTTAAAGTCAGCTCTTTGAAATTATCATAATTTTTTTTCCATTTCAGTACATTTCCATTAGTGCTCAGATGACAGCTATTTAAGAAGCAGGAAGTTAAATAGTACTGGACTACAGTAATAGAGTCGAGACCAGTTGTAAAAATAGTCATATTCATGGGAATAAGTGAATGCATATTATATTAATAGACCTCTGAAGCGATGAATCACTACAAATGAGTTGGGGAAAAACCATCTTTGTGCCCGACACTATTAAACTAAAGTTAACATCTGACCTCTGGGTCTGCTCACAGCTCCTCGATGTAGCACTGATCCCGACCCCTGTGATGAGATTATAAAGCTGCAGGACGAGAGCTAGAAGAGAGCAGATGTACAGCACCACTTGACTTAGTTATTTTCTGTGAGGTTGATTTGATTTTTCAATGACTGATTCAACTTTGCGAGAGACAGCTTTAAGAAATAATGCATCACTGTTTGGAGGTAAATGGCTGCTTTGAAGGAGGCAGCACAAGGATTTAAGTCATTTAAGAAGGAGAACAGAAACAGTTGTTTGTGTCTGGCGATACTGAAATAACCTTGGGAGTGGAGATAAGAAGCCATGGGGCCACTTTTGTTGTCACTAACGAAATGTGACATTTGGGCATTAGAGCTGTTTCAAGTCAGCGTGCATAAGAAATTTGTATTTGAACAACTGGCTCTTTCCATCTCGTGCCTCGTGAACAAGCAGGAACAGGTTTGGCCTGGTGCTTATAGTGGATGTATCCATAAATTATCATCAGAGAGCTGGCTGCTGTTATTGTACGGCTTCACCCTCTTCGCATTGAGTTTCAGCTCATGTTCCTCTCCTCTCTCCCCTCATATCTCAGCTGCGACTTTGTCATGCAGCCAAGCACGTAATATGCTCTGAGCTCTGTATCATGTCCAATTATAATTAGCTTTGTCAGGCCTGAGCCCTACAACCCTCATGCAGATAATATGATAATATGTCTTCATAACCAAGTGACCTTACATGTGCAATATTTCTCTCCTTCTTAAGATTGCGTGTCAATAAAGTAATGGAGTCTGGGAGGCAGCGGCGGGGGAAGATTTAGATGATTGGGCTCTCAGGTGCAGTGATGTATAGCCGTTATTATTCTACCTGTCGGAGTTGTATACACAGCTGGGCGCAGCATGGCCAGGGAGAGAGCCGGGCTTTCAAGGGAGGCCTCAGTTAATAAGCCTTTAATCCTTCGTTAAAGCTCGCCGCCGAGGGACACTTTCTCATTTTCATTCTGTACATAGAGATTTTGAGCTGAAATAACGAGTTATATTATGAAAGGGCAGCAGTGTTCATAGATGTGATATCAATGAGTCCCATTGATTATTTTGGATGTCAATAGTGCAGCAACTGGTGCAGAAAAGTGAGTCAATTAATTAGTCAATTGACTGAGAATTTGATTGACAACATTTAATTATCTGATTTTTAAGGTGCTTTTTAGCATCTGTTGAACAACATAATAGGCATTGTTCCTGAAGAATACATGAACAATTTTGATAATGAATTAATTGTTTAAGTCATTTATAAATCCAAAGTGCCAAACATTCACTCTCTCCAGCTTTGCTTTTATCTGTTTTATATCGCTGTAAATTCTATATTTTTGGACCGTTGATTGAGAAAAACAAGCAATTTGAGGACATCAATTTGGGCTTTGGGAACTTCTGATGTGCATTTTCTTTCTCATTTTATACATTAAATCAAACAATTTATCCAAACAAATAGCCAGTAGCGTAATCAGTAATGACAACAATCATTCGTAGCAGCCGTAAAGCTTTAAAATGTCATACTGGTGAGCTTGTCTTTGTCATGAGCAGTTTGCACTGAGGATTTGCCTTCAGCTCACGGGCACAAACGTGTGCAGCCATGCAGACGCTTTGTGTTTCAGTTAGTAGCAGAGGTCAGCTGAAACACCTAACACATTGACATATATGTAATAGCTGTAAGATTCCCATGCGCTGTTGCATCTCAACCCTGCTGTTCTCACCCCGTGTTTGATAGAAACAACCGGACAAGAGCGGCTCTTTTAGAGAAAGACGGCAGTGGATTCCTGACAGGCCAAGGTTTCACTAACACTGACGCAACGTAATGAGGGAGCCAGAGGTGAGGCCTATCCCGGCACGTCTGTGTGGATTTCCCTGAGTGATTGATGTGTTCCAGTCAAATGAAGCAGTGGGCTGAGTGATATGACACTTGTCTCGCTGTGACACGCGTGTTCGCAGCTAACGGTTATTGGTGTTGATGGGCCCCACTCCACTCAGCCAGCCAGGCACAGTTATTTTGATCCCTTGTTCTTTTATTTCTGTCCCCCCTCTTCCCTGTTTTCTGTCTCCTTGCCACATCAAATCAGAGTTTAGAGATGGAGGCATGGCCGCAGGTACTTGCTTATTAAGCATCAGGCGCTGAGACGAGATGAAAGTAATAATGGAGGACCAGACAGCCGGGTGGGCACCTAACATCTCAGGTAGGAAGTGACATTTGGGATTTTTCTGGTGAAAGGAACCCATGGCAGAGCTTATGTGGCTTCAAAATGCATAACTGTCTCTGGTGTCAAATTGTCAGATAGAAGTCAGTCCCTTATTTTTATTAAGCAATGGGTTTTGGTTTTTCTCTCAGAACATTTCAGCTTTTAATGTGTGAGAAAGCTGCATTTTCAGGGTTCTGTATTGTGCTACAAACTAGGCATGCCGAAAATGATTATTTTAAAAGTTAAAAATCCAATAGAGCTTTATCAGTGAATTGATTTATTTTGTAATTCTGTGCAAGAACTGCTGTTGAAATGAGTTTAAAGGCGTCTTTCCAGGCTGTTATCTTGCTGTCGTGACTCAAAACATTTCCAACATCAGATGCCCTTTCTTTCATTCCAGCAGCCATGAATCAAACACTGATACACTCTAATGGTAATTACTAATAATTGGATTAAAGTGATTCCCAGATTGATCGGCATCTGATTCTGAAATTACTGTTGCTTTAGCGAGAGCTGCTGTGTAACGTCTGGGAACCCTCAAGTCCTCCTTTTTTTTTTTATATCCCTGGTAGATGGTAGATGTGGGCGACAGTTCCAGTGGTCACAAGATGGTCGCCATCAAACACTCTCTGCTTCTGCTCTCTGTGACAGCTCTCATTATTGGAGGCCACCGAATAGTTACCAACTGATAAAAGCATATCACACCACGGAGGAAATTGAATTCTGGAGGACATAAATTCTGACTGCGAGAGCTCATAGTCAGAAGCTAATTTAAGGAAGATTAAATTAATTTCGATGACATCCATTCTATCTTGACGAAGTCGGTACATAACATAATGTAGCTCTGTTGCCTTGAGATAAGAGGATAGTCATTTTAGACTGGGCACAGCAGTAGCTGAGGATCAAGCCCTAATCCCATTGCTGCAACCTTTTTTACAGAACATCATGGAGGATACAGAGTGTCTGACAACCATTATTCAGTAAGGGGATTTTAAAAGTCTTTCAGTTTAGTGTGATAATTTAATTGACTGCTGACCCAAAGCCTCAGGACACAACTTGCCTTCATACACAGCCAGCTCAGTTTTCATGTTCACAGTCATTTTTCTTAATTCCTATTTTGTCTCTAGATGGCAAATTTATTATTTTTCAAGAAATCAAGTCATGCAATATCGCTCTAGCTGAGGCCTCAGCTTTTGCATCATACAGCACATCCACCACTTCTTAAAAAAATATTAATGAGTTATGAACAAGTTGAATTCATTATATTCAGTTCATGAGTTGCATGTTTGGTTTGAAGCTGCTTTAATTGATTTATATGCCACTTGAGGCAGAAAACATTCCACAACAAGCTGACAGATACACAGCCCTCATGTATTATCACCTAACAGAGAGCTGAAGTCCTGACTTCACGTCCTGGCTGGCCTCTGATCCACCAGCCTCTGATCCACCAGCTTCTGTAACTCAATGGAATCTCTCATTCAGCATTTCTTTAATCTGTCTTTCTGAAAAAACAAAGCGTGTTCCTGAGATTTACGTCCATATTCCAGAATAATAATTGCTCCCACCCCCTCCCCCCTAATTGCTGTTAGAACTTGAAACCATTTTCATTTTAACAAAACGAAACCATTACTTTGTTAGCATACAAAAAACTAGAGCTTACATTATAATATACAGACCCCATGGATTCACCTCATTCCATTGGTGGCATTTAAGCTGCGGTGGAGTTTAAGGCCGCTAAAGACAGAAATATTACATATATAACTCTTTTTTTTTTAAATTAGCATCCTTATCTACACATCTAGAGTAAACCACACAACATGTTGTTGGGTTAGGTTATGTTCTAAGGCTAGTAGTAATTTGCGTTGATGTAACTGGAATTTTGAATGAGGTTTTTGGAACCGAGCCCAAAAGTTCCTGTCTCACCTCAGTTTTCTATAAAGCTACGTATGTTAGCACATGTTAGCAAACAGTTGCCAACTTACACATCCAGCAGACAGGTAGCAACATTATCATTCATTTGAAGTCATGTTTGGGTCCACCTGACAAATGTGAGTCCAATATTCACTCTATTTTTCACAGTAGCTCGGTTTTGGTCTCCACTTGGAAAATGTCCCCATCTCTTAAGCTGCTAGATGTTTGACGAACTTCACCAGGTAGCTGCTAGCTTTGCCTGTTTAGTGCTGGGCAGGGAGCGTACAGTGGGCTTATCAGAGTTTGTCTCCTAAACAGCCGCCTGCCAGATGGAAACAAGGATAATGGGAGTGGTGGACCATAACAATGAGCTAAAAGAGCGTAAAGTTTGGGTAATAATCCGTTGTAGGTTTGTCACTGTGAGGGACCCCTTTCACATTACACATAGTCATTTGGTGCATATGTTAATATACAAAAAATCATCAGTGGAGCTTTAAGTAGTTTATCTATACTTTAATAATAGATAGATCCCATTTTCTTCATGCTGGAGAACGCCATTACATATCTTTAATTCCAAACTTCAAACATAATCATCATCAGTTTTGCACTGAATCTTCTTTACAACATGAAATGTATTGTATATTACTGTTCGTAGCATGTAGTTTGCCTTCCACTCTGAAAAATGACCTTTTCTCTCAAGACAGAGTCCTTATGGTTGAGCTGTCTAAATGGCTAATGAATTACACATGAACATTGACGCAAATTAATCTCCCAGAAGTCCCTGGGTAATATGGCAACCATTTAAAACTTTAATCAATAACACTGAAGTTGAAAGCGTGCAGGCGCTGTACTTGTTTGGTCACAATAAACAGAATGCAGACTGCAGCCTCCTCTAAATCATGGTGACAAGCACAGTCATGCTAAATCACTGGAAGTGAAAAATAAATGTCTGCATAACTTTATCAGCGGTGCCTCCATGTTTCCTTTGGGAGCAGGAGGATATCAGCCAAAACAACAGTGGAAATGAATGATTTAGAATCTAAACTAATACTTCAGTCCACTCATATTGGTTGTTTTGGGTAATCTATGATGAAATATGCACTGTAGCCTGTATAAATATTGAGCAGGCCGAAGTAACATTTCATCAAGTATTACACGCCCTAGTTCATTTGAACGTCAGTCAGTTTAACTTTGCATTTTAACTCTCCATGACATATTTTATTGAATGTAAACAGTTTTTTCAGCCCCAATAAATTCACCACCGTTGTGTAACAGCGAGGTTTCCATTAAATTTCAGTCAAATAATGGACTTTTGTCATTATTCAAACGACATGAATGAATAACACATTGAAACATTAAAAATTATTTTACAATATAAATCTTTTAGAATTATGGCTGAATACTGATATTTATCATTGAAGATGACAAAATATTCTAAACAATTTTAGCTAAATCATCTCACAATTCTTTTGTACTGTATGGTTTGGTAAGCTCTACATTGCTGAAGCTGTCAGTGATGGGAAAAAAAAGTGTAATTATGTTATTAATAGATTTCTGCACACTATTAAAAGTCCTTGTTGATTGTTCTGTTTAACTCTGTGAAAGAGAAGAACCCACATAGACAGCGGACAGCTAGCCTCAACATTAAGTGTCACATCCTTTGGCTGTGTCACCCCTTGGCACGATAATGACCCTGAAAGGCTAAAAGCTTATCGCAGTATAAAAGTGTTCATTAAATTCACTCTGATTTCCTCTTCCTGACACATTGGCAGGGCTTGTTTAGATATCTTTGTTGTTTCTTCCATGAGGTAATGGATAATACATCTGATCTACCTGTGTATGAGTTCATCGTGCCTCATATTTCAGGGTTTTATTAAAATGTGTTTTTATTTGCTCTCGTCGACCAACATACTGTATATATGTAGTGCCCAAATTGCTTCCATACTTTCATGCTAATGCCTCTTTAATTGTCTGCAGATGCTCCTGAATGTCAGATGTGAGCTTTTTTTCTTCTCTCACACTGACACAATAACATTTTCTTACCCTCCTCCTCATCTTCCTTGTTCTCATAAATTTGGCCCTGATCCTCCTCTCCACCTCAGACAGATGATGTGTAGATGCAAGCTCTGCGTTTCTCTCATCCGTCTCTTCCTCCCACTATCCCTTTCCTGCACTCCATCTTTCAGAACTGTAACCTACAGTCGC
Source organism: Enoplosus armatus (assembly GCF_043641665.1). Taxonomy (NCBI): domain Eukaryota; kingdom Metazoa; phylum Chordata; class Actinopteri; order Centrarchiformes; family Enoplosidae; genus Enoplosus; species Enoplosus armatus. Next base: position 7,988,111 of record NC_092199.1, on the reverse strand, counting down.
CAGCTGTGCGGGGAGCCCCAGAGTGTATTTACGGCGAGCTGCACTTTATCACACACAGCCGCACAGCTGCCAACTTTACTCGGAGCGTACTCCAGCCTCCCTGCCTCTGGCCATGTTTTTTTTTTTTGGTGCCGGTGAGATCCTGCACTGCTGCTGCATGCTTCTTTCTCCCCAGCTGCTGCCCTGCTGGAGAAGGTGGGGTGAACTGTTAATGGCCTGTATGGTACAAACAGCGGTGCCCGCCACTGGCTGCCACTGGGCAGGCTTACAGCACACCGTCCAGTAAAAACACGAAACTAAAACAAACAGCACCATTCAGAGTCATACGGGGTTTAACAGTGCTCTTTTTGTCTTCCCACTCCTGCAAAAGCAATGATGTATTGATTGTTGGTGCTTCTCTCTGCTGGCCTCTCGCTGATATTTTGATACAGCATTTAAATATCTCCCCCATGTTTGGCCCCATAACAGCATAAATCTGTCCAGAGACTGCAGGGGGCCTGGTGATGAGCTGCCTCCTTTCCCGCCGACCTCTTGTCCCCAGGCGGACAGAATGGAATACACCCCCCCCCTCTCTCCCTTATAGGGTCCCCAGTGTCCTCGCAGCCTATCAGGACGGAGAGATCTCCACCCCCTCCCCCCTTTTAGCATATCAGGAGCCGTACATCTTCCGCTGGTGCAGAGCTTTATGCAAGGTGACAGCTCCTCACACTTCAGTGTTCGGATCACCTCAAGTAGCTCAGATATCGGAAAAAATGAGCACACTTCCCACCGCGGTGACCAAATGTAGATTGACTGAGGGTATCCGCAGGCCGCGGCGCCCCTATCCTCCTGTCCTGACAGAACAGGCCTGCTGGTAACTCTCTACATAAGAGAGAGCGGAGTCTGGAGACACATCAGAGGGGAAAGCTGGCTACAGACAGAAGAGAGGGGGAGGGCGGGAGGTGGTGGTGGTGTTGGAGGGGAGCGAACACTTTGAAGCCATTGGAGGTGATGTCAAGTTTGCTTAGACTCAAGGATGGTGTTTGAATATGCTGGCCACTAATATGGCACCAGTATCTCTGTCCTCATCTCTGTTTTCTGTCACTATGTACAATCTGGGCTCGTCTCCTCGGCTCCTGACAATGTCCTTTCACATCATGTTATTGCACACTCGGAGCTGCAGTCAGCAAGCCGTCACTCAGCTTCTTTGTCTGAAAGTCAAGCCCGTTTTTGCCGTTAATGCACTCGGTGCCTGTATAAAAGTGACAGGGGAAAACGCTATCTGCTCTCCCATCAGGAAATCATTGGCAGTGGAACTGGAATATCACTCACCGCTCGCCTTATTTACACCAGGATGTATCTACATTCTACAGGATCTGACAAGTGGCATTTTGTGTGCAGAGTGCAAAACACAACCTAACCTGCTGCCCTGGAGGTCTCTTCATGCACAAGAATCCAGGCCTTTTTCCAAATATCTATAATGTATACATCAGCGCAACACACCCATATAATTTTCCTGCCCTGGGCAAAAACGCACTCATCCACCAATTTTTCCTGAGCATGTAAATATATTTTATTCCCCCTGGGTTTGTTGTTTTTGGCGTGTTTGTGTAAGGTCAGCTCACCCTGAAACCTCGCTGGAAAGAAGCCTAAAAATAATACCACATTTTAACATTTCTTCTAATTACAAAGTTTATGTTAAAGTCATGGCTCAGCAGCACACTCTGTTCAGCCAGTGATCCCTTTAAAGAGTACTCAATCTGTCTGTCTAGACATTGTCCTGAGGCGGAAACATATTTTGAAGGTCAGACTCGAAAAATTGTTCATATCCTGTCTTTTTGTAATGTTAAACAGAGCAGCTCTAGATCACTGCTAATGGATTTCTTTCATATATCGGATTCTGATTTGTGTAGTAAAATGTGATTTTCCAAAAAACATCCTTGCTTTTGCCTCACGCAATATACACCGTGCTTTAGCAAAAAGGTTGGGTATTCATTTGTTAAATTCCCACCATTTATGAGTTAAATCAGTCAGTTGTTCGCAGAGGATAAAATCAGACATCACTTTATGGCCACAGAGCAATCAGACACAGCCCTCCAGTGTCTTCAGCTGACTCTTCTGGCCCTGTCAAATCCTCCTTCAATCTGGGAGTCTGAGCAGTCGCGTGGAGGTTGACATGATTGCCTTTAAGCAGGCCCTCTTAGCCAGTGACACACAGCTGCAGCCAGGCACCTCCTCTGACAGTAAGAGCACCATGATGGATTGCCTTGCCAAAACTGCTGATCAAAGAAGGCCAAAGTTCAGATGTGTGTCTGGCTGCCCTGGGTATGTACAACCACCAGAGATGGCTTTTCCTCAAACATCCGAGCGTAAGGCTGAATTTTTATCTCTCTGATAGCTGCCTGATTTGAGCTGCAGACTAATTATGTCATTAATTATTGGGAATTTATGAAAAAGATAGAAATGCTTGTGCCAAGAATATTTGAGTTTATCGATCCAGAGGGTTCAACTGAGCCTCAGAATCATAATAAAGTACAAGCTTCATACTTGACACTATGCCAATATTGCAGCAGATACTGCTTACTCTTTGACCAGTATTCATACGCACCATTACTACACATAAAGTGCCATCTTTGGGCTGCAGAAGCGCTCTGCTGAAAAGAGCAGACATTTAAAAGTTTCTGACATGTGTCGCGCGACCATTGAGACACTGCCACTGATGTAGGTGGAGCTGACAGCGTCCCAGCCATTGAAGATGGCTCTGGGACATACCAAGTTTGGTATGTGTCAGCTCTCATTGTTGTCAGGATGCATCCTAAGTGAAGTCGGAATATGTAAACAGCATCATTAAAAAGGGAATTCATATGAAACATTTTGGGGAGGAGTGACGGGAAAATTCTTTTTGATGTTTGTTCTCGCTCTCTTCAAAACACTTAAGTAGGTGAAATTATCCAGATACTGTAAACCATTTAAAGAATAGAATATATTATCCAGTGTGCGTCTTTTGGAGTGTATTTACTCTTTATGTATTTGAGTGACAGAGTAAGTGTTCTGACCACTGTTCCAAACGGCCACAGACATCACGTCATGGAGAGGGGGGAGGTGTGATATCATTTAAATATGGGGATAACAGTTCAAAGTTCACACCCTGCCCCCTTTCTCCCTTCTGCACCGCTGGCCAATCGCTGCATGAAGTGGGCATGAACGCCGGATTGTCGGTTTTGGAAAAGTTACAGAAATTGTCTGACACAACATGACAACTCCATGTTCAATCCTATGTCGGAAAGGTGTGGCGAGGGGGCTTTCCGAAGCCGTTCGATCATCCCACAAGCAGTTCTGATGAAGCATAGTGGCGCTTTATGGATAAATAAGTGTAGATTCAAATGACCTAACAAGAGCAATTTCACAATTTGGGGCTTGAATTCTTTAACATAACTCCATTGAGGAGGAAATGAAGCAGAGTGAAGCGTCCCTATCGTAAGATCCTGGCTGGAGTGGGAGACTTTTGCGGTTGAGGTGACTAAGGAGTCTTATTTCTGGGCCAGATTCACATTAGTGACATTTATCATTGAGAGGGAAGATGGTATAATTAGCTTGTCAGTCTACTTTAGGCTGAGCTGGCGCTCTTTGTGAAGAAGAATGGACTGCAAGCCCAAGGAGCTGACAGCCAGTCGATAATGTGGCAATTAATGTCATAAATAATTCTGAAGCCAATTATATTAAAATGGACCTCACCCTCTAAAACATCACTTTATTTCCTATCATTTTATGATGTGTTCGGTATCAAACAGCAGGGGCAGATTTTCTCCTTTATTTCTACATATGGCCGACATATGGTGAAGCCATAATGTGAGGCATAAAAATCAGAAGGGCCATGCAGGAGATTTATTTGTTGATTTAGTTTGCTTTTGACTTATGAACATCTTCCTTATTGCTGAAGCATCACCTGCGGTAAAAGGCAAATACAAAGTGTAAAACCACTTTTAATCAAAATTATATTGGGGACATGTTGCTAGCTGTGTAAAATGTTTTCAGCTCTTAAAGAATGTGAGTAATTTAATGGCAGTTGTGGTTAAATATATCAAATGCTCCTTCTGGCCTTGGGAGGGTCAAGCCCAGTGTGATATATAGAGAAGACTGTGATGGCTGAAGGTCGTGTCAGCTTCTTCTGCATAATGCATGAATCCTGTAACTCTCTCTGACTCCAATCTTCTGAACCTGAACCTTGGGATGAAAATTTTACTAAGTAAATCAGCGAGCATGCTGGCATTTCTATTAACCTCCAGTGTGGAACTGACAGAAACATGAATCACGGTAAATAATATCTTGCAAATTGTAAATCATGTTTACAACTCGGGCTGAGAAGTGATGTTATGGGATACTGCCATCTGTTTGCTGTTGTTACTGCTAATTTCTTTGCACAGAAGCAGAAGAGAGGGTGTTTTTAATGTGCAAAATTCCAATTTAGCATAACAAATATGGGAAAACACTGATTGCTGATGCTGAACTAAATTACATTCACCGCAAGCATTTATTTCTTAAACCAACCCACAAAAATGTATTCAACATTTTGTGTTTTATTAAAACATTTGCACTTAACAACATCTACAGATGGTATTTTATTCTATATTATATTACAGAAGCAATATTCTATTATTATACAGGTTATATTTTGTGGTATTTACCACTTCAAACATGAAAATAGCCAAGAGCTTTGATTTATGCATGCATGGAGTGAAACAAAAGAAAGGGAAATGTTGACCTTTACAGGGAACATAAAGGGTCAGCACGGCAACTGTGCCTTACAGGCAAATTGCCTCCCAGTGCCGGCGATCTGTCCTTACGACACGGATGAAATTCTTATCTTTTGCCATTTGTTTTCTGTTTCCCTAGTAGACATGTGGACAGGCACTATGTTTCTGTCTGTGTTCAGGTCACCTCGCAGCAAATATAAAAAAAACAACAAGAAACAGAAACAAATGAAGCCGTAGTGATGGAAATGTTAGCAGCAAAGTTTTCCTCAATTTAAATCAGATTCAGAGAAATATTCAAATATCAGCGCTGAGAATCTTTACTTTGTCTCAGACACTGCGTGCAAGCCTACAAGCTCTCCTGCCCTCTTTCATTTCTGTATCAAAGGGTAAACTAATGCAAAATGTATATGGCCCTTGGCACAAAAGATGGTGGTGCGGCTCGGTACAGGAAGATCTGTGTGCTAAAAGCTTGAAACATCTGTGTAAACACATGGCCTTTTTCCAACCATGTAGACAATGTTCTCATAGCCTTAAGATAGATGTCCAAGGCAATATACCTTGCCCCGGGGCCATGCTGGAATGGCTTTGAACATCTGAAAAACCTTGAGCTGCAAGTAATATCCACTTTCAATATCCAGTTTGACAGCAAAGCATAGAAGGATTCAACCTATGGCTTTTATTTGACTCTTAGTTTTAATGATGCAGTGATATTTTATGGGTTTTTTTGCCAGATTATTTTCAAGTTTAAGGGATTTTTTATATAATAGTGTTTGGAAAGGCAGAGGCAAACAGAACAAAAAAGAGAGGACTTGCTGCCTTTGTTGATGTTCTTTAATTCTGTTAATAGCCCAAGGTAAAGATTTATCTGCTCTTGTCAATTTACCTCAGCCTCAATATAAAGCACCAAGGTCACTTTTTCCTTGCCTGGCCCACAGGATTAAATTGTCATGTCACTCTAATAGGCAGCACAGGGAATCATTAGTCCAGCTCAGCTGCCTGACTGATAGGCATTTCAGTCCAATCATGGGAGTGTGCCGCCACAGGCCAGCCAGTATTGACACTGTGTCAGGACTGAGAGGGGACGCCTTAATCAGCGAGGACACTCTCAACATTGATTTGACAAGCTGCCGTAATGACCCCCTTGTTTTGGTAAAGGATCACTGTTTATCCAGGCTGGCATTGATGCACTTGGAGTGCTGCATTGTCATGGAAACTATTATCACCAGCCAAGTCTGTGCAGCTGGACAAGAGTTGTGTTCCAAGGGGACCATGGATTTGTGTGTGTGTGTGTGTGTGTGTGTGTGTGTGTGTGTGTGTGTGTGTGTGTGTGTATATACATGCACAGCCCAGTGTGATTTGTAACTACATGTAAGAACTGCAGTTTGCTACCTTTAGTTATTTCTTGGAGGCAGAACATTACAGTTTTTCAGAACACATGTTAGCTAACAGATACATTTTAACTCGTATATCTTCAGGATTTAACTTAAACGATGCAGTTCCTGGTTGCCATTATTTCAGTCTCAACAGAGAACGCCATGACACTTGCAACGAGAGGTCGCTCAACTAATGTTAATTCTTTTAGATTCATAAGTTCCATAGGCAAAAATACATTTTTATGCACTGCTGCAGTTCTGTGGAACATCAGTCAGTGATCTCTGAAGCATCAGCAGACTGAAGGATCTTAAAACTCTTATTAAAGAAGTGGATTCTACATCATCAGTCATAAATCTGTATTCTGCCACCAGCAGTTGGTTACAGTTGAACATTCTGTTGCTAGTAGCAACAGCCGCTACTGGCTGAATTCCACAGCAGTTACAGTTTAACTGACATTGATACGTCCAGCAAATGTTAACAAGCATCTTTTATCTACTCCTCAAAATGCCCTTATCGGAGCATTATCTGTGGCTACTCTTTCTAATGAAGCTACAGCTGTTAAATGATCGTTGATTAGTGATTTTTTCATGTAGAGTTCTTACTGCTAACCAAGCTAGCTAATTCTAACTAACTATTACTGTTGGGTTAACTGTTACGTATTTGACTGTTTTTACTAATACTCTTGTGAGTGTGTTCTCTAGATTAGTGACTGTGTTGTACTTTCTGTGGGGACTTAATGTTGATGTTTAACTGGTGGCAGAAGAGTCTGTTTTGTTTGATTGTTTTGCATGTTTTTACAACCCTCCTTGAACTTGAAGATCTATGATCTTAGCCTCTCCCTTTCCAAGGAGGACCCCATGCTGTCTATCTAGTTAGCTGTCCTTCCAGCTAGCTAACTAACTAATCTGACCGACAGGTCAGGTAGGCCAGTGATTCATCATACCTTTTCAATAAATGGGTGGCTTTCATTGAATTTTTTTATCATATTTCACCACAAAAAAAAAACAGTGGCTGTGTTGGTCTCTTTTGTTTTTGAGTCAAATCTGTTTCAAGTTTTCTGCTAGCTTGCTAATTAGTTTTCATGCACTCTCAATCAAGTATTACAACTGACTCAGGGTGGTGGAGAACTGGAAGATTACTGGCTATTGTGACAATAATTATTCCGAAGATTATTATACCTGTGTGGATATGTGTTGTTTTTAATCTAATCTCAATTAAATTTTCTTTTCTTCTTTTTTTTTTCTAATTAGCTTAGCAATTTAGCTAGCATCTTGCCTCACCCCCCTAACTCCAGTGTAGTAACTCAAGTATCCCGTGTGGTTTGAGCCCCCTACATGACACTACAGTTAGATCTTATATCAGGTCCCTAGTTGGTTTTTGGATTTAAGTTAAATATTACTGACCTAGAAACTCTGCACACTCCAATCTTTGCCTCTTTCAGCTCTCAGACGACATGCAGCCTGTTACAGTCGCTCCTGTTTGTTGTCTTATTTTTTCTTACTTTTTTCCTTTATTCATTTATCATAACTTCGTATTCGTGTAATTTCTCCCCCGGGGATCAATTAAGTATTTCTGATTCTGATATCTGAGTTCTTTTTATGAGCTTTTATTACAGTATTGGTTGATGTTAAACTTTAGACAATTTCCATCCTAATTTGAGCACATTTGTTATTATGCTCAGTACATCACTGCATAGAACCTTTTATTTAAAATCCATTAAATTAATACATACGTATAGTTTATATAAACAGTACAGTAATCAAGTGTTTTTTGGCTACATGTGTTTGTTTATAAAGTGACACTGCTGCTGGCGGGGGGGAACAGAGAAATCAGTGGCCTCTCTGCGAGGTGTTAGACTGTAAATATTATTGGCATGCTGACAGTCTCCCACAGTGCCATTGTGTGTAAAATCATTAACAAGCAACATGATGGGCCCTCTCCATCCCCAAGGTGAGAATGTGGAGAGTGTTTTTATCAGCCATTATCCAGAGGGTGCAGTGAGGTGTCCCATGTCACATGATCAGTCTGGCAGTCAGAAAGTGCCTCATGTCCTCATCACAGGAGAAGGCTATATATATATATATATATATATATATATATATATATATATATATATATATATATATACAGCCTTCTATATAAAACTAGCTTCCTGGAAAAGTCTGAGAAAATAAACGACATGACATACTGTAGAACACAATACATCAGCTTTTAATTTGTGAAAATACAAAATGAAATCATGTACAATTTATGTACAAGCCTATTTGTACAAGACAATAAACTGTATTTATCATTGGGTATTATGACATAGTCAGAAATATCGACTTAGCACTGTCATTGTATCCACAAGTCAATGTGCTAAAAAAAAAGACATCACAAAATAATACAGACTAGACTGCAATGCCGAACGTCTTTCAACCCCACAGGTACTGTCAAACAAGAACACACTAGAAAGAAATATTTTACATTAAGCTTTACAGATTTCCTCGAAGAATACATAAAAATGATTTGCAGCAGGCTCTGCTATTGACGATGATTCATTTAAAAATAGTTTTAAGACTTCAAATTATTTACTACACTTCTAGTTATCTCCAGGGAATTACAGCCTCATATTAAGAAATTCAAAGACAAGTTTTTGAAAGAATGGTCTCTGAGCTGGCAGAGAGGGAAAGCAAAGAGGAAAGTACATGTCTCAGTCTCACAGCAAAACTTAAACTTAAATCCAGCTAAATTAGAGCCTCTTTTCGCAGCAGTGGGTCTTCTGGAGTCCTCCGTTGGCTATAGCACTGCCTGGCACATTACTGGCACTGAGGGACGGGCGGTTTTGATGTTCTCTGTGCCAGTAAAAATGTCACAACCTCTCTCTTTTCACATCCAACATGAATCCTTGGCTGGACTGTGATGCATCCTCTGTGGATTAACGATTTTATGGATTGCTTTTTTTTTTTTTACCTTTCTTTCCCCTTCATTGATTCTGATGTAAAGTGACAACAGTGCCAATATAGCTATGTTGTATTATTAAATAAAGACAAGATTAATAACCCCTATTAGCTCTGCATTCTGGCCTGGTGTGCGTACAAACTGAAACAAATGATCAGTGCTTCATTAGATGTGTGGAAATTGTTAGTTTTATGAATATCAGATATGATATTGATCACCAAGATGGTTTACCAACAGAATACGATCTATCAGAACATATAAATAGCCAAACTCACTTTTTTATGATAGAGCTGTTTTTCAAGTATCTACAAAAAAGCTTTAACATGTCTGATTATGGCATTAAGATTGGTCATGGAGTACATACAAGCACTTAATGGCCTCCAAGACAATCCTGTGTCAGGCAGTGCTTACAGCCAAAGGAGGACTTAAAGATGCCCACTTCATGCGATATGTGGCTTTCACATTCAACTAACCTACAGACTTATCATATGGCGCCATGTTATATCATAATATTTGGCTTTGCTGTCTATGATGTCTCAAGTAAATGAATAGCTCTGTCACTGTGTGAGATTTTTTGGTTATTTTCTAATGTCGCCTACAAAACAGCTCTATCATATTTGGCTATTGACAAAAAAAAGACGAAAAGGAAAAAATAATATTCCTAATGTTTTACCCCTGGAGAAACTTTGCAGATACTTAAAAGCTTGACTTATTAAGATTTCTGGGGTTTTGGACATTGCAACCAAACAGTGACATGAAAACATTTATAACAAATGACTCAAAAAGGCAAAGATAAGACAAATATAAATGGATAGAGATAAGGCTGGAGCCAAATGCCATTTACACATGGACACTGGCCATCTTAACTGTCACAAATGTTGTGAATTAGCTCCAAATGGCAAAGGAATCACTGAGAGTCAGTCACTAACAATGCCATTGTGGTGGGATTGCAGCTGGATGTAAAATACACATTTCAACATACTGTACAGAATAACTCTGCAACACTGGGTATAGTAAATGCAGTAGTAGTAGTTGTTCATCATGAGCTAAAAAGGCAACTTTTACAATTGCAAAACTTGATCCAGTTATCATAATAATCCCCTCTTTTAGCAGTAGTAGTAGTAGTAATCATTTTTACATTGCTGTTCTCCCTCAAGTGACCCTCATTCCCCAAAATGGAAAAAAAAAGTCATGGAGTCTGGTCACCACTAAAGATTAGCTGTGCAAACTAATAGTTGAGTGGTTGCGACTATGATTGTCTTCATGTATATTTCATGTACGATTCTAAATCTGCTTGTACAATAAGCTTTCTGCAGAGGTGAATGAGGAAAGCAGTATGGTTCCGTCTCTTCTAATGTCAATTGATGATTTATGTTTGCAGATGAGAAGATATCCCGAGTCCCAGTCTAACACCTGCACGATAAGTCTCCTGAGAGTCCAAGCGTTCAGGTGTCGGTGCAGGTCTGGAGCTCAGCACTCGTCTTCTGCTTCTCTGATGGGTGGGATCAAGCTGCTTGTGGATTTGTACTGATTGACTTGGTTGACGGTGAGAGTATTCACAGGCTTGATCTGTATGGTCCTCAGGTGGGTATTTTCTGGCTCATCTGTAAACCATGTCTTTTCTGAGAAAGAGCCAAAATCATATAGAGACAAAGAGGGGGGACATCAGACAGTTAATGCTACATGGACGTCAATTACAGTTTTAGTGTTTGTGTTTCAAGTGCACACAGAACATTGGAAAGACATTGTATATTTTAAAAGAAATAACTGTTTAGGTTGTAGAAAGAAATTCTGACATGATAAAAATATGCTTGAAGATGGGGTTTTTAAATGGCAGGTAAGTATCACTCATTGTCCCAGTCTTCACCTCTGTAATGTTGCTCATCTCACGGCCAAAAATGTTTTTCATATATACCATACCGCCATTGAAGCATGCTGTTTTGTTGGGTCAGCAGACATGCAGATCACCAGTTATAAAAAATCTGTTTTCATACGTCACTGTAATTAGAAGTTAATACTTTGAACTTCACAGTTCATTCAGTCAAATGTTTTTTTTTTTATCTGTTTGAGGGGCTTCAGGCTTTTGGCTTGATGCAACTTTCTTTTCTTATAAAAGGACATAGTCTGGAATATCGCTGGCGATTCATCTACTTGGCAATGTCCACGGTCATGCATTTTCATCAACATGACTTAAGGCTGTGGTGCTTCAGTGCATTAACACATATGCCAGTAGATACATGTTGCCAATAATAAAACATCAAACATCACTTGATACAGAATAAAGGGAAGTAGCATCAAACCATTCAGTTGCAATCACGCAGTCAAACCTACAGTGAGATGTACTGCATAGGTCATAACCATGCGGTCCTGATGCAGTCATTTGGAAACTCTAAACTACTTGGCTTTCATTCAGAGGGCATAATGTCAGCGAGGACATGAGTGTGTTCAATGCATTATTTAACATCATGCATAATCATTCACTTCCATACCTTGGCCCACTCTATTCATCCTTGATGCACTTTGGAAAAAGAAAGTAGTACACTAAATGTAAGCTAAATGGGAAATACTAATATGACCATTAATAACAGAAATGGCACAGCATGATGATCAGAGGTATAAAAACAGCAGATGCTCTCATTACATATGGATGTAGAGTAGGTTAAACAGTACGGTGCGACCAACAACTCAACAAAAAGTAAAGAAAAACATGTATCATGTCAGAAAATCTTTAAGTGCCGTTATTATGCATCTAGCCACTGTAGCATGTGTCAAGCAGCCATATTGTATCCATGCCTGTTGCCAAAGCAATTGGAAGGATGATGCCCATGTTTCAAATGTAATTCAGAACCCAATGAGCAGCATGCAGCTGATGTACCAGATGTGTTATATAATGTACTTTGAGCAGCACAAAACAAGAGGGCTCGGCAACTTCATGTAGAAATTAATCTATTTCTGTAAAATGCGCAATGTAAATGAATTTGTGCAGCTGAACATGTTTTTATTTCAAATGGGCACAGATTACTAACCATAAAACACTCGTAGTATTCATTCAGCAGCTGTGAAAATGTAACATGTGCTCATTCATTTTTTCAATGAACACCGAAATAATATTTTGATGTGAATGTTTTCCCATAGTAACAATATTATATAAGAAAGTACTTGGAGAATGCATACCTCCGCCAATTCTGCAAAATCCCCTAAATGTGTTAATAATAAAACATGTTTAGATGTTTGTTATCACAATACAAACAACAATGGACAATAATGTTTATTAACTGATAGCAGCCATGATGTTTGGAGTAAACCTACGTCCTGTCTGGTAGTGCTGTGGCTCCTTGTACAATGTAATGAGTTATGGCCATTTAAATTCGTAATGATGCTGTATTGCCAACCATTGTCAAGATGCCATGCTCCTGGGTAGTGGTTGGATTCTCTCCTTTTCTGCCCTGGGTTAGAGGCACCAGGTGTGTTTGGGGTTACTCGCGAACCTCCGGCTGAACACTGCTGAGTTGGAGTTTTCCCCAAAAATTAGAGCGTTGGCTCTATATGACTGGGGGGATCCACCTGCCCGATCTAAACCTGGGTAGTGCTTTGTTATTGGACTGGATTGTATATGGTTCCAGAACACCTTTAGACTAATGATCGATGATCAGATTTTGAAGTTGTATTATCCAGGCGGCTGCTGTAGGTCTTAGATGCTCAGGTGAAGAGAGGAGCAGAGCTCTCAACTGGTCCCCACCTGGTTGAGAGGGTTATGAGGTGGTGGTGGGGGGCTGCCAGACAGAAAGTTCTTTTCAGAAAGTTTGACTGGAGAAATCTTTACTGCATCCAGAAGGCGGTTGGAGTCCAAAGCCTCTATTTCAGAAACAGCTCCCTTTAGAGTTATGGCCAGAATGTCATTGGTGCCCATTGCAGTGGCAACTCAAGAACCCACCGTTGTATACCAATGGTAAAGGAAGTCTCTTTTGGTGAAGATTCTGAATGCTGTGGACTGGCAGATGGTGTGTGGTTCCCCTCTTTGTATAAGATGACCTGATGGTGTGCTCCAATTATTGGGGAATCACACTGCTCAGCCTGTGCTGTGCTGGCTAGAAGGTCCTGATCAATTGTCAAACTTAGATTCAGGAGGAGCAATGTGGTTTCCGTCCATCTTGTGGAACAATAGACAAGCCAAGGATGTGGCATGCTATGGATTTTGTTTGTGGTTTTTCATGGAAAGAATCTATAGGCTCAGCTGTGGAGGGGGGATTGTCTGGTTTGGTGACTTCAGGACTAGATCTCTGCCCTTTTGCTGATGATACAGTTATGTTTGCTTTTTTGAACCATGGCCTTGGGGCAGTTTGTGCAGAATATAAAAACATGCGCAGTTGCTTATTATCCAGTCTCTGGTAGAAATGTAATAACTGGTAATCCACCAAGTAAGAAAAAACATGTTGTTAGGTGGCTAAACCTTAACTAAAATCGCTTGAAAAAAAGTTGAAAAAATGTAAAATAACACTGAAATTTGACATTCACATGTGAAGACCATGTAATTATAATTGTGGTGTAACTTTATTAATAACTGTAACATCTTCTACTCTTAAATATCTTGACATAATTAACACTTCATGGTGGCAAATAACATTTAGGTATAGCATTTGAATGTTAATGGGAATCAAAAGGCAGTAAGAGGCATAGATATGACATCACGTGAACTTTTAAGACACGTAGTGTAAAGTGCAGTTAAAGTACAATAAGGTTCAGCTTTAATTTGAACAAAAGTTTCAACGAGCAGAATTTGGAATGCTATAAGACGGAGAGACCCAGTGACCTTTATCACAGAGGTGAGAGTTGTTAACACATAAGTAAAACAAAAGGTCTTTAAATGTTGTACTCTGAGGGGACATATTTGGTTGTATTGTGTATTGTGTTGGCCAATATCACATATATAAAAAGTACTTTCTTTTGCTTTTAGGGCCTGTCCTTCACCAAGATGGCATCATCTCAAAGTGGAAGAGTTTCAATCATGTGTCACCTGTGTGTATGCAGGTGCATTTTAAATGATGGAAAAACTGACCTAGGTGAACCTGAATAACTCAAATTATCCTTTAAATTTCAGTAAAACCTGGATCAAGTCAAAGTTAATATAATTTATCTTAGTCGTAGAAACAAACACTACAATTTTGTAAACAAAATGTATCTGTTGATTTATATATCTTGCTTTAAATTTCAGAGGGCGTTTGGATGGGTTTCTAAAATTTAAAAAAAGTCCTTTGGTGGATAGTGAAAATGAAGAAAGACAATATTACATCATGACAAAATGTCATTTGAAAAAAACAACAAAACATTACCCCGCTAATGACTCAAAGAAGAATTGCTCACAACCCTGGCAAAGGTTTACTGAAGGTCTTGGCATAAAAAATATACAAGTATAAAAGAATTCTGAACCACAGTATCAACATGGATTGAAACAAACTCTCACTGCGTGGCAGCCCCCAGGAAAGACAGAAGCCCTTTGTGGTTGCATACTTTGCCTAACCCATGGGTGGCCCTGCTCAAGAGGCAAACCACACTGTACTGCACTGTATAGGGTTGTTAAAAGCAAACTAAGACATACAAGTAACACATACACACACATTCAGACAAAGATACACACATTGACACCCGGACATGTTACAGACTGTCTGGACACACAGGACAGTAACTGTCACGGACAAAGACAGTCAGAGAGTTTTAGAGGGGCACATACTTTTGTTTGTCTCGTGAGTCCCTGCTTTTGGTGCGGTTGGTGCGGTTGGTGGTTTGGATAGAGTGGACGGAGGAGCTCTTTTTGCTGGAGGAATGGGACGAATGGGAAGAGTGGGAGAGGCTGGTTCGAGACTGGCCAGCGTTGTGGTCAAACTGCATCAGGCAGAATATCAGGTCTGAGGGCACCAGCTCAAACGCATATGGTGGATTGGTTATGACATACCTAGAGGAGATAGGGAACAGATGGGAGGCCAGTTCTAAACTTAGTGTAGGTAAAAGTGATTTTTTGAGCCTCTTTCGTGGCAGTTTTGAGCATCTTAATGCAAAGACACATTACTCACCGTTTGGTACATTGGCTTTGACTGTTTAGATGTGCGTCTCTTAACCGATAGATGCCAAAGCACAGCATGTTGTATGTTTTCAGGGCTTTACAAAACAGGTCACCATAACAACCACCATCCTGCAAGACAAAACGTGTAATACACAGTTTGTATTTTAAACACTAAAGATAAATATAAAAAAGATTATATAAAAATACATCATAATAATCGTTAACATGGACTAAATATACCTTCGGCAACAGAAATGAGTCCTCAGCTGATCTGATACAGATTTAAGCCATGTGCAAATTCTTCAAAGATAACCCTGAAGGCTTGGCCACAACATCCTCAAGATCTCTGTACAAAAGTACACTGTTTATTTATGAAGCACATAGCTTAAGTGTTGTTGAGGAGGAATCAGCTCAACATATAATAGTATGTTGCTTGAAATTAACATATACTGACATGCATCAAAGTATAGTGCAACATACATGTATATAAATTACGGTATATTTGATAATAGATGGTAGCGCACTACCTATAATTTGCTATAACTTAAATTTTCTTATGTATAAGGATTTCATTCATATATTATGGCTACAGGTTACTTTCATCTGCAACTGACATTCTTTGCAGTCCATAAACTGTGCGGCTGTAGACTACAACTGACATATCAGACTCCATGAATGTATGAATATGAAATGTAATATTGCTGAGATTTTTTTTCTCTAAAAAATAAGACTTATAAAAATATAAAATAGACTCCCCTATTTTTGGACAATCCCTGTTACTTATCTCGACCCTGAATCATGGCCGTCCCTGTTAGTCTGAATCCTTTCACTAAAGTCAGCTCCCACAACACAAGCAGACAAAGATGTGCTTAGCCCTTGGGTGACAAGATCAGTCACTTACCCCGAGGTCAGCAAAGGGCCCGTCGTACAAGGCCAGCTGTGCCACGCGACACCTGTCCCTGTTCGCCAGGGTCTGTGGCGTGCTGTAGCCGCCCCGTAATGCATTCTCCTCTGCCAGCAGCCCCTCCAGCTCCGGCGTCGCCCCGCCTGTTACCAGTGTCCGGATTAAGGTGAGGATATTATCATTGAAGTATGTCTGAAGGAATGAAGGTAGAGAGGGGGTAAATCCTTAAGCAATCGCCACCAAAGTCACAACTGAGCCTTCTCAAAGTGCCAGCCAGGCCGAATGGTGCTATCTAACGCTGCTCTGTTGCGTCATTGAACTCTGCACGCTGAGTGAACAGACAGGAGAATCCAATTACTACAGGTTACTCTCACTCCCATCAGAGAGAGACACGGAAAGTCCATGTACACATGCTGTCTAGGCATTTCTTACAGCTAAACAGCAGTAATTTACAGGGGGGGAAAAAGGTTTTACAAACTGCATGTTAAGCATAAAGATGCACTTTCCTCAGTGACGTTATGATTTTAATTCCAACCAGTTACTGCTTTGTTGATTTTGAAAAAGGCCAAATGTCTGCCCTTTTCTTTGCACCGCAGTCTCTTGTCTCCCCCTGCTTGTACAGCACAGTGACATCTCCCTTGGCTGCTGACAGCACTATTGACTAAAATGATGGATGAGGGCTGTCCATTAGGTAGCATTACCTTTGTCTAGACTAGAGCACACTTGAAGGCAGCTTTGTTCTAACCTCACTCAAACTGAAAGGCAGACAAGTGAAGCCATCATACCTAGTACAGGTTCCAGTCCTGTCAGCTATTGTTTTAATGTAAGCAGAGAGTGCCTACATGTTTTGGGAGGGGCAGAGGTATTCAGCTATCTGTCCTGATATCAAAAGTACAAGATTCCTTTGCATATTTCAGACAGATATTATATGCCACAGCACAAAAACTCTATCATAAGCTAATACTGTCGGTAAATCAATTCTGACTTACAGCACTCATTAAGGAATCCAGCACACTGACTGCGAAGGCTGTCCCACAGGCAAAAGGCTGAGTGAGGTATAACTCTGTGTCTGGGTCGTCATCATCATCTTGGTCCAGGAACTGAACGTTCGAGTCATTCACTATGGGGGTAAACATGTACATTTCATTACTTATTTTATATTCATGTTATTTTTTTTGCACAACAAACCAGATCTCATGGAAAGTATGGATTGTGTGCTTAAGCAGACATTATGCAAATACTTGATTCACGTGAAGAGGAGGACACAAAAGTACAGGCTGTGCAAAACAGTCAGTAGCTGCAGATATGGACTGTATAAGAAATCTGTATATGGTTCGACAAATTCTCCTTTCTTCCGAATTTGGACAAAATTGTAGTTTCTTTTAAGCCACTGAAATGAAACCGTGTGTGGTGTTCATATTCGGCCTTGTGGCCAACTTGCCTCTGCCACATTCCATATCCAGGCCATTCATGCACACTCATGACACCATGCATATTGTCAAAGCTCCAGGCCTTGATTCAAAGTCCTCCTGTAGTCAGTATCTGTAGCACCAATATACCATTGTTTGTCTTGTGAATCCAAGACAGAACATCCAATTACTTGTACTTGCATGTCAAAACAAATGAAAGTATCTCATTGCCCCAGAACCTTCTTTGAAGATGTCTTTAAGCACAAAAACACATGCAGTAGCTGGAAGAAAGTAATGATATAAAATTTAGTTGGAGAACTGCTACTTCTGTGAGGACAGAAATAAATGCCAGTCATATCGACAGGACTGAGATGAAAGAAGGGCACGGGCCAGAGAATGTGATCCGACAGAAGATGCTATGAAAGCAGCCACAAGGACTTCTGAGGGATCAAAGGCCTTGTAATTCTTAGAAAAATAAAAGGAAAAAAAATTTGCTTTGAGATAAGGGGCCAAAACAAGACAGGCAATTCCAACCAGAACCAAGGGTAAAATGTGCTCAAAGTGATGCCATGGGAATGGACTGAGCCGCTTGTGCAGCGAGAGAAATCAAAAGAAAGCTGATATGGAGGCAGCAGCAGTTACAACACTGCAGTACAGGACAGAGGCACTTCTTACCCAGCTCAGTTATCATTTGTATGCTGGTCCCACTGCTTTTATCCTGACTGAATGAAATCACAGGCAGTTTTTTGCCTGGCTTTGCTAATGGCGCTAGACAAGTGTTGAGGAAAAACAGTTACTGGAGCATGTCAACAAGGGACAAAAAAAAAACAAATAAGAAAACTCCACTTTTAGTACGGTTAATCAAGTGTTGACAGCCTCTAATTGCAGAAATTGTGTTTTCAGATCTGTTAACAACTACTTAACTGAAAAAAAAACATGCAACAGTAGAGCTAGCATATCAATCAACTGACACATATATGCAGCAGCAAGCATACCTAGTTCTGTTATGATGGGAATATTTGCTCCAGTTGTGACAGAAGTCTGCCTTACTAATCCATGGACTGGGCTGTTTTCAGGAGAGGATCTATCCATCCCTGGTGGAGTGAAGCCTAAATGAACACACACATGACGTAAAGCACATCTGTTAGTGCAATATTCAATACTTCATCAGAGGCTACAAACAGGCATATCAGCAGAACTAATACACTGGGGATATTTCATTCATTCCCATCCACTGCTAAAGCATAAAGTTGCTGAGTGCAATGTTACCGTATACTTGACATGGTCCAATATTAGTCCATATATAATAGATGTGACATACTGCTCATTTTGTTTCCCTTAGATTGTATGTGCACACAGATGGAAACCTTTTACATACATACACACACACACACACACACACAAAAGCATGTACAGTATGGAGCCATGAAATAGAAAATAAGTGACGCAAGATTGAATTCAAATTGACTTGACATTCTTTGCTTTCCTCAGACTGACAAGTAAGCACATTAAATCAGTGATGCTCTATGTATTATACATAGGCTGTGTTTTGACATTCATCACTTACTGCTGACTAAGGCAAATGTGAGGTCATACATGTATTAGAGAAATAATGAAATTGGCAGCGATTTTTTTCTCTCTCTCTCCTCAGGTCAAAAGGTTTCTAAAAGCATTTCTCTCAATGCCAAAGAATGACCATTACTGAAGGCCATCTCAGGCTAACTGATTGCTTCCATTGCTGTAACATGCAATATTCATAAATGATACACATTATATATTTTTAAGTAGTCCCATATACTGAAAAATACAAAAACGTGTGTAAGCCAGGTAAGGCTTTTGTGCCAACGCTGTGCTTGTTGCCACCAATTAGGTTTGTGAAGAAACCAGTTGTTACAGTAACCTGAGGAATAGTCAGTAGGGTTTACTGTCAAACGCAGTGACACCAGGTCAGTCAGGCAGTACCCAGTGAGGGATATTCTCTGTGCCAGGGCCCTGTCCCTTCCAGGCGGTGCAGTGAACTATGATAGGGCGCTCCTTACCTTGAGAATTAGCCTGCAAGACCCCGATGCTGTCGTCAAACAGCATGGATTTGATGTTGAGTGACGCCAAGATGCATTCTTTGTCCTGCAGTGATGCATCGTCAATATTGTTCTGATTGGCTGACAGAATGACACACATGTCGCAGAGGTTGATGTTGACAGCCCTCAGATCTGCCCGACTCAACGGTGTGCCCTTTGAGAGGAAGTGAAGGAGAGAATTTGTTATCTCACCTATGTGATACAAGAGGTAAATGAAAATGTAGCAACTGACAACCCCGTCTCCTACAAAATACTTTTATGCGAGACTAAATGACTTCACCAAATATGTTCTGGGGGAAACTTAGTTGCTGCCTGGATTTCTCCACTGACAAAGTGGTGGTCGTTGTGGATGCTTCAGCAAGCACATTTTAACACCGAAGATCACCGGTCTTCACATCCTGCGTTCCACATTTTTTAATAGGTTTAAACAATTGGTTGAGAAAAGATCATGGTTTTGATTCAATTTTGAAAAACTCAATAAAATTGTAATTATGCTCTAGTTGCCAGGAGCGAATATTAGTATTTAATATATTATGAAAATTAAGTATGTTAAATAACGCATGTGGAATAAGTTGACAATGAACATTTTCAACATACATTTAGTATAAACATTTTGCTTTTGAAATTTTCGACCTGCTGATGGTTCTAGTGTAAAAGTTAAGGGGGTATGGCACTAGAGGAAAAGTCAGGACATCACGAAAGTCATTAGAATACATTAAAGTACCATAAATGTCTGTACAAAATTTCGGTTGACCGACCGACAGACAGACTGAGCCATGCCGCCAAAAACAGCATTGCTAAAACATATTTGCCAATGCAAATGGGTGATTTTGCTTTACTCACAGGTAAAATGGAGACCTTTGGAAAATTGTGAAGAGTCTCCCACTCCCGCTTCAGATACTCGAGGGAGCCGACAAACACAATGTGCTTCAGCTCATGGTAGTGAAAGTTGCTCGCTCTCAGAGGCATGACAAAGTTTCGGAGACCGATCAATGCAGATTTCACATCTCCAAATATGCACACAACCACGTGACCGCTCAGAACAGTCATGGCTGCCTCGCTGCGGGTCTGAGAGAGAGAGAAAGAACAAGGGATAATATATATATATATACATATATATATGTATATATATATATGTTTATGACAGAAATGTAGCATAAACTGCCTTTTCTAACTGCAAATGTTAGTGCTTTCTCTTCTGTCTGTTGCCTACTCACCCAGTAAAATATATCATGCAGTTCATGACTGCAATAGACTATGAAAGTAATTTGAAAAATGGCATATGTATTAGTACAAGAAATGTTCTATGTACAGGGCCCCCATATAGCAAATGACATGTCAAACACCTCATTACAGAGTGTTTAAGTGCCCTGTCAACCTCTGATGGTGCTCTGTGACATGACACATCTGTCACCGGGGAGAAGAGTGTCAGGGACAAATGACGTGTGCCAAGTAAAAGAGCAGAACCCACCAAGATGACCTTCTCGATGTCTTTGGACGGGCACCAGTGAAACATCCCCGTGGAGTCGTATTTCTTTATGTTCTCGTCCATGCTCTCAATCTGCTCGTTCCCCGGAATGAGGAGCGGGTCATGTCTAATCAAACAAAAAGACGAGAGGGAGGGAATGAAAGAACACCATCACACACTGTAAATGTGGATTAAATGAACTAGTTCCTGGCGTTTGACTAATAAAGCAAAATTATAGCATGATAAACCTGAGAATATAATACACAGACAGACATAAATAAAAATACGAAGGGAAGTTGTGTTTTATACAGCACCGTAATAAAAAATTCACTTTTTTAATTGTCAAAAATATTCATCAGCAGACCTTCAGAATATTTAGGGATCTTCCAACAAATCAGTTGTACTCAAAAACAGTAGCTTTCTTTCTTTTTTGTCCTCTTCGCTCATTCCTGTCAGAGGCCATCTGCAGAAACGCCAACAAAACTGCCATGTCATCAAGCACAGTGACATCAGCAGCGGCAGCCAGGCGGAAGGAGATGGCAGCAACTCACTGCCTTGACTGGCAAGAGCATGGAGATGCAATTACGCCCCCTTACTGCATACAGGTTTTGACATAGTGCGCTGCGTGGTAAAAGCTTTAACAGACCAGACTTTAAATATTTCAGCAATTTGCCCAATCATATTTGCTTTTCAAAGTGAAGGGTATTAATCTTTAAACAGAGCATCGAAACTACATAAACGAATTTCAATGGAGCGCCGTGGTGAGCTTCATCCTCCCCAACACTGACCACTAAAGTGCTCTGCCGACATGAGTACCTGCGGTTGTACCTCGCCTGTTCTGGTCAAAGTGATATGATGTTTGACAGAGTTACTAGAGATACATTAAAATATGAGATACTGGTGTTTACCAAAAATAATCACCTGACTTTCAAACCCTCCCATAGAAAAAAAATATACAATTAAAAAAGTAGATTAATTTGCAAAAAAACCCCAATAAATCTAAATCAAAACATTTAAATAAAACATATGTACATGTAAAACATGTTTAAAATCATATCTAATATCTTCCTTCTAACAGAAATAATGTTCATACATCAGGTCCTATTGTCTAAAATGACTTCATTGGAGGTTTTACTTTAACATATTATATATGAGGCTATTTCCTTGAGCCATACCTTACATTGTTATTTGAAGCATTTAAAACATGTAGTTCTGTGACGTCTTAAAGTATTACAGTTCCTGCAGTTCTATTGTAGCCCATTTCAGGCGTTTCCCATCTATCTAATCTGTCTATCACTGCTCAGGGGCTGTAGCCTTTCCCAGCATGTATTATGAGAGAGGCAGAGCATATGCTGAATATGTCCCCATTCTATCACAGGGTTACACACACACACACACACACACACACACACACACACACACACACACATACATACAGTAGAAAGAAAGAAGAAGGAAGAAAAAAACATTCATTCACACATTTACACCTCGCAATGTAGCACGTAACAAAAACGTAATAATAACTAATATAAGTTATAGTAATTTAATAAAATACAGCTTGCTTGGAATCATTAAACTGGACAACATCATATACATAAAAGGATAACACAATGCAATCACATCATCACGATATGATTCCACCAAAAGTCGACATACGATAATATTGAATTATTACCAAAGTTAAAGTTTCCAGTTCACCACCCCTGTCTGTCTTTTGACTGTTGGAGGAAACCAACACAGACAAAAGGAGAGCATAGAAACTCAATAAAGAAAAGTCCTAACCAGCCGATGCGGTCGAACACCGTCAGCTACAGCGGCAACAGTGCTATCTACGGAGGCCATGTGCTGCCCAATGCAATTCTCTTTGCACTAAATGGACTTTGTCAGATTCAGATCAGAGTTGAAGATGTTATCTTCTGGAACTCAGACAGAAGCCTTCTGTCTCTGTCCAAAACCTTTTAAATACTTCAAGTCTTCTCTCCGTAAGAAGAGCACCTCTTTAATCCATGTGAGTACTTTAAAAGAATGCTACTTTAAGTAACATGTTAAGTATGCATGAAAGTGTCAGCTGAAACTACCATCCCTCGGGCTCCGAGAGACTGAAGCCAAAAAAGCCCGCCTTGGGCTTATATACCCCTAGGCAAGACCTGGATGTCCTTTCAAGAAGGGAAGCAGTTGGAGAAGGAAATGTCTTTTCTGCCACTTTCTACCTCTCAGAATCTCATCTGTCAAAGCAAGTCTAATTTGAAAGGACACAGTGTGTGCACATTAAATTCTGTGGGTGAAAGTATGTGAAATATTATTTTTAAAGTGCAAAATGTAAGTGGAGCGGGAGAAAATATCACCTAGTTTCTTTCAAGCAATATTGCTGGAAAAACTTAAACTCTATTCCCATGCAGGGATTGACTCTATTACTTTAATTAATCAGTTTATATTGTGATTCATAGTCTACCAAATGTCAGAAAATTGTGAAAATAACCCATTAAAATTGCTCAGAGCTCAAGGTGGCGACTTCAAATTGCTTGTTTTGTCCGACCAACAGTCCAAAACCCGAAGATGTTCAATTTAGAATGATATAAAACAGAATAAAGCGGCCAATTCTCACATTTCAGAAGCTGTAACAAGCAAATGTTCACGTTTGTGATTAATGAATGATGTTGTAAATCAACAAATCGATAAATCTTCCATACTCTACACCATCTGCGTCTGCTTGAGTCTAAAATGCAAGTTCTAATAAGAGTGAAAACATTTAGTGGTTTTACACCTCGGCTAAATATTTCATCAGAAGTCGAATGTTTCACCACTCACTCAGTGGAGCCGCTGTCACTTCAGTTTGTCCTTGTGGAGATGACTGGTGAGGCAGAGCTCTGCCAGGATAGCTATCGCTCACTGTCAGCCATGACGGCCTGTCACTACCCTGCACTGCCAATTGCCTCAGCAGTGCTGTAGCAGACATGACGTGTATGTCAAGGCGCGGTCCGATGTGACCGAACGCGTTGTGACATCCCACAATTAGATGTGTCTTATGACCCATCAAGGAGCCTGTGGAAATGGTGTTAATTTCAGTGAGGCCGTCATCGCGAAGTTCCAGACAGGACGTGTTAGTTTACTGATACATCTGGAAACAGGAGACAGTTCTGCTTCCACAGCTGATCGCTTTCTTCTTTTGTGCGATTCGTTTCATTACACGGAGCGGAGGCGTCTGTGAGTGTCACTTCTGTAAGCGCACTTCTAAACACTCAGAATGATCAGCGGCATAATTCACTACTTTAGTAGTAAGATGACACGTTTGACAAGACTTCACACGTCATGACCGCAAAACATAAAGCCAGGTGTCTTCTAGAGGAGTGTAATGACAGCTGAAAGAGACATAAAGTAGAAGCTAAACATGCATATTATGTAAATTTTCTATTTCAGCATCACTGCACTTGCTGACTGCAACACTGCAGTGAGGGCAGGCAAAGTCTTTGAAAATCCTCCCCATCATGCAAACTGACAAAGGCTTGCTCTTCAAAACCCACAGCCAATCTGTTGATCATTACTTATTTACAATGGCCTTGAGGCTGCAGGTCCTGTAAAAACACATTTGATATAGTATACACCGAGATGTTTTTTTCTCCGCTTGTTGCAATGAAGTATCCCTTAGGCTACCGCAGCGAATCCCTCTCCAGCGTGTAGGCAGCACACACGCTGGATGAAATAACGCATCCACCTGTATAGTACAGAGTTTTAGCATGGCAAGTAGATGGATTGGTTTGGTGGGTTGATATTTAGCTGATGGCTATAGCATTAGAAAAGCCTGGTTTTGTTTCCCAAGAGTCTGGAAATCACCTCGAGCGATTCAACTCTGACACCACTTTAAACCAAATCAAACAATCTAACAAGGGCAAACGCCCACCTGAAAAAACAGGGGCCATAGATCAAAGGAAAATGCTAAATTATGCGTATAAGCACTCCTTTCAGATATAATACCAAATCACCTTCATAAATACTGTACTATATTGCTGATCTGTATTGTACCTCATAGTTTTAAACAATACAGACATTGGTGGGTTTAATTTCTAAATGTCAAATGAATAGCAGCCATATTAGCAATGGGACCATAAAGTCAGCTGTCAGTTTTAATTCAATTTCATCTGTACAATTCCACTTTGTATATGTCAGGCTGCAGGACTTCCCTGTTGCCTTGCTTCCTTATAACATGGCACTTAATGACAATGACTATTACTATTATCATCCCCGTAATGGCCTCTTGTTGAATAACAGCGTTATCTCCAGTCAAAATCAATGAGCGCCGATTTAATTTTACGGGACAAGATAAAAGCAAGGTAGCATTTGAATTTGCCTTTCATTGGGATGATACATATCATCTGTGGCCTTACGTGCTGAAAAGAGCTCAGAGGGATACGACAATAGATGAATAGCCCTGGGCTATCTATCCTTTAGAGCCTCTCTGACTGGCTGCTGCTGTCATTAGTGCCAGGCCTGTTTAAGAGTTGTAGTCTGTGGGTGTCACCCGAAACCTCGTGGCAAAGAGCGCCTCTGCAAGTCTGAATGTTTGTCATGAAAACAGGAGCACGCAAAAATGTTCTTTAAGATGCTTTCCATAATATAGTGTTGAGCTCGACCAGCTCTGCAGTTCCCCTCATTTCTACACCGCATTTTAGCATCTTTGAGCCCATTATTTTGGTTTTACGGCCCTCAACTTCACTGTTTTGGTTCACTGTCATCAACCTCATTTCCAGCAACAGCAGCAAAAAACTGTCTGATAAACCAACTGCACACTATCTGCACAGCACCACATGGCAGACAGACAAAGTTAGTGACTAGCGGGTGAACATAGTGGAGCATTTAGCAACTAAAGAGACAAATATTTCCGTCAGGAGTTGGTGGAGACCAAAAACAGAGGAGAGTGAACACATTCAGCATAACAGCTTTATAAGGTGATAATATATGTTGTGTTTACAGCTTGTTGTGCTGCCCCCAAGTGGCCAAAAAAACTGTTGATGCAGGTGAAAATAAGGTCAATTTGGTTATTAAAGAATGTTAATAATGTGCTGAGTGGTACGTTTTACAATTTAAGAATAAAGTTCAAAGTTTGAAGAAAAAAAATATTAACTCAACACTTACACAGAAATGTCATGATTGTTGTCCTACCTCATTATCTTGGGCGAGGAGTTTGGAGAATTTCTCATGCCTCCGTTTCGTTGCTTTTTTTTAGGCGACAGCGCCAACTGTTGGTCCTCCTCAACTGCAACAAAAGGCAACGGCATCAGGGAGCGAATTATTGGAAGACTCGCAGAAATCCAAAAATCAGTGACAGCAGAAGGACAACACAGCACAATTTGAGGTCAGTGAATTCAAATAGATAATACGGTTACAGAGACACAGAGTGGAGAGAGAGGTTGGGCGAACAAGATGGAGTGGACAGGACACTTTAACTAGTGTGCAACGGAAAACAGTCCAATGTTTGCATGATGACGACAGGATACATTAGCACGCCATTTGCATGATTGTGTATGAAGATGCAAACATGCAATAGTGCCATCATCAACCATCATGCCAACTGCTAAAGTCTAATCTGTGAGGTTTCATTCACCATACTCTAATCCAGAGAATTGCTGTAGTCCACATGTCAACAAGTTTAAAATTCAGATAATGGAGTACCACAAATACATCAAAGGGTATTAGGATACTTTTAATAATTTTTGAATCCCTTATTAGTACAAATTTCCTCAGACCTAGACTTGGATGGCTTCTCTTTTGACCGTGCTAATCACTTACATTCTCATTTAATTAAGGTAATAACCTAAAAACATCAAGCATCCAACATTATAAATAAGGCTGCTTTTGTGCCAATAGTGAATCCAGTCTGGATTGCTGGTCTTTCTTCATCTTGAGAGTGACGCCCTTGGCTCTTATAATTAGCTTGGTCCTTGTGCCAGAGTGATTTATGTACAGCTGAGATGCCCCATGGACATTGTCTTTATCACTACACGAAACTGCACAGAGCTCTTTATAGGGAACGAATTACAAGTATTACCCTCGAGTAAAGTAATCAGCGAATATTTTCAAGAGCTAATATCACAGTTGAAGAAAACAGCCCTACTCAGTGGCAGTCGCAAAATAAACACAAGCAGCAAGAAATGTGTTTTCGCTAATCGTATTTTAACAGCCATTGTTAATAGTGGGAATATCTTGTTACTGGTCATGAAAAATACGCTTGAGTATCTTTTAATGATGGTTCAAGCTGTCAACAGGGATTTTTCTTTTCAGCAAAGAAACTAGCTAAGAAAGAGCTTTCATCAGAATTAGTAAAGTCTCAGAGCTCATGCTCCTCTGCAGATGAACACAGGATTTCAAGCACTGCTAGCATGTCTAAGAGTGACACTGTAATGGAAAATGTTGAAGTACGGGGGTCTTCCAGTGGAGAGGGATGCTCCAACACACTGGCCCTTCACATCTTGCTCGGCCTGTTCAATATTTAATGTTTCACAGCTGACAGCTGCACACACTGGGTCATTAGTAAGGAATGCTACACATGCAACCACTCCAGCCTGGCAAGCACATGCTTTGGTTGTACTGTTGTTGAGCACAGGCCTGCCAAACACGCCGGAGGGGAGGGGGAAGTGGCCCTTACTGTGCCTGTGACTGAGTGTGGCATTACTGGAGTGACTGGGGTGGTATCTGTATTTCACTGGAAGGCTACGTGCCCGCTGGAGCTGGCTGGCCTCTTCTGCTACCCCTGGTAGCCGCCCCACCTGGCCCAGGTCCCCGGAGCCCATGAGGCTCAGTCTCAGAGCAGAGGGCTCCGCGGGGGGCAGCAGGCTTCCCTTTCGGTTGTTTACCAGCGGGACCGACACAGCAGCAACTCTGCTACGGGGCCCCCTACAGACCTCGCTGGCTGAGTTGTGGTTCAGTTTAGCTGACTTGTATTGATAAGTTGACGACTGGATTAGGGGACCATCGTTTACTGCTAAATGAAGAGGAGTCAAAATCAGGATCTGTACAATGCAAGTTAAAGCTTTTTAAAGGGCCAGTTCACCCAAATCACACAAAAAAAAATTCCCCCTTACCTCTGGTGGTATCGAGCCACGTTGATAGCTTTTATTTTATCTGCAGAGGCTTTGAGGTAGTGGTCTAAGATTTCTGCCTCCATCTCAATAAAATGGAGGTGAATAAAATAGAATTTCTGGTTCTTACAACAGTGAAAAAATACCTCAACTCAACAGTAATATGTCTTAGTAGAAACAATTAGTCAGGATAATCCTCAATCCTCACCGTCAACACTTTTCATTGGAACTTTGAAAATTGTTCACAGTAGATTATCCAGAGTAGCTAGGACATTGTTTTTGGAAAGACATTTTTTTGGGCACCAGAAACACAATCCAACTCACCTCCAATGTTTTGGGTGAAGGCAGAAATCTCAGAGACATTTCAAAACATGGGTGCATAAAACGGAAACAATCTGCATGTCTAGATACCACAAGGGGTAAGTTATAAAATGCTTGCTTTGTGATTTGGGTGAACTAACCCTTTAATTCTTCACACGAACCACAAGATTGTAATTTAAACTGACTTCAATAAGACCTGCAGTGTGTATGTTAATAAAACATCTTGTGACTCTTATCATAATTAAAGCACAATCACTGGTTTTGGGGGGTAATTCTTTCTGGCACAAGAATGCTAATAGCTGAATAATTAAAAAACCTCATTTTTATTAAACACCACTTAACCACTTGGTATAGCCACCAATGAAATTCTGGATTTGACATTCACTTTGATATTTATAATAAACATGAATTAATAAATATGCTTTCAGGTGTTCCAGCGGTTGTTATGCCATAAGAACAAGGAGGTGACAATGTGAATTAACAACCACTAGCTGTTGTGTGCAGTTTATATCTGATGAGGGAGGGATGAGTCAGTATCCACTTGACTGTTTGAAATGTGAAAGCTTACAGCTCCACTGGTGTTATAATAGAGGTAAAACTGGCAAAGATAACATGATAAAATAGACAGAAGGAAGCAGAAGAAAAGTGTCCCCCTTACTCAAAAAAAAAAAAAAAAAACACGTCTAGGAGCTGAAACTGGAGTATCGAGATGATTATTTCAACAGTCAGCTGTCTAGCAGATTATCCTCCCTGCTCCAGACCTCCACTATTCATCTGCCCCATGTCAAACATGCACAGCACTTCTCCAGGACAACACATTGTGGCAGATTTGCTGCCTATCACGGATCCTGTTTCAGAGGAGGACCCACAAGGTTCACACTCCTCTAATGGCTGGACAAGAACTGAGAAAATATTTTTTGATGCCTCCTGTCTTTATCTCCATTATAAATTCTTGCATAACTTTACTTTAAATGTTTTAATGTTGTATTTTCAGCTATACACCCCCACGAACAGTGAAGCAGTAGCACCATCTACTGCTGAGCTGTAAGTGATACCCAACACAAACCACTCAGAAACAATTTCCTAATGCTTTGCATATAAAACATAATGATGGATGATGATAGACTGGACAGAGCGATGAGCAGCAAAACAGTGAAATACAGCAGGTTAGAGACGGTACAAGTGGTGATAGCTGAGAATGCACAAGTGGAAGGGTTAGAAAAATAAAAGACAAAAGAGAGAGAATGGAAATCAAAACTTACTTGATTTGATATATCCATTATAGCTATTTTTAGCTGAGAAAAATGCAGAGACAGATGAGAGGTTACAGGGAGGAACAGGTTGTAATGAAAGCAAATTATAAATGACAACTGGGAACTGAGAGATTTCTCTTTAAGGCACTTGAATAAAAGAGCGGTGCCTTGAAGACAACATGGACAAAGCAATGAGAAATAAAACACGGGTCAGTTAGGAATATGATTTCCAGCCATGTGATCAGTAAGCTTAAACAGTGGATCGTTGTCAGTGTTTGTAGGCGGTCACCTGCTGAATATGAACATGTTTGAGGTGTTACAGTGAGTACTGATTTGGTGATTTGCAGGTCAAAAGACGTCTGAATGTTGAGGTTAAACCTGTGCTGAATTTGGTTAAAAATCTAACTTTTTTTACATCGAAGTTTAGGGCTGCATTATCAATGAATCTGCTGATTATTTTGTCATTTAACTGATAAACCGTTTGGTGTATAAAATGTCAGAAAATATCCTAATGTCTTCAAATAGCTTGTTTTGTCAGATCAACAATTCAAAACCCAGAAATTATAGATTTACTTTCATATAAGACAAAGAGAAGCAAATCAGCACAAGTGAGAAGCTGAAACTGAGGAATGTTCGCTATTTTTGCTTGAAAAAATTAATTAGCTGCATTAAATTACTATATTTCACTGTGAAGCAGGTCCTTACTACAGCACACATTGAAATATGGTCATTAAAACGCTGTTTAACCTTGACGTCTAAAAATGTAAACAACATTTGACGTGAGAATCACCTATGCTTACTCTGTAGATCTGCATTAACATTTAGTCAGAAGGTATGCATGTAACAAGACTTACATTAAGTGACAATACTGTATGTGTTCTTGTTCCTAAGCCTATAGTATTGTGTTTATTTTTTCTCCTCTTTCCCAAAAGCTGTTTCCTGTTCCTCTGCACTGCCTGTCACAACCTGCACGGATGCATGGAACTTTCTGTGAGTCACTTTTTGGAGCCGTGAGTCCCACACATGCTCATTAGTACCTTATTTCAACCCCTTGCTTGTAATAAAGGTCATGCATTGAGCTTAAGGCAGGACAGTGACAGCAATGTTCAAACAGGGACCTTGCTGGTCCTGGCATGTGTCGCCTGCAATCGGAGGGCGCGAGCAGAGTCACAGGACTAACAGGCTAGCATCTGTCCCACAACGAGAGCGGAGGAGAGGGGCGGGGGCACTCGGCTGCCTGGTGGTTAGGAACTGTCAAGCTGAGTTTCATGACAACCGGTAGCACTCCAAAAATGAAAATGCAAACATAATTTCCATGTCAGGCCGTATAAGGCCTCGCTCCGTGCGTCTCCCGCACCATGTCGACAGCAACTCCGGAGCTCTGCTTGAGCTTAGCTAGCCAGGCGATGCTCACAGCACACAACCCTGGAAGACATGTTAAGGGGTGGAAATGCCCAGAGACGTCCAAATATACACAGAATGGTCTTTGATCAAGAAACATTCACTAAAACTGTATGGCAGTCTACAATGTTTTCTAGCAAATTGTATCAACGCTCTGCAAACTCAGACACATTCTTCATGCCTCCTGCGATACATCAGTACAATTTAACATGCCCTCTGGCTTTAAAGGGGAATCACACTTGAATTGAAGATTCATATACAGCTCAATTCAGTTCAGGTCGATTCACTGAAATCCAATACGATCATTATCAGCATTATTCTACTGTCTTTTATTCCTCTTGCAGTCCAATACAATCCACTTCTTTTCTATTGTATTCTGTTCATCTTATTGTACAATTCAATCAATATTAGGAGACTAAAGAGCTTCTCCGTTGGCATGTCTACTGAATATGTTTTGGAGATTTTACCCCCAGTGCTTGCTCAAGCTTTTGATTTTAATTTAATAAAACCAGTACATTAACCTCAATATGTACTGCTACCCTCAGAAAATCCCCTCAGGTGCTCTCAAAACCGCCTTTTTAAAAAAAAATTAATTGTCAGTGGCGTTATCATATAAATATCTCAAATCCTATCCTGTTCACCCATTTCTGGAGGGTACAGTTGTGAAATATTTGGATTAAGTGAATTTTATTTGGGTTATTCTTGAAATGGTGAAGTTGCCCTCTCCAGTGACATCATTACAGCACTTGTACACTCCTATCAAAACAAATAGTTTAAAGAAATTCTCCACCAGGATTCCCGAGTTTGAGTGTGCATCAAGAGATTTGTGGCGGGGATGCACAGCTGTACATTTTTCATGGCTTCAGCTTTAATTTCTTGTAAATATGTTGGCGAGGTCACTGGAGGGGGGGGGGGGGGGGGGGGGGGGGGGCAGGGGAGAATTAGTTTTCACACTTCAGCAAAAATTTAGCATTAGTGACTGTTGATCTAATTAAACTACAGGTCAATTTGAATTCACATTCTCTGACAAAACACCAGCAAAACAGTATACTGGCATGCGTCACAACAGTTAAAAGTCACCTCCGTAAGTAGCAACACAGGCAAAGCAACATCTATATCCATGACAGTGACGACAGAGCTGCTAGAGCTACGACAGCACAAGCTAAAGACACACTGCACGGTTAACACAGTGCATGTTACAAACACTGATGAGCACATGTCATGGCGACAACTTACAGGCACGTAAAGTGGCTGAGCAATCATTAACAGAGACAGCAGATAGTGGGATGTCGCGTTGAGGGGAGTCCATGTTACAACGCACATTAACTGGCATGCAAGAGCAGTCCCGCTCTGAGCGGCCGCAATCAAAACAACATGCCAGTCTCATTTTCTTGTAGGTGGCCGTCTTGGCTACAGTCACGGGTTCAGACGAGAGGAGAGGAAGAGCAGGTTAATGTTGAGGGTCGTTCTGGAGGAAGAGTGGACAAAGGCAAGACAGGGCACAGAGGAAGGCTGCTGCTGGGATGCACAAGATAAACTTGACAGCGTGCAAATGTCAGATTAGGAATTTAGATTTTTTTCCCCTCTTCTTGTGGTTTATTCAGTTTGGGTCATTTCTGGGACTAGTAGGGGAAATATCATGAGGTCCTAAAGTCATGTGGTTTTGGGGTAAAAATGTGACATGAGTGGGGGTGGGGGGGGCAGATCATGAACCTTGTCAGCAGCAGAAGAAACAATAATTCCCATCAGTTCCCTCTTGACCCCCTCCTCCTAACCCCCCCCTCCTTAACGTTGCCCCTACAAGCTTACTGTATGTGTCCACGATGTGATGAGACATGATTTGAGCATGTTATCATTTTACATTTTTTATATTTGTACTGGTTTCTAATTCTGGCTGAGAATTGAAACTCTAGGAAAAGATGGCAGACATTTGTCCAAAAAAAAGTCAAAGTAAATAAAACAGTTTTCTGGGCTTGATAGATCTGTAAGTGCCAACACTTGTATGAAACTTAAGACCATAAATTCATCTGACATTCTCAAGTAACACACAACAACTTTGCTATTTGTGCCAAAAACATTGATATCAGATTTGCTGGGAGAAACTGTGCAGTGAATGACATAGTTTTGGTGTGTGTGTGTGTGTATCCAATGATTTATCCCCTTTATCAAAACAGTTAAAATGAGAAATGTTCCTCATTCCTCATCCTGGTGGCTTTCTGGCTGTGCTCTTCTTGCAGGGATGTTGTGTTTGTCAAAGGACTATGGGGACATCTAGTGGTGATCTGGAGTATTACTGACTCAAGCAGGCAGGAATGAAACGTTCTCCTAATAATACTTTGGGGATGCTGCAATAACTTTTTTTTCCAAATAAAAGAATGAATGTGGTGAGGTATTGCATGCTCAACTGTCTCTCTGGGCCTTGTTCCAAAATGATTATTTTATAATAGTAAAGGAATAATTTATAAGTTTGTTGCTCATTTGTGTTGAATGCTTTCTTCGATTTGAAAGCAACGTGCACATGACAACAAGGGGGGATCCAGGCAGCATCAACCATTGTACATGCAACATTTACAGTACATTCAAACAGGTTGCTTCAATCGGGGAGTAGCAGGCTGTGTTTTCGGAGGGGAAATGAATCCACATTACTCACAATATATCACTATAAAGTGGATTTTTAAAGAAAGTGTGTCATGTTCCCAAGCAGCAGGAAGAGAATACATCAAATGTTAAGATTAGCTGTTAGCTGTAATGGTTAAAACAAGACAAACTGTATTAAATCCAAGTGAAAGAGCAACAAAGTGGCACATGATGTTTTTAAAGTCTAGAAACACACGATCCATCAAGGTACCTGTGGTGTTAACAGTCTCTCTGAATGCCTGTTAACATCTCAAAGTTATCAGTGAACTGTAACAGCCCAGACAGCAATTATACAAAAGAAAACATAGCAAACATCCACACAGGCAAACAGACAAAATGCACATTTAGACTGTATTCACAGGTGGTTTGAGAGGAGTTAACTAGCTTGATTTCTTTCTTCTCTGTGTATCTATAATTGGTGGGAATCACACGGAAAAGAGAAAAGAGAAAAAGCTATACATGCTGAACAACTCTCTATCCTCTGATCTTGCCCATTAGAGGTGGTGTCTACCTGAGCAACCCACAAAGAAAGAATAAAGAATACTTGAAGAATCAGTTCACCCAAATCACACACTAAAATAAATAGATCTCAGAGAAGAATATCTCAAAACCTCCACTCATAAAAACAAAACTATCTGCATGAACAGATACGAGTGGAAATCTTTTGTAATTTGGGTGAACTGACCCATTAATGAGGGCAGGTATTTATGTCATACGGAGGCCCAAACATGTAGTATTACAAGGGAAACTTGCACAGTGCACCTGTTTGTTTTGGCTGTGGAAAGAAATCCTATGACCTTTCCTCATGCACAAGTTACAAGGTTTCATGACGTGAATAATTAATGCAGGAACTAAGTGGTTTGGACACATGGCTTTGTAGGTCACGTTAATACACCATCACACCGCCGACTGATGCTAACTCAGTGCTGCTTCACTTTAATATGTGGATGTTAAAGCACTTAGACAATGTTTTTATATGCAGTCACTTACATTTCTTGCATCCACATTTCTTTATCCTTTTGGGATCAGTAATGTCGTCGTGGCAGGCTTTACAGTAAAACAGCGCCCTATGGAAGAAAAACAAGAATCCCATGTAAGCTAGCTCCAACATGCTGAAATTAAGTTAAGCACATGGATGCACTACAGTAGAAAGAATCAGGTGGGAAGCCTAGAATTAACGCTAAATTATGTTTTGACGTATCATATCATTTAGGCCCTGCAGTGGTTATCAGGCTGTGCCGAGTCCTCTGAGTGGTGACACTATTCTCGAACTCTGACCTAACGTACCGTTAATCTGTCTTTGAATCTTACCCTTGCCCAAGCAAAGAGCAGATGCTAGCTAACAGCTAACATTGTCATCTAACAACTTACTAGCTAACAACAACCAGCTAACAACATGTGGCCTGACCCACCAGCCAAACCAACCAAGCAAGACTCCTACACTATCAATCTTTTCAAAATGTTTTCTTTTTCATGAATTACACCATGTTTTTTGATTGTTAATGCATTCATCTACGTTTAAAAGAAATACAATATAATACAAATGTCATGAAGGTAGAACACCCCAAGAATAAAATTATACAGCCCTCCTATGAATTATTTACATTCTTATTAAGTTTGGGCACGTTATCCTTTTCCCTAGATTTTACAACTGAATTGAAAGGATGAGAGTAGAGATACTGTATGACATGATGGCTAACAGAGCAGGGACAGAGCCTTGACTTTACTTTTAGACACCATTTAATCTCAGGTCCCATTCATTACCTCTTTACTTCTTTGGCATCGCTGGCAATGAAGAAGCCCAAGGTCCCCTCCTGCATTTTCACGTGGTTTCCAGGGTTTATCAGCGTGCTGTGATGATTTATAGACCAAAAGATGTCACAGCGGAAAGTTATATCACAGAATTTGCAAGGCTTTGCACTAATCACTGGCAGTGGCACACGCTGGCAGGATTAGCTTTCGCAGCTCATTTGGCAGGATACCCTGTGTTTATTAAATTAAGTTGATGAAAACAGATAGCAGTGACACTTCAAATAGTATAAAACGAGCATCAGTGCATCGGGGAAACCACTAAAACAAAGCTTCAGCTGTGCTTAAAGACACCAACTGCCACCTTCCCCCATTAATTTGTCAGGATGTTATCAGAAACGCCTGTGATGTCTGTGAACAAACCAATTTAGACACCAATTTAGCACATTTTATAAGGCGCCTTATGTTTGCAGTCAAACAGAAAAGCTGATTCAAAGTAGCTTCATCACTGAAAGCAAATACTGACAGCATACACACCTGCGTATTTAGGTTTTTGCATCCATGAATTTTAATGACTTCAACAATCCACTGTAAGCAGCTCCACTTACCTGCTTTCCCTTTGATCAGACTTGTACTCTATAGCTATCAGTAGTAGCTTTAGCTTCACATAGCAGAGTCTGCAAGAGAATAACAATATAATTAGACCCCTTGCACGCTAAATATTTGTTGTTTTCTGGAAATCATCATAGCAGGAATGACTACTTTTTCTACCTTTCTGTCTGATTTATATTTTTGAGGCTGAGCACCCATTTCTCCTGTGTAATGCACACTTGTTGTCTTTTTTTGGAATCAACTTAGCTCCTTCGAGTCTTCAACTTACAAATCCAGTCGTTGAAGAATGTATTACTGTAATTATAATATTTAAATAATGATAATTCATGAATATTGTAAAGAAATGGCTCATAAAACGTACTGAAGCCACAAAGTGGCAATGGTTGCTCATTTTTCTTAATCCCATTATCTCAATGTCACAATTACCAATTATTTACTTCCTAGATCTTCACCCTCTTACTGACTCTTCATTAAAAAAATATGTTACCTAAAAAGACCAATGTAAATGCCACAAAGCGTAATTTCTTGCACCCAGTAAACACAAACACAAAAATTGCAGAGAAGAAAACAAAAGAGAAAGCCACAAAGCACACTTTTTAATTATAAAAAAGTCTACATTTTAGTGTACTTACTCGCAAATAACAGGGAAGGACAAGCCCACAAAGGCACTCGACAGATACTCGGTGTACATCTCATTGGCTACTCCTTCTAGGTAATACTTCTGCCACGTGTCCTCCTCAATCTACAACAAAGATTTATCACAAAATACAGAAAGCATTACAAAAAGAACTTCATCCCCACCCCCTCACTGAATGCTGCACATGGGCCCCATCTGGGATAATCATTATTATCTACTCAGACTATGTTTAAGGCCAACTTTACTTTGTACTTAATCCAGTGAGCACAGATGGATGAATCTAAATTGGGGCTACCTTGATGAAGGACCTCATGGAGAAGAGGTTGGCCAGCATGGTGGAGAGGCCCTGAGCCAGGCAGCTCTGGGCGATGAAGCCGAGCTTCAGCTCTGCAAGACAAATAGCATCATCTCCCTCCTTCCAGGTCCAGCTTGGGATGTTCAAAAGGTGGGCCTAAAGGGAGAAACACATGGCTGGTTGCACAGTAGCTTTACAGAACTACAAACTGTTGTTAAACACTTATTAAACACTTAATTCCAACATGTTTCCAAGATGTTAAAAACCTAGACACAGAAAAGCTTAAACAATAAAATCTTTCAAACCTATATTATATCTATACAAACTAATTCAAACATAAATATCTATAACAAAATGCTAAAATACAACAAAAACAAATGTCTAATTAATGACTGAAAGTGACAGATTATACTAACCTTATTGTGGTACTGCAACATTTGAGTGATAATTCTGATCTTTGGATGGTAGTTCTTGATAGATATTACCCTGATGCATGATACAATGGAGAAATCAAAATCAGACCACATTTTCCTGTGTCACTGTCTACTTTTTCCGGGCATGTTTATATCATTCATTCACAAAAACTTACAGCTCTAAGAAAAAATTTTCATACACAATTGACAGATGGGCAGCTGGCAGTTTATGTTTATGCCCAGAGATTTAAAGGTAAATAGAAAACAGTTGTATCTTTTAATGAAAGAATTGTGAGTGTGAGATTCATGTTTCTCTCTTCTTGAGTTCTTGATGATTCTCTGAAAGGGAAAATGAGCACCAGGAGTTTGTTCATGCTGAGAGTCTGTCTGCTTACAGAGAGCCAGCTCCAACACGCTCGCTTACACTCACAATTTAAGTCCAAGATGAAGTGGGAACTGATATCAAACGCTGGCATTCACTTCCAGAAATATGATCATTTGGTAACATTACATATATCCCAGCCTATCCTATCTGGATGTCCAAATATCTGTCAGTAGTCTGCTGTTGCAGAGTTTACCAACTGTTGTTTTATTTACAGTTTTCATCCTGAATAATTTTACATTTATATGATATTTCTGTAGAACACTTTAAACTTATTTTTAAGCACTTTTAAAATCAAAAAGTAATATTTTTGTAAAGCAGTCACTTTCCGACTTCTTGGAGCTGAATATTTAAACCCCGAATGCCATTCTCCATTAAGCCTTTGTGTTGTGTTTATATAACAGTACATCTTTTGAAGAAACACTTCTTCCAGGAACTCAGGTTGTTGTTCTTGTGATTATTTCCTTCCCCAAAACAGACAGGTCCCACATTAATTCTGAAAGGGTTTGCACTCTCACTTGACAATCCCTGAAACCCATCAAAATAAGTGCAGTTTCCCGCATCCAAATTTGTCGTGGAACTTATACTAACTTCAGTTCTTACGCTCCAAACATATGTATTCCCAGAATACAGTATTTCTCAGAAGCTACGACACAATTGAACATTAATTGGTCGCAGGGTAAAAAACAAACCAAACAAGAAGCTGCTTAAGTTTACCTCATGATGTTGGATGCATCTTCAGCATCAGGGTCAGCGCAGTATTTGTTGGCCAAGATCAAACAGGCATCTGCTGATTCGATCTGGGGGGGAAAAAATCACACACAGCAACATAATCCAACTGTCAGTGACACCAAAGCAGCACAGTTGTATTATTATTATCTGTCAGTTACCTTGACTCTGGCCAGGTCGTGTGGGTTGAGGACAGACCCTTGGTAAAACTCCACCTGGGTGAAGTGTCGCTTGAACAAGGCTTCCAGCTCAAGATTAGGGGAAATACTGAGAGAAAAAAAGAACACTGTTTCTAATCTCCTGAAGAGATGATTGTTTTTGAGAAATGAAACTTGCAGTTTTTTCGGGGACACAAGTAAAAAAAAAGAAAAAAAAAGGTTTTGTACTTACTTATGGAGAAAAACAATTTCTACATTGACATCATCCCTGTCCTTGTGTAGGAAGTCTTTTAGAAAGTTGGACACACTCTCAAGTGTTATATGACCACAGACCACGATGTGCCTGGAAAACGGGGTGCAGAATAACAATGAAACTGAAATGTATTCGGAATAAAAGTCAACAACAAAACACACACACACAGAAATCCTTGTTTCGTCTTCATCTTTGTCCTGGAATCAAAGGTTAAATCTGAGATGAAAGGGATGTAATGGACATGAAAAGTAATCAGTACGGTTGTATTTAGGTGATATATTCGAAATCTGTGTGGAAAGAATAAAAAACTAAGTTACAGGAGCGATGTTTGATGTTCCTGCCGTGACAAGCGAGGACTGAATGAGCAGGTCAGAGAGCACTGTGGCTTTCAGTATCAGATTATAAAGGATCAGAGTTTACTTAGATGGAGATTATGAAATCAGCACACAGTCTATGTCGATTATCACATTTCACAGATCCTTTATGTAAGGAACCCAGTTTAGATTTATTCCTATATGCCTATATTATATTCTTATATATGAATTATTATGAAAATTATTTCAGATGTTGACTCTTTTTACATTTTGTCTGGAAGTGCTGCTGCTCCAGAAGAACCACAGCTGGAAATGCAGTGATTCTTTGTGGCTTTAATGTACAACAAATGCATCAGAATTATTTTTTTATTTTGCACCACCTTGTTCTGCTAATTTGTAAAAGGAAAACAGTTAAGAGGATGTTATATCTATGACAGTAATGATACTAATGATAACAAGTAGACATAAAGAAGAAGAGGGTAATAGAAAAATAATGATGCTAATAATTCTGTAGCTAAAGTAGACATTACAAATAACTATGCATTAATATTTAAATATGGGGAGCTGAAACTAAATCAGGGATAAAATCTGCATCCACAGATTGTCTGAATTTCTTAAAACTGTTACAACTATGCTAGCTGTTAAAATTGTGAAGCCACTGCGTCGGCAAGATGTTTGTGTGAATAATTCTAACCAATACAAAAACACAAACAAGCCGACCGTTTGTGCTTCAGCTCCTAGTACGTCTCATGTAAATAAGATTGTTGATAAATGTTCAATTCACCTATAATCAAAAATTAGACAAGAGAATGAAGACAAAATACAAAATTGTACAACATACACAAAAATGACTAAGTTTTCTACAAAACTGAGCAACAAAAGAAGCAAAGATTTGCTTTGAGAAAGTTTCCCAAACCAAGTCTGACTTCCTCAGAACTAACTGAACGACCACAAGTACCAAAAGCATGCTACAAGAAGCCATATTTTGTTTAGAGGCATCCAGCAGAATCTCACTATCTTTAGAAACAGAGCTCGGGACACAAAAGTGTACATGTTAAAGGAATAGTTTGACATTTTGTGAAATACACTTTTTTGCCTGTTAGCAGAGAGTTAGATGAGAAGATCGATACCACTCTCATGTCTGTGCGTTAAGTAGCTGGAGTGTGGAGGCGATTAGCTTAGCTTAGCTTAGCTTAGCTTATCAGGGGGAAAGAGCTAGTCTGGTTCTGTCCAAAAGACAAAAAAAATAAATGTAAAAACGACAAGTTGTATTTTTTATGGTGTGTGCTAAGCTACATGCTAAGCTAACCTAATCGCCTCGTGGCTCTACCATGATTTTTATTGCACAGACATGAGAGTGGCATTGATCTTCTCATCTAACTTTGAGCAAGAATGAATGAATTGACACAGTGCTTGTCTGCTGTGTGTTTCTGCACCTTTCTGTCTTAGCTGCTGTGACTTGTAAATTTCCCCGCTGTGGGATAAATAAAGTTTATCTTATCTTATTTCCCAAAATGTCAAACTATTCCTGTAAAACTCAAGATTTTATTTAGTCCTGAGGGTGTAGGTCCGACTGAAGATAAAGGCCAAGAATGTTCAGAAGCAAAGCGTGGAAAATAGACAAGCATAGCGAGACAGTTTTTCCAGAACAGAAAAACAAAACTCCAAAAACCAGCATGAAGCAAGCAATGACATACGAGATTTGATGTATGAGTTTGATCATTTCTTCAATATTGAACTCAGGCAAGCTTGAGTTTATCAAGTTTATACCTTTGTCATGGCTTTATTGCTGTCTTGAAATATAATTATTTATATATATAATTTTATCATAAATTAACCACTTTGGTATGAATAAATGATTACGAATAATTACCCTGCGAGAAAACATACATACATAAACTGATTCAACTCTATAGTAACTCCATACTGTACAGAGTTGTCTGTTAGTGAGAGGTACTAATAGGGCTGTCTATCAATCCTTATTTTACTTTGATCAGATATTTGCTTTATTTCATTTTATGATTATTTAGGAAATTTGTCTGGTATACACATTTGAGTTTGGGTGGGTGCACATGGAGATGGGTGAACAAAATGAAACTGTGAATGACTGAAAACACTTGATTTACAAACACAAATTTGGCACAGATGTACATTGACAATAAGCAGCTTAATCACAAGACATCACAAAACATGTAGGATTTTCTCTCAATGTGTCACAGTAGAATAAAGGTAGAATGAACTGTGATACACCTGTGAACTGGGGTGGCGGGGTCACACCTGTCTACATTGTTGTTTTTACAGTATTTCTTTACCCAGGATATGTCTGTATAGTTACAAATTAAAAATTACATTAATAAGAAATATAAAATATCCTTGTTCAATTCAATACACTCAGAGGTTTTACAGCTACAACCTTACCTGGTCTGGTGTGACCGGTAGCTTATGGCGGCTGATGTTGGCTAATGTTAGCAAACTTTAGATAGACATTGCTGTTTAAACATTACTGAGTCATTTTGCAGACTTCATGAATCTTTTCTATCATTACGTAGTGTTTACCATTTACTGTTATCATGTAATTGTCACTTGTGGCCACAGATGCTGCTCTTCAGTAAAAGTTCGATTTGCTTTAAGCTACATCACAGTTGAGTCAATGGTGAAACGAGCTAACCTAATAATGTGTTACAGCCTACCTTCCTTTTCTTTCATTATTGACCATGGTTTATTCCTTTTACGTGCAGATCAAGAAAACCATGTTTTCTCTTTTTTCCCCAACAGTGGCATTGGTAATGACACAGGGATCACAGAGACAGATCAGTGAGAAAATCCTACATGTGCCATCTTTAAGCATGACAATGGTACATGTACGCGACTACACTGCAAGAATATCTGTCTTATCAAGTCATTTTTGGCTATTTTTGAGCTCTCAGTCTTAATTTCTTAAAACAAGTGAAAACATCTGTCTGGCAGCAATGTTTCTTCAAAATGCTTCCAATAGGAGTGGAGTTTTTAAAAATAATTTGCCTTAATCTATGTAATTTCTAACATCCCTTATAGAAATATTTCATTGTTAATGAAAGCAGGTCAAAATAAACCAACAGTGCAATCAGATTGTTTAAGAAAATAAGACTTTTAGAGACAGAGATCTTTTTGCAGTATAAATGTAGACGTTCATTCATGACAAGCAGTGATGACAGCTTGCACACATATAAAAGCAGCAGCAATACAATCAACTCTACACATTAATCATGGCCAAGTTCTTCAGTCACAGTGTGACTTTAGTGCTAATTGAGGTCATTACATCTCGAATTACAGTTTCATGATGACTATTTAAGAAAAGAATCAGGG
Source organism: Enoplosus armatus (assembly GCF_043641665.1). Lineage (NCBI taxonomy): Eukaryota > Metazoa > Chordata > Actinopteri > Centrarchiformes > Enoplosidae > Enoplosus > Enoplosus armatus. Next base: position 7,945,575 of record NC_092199.1, on the reverse strand, counting down.
TATGTCACCTCTTTATGAGAGGGCCACTTGAGTCACACAAAACCACACCATTAAAAGTTTGCTGTTTTTCTTTTCATTTGTTTGACTTACTTTCTGCCTCTGGTCGAGTTATAACTCCCTCCATATTTCTTCCGATTAAGGATGAGAGCAGCAATTTCTGGCACGTAGCGAGCAAACATGGCCTACATGCATGAAAAAGAAAAAGAAAATGGCATGCAAAGAAGGTTCTACTGCGGCGGAGGCAGTAGAGCCTCCTTGAATACTTACTTTCTCCCATTAACAGCACTATAGGAACCACCATATTTCTTGCGGTTTCCTATTAACTCTATGATTTCAGGGACGTAGCTCGCAAACATGGCCTAAGGAGAAGATAGGAGACAGAAGAAGAGACTAAAAAAAAGAAAGGCAAAGAAGAGCAGGTCTTCTATTTTTGCTTTACAGAAATTCGTAAAGTCTGAAAGACTAAATGCAGGAGTGGTATTAAGATTTATTTGTTAACAGGAAAAAGGAGAAAGAAAATAAAAAAAGTTGCAAGTCATTCAAATTAGTCCATATTGACTGAATGTAGCCTGAAGTTACATCACAGTTACATTCCATCAAGAAGTAGTATGAAAATGAAAAAGGAACTTATAAGGCCAATATTTACAGATATTGGAAGAATAAAGGAGAAAAATGACAGCTGATGAGCGGTATGTAAATCTGTGATAGAAAAACTTTTAATTAGAGAAATTAAGAAAAAAGCCTTATGTGCCATGTTTCGTCCAACAAACACACATGACGGGTCGATTTGGATAGCGCAGCCGAATGGATGGCAGACATGAACTGAACTCTGAGACTTTACGCTGCTGCACGACGACCTGAAGAACTCTGCTGGCTCCTGTTTAAGTGTCAGTGTGAGGACTTTATATGTCTGTGTTTATGAGAAAAATATAAATAAATAAAAATAAATAAAATCCTGTTTACAACAGATTTGCAATACCCATCATCATAAATTTGTACTAATAAAACATTAACAAAAAGGGATCCTCAACATCCATTTTCCTTTCATTTCCCCTTTTTCTTTAAGTTTCTTTAAGTTTGGAACAATCATCTTGCTGTCTGACAGTATCATGTTGTTCCAGCACTTCATTGAAGCTATATGATGTATCTTTACAAACTTTAGGATCTCCGCTCGAATTTTAAATATAATTCTGTGGGTTTGAACAGCGTTTGGCTGCACACCATGACTTTGTACTGACTGTCCGAATTAAAGAGTTCAATCTGTCCTGATGATAACATAAGATTCATTAAAGTCTGAAATTTTATTGATTGCAAATGTATTTTGATGGTCACAGAAAGTTAATTTAGGCTTTCCAAGGACATATAAAATGTCACTTAAACTCCTTTCATACTCAACCATATGAAAGTATGTCACCATGCAGCTTAATCCACTCCTGAATAATACTTTATGATCCAGATAACAGCGTCCTCTAAATGATCTTTGACTACTTTCTTTATGAGGTACCTCAGGTCTGTAGCAAATCCATGAAAGGATGTTTTCTGTAAGATTTAGGATTAATTTTATCATCATATTATCTGTAAAATTCATTCCCTACTATGCCTTTGTATAAGTATTTGAGGAGGAACTGAGATAATGTTGCAACATCCATCGAGCTATGGCTATAATAAAATCATCCCGGTCTCATTGTGTTTGTTGGAAAGAGGGAGGAGAAGCAGGAGGGTGGAGCCACCTGAAACCGCAGTACTTTTACAGTTAATAACAGACGCTAAAATATTCTACATGTCATATAGGAATTAATAAATAACAAAACAAAAATGTCAGCATTATACCTGAATGAATGCTGAAATACTGTAGACAACTCGTACAATACATGACATGCAAACACCTCAGTGTAAACAACAGGTGAAGGGCGTCCTGAGTTGAGAGCGTCCCGGCGTTTGTTAACACCTGGCGGGGTGTGATGATTGGTTGCATGGAGGTTTTTAAGCAGGAAGAAATAATAAGAGGGATTTTTACCAAACCACCAAGGATGAAGAAGACCATAAACAGGCGGCCCAGGGTGGTTTTTGCATAAACGTCTCCATAGCCAACAGTGGACATAGTAACCATGAGTAAGTAGACACATTCCCAGTAGGAAAGTGCCTGGGAATTTTGGAAGTTTTCCCAAGGATCCCCTGAGTTTTCCACCTGGAACAGAGGTCGAGATTTTTTACCACGAAAACTCACAGAAGTAAAGGATTTTTATCCTCTTCGACAATATAAAGTACTCATAATGTTGCTATGCCAACATACTTTCACCTTAACGTAAACGGCTCCCGCTAACTTACCAGATGAATGAAGCCTGCTGCAGTTAGCCATGTGCTTATGAAGATTGAACACAGGTTCACCAGCTTTATCGAGTTGCTATTTAAAAAAGGGCCAGAACACAAAGTATGAGTTATGACGTATTAGTAATTACATTCGTCCTCAATGAGAAATTAATAAAAAATGATAAATAGAAATCTTCTTGATCTGTTAAATCTGAGCATGATTCAACGAAAGCACAATAATAATAGTAATGATGATGCACAAATTCTGAAGTCTCTCAAGCTGCTGCATTTAATTTAATTAAAACATATTTTTTAATCAATTTGTATGAAATTACAGTGCTTACTTTGTTTTATTTTAGTTATAAAAACATATAGTAATAAATGGCTCTATTACTTATTTAAACATGCATTTTCACAAGTTTGCAAAATAGTTCCACAAAAAAGATATTTTCATCCCCTGCCATTAAAAAAATACCTCTAATGTGAATGTAAACACATGCATTTTGTGAGCAAAGGTCTTCCTCACTACGTATGTACGTCCATCTTTAAACAATACAGTATATGTCTTATTGTGAAGTCCCTGCATGACCTCTGTCCTCTCCTACTTTGTGTGTTCTGTCTTGACCTTCATCTGCGTGAATGAGTGAGGAGATTATTCTGAAGCATTTTGTTGCGCTGTAAGCTCTTTCTGACATGACATCTGTGCAAAAAAGCTTCAATACTAAGCAGCAAGGAGACAAACAGAAAGCTGTTTCGCTCAAGACTCCATCATACAAGTAGATTGTGCCTGGTGTGCACAATACAGCACTTTACTTAATATTAACTTACTATAATATTAATGTTTTTCAAATTAAATGAAAGCAAGTGATCATGCTTGTTTTGCTTTTCCCCTTCAAAATAAAACCATATTCATGCTACAAAATAAGTGCATGCAATGTTCACACATAAAACGGGTGAAAAAAACATTACAAACGCTCTGCTACTTTGACAAAAAGTGAGATAGAATATTAATACACTTACCTTGTCTTTAGTATATTCAAAAACTGTAAAATTTCTGAGAACTGTATCAACCTTAAGGCCCTTAAAAACCTCAAGCCTGTGAGAAAAAAAGACCATAAACAAATGATGATTAATGACAGTTGAAACAACATCAACAGCATTCGACTGTGGTTTAACAAGAACATCCTACCTTTCATACTTTCATCCATGTTTATCAACTGGATTCAGACTAATAAAATAAAAAAAAACTCAGACTGAAGCGATAACAAGCCTTACTGTTTCAGAGAAGAAACTTTTTGGAATATGAGGGGAAAAAATGAAAACAAAGCTTAACATCCCAGATATCTATTCCTTCACCATCTCACAGCACTCTGTTTTAATCTGAGGACCGTCACTAAGCACCGGCATCTACCTGCTACATGTTTCATTCCTGCTAGGTAAAAACTCTGAACGTGGACGAGATGAAAACCTGGATTAGAGTAAAGACAGGTGGACGCCGTCACGCCACATTGAATGAGTAAATAGACGTGACGTCAAATCCTGAATTTGACGGTATTTATGGGAAGAAAAAAAAAAGAGCTTGTGTCTGTTGCCAAGAGTTCAAGGACGACACACCAACAAAACACCAGCTTGAGCTCCTGTACGTGATTACTGATCGACTGTTTCATACAATCATTTATAACCTCATTATAACAAGCTTACTGCCGTTTCTGTCCAAAAATCTCAGATAATCAACACAGAAAGCACATACCAGAACACGTCTGATAAAGCAAAATAACATGTTTTATTGTTTATGTTTCATCGTTTAGCTGCATGGCAGTAAACTACCTGCTAAGAGGAACCTACCACCTGAGTTTAAAAGCCAAATGATTCATAGATCCAACTCAGTTTGACAAAAAGCAGAATCCACTGCAGTGTCGGTGCTGCATAAACAATTAAAAGTCACCTCAGCCAAGAGTGAGCAATAAAGTAAAATCCATCTCTGCATGCATTAATCGGGCTGACAAATTTCCCCTGCTGGAATAGATTTGTTTGAATGCCAAATGACACAAATCAAAGACGTTACAGGCAATCATTCAGCTAGAAAAATATAAATAAATAATCTTTTATAAAATGACGTGAAGCGTGGTGTGCCTCGCCAAAGCTCGTTTTTCATTTCAAGTGAGTGTTTGCCAGATGGGGAGCGTAATACAGAGCAAATCCTGAACCTGAACCAGGTCCAGCTGACACACGGAGTCCAAAGACTTCTGGACACGCCAGCCTTCAGCTTTAGTGGAGTTTCCCCCAGTTCCCACGTCCTGCAGGTCTTACCCCAATAGGAGATTACATGGAAGCATGCACCGAGGCTGTACCAGATGCTGTCCTGGTCCTCTTTCTCGCTGACCTGCCCGTGGCCCATCCTGACCCTGTAGCCCTTCTGGAAGAGCTCCCCGGTCGATTTCTTGCGCCTTCTTGTGTTAGAAATCGCCTGAGAGTGTGTGCCTCCATCGGGCCTCCTGTACACTAACATCTTAGTGGGAATCATGTCTGGAAATCACTTCTGGTGGGCTAAAAGTTTCAAGTCCAAGTCCAAAATCTGCTTCACGTCCGCGTCATAACTATTCTGCAGATATCATGTAGAAAAAATATGATCTCCCTCCAAAAAGAGACAAAACAAAAAGAAATCAGGTGCTTTCATGATAGTCGCACCCAACAGGTTGGCGTCAAAAAGACTTGTTTTTTAACCTCAGACTTTCCTAGTATCCTCGCTGTGATGAGGCGTGTTCAGCAAGCTTAAAGCAAACCCTTTTCTCCATCAGGATATTAGAGTGTAAGCTCCTTTAGGATTCATCCAGGGAAAGGAAGAGGCCAGGCAGCGAGTCTGTCCATCAGCTGGCTCCACAATGTAACCTACAGCTCATCCCTATAACCCTGCAACTGCTCTTGACGAACCAAATGTCCTTCTCTAATCTTGGACAAGAACAGCGTGTATCTTTGTCTCGCGTTTATAGCAGGAAACAAGTCATGTGAGCGGCCAGTAAAGCTGTGTGTGGAAAAACGAGAAGCTTTGGCAATAACAGCGTTTTTCTATGGATTTAGTGATTCTGCAATAATCCCTAAATTAATCACAGCTGATGTAATAACTGCTATTGTACTTGATGTTAAAACTAAATGCGCAGCAGAAAAAAACATCACTGCATGGAGAGAAAGTACAACAGCTGACGGAAATCTAAGTCTGCAAAGTCCTTAATCTGAAATGTGAAATAAAATGTGAAACATCTGTCACTTCTGTTGTCAGCAAAACACCACAAACGCCCTAAAACATTTCAGCACAAACAATGAGGGGTATAAATGTTCTTCAGAGTAGTGTCTCAGAACGTTAACACTTTATTTCACTTGTTAACTTCCTTCAGATGAACTGATATGTGACTGTAAATTCATATGAGGAAATGTCATTTTCTAGTAATTAGGGGGAAAATTGAGACAGTGATTAACTGGAACAGTTAGGTACAGTAATTCCAATGCTAGAGCAGTGGTTCTCAACCTGAGGGGCCGCAAAGATGCTTAATATAAAGAAAACTGACAAAAAAACTGTTTCTGCTACACAAAGGTAAGTTAATCAGACTAAATTTCCTCTCTTTTTTCTTTTGGATTATTGGATCATCTTTCTTCTATAAGACTCAACTAATTATTCAAATAACAAACTCAGTCTTAAGTAGAACTTGTCGCAACTGGGAGACCCATGCATCCGGTGACAAGCGGTCGCAGGAAAACATTGCTTTGATTTAAGAGGTCACAAGCCAAAAAGGTTTGGGAAACACTGGCCAAGAGAGTGAGTGCACAGCAGGTCAGATACATGAATTAAATTATTTATTTCTTCTATGAGAAAATTATAGACCTCTAAGATAAACCATTATCCCGTTCTCTTCTTTTCCATTCAAATTATCCTTCTGCAGCGTTGTGACATGTTTGGTGGTCCAGACCCTCAAGTTATGAACCACTGCTTCAGAGCATTTGCATTTGAGGACATTTAGTTTCAGTGAAAGCTTCTTTCTGTGTTTTTTACTTCAGCTCAGTGGCCACCACCAAGACATGAATATCTTGTGTGGACGAGTTGCACTGGATTATTTTCACTGTCAGAGATAAACATGCTGCTGATAAATAACACCTGCAGCAGCTCAGAATTTCAGACTTAACAGTAAAAGCTGTTATCGTGCGCTGCGTTAAGGCATTTTCTACGCAACATCCAAAATATGTCTCATGCACCCACAAGCTTGCCGTGCATCAATGAGTGTGTTAGTATGAGAAAATATTAGTGCATACTGTGTGTGTATTTGTGTCAAAATGTTCAGACAGGAGGGTTGACAGTTTGGCAGTTTGGCTGAGCGCCCGGTTGAAATACGGGAGTTTTGATCAGAAGAGGGAGTTCGACAGCTGCGACCAGACGCTGCTGAGCTGGTTATGACCTCACCACCTGTTTAACCTCAGTTTAACTAAACAGTAAATCAGTCGCTAATCCTACATGACCAATTGTTCACTGACCATATTGACGGAGATTATGTCTTTTCCTACTGGAATCAGATCTACAAATCCACAAACCGCAGGAAATGTCAATATGTATTTTTATGCTTCATCTTAACCTGAATAACAAAATTTGAATGCCAATTTAGATACAATACAAAAGTAAACCTGTATTCGGTCAACTAGGCGCTGGAATGCTTGTATATTTGCTGTTTGAGTCTGACAGGAAGTGCTGCATTTTTGGTAAGTGTGAAATTCAGAAAATAGAACATTTAACATGAGCAGTGAGAGGCATGCGTGGCTGAGCAGAAAACAAAAAGAGCAACACCTACACAAACGCTAACAACACAACAACAAGATGGTAACAGGTTACCACTTTAAGAGCAACATTTGATTAGGTTTTACTGGAAGGTTTCCATATTGTTGTCTGTGATATCAATAACGTAGAAAAAATATTGCAATATCATGGGAATATCTAAAATAACTGATGCAGCAAACAAAACCAAAGCCAGCATAACACTGAGCATCTCACAACTCTTTGGTGATTGGTTGAAAACATTTTATTACCATCTATGAACCCAAAACATCACTGAAACATCAAACACAGCGTAGTTGTGGTATTTAATTCTGGGTTGTTGTAATTATTGGTGTCATGGTCAATTTATGCTGTATCCTTTTACACTGTTTTGGTCTGATCACATGTCACGTCACCTAACAGATGCACTGCAGGAGAGGAGGGGTCTCAGTGATTCATTTGTGATTTCTTGCATTTTCTTACGCTTTCAAACAACAGCAGGGTATCAGTGTAGAGAAGTGAAGGACGGGCTTTCACAGAAAATAAATATAAGCAACTGAAGTGAAGGCCAATGAGCATGCAAACGACAAAAAAAACAGGCACACAAAAGCACACATTTTGAAATTTTGCACATAAAAAAGCAACAAATTCAAACACAGTGAGTTGGAGATAAAATAATCTCCACATTCATTTGAGCTTGAATATAAGCACACTATAGCAATAAAATGGCCAATAAAAACTGTATTGTTGCTAAAAAACAATAACTATCTGTATAATGCTACAAGCAGTGATAAGGACTCTATACTGCTGCCCAAATCCACAACATGTATGACGAAATGATCAAATATTGTGAAAGTACTTATCACCTCATATGCCAACCATACTCTCACATGTCCACTAGATGGCGCCAGCAGCCAGCACTATAGCTTGTTCTACTTTTGTTGTTTTCACACAACAAAGTCACAGTACATCAGCTCAGGGAAAACACACAGGCACATTATGCAACTGCACCTATCAAGCTGTCATATTCACTCTAAAGTAGAGGGTGTTCATTGCTGGTGTTGGCTACACAGCAGGTTTGTTCCTCAGCTGACAGGAGAAGAAAAAAGCAGCTATAAAAACCTGTAATGCAGCAAAAAAAAAATGATCCCCCTTAATCCTCTAATTCCTCACAGACCTCTCCGAGTGATGAGCTTCACACATTTAGCAGATTGACTTCTATTCTAGCGCTCGAGCTCCGAGCAAAGCTTATTACTGTTTTTTTTTATCCATTCGTGTACTTTTCAATCACAGCATGATTGAATTTGAGTGTTATTGCAGGTGATGGCCAGAGAGATCTGCTGGACAGGTGAAGGGCATGGGAATGACACCTGCAGCACAATGCCCACTGTCCACAACACATGGCCGAAGACATGGAGCCGAAAGAAAATTACATTTCTATTCAAATCAAGTTTGAACGGCACACCAGATGACAGCCATACAATATTTGATAGTGTTGTCAAGCAAACAAGCATTAGTTCGACGAGCAAAGCTCGAGTCACCGTGCTTTTTCAGTTTGCATGCTGTGCCGTAGTAGAGTTTTTAATTTCCACAGTAATAAAGAGGATCATTCAAACTTGTCATGCATGTCATGCAACGTCCCAACATAAAGGTAATTTCATGACAAAATTATCAAACTTATATGGCTAATATTGTAGGTGTGCCCATGTAAATGACCACAAAATGCCAAGATGTTCCCATTTTGCAGCTTTAGTGACGTGCTGAGATTATCTGGTGCAGTCACTGACAGCTGCTAGACCCTGGAAATCCACTGGGTGGCACCACAGGCTCCTAAATACAAACCAAAAGGTCCACTGTACAACGCCTGGTCTGTTAATCAGCCTGTGTGAGCCATGTGAGCATCCTTACCGAGCCAGCTCCTGTTCAGGTACACCGACACAAACACCGGAGGGACCGTGAAGAAGTCCACCACCGAGTTCACCTCCAACCAGAACCACAGCTTGTCATTGGCAGCAATAAACTGTGTGGAAATGAAGGGTTAAAGATGAGATTTATGGTTTTTAGCTCCATTTTTTTTTAAATGTAGGCAACTTCAGTTTTACTTACACGGAGGCCGAAGTACAGCAAGAAGAACACATTGAACGCCATGTCGATCTGCAACGTGAAGTCTTTGTAGAAGTTCTGACAGGACTCGATAGGACTATTAGACAGAGGGAGAAACAAAGTATATTAATGTCTTACAAATATTGGCGGTCAAGTGAAGAAGGGTTTGGATATATATCAACAGTATTTCATGAAAAAAAGCATAAAAGATGCATTCTTCTTTTCCTGAAAATGCATTTTTAAGATTTCCAAAAGAAGAGGAACTTAAGTGTTGAAAAGAGTGCAATAGTTGGTATTTTCCAATGGTTTTTCTGTTGAGAAAGGACATGCATTTATTGTCACACAAGCAATAACTTGTCGAGATACCTGATTAACCCTTAAATAACTGCAGATATTCCAGGTGCCATATCACATAATGAAAATGAGGCTGTTTTCCATTCAGGCCTGCATTTCCAATCTCATAGACAACATTTCAGGTAAATATTAAGTCAAACATGGCAGAAATGCAGAGCCAAGGCAGTCGTTTAAGGGTTAAATGCATGCAGGGTTCATGTCCTCTTTTATGAAATCAGGCAGCCATAGCAAATGCTAGCAATGTAGTAAAGTCTCACCCTCAAAAAGCTTGTATCTGGCACTAAGAATTCAAATAAAGAGAAATAAATAATAAGTGAATATGAAAGTAATAGGTTAGTAGGATTGGGTAATAAAGATGATAAAAAATATCCTCTCAAAATATTAGTCACACCTAAAATGAAAACACAGGTTAAACGTGCTGAAACAAGTAGTCCTTTGACAGAAAAGTACAACAACTTTGATATTTGATTAATCGTTTAAGTCGTTTATTAAATCAAAACATTTGCTGTTTCCAGCTTCTCAAATGTGAGGATTTACAGTTTTTGTTGGTTTTATATCATAAACTGAATCTCTTTGGGTTTTGAACTGTTGGTCAGACAAAACAAGCTATTTATGATTCTGGGAACTAGTTTTTCACAATTTTTTTTTGATTTTTTGACACAAAATGATCAGCTGATCAAACAGAAAAATCATCTGTAGATTAATTCATAATGAAAATAATCATTAGTTGCAGCCCTAAAGCAGTGGTTCCCAACCTGAGGGTCGGGACCTGTTCAAGGGGTCACGAGGTAAGACAGGACAGGAAAGCAAAAAATACATACAGTTTATTTCTGTAGCGCAAAATTGTGTTTTTGTTTTGTTGTTGTTTTTTCTGAGAAAAAATCCAATTCAGAAATACATTGTGACTTTACTGTATTCTGAGAAGTAAAAATGAGGACATTTTGACTTTTGATAGATATTGCTTCATTTTAAGGGACAAAACGGTTGAGAACCACTGCCCTGAAGTCCAGGTTATTATGAATCATGCTGGTTTTTATTCCTTATACACGGTCCTTCTTCTCTGCAGCATGTTAGTGCCAAGCAGGTCCCTCTCATACATTTAGTTAATCTGTTTTCATGCCTCTTTGTTAGTCTTCTACCTGCAGGATCACTACACCCACATTCACAGGCTTCACTGACACACATCTCATCGCTCAACGGCAACAATCTGCAGAATCTGAATCTGCTTCATTGGCCAGGTGTGTGAATTTAACTCCGGTTTTTCATTGCTCTCAATGTACATAGACACACATGCAGCTAAAAACAAAGGACAACAAGCAACAAGATTTTATATATTTCTGTTTCAATCTTGTTTCTATTTTAATCTTGCTATATAAATGCAATAAACTGAAACTGACACCGTGGATGTTTGTGTCACAGGGATTGTTCCTGACACTATGTGACTGGTGTTAACTGTTCATCAGAGTGATGACCTGTCGGTAGAAACTGTTCTCGTGTCAGGCTGTTTTGGGTTAGGGTTAGGGGTTAGGGTCTGTAGCGCCTCCAGGAGGGGAGGAAGACTCAAACTATCCTCACCGGCCTCATCCTTAATACCACTCAGATTAAAGCAAATTGCTTTTGTTATGTAAAAAATTCTAGTAAACCCACGTTTGATAAAACTCTGTCCCCATGGAGTTCACGACATTAAAATACCTTGGGGATTATCTTGAACCGATCTGATGCACAGCAGTGACACTCGATTGATCTTCTGGTTGATGATCAGGAGGTCGCTGATGTGATGAGGAAGACTCAAACGATCCTCATCTGCCTCACACAACCATTGCACCCCTGCATTATTTTAACCCTCAAGTGTAAACTGGACTTGTTCCACTGCATTTGGGTGCGTCTGAAGATCAACTTTCTGTACAAGTTGCTGCATTTACTTGGTCATAAAATGGGTACAGCAGTTCCTCTTGATCCCGTCGCTAAGTATTCTGAATATTTGTCTTTTCATCATCCTTTATGACCACAAGAAAATGAAAGATCTATATTAACTTTTTGTATAAGTAAAACAATACACACCGTTAACAGTGACTAACTGAATTTTGTATCTGACGATGTAAAGAGAACTATGATGATTGTACTCTAATTTAAGTCAGGCTGCTTTTCCCCCTTCTGTTGCATCTTATCAAGTCTTTAGCAAGTTTTGTTTGTTTTCTTCTCGTTTATTCCCCCCTAAGGCTACATTTAACTGTTACATTCAATTGTCTTGCATCTACATAATATCTCAAAATTTACAGTGAAGATATAGAAAAAATATTCCTCGCCTGTCTTCTTTCAGGCACCTCTAAGAATAGTCCCAACAACTTGGAGAGTTCTGCCCTCATTCGCTGTACTGACACGTCTCCCGGCAAATCCCTGTCATAACAGGGTGACAGACCATATAGGAGAGGCAGACCTGCAGTGCTAAATAATTGAGTTCCAGTAGGCCTGGTGTGGAAGAGGACTAAGCCTGTTATGGATCACAAACCCTCCCCTGCCCACAGTAGTCCTGGTCTCTCTGTCTCCCCTCATTCAATTCAGACTAAGATCAAACAAGACAAGCAGCTCACATGTAGGAGACCTTTAGATAAAACAATATCTATAAAAATAGTTTTTGCCTTTCATTAGGCAAAATAAACCAAACATCTCAACCACATCAGCATTAATGACTTAACAAAAGTAGTTGTGCAATAATTTTAAATAAATAATTCTACAATTAGTTAAATCTTGATTTAAAGCTTCAACATTTTTTTTTAACAATTAATCAAACCCAGAAATAATCAACACCCAAATTGTAAGTTCAACAGAGTTTTCTGGTTCGTTGTTTTGGGTTTGACACCCGGCTCTACTTTAACATTGATGAAACAAATTGATTTCTGCTCTTGAATGGGAGCACCGGTACTGTATAATTTCCCCCCGGGATCAATAAAGTATTTCTGATTCTGATTCTGAAAGATCAGCGCGGCACTCTCCGTGTTCATCTTGACTTACAAATGGCACAACATGGAAGCATAGGGTGCAAAGTGAGATATGACTACTGCTGTATGACGTAAAACTCCCTTTGAGACCCAGCCTGCTTCTTCATCCCTGTGCAGCTCATAGCTTGAGCTCTTCTCTACGAGCCTAAGTGGGTCTGCTGCGTTGACGTCTCTCTCTCTGCGTCGCTTCCAGCCAGGTCAGCCCGTCCATCATACAACAGCCTCAGCAGCCCCACAGGACTAATTACAGGAAGGGCTGTATCTGTTACAGTCTGCTGCCACTTAGAAGCATGCAAGAGAGCAGCTAACTGGCTGCTCTTTGGCTTTAAGTACGTGGCTTGTTGGGTTGACAGGTAGTGAAAAAATACTGCCTGAATAATAGAAAGACCTGGACAAGACTGAATGAAAACTGGGACAAAGAGCAGTAGCATGAATATGAATATAAGCTATTGAACAGGTGCTGCAGCATCTTTCCTCATCGTGTATTTAACAATGCCCTTTCACGTGTGAACAGGTTAAAGGCAGAGGTCGTAGGTCATCCTTCATCAGGTGAAAAGGTATCGGGCGCGGCTGCGAGCAAGTTCTGAGAACAGGAGGCCACAGATGGCATTAGTGGAAAATGTAACTCTACCTGAGCTTGTCCAGTTAATGAAATGAGATGCGAGCAAACCACATCAGAGCAAGCCAAGCCCTCAGCTGTATACAGTCCTATGAAATAACAAATAACCCACATGCCTGCCTCCATGAGCCAGATTACATGAGTTTACAGCCCATTTTCTCTTCTCCGCCTTAACATTACTCCCAGCGGAGACTCCCTCTGGGCTTGATAAAAGCTTTTATCCTGGCGTATTTTGCTCTACTTCTTAATGGCACATCCTGTCCAAACACCACCAGGCTGCAGTAACAGTATACTGTCGCACACGGAGCTAACAGGGTCTTCCGCTTCCTCTTGTTTGATGAGCGATGGCGATTGTTTTCGAACAGGAACTTTGGTGCTTTCCTGCCTGTTTTGAGGGTCTGATCCTTTCATTACAGAGATTAAGCAAATTTCATCTGTGAGCACTGGCGGTGTGTCAGCAGAGATCGCCAGTAAGCTCAGAGCAGTTTACCTGGAAGGGGATTGGATGAAAACAGCAAGTACATGTTCTCAAATGCCATATACAGAGCACAAAGCACTCAAGGTTATTAAGGCTGGAACTACACTATATGTGCTATATGAGGATTTACGACAGTATAGGATCCAGTTAATGGTTGAGGTCTCTGAGGCCAATCTAAATCATACGTGCCTGAAATGCGTACAGTTTTCCAATGAAGCATTATGATCTTTATAAATGAAGCAGCATCATTTTACCAGAAGGATTGAAGCATTTTAGGCTACAATAAGACCATAATACATACAGTGTAAATGATGCATTTCTATATTTCTCTGACAGAAAAGTGACAGCTTTATTAAAGCTACTATAAGCTTTGAGCTAAAGGTCTCAGAGAGTCAGGAGAGCAGGAACATGAACTCTCGGTTTCTTGATTTCTCTTTTAAATTTATGTTTCATCCATCCATCCATCCATCCTCAGACCTGGTTCAGTCGCTACGAGGCCACATTCCCATGATGGCAGCGTTAACATTTATCTGATCTCATGGTCAAATGAACTCTGATAAATTATTAAAGCAACCTTAAAAGTAGTCTACCTGTCATTTCAAATATTCTGCAGTGGAACAGGTTAAAACAGGGTTAATTGTGACCCAAAAGCCAAAGCAGCTTTAGTAGTGAAGGCACAAAAAAAAACTTACTCAGAGGAATCTATGAAGTATATGACAAGGGCTCCGATGCTGAGAGCAAATACGAGCACCACCTGGAAAAAAAGAAAAAAGACCATTTTACTCCAAAGACCTAGACTATAACTAGACAGTAGAAATGCATGCATCTGACCTATTTGTCTGGAAACACTAATTTATTCTAACATTTAAAATGATTTATGGGATGTGGAGGAGTTTATAAGAACAAATTACAAAATGTAACTTTTGATGATGAGAATACCCTTTAGAGGTTTACAGAAACAAATGGATAAGAGTGAAATACAATAAAATGTTAGCAAATGAAATGAAAAGAATTCAATAAATATACAGAGACAGAGAATATGACATATAAACATGTTTTGTTAAAACACATGATTAAATTATCTTTTTAGAGCTGCAACGATTAAACATTTAGCTCATCGACAGAAAATGAATCTACAACTATTTTGATGATCATGAAATCGTTCTCTGGTTCCAGCGTTTCTAATGTGAGAAATAGACGCTTTTATCTGATTTATATAATTGAAAGTTGAATATCTTTGTGTTTTGCACTGATGGTCGAACAAAACAAGATATTTGAAGACGTCAACTTGGGCTCCGAAGGATAGATATTTTTCACTGTTTTCTGACATTTTATAGACTAAACGATGAATCAGTTAATAGATAGCTCTAGATCTTTCACTCAACAACTTATTTACTCAGAAGCATAAACTATTATACAACCTCAAACTTAATGTGAACAGAGGAGCAAATAGAATTACAGAAATGTGTTTCAAGGTGTGTTTCAAATGTTTAACGCCTATTAATGAGCAATGACCGACCTTGAGGATCTCGTAAGCCTGTTATAATTGTGTTATATAAACCAGAAAGAAAGAGTCACAGTTTGGAACAGCAGTGTCACAAACAGACTCATCAGTTACTGTACATACGACAGTGTAAATAAATACACAAGGGCTCGGCTCATCATGTAAATTGGCAGCGAAAGAGTGGGCGAGGTGACAGAACGTGGCTTCAGCTTTCACAGACACAAACAAGGAAGGATGCAGCAGCAGAGCCCCGAAGCTTCAGTGGCCACGGTGGAGCAGCATGACAATAAAAACCAGGGTGTTGCTTTTACTCTGTCACTCTGCCTTTGTGTGTGCGGGGGGGGGGGGGGGCTAGAGTAAGTTGATAGACGTTCAGAGTAGACTGGGAGGCAGGTTGTAGGGTAATAAACATGAAATCTGGTGTTAGCGTACAAAGCAAGAGTTGTCAGATGACACGGATAGAGCTTAGGTGAAATCAGACTAAATTGTAAACACAAATAGTTCAAAGGGAAATCAAACACAGCACAAATCAGCATATCTAGATATTTAGAGGTCTAACAGAGCTCGAGGTGACCACTCTGTCGTTTCGATCAAGGTTACCTGTGGGGAAAAAAAAAAACCCTGACACAACGCTACTGTCACTGAGAATCACACAGTAAAATTCAAAAGTGACTGCTGTCATGTTGCGTTTGTCTAACCAGAGAAGAAGGTGGAAGATTATCAGAAATGGAGGGCAGAGGACAAAATCTCTGTTACCTAACAAGAGCATACTTATTACAAAATAGGCTAAAAAGCAACTAAACCACAATGTGAGTTTATACATTATGAGGTGCAGCTGTTACAAAACACGTTTTCTGCCATTTGGCTTAGAAAAAAAAATAGATTAATTCTTTAAAAATTGTACAGTATCATCACTTGATATTTAAAAGTCAAAAAGCACAGCAGCTCATTAATACTGTTGCAAAACGAGTGTCCTAATTTCCCCTTTTGAAAAGCCAGAGCTAATGTAGACGAGGGCTCGACCCAGAGAGACACAGATACGGACAGAAAGGTTTCTGCCAGACAGCAGAACAAATGTTTTACATCCTGAAATACACTACCAGGTTATCTGCGACCCAACCGGGCTTTCATCTATTTAGAAATGACACAATGGCCATCCTGAACAAGAAGCCAGTGGGCATTCATAATGAATGAGCTCAGCCTAATTCATTTCCATGATGTGAAATTGTATTGTCAACCTGCAACCACTGATGGCTCCGTAATGACAAAAAGCACCCGCATGCATTTTTAATCGACCCTTCTTCTTTGAAAGCCAGGAAATCTCTTTATGCCTCTGACCATCCCGGTTTAGAAACTGGAAACAATGTTGGTGCAACCCTAGAAATGCTAATGCCGCCGGCAGAGGAAGATGGCAGTAAATAAAACACACAGGCTTCAACAAAGAGGGGGATATCATGACTTGGTTTGTCAATGAGGTGACGGCAGACGGTGCCAGCATTCATCTTTCATCCCAGCCACCGGATAATGACGTGTCACATCTGTATCTTCAGCCACCTTCAGCTATTTGCAGACTCGCGGAGACGACCGACCACAGCATGATGACCAAGAGAGCTGCCAAGACTCCCTCCAATTTGCATTAATTTCTGCTAACATGGTCTTCATGGCTCCTCACTTAATGTCTTTGTCAGTTACAAGATAAGAAGGAAATCACACTGGAATTAAAGAAAATGACAAATATTTTCTTTCACAACGTCGTAACGTCGCTGCCAGGAAGGAAACCATGTTCAAGAAACTACTGTGGGTGTTGTGAAAAAAATCCTTGAGAAAAAGTCTTGAGTCTGTCAGAGCAAGTCACAAGTCATTTAAAACAGGTCCAAGTCAAGTCTCACGTCAAGTCACAAGTCATTCAAGACAAGTCCAAGTAAAGGCTCAAGTCACATGAGACAGGTCCAAGTCAAGTCTGAAGTTATATGAAACAAGCCTCAAGTCATGTCAAGTCACAAGCCTTTTGAGACAAGTCCAAGTCATATCTCAAGATCTCGAGGACAAGTTGAAGCCAAGTCCAAGGCAAAATGTGTTAAAATGACACAGCATTTGAACATTTTTTTTACTTAGCTGGAATCAATCAAATATCTTTTATTGTTGCAAGAATTTAAATTTTTTTCAAAAGTTGGGACAGAAATTGAGGATCGAAGCATCGAGGGTGTTGGATGTAGTTCTGATCGAAAAGTCCTTTGAGGCAAATTTGTGATTTTGGGCTAATTACATGAATTAACTGAGTGTTTTGGCTTTTAAGTCTCAAAATAAGTCTTTAAGGAGTCGAGTAAGTCATGTCTCACAGTGGTCAAGTCCAAGTCAAGTTAATTAATGAATTCTACAGCTCTTAAGAACAAGAAAGAGTAAGCAATTAATCTGGAACACAATGAGCAATTGCCCCGGAAATCTCCATATTCAGCTGTGAGCTGTTGAAAAGAGCTAGCTAAAACTGCTTGTAAAACAACATACACATTTCTAAAGATTGGTTGAAGAAACCTTTTTAATAATATGTGTTAACAAAGAACAATTAGATTTCTTCAAGGTCGACTCTCACAAGAGATCATAATATCACCAGCGAACCCGTCTCTGATGTACTGTATGTCACGGCCCTGCGGAGAGCGCCAGCAGGTCTCAAGCATTCAGAAGTCAACCTGCAAACATCAGAGAGCCCACTCATGCTCCTCCACTCTTCCTGGAGTGTGACTCACCATCAGCCAGCATGAATAACCTGCCAAAGAAATGTGAACTTCACTTATACTGTGGGGAGCGAGCTCAAAGCCCAAGGTGGTGCCACATTTACTCATATTTTTTCTTTCTTCTGTAGTTGGGGAAAGAGACAGAGGTTGACATATGCAACAACGATCAATCAATGGTAGAATTTTAGTCGTGTGGGAATGCAATAAACATCATCATTAATGTGTGAGGAGCATTAAGTTAATACAACTGTACAACAGTATCTAATGAGGGCTCATTGAGATTCAGGTGAGGTAGAAACTCTGCAGAGGGAGGTTGTGTTACTCTGTAAGCTGCTACAGTATCTAAAAACAGGATTCAGAGGAAGCAGGGGTCAGTTTGTTTCATATTCCCTGAAAGCCTCGCGGTCACTGCGGGATCAGCGCTCTCATTGGTGGGATGCCAGAGATTTGTGTCCGCAGTCAACAGACCATCTTGGTTTAAGTAAACCTGTACAGTCTGAGCTCCATGTTCCTACGTGTCACATCCAGTTCATGCAACTTGAACGAAGTGGCAGAACGTAACATATCCATTTTATGCTATTTTATACTTCGACTTCACTACAATTCAGAGGGAAATATTGTACTTTTCACTCCACTACATTTATTTGTTATCTAATGCTAATACCTCTGTACATTTACTTCAGCAAAATTTTGAATGCAGGACTTTTACTTGTAACAGAGTACTTCTACAATGTGGTATTGCTATTCTTACTAAAGTCAAAGATCCATGTACTTCTTCCTCCATTGCTTAAATGTTAATAGGAGCACAAGTCCCTGACCTGGTGTTCCTCATCATGGGTGACTGTCTGATCCACAGCAGCGTCCCCAGGAACGCAGTGCTGCTTTCCAAAATAAAATGACCTAAGGACTATCCTGGTGAATTCCAGCCAGCCCATCTGTTTGTCCTCAAACGCCACATTGATAAATAGGGCATCTTGGACTTAATGGCACACAAAAAAAATACAGAACTGCACAATAGAGGAGGAAAAAAAATAAACAAAATCAATGTGCCATTCATAAGCTGAATGGGGTAATTACGAACCGAGATATGAATTGAAGCACAAGTGGACATTCATGTTTCTTCAGATTTATTTTTCAGAACAACTTTTTAAAAAGGTGAACGGCAGAGTGGTTAGAGAGATGTTCTCTGGCATAAAAAGGGATTTGTTAAGGTCATGAAGTCTATGCAAATACTGTAGTCTGAAAGCGTGTTTCCCTACATGAAAAACTACAGCGCAGTCACGTAACATGCATGTTACTAACTCGACATCTTCTCTCTCCCGTAGTTGTGTGCGTTCTCGTCTGATGCTTTCTGCAGGTATTTGTGCCTCTGGAGCTGTAGAGTCTGGATCTATGATTGGAAGCCACCTACTGCCCCCATGTTCCTGCTAAAATTATTATTATTATCATTATTATTACTATTATTATTTGTATTAATATCAAGGTTTCTGCCTGTTAGGAGGGCCTTTTTCCTTGCCACTGTCGCCAAGTGCTTGCTCGAGGTGGGTTGTGTTGGGTCTTAATATTATTAAGAGTGTATATTAAGAGTGCGGTCTAGACCAGCTCTACAGGAAAAGTGCTCTGAGATAACTTCTGTTATGATTTGGCACTATATAAATAAAATTGAATTGAACTAAAAATCACAGGATTTAACACTGAAATTATTCATTCTCTACATTATTTAGTTATGTTTTGGGTTGGCTGTGAATCCCCCTGCAAAAGATACAAATCTCTCATTAACTTTACCACTAAATCATTTAATGTATTTTGTTTGTGTGGTCCCATCAGGTTTAGAGCAGCTGTAAATGTGTGGTGGGCCTTGAATTGTGAGAGACACCTTGGTCATCATGACTGTCCTCACTAACTAGACTTTATCCTTCGCTCAGGGTGATAACAGCAAATTAATATGTTTACGACAACAGCCATAAACGCGATCGACTGCCGCCCTGACAGACACGGACGCTGAATGAACATTCGAGGCATTTACAGTGTCATTACTGGTGAACTCCTGCTCCTTTGCAGCTGACAGGACGTCTGTGACATGTGATGCAACTTCAGTTCTACAATCTCAAGCTGTTGTTGTTGTTGTTATTTTTTCCATATTGACAGCTTGGAAAAGAGTATTTTGGTTGTGTAAGCACCGTGATGGATGATGACCACCGACCTCATTATGACCTTTCGCTACTTTGAGGTTCTCAACTGTCTATTTGCAGCACAAAGAGCGCTTGTCGGGCCTGAAATAGGGCTACACAATTATGGCTAAATTAATAATCCTGATTGTATTGCTAGATTTCAGTGGATGATTGTCAATCAGAATTATTAGTCTTTGCTGATTAGGGAAAACAATAATTTAATGGCCCTCTTGTATATCATCCTTATGGCTATTTTCAACTACGCCAGCACAGTCTTGCAGCTTCATTTATCAATATTTTTATATCAACAATGGATCAAATTGCTTTGTATGATGAGGCCACGGTTAGCTTAGTTCAGCATAAAGACTGGAAACGGGGAGACAGCTAGTCTGGCTCTGTCCAAACAAACAAAACATACTAAAAACGCCTACCAGCTCCTCTAAAGCTCACCAATTAACAAGTTATATAAACCAAAGTGTAAAAACAACAATTCTCTGTTTTACAGGGGGTTACATACTGGACTATTTCTTGACCGGGAGCAGTTGCCAGGCAACCAGCATAGACTCCAGGAAGTTGCTCCCAGCCAAGAAATAGTCCAGCATATAACCCTCCGAGAAATCCCCTTGTTTCCAGTCTTTATGCTAAGCTTAGCTAACAGGCTGCTAGCTCCAGCAACATATTTAGTATACAGACATAAGAGCGGTATACATCTTCTCATCTAACTAACTCTCTAAAGCGAATAAGCCTATTTCCCAAAATGCTGAACAACTCTCTCTAAGTCTTTCTGTTGAATATATTCTGTAGGTATTAGCATCATCAAGTTATGACCAGAACATCAACAAACAACCACCAACTTACCTTTTTATCATTTTAATCAACCTAGTTATTTCATACTATATTTCCATTTATACATATGGTATATTGTATATTTAATATACCTACAGTACAGTATATTAATTGCAGTCTATCCCCAAAGAGGATTATTTATCTAAGTCTGTTGAGAGACATAAAAAAAATCTTAAAAGGCAAAATTGGTGCTCCAAATGTAAATATCAGGGTTGTCCACCATCAAAAATTCAAAACACAAGACCTGTTACGACTCCGAAACTGATTGACAGGTCTTAATATGTGATGAAATGATGGTAGGCAACAGCTAAATCAAAGTTGTATATGATTTCTGATGCTGTTAAAGCCAACCTCTTGTTTGTAAAAACAGCATCAAAACAGACCTAACATTTCAATTTAAATGCTTATTTTTCATCACTAAGTTAAACTGTTCAATTATACATTCAAATAGAGGCTCTACCTGTAACTATATGGTTCAAAAAATCACAGATTGGACCCGCTTCCCTGTTCAACTCAGACTTGTATTCACTGGCATCACTGGAGTCTGCATGTGCCCAAGCTTATAGCGACAGGCAAAAACACAACATGCATACTAATGGGGTCTTGGATGGTGCTGCTGAAGCCTGGCACCCTCCTCAAGCATGATCTTAATATAACCTACCCAGCATGTGTTTCATAAGTCTACAGTCTCATCTGCCTGAACGAGAAGTTATGATCAAACGGTACAAATCACAGCTGTTCTGTGTCACTTGGGTGAATTAGACAAGGTCACAGGCAGGAAGAGAAGCAGACATTCACAGTTTAAAGGTTACTTTTTATCAATCAATTTTCACCAATACATGTGGCTCATCATTTAAAAAGAAATGAATTTGATCGAGAAAATCCTCTACAAATTTAAGAGCTTCTCACAGACAGAAATTACCGTGATAAACAAATCCAACAAGCTTAATGTAAAACATTAATGGGGCTCTTGGAGTTTAAAGCTGCACTAATCAATATTTTTAGATATGAAAATCACCATTATATTACTTGGTTTGATTGTCAATCAACTTTTAAACTTCAGGAAGCACAATCTTAAAACTGCACTACCCTTATATCAACAAATGACTACAGTTACTACTCAGTTTTACGGAACGTTATAGCTCAGAGTTTTGGTTTTATGGCCCTCGACTCTGCTGTTTTCAGTAAAAAAGCTCTGATAAACTCACTGTACGCTACCTGCTCCACACCAGACAGCCGAAAGCAACTAGCTGGTGAACTGAGTGGAGCATTTAGCAGCTTAAGGACCACATATTTTTCCCTCATGAGTTGGACCAACAGAGCTAAAAGAAGAGTGAATACTGGACGTTCGTTTATCAGGTGGCCAGACTACATGACTACAAATAAATGCTAATGTTTCTTCATGTCTTGGAGTTGTAAATAGGCAACTGTTTGCTAAAGGTGGAGACACACGCTACGACTGTCGAGTCAATTATGAAATGTTACAATAGCTGCCAGTTATGTCCAGTGCGAACGCCAATTAACGGTTAAAGTGCAAAGTGTTGTACTCTGCAAATAAAAAATGTACTATGGTTTATCTAATATTATTATTACTTTTTTGTGAGTGACTTTGAACTTTGATCCATGTTATCACTTACTTAGGTTCAATTTACACTTTGAGAAAAAACTGCAGGGAAAGTGAGGCCTGAGTGGGCTGTCTTCATCAGATTTATCAGAGTAGGAAGCTTCATTACTATATTGAGCTATATGAATGCATCAGATCTACTTGAAAACATATATCTCAGCTTGGCATAAAGTGTGACATAACGCATCATCAGACAAGATAAGAATCAGTTTGCATAATGAGCTGCAGTCACTGACGACAGCAGCAGCAGGATGATAAATATTATACAATCCCTGGACGTGTGTGTGGTAAGAAATTAGCTCATCGTGTGTGCGCTGTTTTGTCAATCTAGTGATTCATGACCGAAACGAAGCTGAAGGACACAGAGCTGGACAGGTTCAATGTGTCAGTCTGCAAGCTGCGGGATCAGTGACCCTGCCAGAGTTATTTCTTCACCAAGGACATCAGAGTGATCAGTAGGAGTAGAGTGACTGAAAGACCATGTTGAACCGCAGGCTTGTTGGCTCATGAGAGGACAAGAGGAAAAAGAGCACTTAAAACCTCTCGCTATGGCATTCAGCTAATGTTTTATTTTCTTAACTTTCTTTTTTAGCACCAAGTAATTTTCAGTGCCAAAACTGCTTCATGTCTTTTTTTTCCAGGTTTATGCCCTTACTGCTTCATGTGCTGTTTCTAATTTGCATTTTGGCAGAGTCCAAAAACACAAATCCAAGATTTTTTAAGTTTGGCAAGAACATGTACAGGACATGAATATCTATTAAAACCGTATGCTGCCAAATATATAAATAATAAGATATAGAAAAGTATATCTGATGCAATTTTCAAAATTAAACACATGACACTGGAGATTGTACTGTAGGTCGGCTTTCCATCCAGGAACAAACCACAAAGAAACCACAAACCCCAGTGGATGATTCTCTCGTGTATTAAGCCCAACCAGTCCAACATAATTTAAACAGTAACTTAACACCCCCTGAAAATCGTCTTCTCACTCTGCTGCAGTGATGTGCAATGAAGTGCACTCCAGGGATCGTTTCAATGGACTTGAAACTTCCAACCAAAGAAGACCATGAAACTCTGCTCTTCAGCCTGCTGTTATGTTTACCTGGCAACTGTTGCAAGGAAAAATATAATCACTTATCAGTGTGATAACTTTCCCAGAGTTGTAAAATCCTCCCTCCTAGTATTATAAAACTTTGTTCAGAGTTTTGGTTTCTGATAAACCTTCGAACTGATGGATCTGTTACTACTGTACAGTTTTTAAAGTCTGACACGACAGACAAAATTGAGACGCCCATTTTGATATAATAACATTCTGAACTTCAGTAAATATTAATTTTTTCACTCCTATTATTATTCTTAGTCTTACTTCAATTTGGGGGATGAGCACGCTCTGAGTTTTGTAACTCAAATTACCATAATGCTTTGGGGGACATAAGAGGAAGTATAATGTTGCCATGGAGTCAGTGAATTAGCTGTGGGCTACATCTTGAGCCTGTTGAGATTTATTTTAGCCTATATTTGTTTACATTTTGGCAAACTGGTACCATTAAAAGTACGCCAAATTCCTGTTTGCAATGTAGCCGTGGATGTACAGACAACTATCACTGGATTAATTTGATACTGAAGAAAACTTAAAAACATGATGATTCTAAGGCAATTTCTGTAGTTATAAAGAGCATTTTTAAAATATGATTTCTAAGCAGATTGAAATGAATAAAAAAATGATATCCCTGAGAAGTGTAAGTCACACTAAATTAAAAAAGTGTATCACGTCTGTGTGTTCAGATTTGAGTTACGACTCCAAGAAGGAGTAATATTTTTGATGCAAATTACAGCAATAGGGCGCTGATGGTTTTAAAGTACCTTATTTGCCTCCATGAGCTGTGGGCTGTGAGCTCCAACTGCTGACCGTGTTGATAAGTGGGCCAAATCAAGATTCAGGCCAAACTACTAACAACTTATAACTAACTTTGTTATTTTTTGAGAATACCAGCATGCACCTGTCCCTTTTACATCTCTCTGCGCGCCCCACAGTTTGAACACCTACTACTGAACTTCCTGGATCATATTTCATCTGCTCACTGGTACATGAACACCCTCAGAGACCCATATTATTATACATATTAGAGTACATACGGCATGAATAGAATAGTAATTTTCAAAACTTGAATTTGATTTAATTCAACTTAAACTGAACAATTCATCTTTTTGCTGGGAATCCCTTAAAGACGGATTGAATGTAATATCCAGGCTTGTACGGCATCATTCAGAATATTCCCCGGGATGAGCACATTGTGCAGACAGTACAGTATCCTAAGCTTCATCAGTGGCTTTTTCTTCTTTTGTGCCTGCGACTTTCACACTCAAGAGTAAAAGCGGTGGGCTTAAGGGATTTCTCTCTCATCTTGTCAATAAAAGCAGATTATTCCTTTGTCTTCCAAGCTTCCAGTGCAGCTGCTTCCACATCATTAGGTATCACTACCAGCATTAAGGCAGTTCCAAAGGGATAGACCTGCTATTCAGTAATAACATCATCATCTCCAAATCTGAATGCATCCGCCTCTACAGAGAACCAACAACACAATTTACAGGCAATTTAACACAGCTACTAGGCACCTACAACAATGAAAATGTATGTGTACACAGCGTATAACTTGTTCGGTAGACACTGTTCAGTGACAAACACGGTCCTAAGATCTTAAAATTCAAGACAAAAACCTAAAATCACAGCATAACAATCTTTCAAACCCAACTTACATTAAGGGCTTGATCACACTGGCATTTACAACAGCAACAGTTTGGATCATCATCATCTTGCACCCTCGACTTGTATTAAATCTCTTTTGTCTTTGTCAACTTGATGAAATCAGCGGTCAAACTACAGTAACTAATTTCCACGTTTTTAGTGCACCTGCATACACCTGACCCTTTCACCTCACGCAGCATCTTCGCCTCTCGCCTCTCCCTCCCTGCCCTGCAGAGGCGAGTCTCACAGCTTGAAAGGCTCTGCTCTTGTCTAAATGGCTTTTCTGCTATTTACTTTAAATGTTTGTTCAACTGCACCTGGTGAGATGAGGCAAACAACTTCATTGGTGCAAAGTTTGATTCTAAATACGCCCTTTCTTATTATACCTCCCCTGATTTATACAGCTGATATAACCAATACTTGACACCATGCACACTGCTTTTGGTAATTATGGGAGGCACCAGAGGAAAGTTGCTGGTACAGCTCATTAGAGGTTTTCATTCTTACTAGGAGGCACAGTGCCTGCCTGGAGCTGCTGCAAAGCATCGCCATGTTCAGCTGCAATTCGCAGAGGGACCGAGAACAGGAAAGCTAACAGACGCCTCCGCTGACGTCAGCAGAGGAGACCAACGTTGCACACGAGGGACTTGGACAAAGTGTATACTTTGAGGCACAACATCTGTGCTTCTTTCTTTCACTTTTTCCTTTTCCTTTTCTAAACACTTCTCCAAACACACTATCCCAAAACTATGTGGTGTCAGTTTGAGTCCTTCAAAACATTGAGGATGTACTTAAAGTTAAATTTAGGTACTTGGTGCCATTTTTACAGACATTTTAAGTGAATTTAAGCTCGGCAAATATTACACGATTAAATGAGTAACGTAAAGTTAGGACACTCTTTTTATTTTTATATATAATCATATGTTACTTGTTGTGAGCATTATCATATTCTCTAACACACATCGTCAGAGAGAGTGTACACTGATGACTTTATAACTATTAACACCATTTTAGCAAATACTCTCTGGTGTTGAAAACAGTGGGTCAAAATTAACCATTGAACTTTCCCAGCAGCTGCTGTCCAAATTACAGTACGTGGCAGCTTAATGCCCATTGATTCATTACTTAATAATACCTTCTCTGAATGTGACATGTGTCCAACATATATTTTTCTTACATCATACATCAGCCATATTCCTTTCCTAGTGCAGCGAACGCCACAGAGGAAACTGGCTGTTGTCAGCAGTAGGCAGGATACTCCTGATACTTGAGGTTTGCCTGGAGACAAGCCTGCAGGGTCTCTACAGCCACTCACACTTCCTGATTCACCCTGTAACCCAACATCAACACGCCAAGCTCTAATCTGTGCTGCTCAGTGAACTTCAGAACACACAGCGTGGAATAGCAGGCTCCTGCAGGTTTCTATTGGGAATCCAAAAATGAAAGAAAAGAGTGAGGAAAATCAATTTTGAACACGTGGGAAGAAAAACAATTGACTCGGACGGGGGGAAAAGGTTCAGGGGTTTGTGAGCGCATGATTAGATTAAAAAAACTGTTAACAGAGCTATGCTCATCAGCCAGGTGTAATGAGTGCAGAACACGCCTGCTGTGCTGATAAAACATGTGTTGGATATTTCCTAAAAAACACATTTCTATGCGCATGACAATGGCAGCAGGGGAAAGGTAGGAAAGTGGAGTAAGGCCATGAAAGCAGTGAGTCACAGAGTTCTGCTGAGGAGGCCTGACTAATGTTGTAGAGGGAGCCGTTTCAGCAAGACACTCAGACCACCTTTCAACTGTTTATACAACATTGTGAAATCGGTGGTGAGTTTGCACGTTTGGGTGAAAAATTCATGACACCAACCCAAATATTGTACAAATAAGGGCATGTTCACCAAGTATGTTTGGGGTCTGAATCGAGTCTCTTGTTAAAACATTTCTTCCTCCTCCCACTGACAACTAACCCAGCAGCACCAAAGGGTACAAAAAGGTCCTCTGAGTCCATTTGATTTTTATACACAAAGCCACTAACTGAGTAACCAGCTTCTCTTTTTTCTATTCTAAAATATCCCTCCAGCATTTAGATGGTGATATGTTTCCAAGTGGCTTCAAGCTGTAGGACAGTAGCTTGATATTTGGCTTCTGACCATTAGCCATATTGCACAGATGTTTAAAAAATAATGGAGGTTAAAGCACTTGGAAACTGGATCCTCCTTTAAACCCTTGGCAGCTACACACAAGTGCTCAGTTTGTGTTTCATGTTGTATAGGTTGCACTGTAACTACCCACGGCCTGAAACCTGACCCTCTGTTTGTTTGACATCAGTCACCCTATAGTGAGCGATCCGATCTAAGAGCGCTGACGACGTCCCCTCTGAGCTGTGAATACAACGCTGGTATCCTTGAACGTTTTGGATCAAGCCTGTTGGAACGTCTCCCTCCATCATGCTGTTCGCGCCACTTGAAGCTCTATTTGGGATCCTCTTTGCTTTTTATGTCTCTTTCATGTGACAGGATTGATCCACAAATCTACTCTCATTAGACCAAAACAGCATGTTCTGCTCGGTTATAAATAAGAGACTTAAACTTATTCTACTACAGTTTGCACCATTATTCAGCTATTAAAATACCCACAATCACAACATGCAGCGTAGAACCCCAAATCCCACAGTGGCTAAGCCATGGTTTAAGCCATCCTGGCAGCAGCCCAACCACTCTCACAGTGAGGCGTAAAGAGCTTATGATGGGAGGGGATGAATCTGCCCCCCCCCCCCCCCCCCGCCTCTCACTGCCGGTCTCAGTTGAAATATGAGGTTGTAATTCACTTGCCTCTGAGTCAAGAGAAAGAAGCTGACAAAAATTTTAATTAAAAAAAATGTTATTTTGTCAAAAAAAAATAACTTCTCTGATGTCTATCGATGTGCGAAAAGGACTTTGATTGGAGTACAAGCGATGACTCACCTCTCTGGCAGCTCTTCAGAGAGGAGGCGCTCTCACTGAGAGATAGAGAGAAACTCTGCCCTTCACTGACAATGGAAATGGAAATTCCTATCATGTGTTAAAATGTAAATCATGTTCTGGAGCTGGACGCACTGTAACAGTAGAAGCCTCGTGTATTTTTGAGGGTCGATGGGGATGCAGGACGCATGAGGTGTGAACTCAGAAGCAGGAACATCTACAGTCTGGGCCGTGGTGGAGAATAGTTCTGAGATAGTAATGCAGAAGATTGGGTTCATATTCTGCAATCAGACACAATTTGGTTGCTATTAAGCATACAGAATGAGGGCTGAACTTAAAGTGAACTTTCAAAGTTATAAACTGTCATGTCACAATATGCAACAACATCTATTAACCTCCAAATATTCATTTTCTCTAAGTGGCCATGTTAAGTAATTAAACTGAACTTGCCAAAGGAAAGCCAGTTTGATGTAAAGTGCCAACTGAAAAAATCAAGAGTTACCTCATTTACACCTCCTTTATGTCTGCCTTTCCTGTGACAGGAAGAGGAAGATTGTGATGAGTTTTGAAGACTATGGGAGCTCTGATACAGCAGCGGTCTTAATGATTGTTAATGAAATCTGGAAAGCCAAATTTGTGTCGGTTGAGAATTTGTTATCATAATACTGCTTGAATGTTATCACAAACCTCTTCTCCACACTTTCTCCCTGCGCTGTGAACATGATGCTACTCCACAAAACTAATTATACTCCACCAATTGTTTGTGCCAAATGAGATCGTGCTGAAAATGTGGCCGCCAAACACAGAGAAGTTCCAAATTAGAAACGCCTGCCGCCCCTGGGGGGATGGTAATTATCACACCTGATACTTGCTGGTGTCCAAAACTAATGGTGTGATTGCTGCAAGAATTTGGCCCCACGAGTGCAGATAGTTAAGGATCAAGCAACTCTCAATCTGCAGACTCTGCAGGGCACAGATGGCCACAGGTCAATACAACCTCAAATAAATGTGTCAAAGCAACATTCAGATTTGTCTGTGTGCTGCACGGAGGGCAAAAGTTAATGGTGTTATAGATCTAGACTCCAGACACCATTCATAGCAAACCAGTAAAGAGGACAGCCTCGTTTTTGGATTGAAACGAAGAAACCTGTAAGAATTTGGCAAAGATGTTGCATGCAAAGTGCATACATCATGCTCCTCGTTTTTGTTTTTTACCAGTTTCTAGCAGAAAATACCAGGATTTCTTGCAGATTGGTTTAAACCAATTAGCAGCAGGCAAAGGTAAAGTTTCCTGCTGTATGAAAACACTGACCACCACAGTTTACACTAAATGAGGTCCTCTTGACATTTACAGCTCAGAAAATTATTCTGTTCATAAAAACCGAAGAGAAAAATGGGAAGAAAATGCAAATGAGCTTCTGATTATGCACCAGGGTCCATCTGAATAAGTAAAAACAAGACCAAGAGTCCACAGCCACGTGACCGGCTTTGTAAGGCTGTAGTTAGGCAGTTTGGAGCTTTGAGCTACATGCTAAATGTCAGCACGCTAACATGCTGATTTTTAGCAGGTATAATGTTTACCATGTTCACCATCTTAGTTTAGTGTGTTAGCATGCTAACATTTGTGCAGATTTATGGACCTGATGACGGTGCAAGATGAAAAGTTCAGGGATCAACAAAGTCACTGGGATTCTTCCTGAGACATAGAGTCTGTACCAACTGATAGATCAACATTGCCAAAACCACTGATATGTTCCTGGAGTTAAAAAAAAAAACCCCGAAAACCCTGAAAAAATTCTTGGCAAGTAATTTTGTGTGTAACTGAGTCTTTAAAGTTCTTGCAAATTCTTGAAACAACTTGGATTCAATTGGAAAGAAGTTATTCTTAAAGCTCTTGCAGACCTTTTCTCTTTCACAAAATAAAGTTTTTAAAGGCTCAATTATAGACAGAAATGACTTAATGAGATGTTCTTTGTTTTGTCTCGGGGCAACAAAATAACTTCAGTCTCACATGGCATTGTTTCCTTCTGGAAGGCCCTGACAAAACAGGCCTGGCAGCTGCTGTCACCCCAGAATAGCGGCAGACTTAGAGGCGGGCAGAGAGCCGAGCGACGCTCCCACGTTGTTCACTCTGTTGCACTGGGCGCGGTGAAAGTCACATACGATCCCCTTGGCACTAGAGTCCCCAGGTGGCAAACAGCCTCCTGTCTCTGCCACAAGGCCGCAGGCATGTTGGTAGAATATCTGTTACACATAACAACACTGACGTCCTGATCTGAAGCCAAGAGTCAACTGGGAATGTCAAGAAAAGGGCACACGCAGTAAATGCTGTTTGAGTCCTTTCATGCTGAGCTGAACACTGTTGGAAATGTGTGATAATAAAGCAGCACTAAGCTGAATTCTCAGTCATGTAAAGGATAAGTGTTTCCATCACTTCCGAATGGATATTTCTGCTGCTACAGTGTCACTGTGGAAGAAGAGAGCAAGTCCCTGCAAAAGTGTTTACTCTTTCTCTCGGTCTCTTCCCCTTTTTTTCACTCTCATCAGACAAAAAGCTTTTCCATGTAGTGGTACAATTGCTCACCGAGCCCCTCAGAGGAGGAGGAGGTGAGTTTGTCGTCCTGATGAAAATGCCCTTCTGGCCCACCTATAATTTTGTTCAGAGCTCCTTTCTCCCCCTGCGGCTGCTCCCGGGCGACATCAAATCTAGACGACAGCGGTCAAGACAGAAGACTGCTCCTTCACCCTGTCATCCAATAGGACTTCCTCCACATGTTGACCCTGGTAATCCAAGATGACTCCGAATCTGCAGCACTTTTTGTCTGACAGGTGGTGATGATGAGCTAGAGGTGACTCTATAAACACCTTTTGCAGGATATTTAACCTGTAAACGTTTGGGATGAGGCAAAAAACCTGCCGTCATAGCCTCCCCCTCGCTGTATCCTTGATCTTTCTCCAAGAACTCTGTCTTGAATTTATGTAGTCTCGACGCAATAAATCGTACAAATGGGGATAATTACGTACATTTGAAGACAGTCTCTCTTTGAAGGCACTCACACAAAAAGTGAAAAAAGTAGTAGTGTGAAGAATAAAAAAAGAGTTTGAGAGAGAAGTTCAAATCCTGCCTACTTGCTTACCTCTGCACACACATGCTTGATAGATTGTTTCAGAAAGTTACAAAAATTGTTGGATGCAGCAGTTTCAGACACTGTTTGATAATATAACAAAACTATGGACATTTTGCGCCAAAGATTGCACCACTTCGTCTCAAAGTCATAACTCAGTCACACCAAAATGCACAGATCAGTAAACACTGTAAGTTATAGCAGTTTCTCGAGAATAAGCATCCATAAATCTGCGTAAAAAAAGCAATCTTTATAACTTCAGATCTTGCTTTATAATCAGATCAAAGTACTTCAGGGTTTTTGTTCTCTGTACATCCATGGTTACAGCGCAAAAAGGAACTGCTAGTAGATGATGTAGCATGACTTTCCATTGTGCAGATTTGCCATAATATAAATTGTTTCTTCATTAAAAATGGCATTTCTAAGTAGCCTAACTTATCCTGACATTAACAGTATATGGCATGCCCAGCTGAGACGTGTAGTGACTATGTCAGAATTCTTTAAACAAAGGGAGTTAAAACCGAGAAAAAAACAGCCTAGAGTTAACCAACAAAGTCTGACTTTAACATCACTGGCTCTGCTCAACCTGTGACTGTGATTGGGGTTAGGGGGCAAAGACTGCAAAGAGAATAGTGCCAGAGGGCAGCTCGGTGCTTCCATTAATAGAAAACCTCTCTCTGGCCAGTATAATAGCTTTGCGACAGCCCAGCCCCCCCTGTGGACCTCTAGAACCGAGCGCACATGGGCTAAATGTCACTCAGCAGGGTCCCATCATTTAAGAGAAATCACATTTTCCTCTCGAAAATACACCAGCCTCAGACTTGCTCCATCACACGCACACACACCATCTTGCAATTTCTTGACGATTGCATTCTCGAGGGAAGTGTGACTGAACGGGAAATAGATGCATGACATTACAGGAGACCCGCTGGGTTTCTTGGCACAGGTACAAGCTGCAGCCACCTGTTCAGCCACCAAAGAGAGTTTTGTTTGTTTTGACACAAGCAAATAGTAACGTGATGACATTCTTAGTGAATAGGGAGGGTGGTCCCATATGATGCAAAAGTGACTTGGGGGGAGGGGAAATCCAATAATGCATAAACTGACAGATGGGATCCTTCCGTGTCCCCAATCTGGGACAAACCATGTCCTTACATACAGCAAGCTGCTGATCTGAAATTAGAGAATAAACACGAGGCCTCGTCTTTTCTGTGTTATTTGAGTGCATGAGGAGTGGAGCGCTGATCTCCAGCTGATAAACCTTTACTGACTGAAAGGTCAACAGGAAGTGTCCTCCCTGCTAATCAAATAGCCCTGAAGGCAAGGTCTGATCTTTTACAATCTGCTGAGACGCGAAGCTAGCCGGGCAAATGAACATCAGGCCTCTGGGCCTTCCACAGGGCAGCCTGCACCTGTTCATCACTCAACATCCACAGTCAGACGTAAACAGCTCGGTGAGCAGCGAGGATCGCTGTGTAACAAGTCATATTTAGTTGAAATGTGTCATGCTGCAATTGTTGAGGTTAATACCACAAATTTCAGTTTGAAATGCCGGGTTATAAAAAGTGAGAGAAGTTCATTTCATGTAATATGAAAAAAACACAACCCTCCCACTGAGATGCTATCTGATGGAAAGATCAGATGAGTCAGACAACTGAGGCTGGTGTCATGTACTTTAAACATTAACCAGCTTCTTAACCTTTGTCGCATGTCGTACCCTGCGTTTATGGAGCTAATTGAGCAGAAACATTTGACAGAAATGTATGACTGTCATCACATATGAGGTTTCAACTGGTGATTGTGCATCTCAAAACACAAATTTTCTTGAATCTTATAACTTTATATTTTGTGGTTTGTACACTTTGTGTCCTTGTATCTATATGGTTTGTTTGCTTGTTTGTTTCATTTATAGTCAGATTTTTCTTTTCTCCCTTCTGTATCGCACTTTGTAACCACTATTTTGAACTGAAAAAAGCTATACAAGTAAGTAAAATAAATCAAAATGAAAGTCTGCAGAGACGTCAACCAATGTCTGTCTGACTCATACATAAACCTACATCAAAATTGCAAAATACTGCAGGCGTCCTGCAGCTGAGCCTCTTTTCTGCTTAATCCATGTCTCAGTTGTCTTTAAGGGTTTAAGATTTATTCTCTACTTGACTTTAAGCAGGTTTAATTGGTAAAATTAATTAGAGGACACGCATTTCACTTGAATTCACATTGACCATGCGTATATCTTGGAAAATAACTGACATTTCTGGAATTTTCTGCTCCCTGGTTAAGTAAAAAGTGAAAAGCCAATTGATTCACCCTCTGCTGGCCTTTATTAATGAAGGCTGCGAGAATAAAACAGGCATAGATTAATATCTGTTAATAACTGTTTCAGAATATTTCAAGAGCAAATAGGCTGCTTGCAAGAAGTAGATTTCTAAAGAGAACAACGTGGGTGAAGATGTGGGAATAGCTCACCCCTTCTCAACAAACACACGCAGATAGATGCATGAAATAAAAACAAACACGCTGCCTTTCATTTAAGCCGTCCCATGCTCTGACTCCCCAGTAAAATTCCCTCTCAGATGGCCTGAAAATAGGCTTTAAAGTGCCCCCTAAACAGGCTGACATGGAAAACACACATCTGCCGTGTTTAGGTAAGCTGCAGTTGCCATGGTTACAGACCAGCACTCGCTAAACAGTTGTGTGTCAAGCCATCATTGAGACAGGGCACTTGAGCTGCACACACACATATAAGTTGAGGAGGAGCGTTGGTTGTTCAAAGTGCAGACAAGCTGATGTCACGCTTCTGTTAGCAATATGTTGCCGTCACCATTGACCGCCACTAGCGTCGGTGCTCAGGACGAACTAATAGAAGCCTCCGTGGGGACAACCTGAGTTCAGCCTGAGTCATCAGAGCTTCATGTGACATTAAGGGGAAAATGTGCTGTTTTTAACCCAAAAAAAAGAGGGTTTTATCCCATCCCTGGTATCAATCACCTCCTTGCAGAAGCTTACGGCTACACACATCATCTCAAAACAACAACAAATGTTTCACTTCACTGGGTTTTAAATGACAACATGCACCAAAAGCAGGAACATTATCATACAAACATGATTCTTTATGCACATTTTGACATGAAGTTTTTGTTGCCATCTTTTTAAAAGAAATCCTTTTTGTTTTCAACTAGACTTGACAATAAACACTTTTCCTATCTTCTTATCCTTCCAACATGGTCAGTAGCCTTTTTTTTGTCCCATAAACATGAACTAAGTGGTCCGTTAATATTCCTAATCAAACCATAATGCCTGAGTGCGGCTGCCCACCCAGCATTCATGATTAACAACCTCCACTCACTGAGCCAACTGGAGATGCTGCACCACATTTAGGGGGGTGGGTGAAAGTGGGATCAGCCCCGAGCACTGCAGCAAACCTTGGCATGGTGCTCCCACTCATGCAATTTCATTTCATCGCACCTCAGTCCTACTCCTGCATTGCACCTATAGCCAAATCATGTAATGTAAAATAAAAACAAATAAAAAAAGGAAGGCAGAATCTCATCATCATCATTCTGAAACTGTCCTTGGCTAGGCTCCCTCCCACCAGGTGGGATGGGTTACTCATCCTTCATTTAATCTCGCTGTACCATACAAGATGATAACATGAGGTCCAAGAGGCATGTGTTCTCCACGTGACACTGTCAACAGACACACCAGGCGTCATGGCAACCACTTCAGCTGACCAAATGCAATTGGTAAACTGTACATGTCCCTCCCTCCCTCCTTCTTTCTGGAAGGGTTTCTCTCTGCTGTCTGAGGGCATTATGGGGTGTATGACCTTAATACACTCTTTAAATCTGTCCTCTTTGTTGCCCTGACTTTGTTTTGATGTATCTGCCTCACAGTCTGAGAGATAACCTACCAAGATATGCACTTCAAAACGGTATATTAATGCTTCCGACAAGCAGAAATAAATAAATAAATAAAAATAAAGGAACGTTCAAGCGTACATGATTTGTGGCTTGTCAGATGCAAGCTCCTCCTCAGCAAGGTTTCTGGCCTGTCCTATGATAACAAATATTTTTCACTAGGCCTCGTCACAGACAAATATACTATGAATGAGTTCAACGCGAGTGCCTAGCTGTCACGAGGAAGTTTGGGGGTGATCATGATCGGCTGTCACGCTTCATCTCACTGACGTCTTAACCAACAGCCTGCTACATGTAGGCTAAACTAGCTGGAGATGTCAATCACAGATTAAACGAAGGATGATGACTGAGTGTGAACTCACCAGGACTCTTCCTGTCAGTGTCTGAGCGGATATCATGACTCCAGCCCAGTCTTTGACCGAGGTCATCCAGCCCACCTCGCTGGCCGCTGGGTCGTCCTTGTCGGTGCGCTTGATGCCATCGCCTGTGGTGATCCGATGGACCTCCTGAAAGAAAAGAAGGTAACAGTGAGAAATCTGATGCATGACCAGAGTTTAACAGTAAATGGCTCATTTCATTTATTCAACTTGAAATTTCATCCAAGTTCAATTGGAAGAAATAGCCGATGTCCACAGGAGCTTAGACGTTGGTGTTTCTGTGGTGTCATATTATATCTATGATTAGCTGTGAGTAAAAACAGAAACATCAATTTGCAAAAAGTGAAAAGAAGCAGCTAACAAATTTGCTTCTTCAGTCAGTTTGTGTGATAACAGTAATATTGTTGTGCACATCAGAGCGGCAATGTCAAGATTCAACGCTAACTTTAGCATAACAGTCACAGTTCCCTGTTTAGGACTGAGCAAGTAGCTGCTAGCATCATGCTAGCATCGACTTGGTGGAGATATCTCAGAGCAGAAGTTAAAATGGTCTCTACTGGGTGTGTTTAAAAATCTTTGGATCCATGAATATATTCACATTTAAAGTTACACTTAGTAATGCAGGTTTAAAGGGAGGTTTTGCCTTCATTATTGTCTCATTTTTTCTTTTTGGCTACTTGGGGCGCTGAGCAACAAGCTGTAAACACAACACTGATATATCACAATCCTCTGTGGGTTTGTCACTACAAGTGAGCCTTTTCACATTATAAACTGTCATTCCATTGATTGTTAATAAAAACATATGATTAGATCAGCTAAGGAGTACAGTGCCACCTACAGAAATCCAAACTTTGTTAATAGAAAGTACCACCTACGTAGTTTTTGATTGACAGCTGTGCAAAAGCACAACATGAACAACTGCTAAATATGAAAAATCCCCACTTCTAAAACCTAAATGCATCATTCTTTATATTGTGACCAGGCTCAAGGCCTCCAAAATAAACCCACACACATGCACGCACACTTGCATACAGTCAACATACAGAGTGAGAGCAGCAAAGAGACTCCAGGAGTGTATCCATGGCAGCCACTGAGCTCCTGGTGTTTCTGCTCCACTGAGTGGGCTGCCTGCCTGCCTGCCTGTCTCTCAGCCTGTCTGTCTTTGTGTCTGTGTGTCTGTCTGTCTGCTGGAACTGGCATGATTCACAGAGCAGGAAATCGAGACAGGATGCAGAGGTTAGCCATGCTCCCTGATGAAACACCCCACAGCCTCAAGGCTAACACGACTCCGACTCTTTACCCTGTGACATCCTACTCCTCCTCTACCTTAATGGTGTCACACATCACTCTCTCTGAGGCCTTTGTCCTGCAGCTCTGCTCGTCATGTGGGATTAGCTGATGCAGTTTACATAGTTAGAGGGGAAAAAAACAACTGCTCACAGTTGAAAGCTGTCACAGTTTGTAAGGTTTACATTAACCCGTGTGTCATGCATATACTATTATGTCAGTCTTTTTGGTTGTGGTGTTAATGCCCAAGATCTCAGCATGCCACATTCTCCAGATGCAGAATGGGCTATTGTGTGTTCCAGGGATAGGGCATCAGCTTCAAATAACTCCTGGCATGCAACCATGTAACATGTGTCGTGCTTCCACTCCACCATAAATCTTTGTAAAAGCTGGATGGGGGGGGTGATGAATATGGTTTGCAACTATGGGGTGCTCAGTTTTGAAGGGAATATGTTTGCCAGCAGTCTGGTTTAAGAAGAAGGGCGAAGGCTGGCGATATTCTATATTTTTGCCATTGGCAACAAATCCCATGAAAAGACAAAAATCAACAGTGCATTAGTGTGGATATCAATAGTTCTTCCCCCGCTCTCAGTATCAATCCCAGTGTTCGCTATTGAAGATATAAATCTGTATGACAAACATTACTCAAGCAGGAGTAAATTGTGCATATTTTGGGGACTATTTTTAAGCGTGAATTTCTTGTGCTAGTGAGTGTTTATGGCAGCAGGACGGTGTATATATAAATAAACTACAGTGCCCGTGTTGATCGTAATGATCGGTGCAACAGTGTGGCTCCTTTATGTGTTTTTAGAGAATTAGTCTAGTGATACTAAACTTTTCTTGATGTCTACAAATCTCTTGAAAGGACCAAAAGCAACTGAAATTGATCCTACAAACAAGTATAAGTCTGTGTAGCCAAATTCTTATATAATTTCTTCCTCTGTGTCATAGACAAACACACACACACACACACACACACACACACACACACACACACACACACACACACACACACACATGAATGAGCCAAGCTGTTGCTCTAGGTGACATGTTCCTTCATTACGATGAGTCAACCCCACATACATCCTCCTGCTGCTGTAAATACTCAATAAAGCACCAAATGTGTATTAATCTATTGCTGAAAATAGTCCCCAACAAATACACTATTTACTTTGAGTAATGTTTGCCAAAAAGTACAATGGTTCGCTGTTTTACAGAGCCGTTTTAGAAACTTAGACTTATCCTTTAAAGTAAAGTATCAAGACAGGAATAATACTGAAAAATAATCCTACAATTAAAACGGTACTTCAAAATATACATAAATAAAGTATGTGAACTTGTCAGCAAGCAGTGACGATGCTCTCAACTGACCAACTAACATGAACGTGTATATACTTCCTGAAGTATTGAAGATTATTAGCATTGTTACAATCTACCATTTAAAGGGTTTCACAAGACTCTATTATACTAACTATTAAAACAACAATACATGAATCAAAAGTCGTTAAATATCCTGATGAGCTCAACAGGTTTTATGCCATCAGATATTAAATTATCATGCCTCAGAAAAAGTTAATAGTCCACTTCATGCTAGAGAACATTGCTTGTGCAAAATCACTCTTATTTTACACCTTTTAATATAAAAATGGTTTCAGCATGGTATTCCATAATGGTGCCCACCCACACGCCACACATTTCAACCATCTCCATTATTATTACTAAATAGCTGGCTGCAGTAAGAAATTCAATCATGTTCAGAGCCATTAGTCAGAGACAAGCAGACCACCAGCAGACCATGTTACACTCCCTACAGCCTGTCCAGAGCCCCGCAGCACTAACCTGATAACACCCCGGAATAATATGTCCAGTTCACTTAGCAGCTAATGCAGTCGACAAGACACAGGAACGGAAAAAAATGCAATTTAGGAATGAGAGGCAACAGGTATCAGCTGCTTTCAGGCAGTGTTTTCCATTATTTATTTGTGAATTGCACTCAGTGTTGTTTTAATTTGGGTAGTGTGGCTTGTTTTGCTATAATAAAATGGATAAACAGTCACTTTTGCAGCAGTTATTTCACACAGTGAACTGAACCACTTTGACTTCCTAAGGTTACATCATTTATTTTGGGAGGAAAAAAAATCTTATCAGGCTGGTCTTGAAACAGAGCCTCTGGGGGAATTTAAGTTAAATCTCACTTTTGAATCCCCTTGAGGAGATCAGGGTGAGTGGATCAGACTATGGGTTAGAGACTAAAAGGGAAAAGAACAAGCTATGCGCCCTGTCAGTCGGCAGCCTGTTGAATGAGTGTTAAACTGTTTCACTATTTCACTGCGGTTAACTGGCAGTAACAGCCAATGATGGCGATCTGGAGAGCCTCTGGACAGGATGCGCAGGGTGAAGGGTAAAGGCCAAGGTATGTATGCTAAAAACAAACTAGTTGGAACTATGTGTCATCCGACCACAGAAGCCAAAAGTGTTGATAGATGTTCTGAATGGCCACACTCAAGGGCAAAAATCCTCTGCATACTTTCGTACAATCTTTGAAGGCATTCATGCTTTTGCACTCGTTTGTCAGGTGATTGAAAGTTACAAAAATTGTCAGACACAACCTCCCCCTCCCCTCCCCCTAACTCCAACGTCAGAAAGGATCCAACAAGTAGTTTGGTTAACGCATTGGAGTAGCTACAACAGAACCTATTTCACTGTACGATATAATAAATGAAAACTCATGAAAAGTTGGATAATGTCACAAAATACCATACTGATAATAGTGAAATATCATAAGTTACTTTAGGAATATTGTATTGACAGGAAGAGGAATAGGGATAGGAATATTATACAGGGTATGAATGAAAAAGTAAGTATTTCTTATTTATTAATGTTTCAGTACTTGCTGATATGCAGTCCTGCTAAATAATATATTGCATCCTCTGCTGCCTTCATGAAATATAGCAGGCATAATCAATAACAAATTGAATGTTTAGGCTCGTTTTATTTATGGCTTGGAATTCAAATTGGTTAACTAAGCCACTTAATGAAATGAGAAAAGCTTAGAGAACACATTTTGTTATTCTCAGATGATGGAGCAAGTTTTTCTTCTCAGATTTCTGTCAGAAGCTATTTGTTTGTCTGGAGGCTGATGGACCTCAGAGTTCTTCTAGGATTTGTAGTCCTTAAGAAACATTCGTCTGTGTGCAAACACGTTTGTATATGCAAGTCGGGGTAACATGGCCACATGTTTTTAAGCCTCTAGCATAACAGAAAAAAACATTCTTAATTTTTAATGAAGTATGGTCCAGTGGAAAAACGAGGGTTGCTGCATCCTTTGAGAAAATCCAGTACTAGGTTCACATTTTCATTATTGATTCGGGATTCATTACGGGAATTGTAGGATCCAGTGTTTTTTTGTAGCTTGACCCATGCTAAGGACTAGCACTCAAGTTATCTTTGACAGTTAATTTTTTAATCTGTAATTCTAGTAAGTGCCCCAAATTTATGGCAGTGCAAACACTGAAATGTTTGAATACAAACAACATCCAAAGAGAAAGATGCTAGGTAGCGTCAGTCAATCTACTAACTAGCTATGCTTTAAAAGATTAAATGGTGCTGATAAAGATCTGAAGACGTTGTAAATAAAATAAGTACAAGTTGTGGACACTTTTTTTATTAATATGAAGTGTTAAGAAGAAGTCTTCTTGACTTATTTTTAATGTTGTTTTAATGAATGAAGTGACACAGACTGTGTTGAGGGAAGTGCTAGCCGTTAAGTAGGCTTAATTGGCATCACGCTGTTATCCCCCAGCACTTTAATGACCATATGTAAAAGTGAACACTGAAAACACATATTCTTAATGCCAGTAAAGTATGAGTTCAAAGATTAATGATTCAAGATTCGTGACATGCCTCTGACCAATTATTTTTTTTACAATGGCCGGGTGGCAGATTTCATCTTAAGGTCACATGCAGGAAGATACCTTCAATGGGAAGATGGAGAGATGTGTTTTTGACTTTTACATTTCTAATTCCTTCCTGCATGAAAAACATTGATTTAGTTATAATAATAAAGTGTATTGTACTTACTTTGGTAGAAGTTGTAGTTTTAGTTAGCAATCTACACATCAAGAGGGTTAAACGATCTTCCACTGGACTTTATTTTAATGAAATGAAAATAGACGGGATACATTTTTAATAGCAGCAGACACCAAATACATGTAGTCATTACACACACTCAGGCAGCACATCTCCTCTCTGTCACTTTGATCAATAGTCAAAGCCTCCAAATTTAGGTTTCAGATCTCGACTAACTCTGGTCCTCCTGACACCAGAGGTCATCGATCACCGCTGTTAGCCTATTCTCAGGATCCACCATGATCATTTCTCAAAGGGCGAGTACATTAAACTAGATTAGAATATGCGGCTCGTGACACGATTTCTGCAAAAGTGAATGCATTATTTAAAAATATATAAATCACATTAATATTAAATCAAGACATTCTCAGAGGAGGAAAAACTTGAAATAGCCGAGTCTCATAGCTGATCTATGGCCCCTCAGCTGTGGGAAGGAAGACTGTATCTGTATCACATATGCCACTTGGCCCCATGTCCTAATAAATCAATGACTCACTGAATGAATGAGGGTAGGAGGACATGAATGTTATGTGGAATCAGAGGCTAAAATTGGACACGAGTAATATGTGTTGTTATTAATGAATGAATCACCTGTTGATGAACATTATCACCAAAAACGTATATGCAACAGTTAAACAATGAAATGTAGCTGGAAAATCTGGGAAATGGTTAGGAACCATCTGCCCAAGCCAATAGAGTATTTTTTCTTGTTATTACCAGTAATTAAGTGGGATTTCTGTTACAAAAATAGCACATAACATGTATACATACATAAACATTTCCTACAAAATTGTCTTGCAACATCACCAAGTGCATCTTTTGTCTTTCCGACTGACAAAAAGCAGTGGGCTCTGGCACCGTCGAGATGTTTAACATTTGTGTTAATCTGAGACCTGTTGGATCACAGATGGTGCAGTGACAGCCAAGCTGCAGCATGCTGCTTATATTATGCAACGTGAGTAGCTAATACTTGCCTGACTAATTACACAGCCAATTAAAAAGACATTACAAAGAATATATGTGCTTTCGTTACAAAGAAAGACTGACGAGCTAAATTGCAGAGACTTTTGTACAAAGGACTGAGGGGCTGGACCTTAAATAAATGACGCGGCCTTCAAGTGCTTCTTCTTCTAAGTTATGTTGAAGTACAACGTGTCATGTGTTCAAATGCTCCTGGCTACAGATACAACGAAATGGACACTGAAATGATACAAGCGCCTGATTTCATTAGTTTGTGTTTCAGAAATATTGAAATAAAAATAACTTATGATGGCTGATATAGTTGATGTTGTGCAGCATTAATATTCACTGACTGGCATTTTGTGTGCGTGCATGCGTGCGTGCGTGTGTGTCGACAGAGAGACAACAGCAAAGTGCCACTCAGCTATTCCAACTTTCTGACTCGTAATTACCACTGTTCGATCGTGAGCACTCGTCTCATAATTACAATATTTCAGACGGCACTTAAAAGCACCATGAGAGTGACTCTCATCTGAATCCACCAATCACCCCCCACAAGTCCCCCCACCCCCACCCACCCCATGCACCTGACACATCTAAGGACACTGAGTCACTGCCTGAAGATGCACATGGCACTCTGACTGTGCTGAGCATGACCTGCCTTTTTTAGATTCCACATAAACAATGTACACGTACAACATGCAACCAAATACACGCTGAAATATAACAACATGTGTATAAACATAAATAATGAATATAAATAAGCACATTAGTATAATAGATTAAACAAATATTAATTTTAATACAAAATGAATACAGCCATGCTAGCGGCTCTATCTACTTAGAGTAGGCACAGCGGTGCTTTGAGCTAAATGCTAAGATCAGCATGCTTATAACCATATTCACCATCTTAATTTAGACTAGCATGCTAACATTCGCCAATTAGTACTAAACACAAAGTACAGCTGAGGCAGATGGGAATGTCAAACCAAAGTATTGGACAACTTGACCTGATGATGGCCCTTTATGAAAAGTCTGGGGATCAAAATCTTTACAATTTATCATCTAGGGACCTTTAATATCTGCAGCCAATTTCACAGAATCGTCCAATAGTTGTCTAGGCATTTCACTCAAAACCAAAGTCATTACAACTCATCCTGTGGGGAACATGAATGTTTGTACTGAATTTCACAGATTCATCCAATAGTTTAGATCAAAGTGGACAACCTGCCGACATTGTCATCCCTAGAACCACACTGCTAGAGTGGCTAAAAATATGGCGTGGAGAGGGGCCTTTTTCAATACCTTGAACACACAACACATTGGCCAATGCCACATCTACTTCGGAAACAGCAGTCCACTGTTGGATATGTGGTGTCTCAAAGCTCCAGCAGCTCTCCTGAACATGGACTGAACAAACAATGACACACACATTTCCTTCAATAAAACTTGCTCACTGTGAGCCTGAAACGTGACTGAGAAGCTGCCACAGCTCGTCATCCTCCCATTGTGAGTACAGTGCCATTTACAATGAACACAATTTCTTTCTTCCACCCAGACAGATAATGGCCGTCATTCATCAGAACCTCACAAATGACGAGTTTTATCGATTATCCTCAGACTGGGAGGGCCGGGCCACAGAGATGGAGGCTCAGTCTCAGAGACATGAGAGCTGTCAGAACAGAAGAGGCCGGGGCAGCGAACGCCCCGCAGAGGGGGAAAACAAACTGATAATCAGGAAAGGAGGAAACGGATTATCAACTCCCATCTATGAACAATGCTCTGAAAGCTCCATGTTTGGGGCTGCTAATGACATGCACAGGCTGGGAGGGGGTGGGGAGGTGTTCCTCCAACACAACCTGCCACATCTCACAGCCTAGACAACTGCATAACAGAGAGAGATTTACTCTTATAATGAAATCCTTTGCTTGCTAGTTGCTTAGCAACAAAAACACTGATTCATATGGCACATACCGTATGCGCCTGACACTGCATTTCTGACACTTTGGAGGAAGGTTGATTCTTGGATGAGAAAAAGAGGGTGAAAAGAAGACGGTGGCAGGAGTTACGAAATGAATGCCAGGAGAGCAAGAGGCAGAGAGGGGAAGATTGAAAGTGAAAGGATGACCCGTCACTGGCTGACTCCCACAGAGAAGCACAACAGGTTGGTGGAGCTCACCAGCTTCACTTGGCAAAACCTGAGCAAACACACAAAATCTGACTCCTCTCTTGCATTCACACATGAGCAGTGTTCGACTGCGGACTCTGAAAGCAACAACCTCATCCTGATCTTATTTTCACAGATGTATTTCTGTACATCTATAAATAAAAATTTGGATGCAAGCTGATGGATTCTTTTAAATATTCTAACTAGAGCTGAAACACACAGTTATTTAT
Organism: Enoplosus armatus; assembly: GCF_043641665.1. Classification (NCBI taxonomy): domain Eukaryota; kingdom Metazoa; phylum Chordata; class Actinopteri; order Centrarchiformes; family Enoplosidae; genus Enoplosus; species Enoplosus armatus. The sequence continues at coordinate 7,901,140 of NC_092199.1, read as the reverse complement.
CAAGCAAAAATATTACAAACATTTGCTGGTTCCTGCTGCTTTTCTCTGTTTTATATCTTTGGGTTTTGAATTGTTGCAATCTGATGACATCACCTCGGGTGATGGGAACTTGCGATAGGCATTTTTCAGTATTTTTTAGACATTTTTATAGACTAAAAGATTAACTAAATAACCAAAAATATATCCACAGATGAATCACTGATGACAGTGATTGTTAGTTGCAGCCCTAATTGTAACCAGCTTCAACCAAAGCATGAAACTGATACAGACGTCTCCCTTCAAAAGGTCAGCACCACCCTGCATGCAGCCTTTGCCATTTCTCCTCATCCACCCTGCCTGTCTGAGAGATGAATGCACATACATTAGATAAACTGCTCCATCTCTGGCAACTGTATCAGGTAGTCCATCTTTGTACTTTAGCGTGAGAGGAAGGATACAAACATTAAGATACTAATCTTAAACAGAGCCTACAACAGAAAAACTGCATTTTTTTCTTCTAATGCAGGACTGCGGCCTACCTCGAGCAGATGATGTCGTAACAATTGTGAAGCAGAAAATCTAGTGGCAGCCTGCCTTAAATGTTATGAAATAATTTCTGGGGATTACACTGAGTGTTAACCTCCACACAGACGCTGCAGATACACACCACTGGTACGAGAATGCCTGTTGGACATCCAACAATGTAGGACCCACGTAGCAGCAGCTGACGCTCTGTGTGTGTCCTGAACGGCCCAAAGACTATTCCTGACTTTTGGAAACGTGTCAAACAAATGGTGCTGCACGGTTCACTGGAGGGTTTCAAGCAGCAAATAATAATGACCTCAGACTATGTTGATGAGAGCATAAATGATGGGAAACTATGCTAACAATGGCATTTTTTGGACAACTACCAGGCAACCATTTTCTGATTATTTCTGCTTCTGTCTATTCCTTAAAATCAAGGGTGGGTTCATCCAAATGACAATAAACAGTGTCTCAGCACCAATAAAATGAAGGTGAATGGAATTTTGTTGTTGTTTCAAATGGCATTTGAAAGATCTCTTTCCAGAAAGTGTCCCTGTCACTCTGATTAATCCACAGAACAGTTTTCATCAGGACTAATTCTTCAATAGAAAGTAGTTCCAATGCAAAATGTTCACATGGAGGTCTGTGGATTATCTAGAATAACGGGGGACGTTGTTTCTAGGAAGGGCAGCAGCATTAATGAAATTCCATTCACTTCCACTGAATCGGGGTGGAGGCATACATCTCAAAACCTGAGTCATTTTGGGTGAACCAAACATTTACATATTCCATTGTTAACAAGTGAAAATCGGGAAAGGACAGTTAGGACGGAGAGGATGTTTAGTACGACTGAGATAATAAACAAATGCATACATTTAAATCTGCTTTTAGATTCAACCAAAAGACAAGGAATATATCCAAATAACAAGAGATAATTATGGAAGAGAAGCAGTTTATGATCATTGCAACCTGCTTTGTGTGTTGGATAATCATCTTTCAAACCCACCTGATGGATCATAGAGGTGCAGCTGACACTTGTTGGTGGACCACCTGCTATAACTAAACTACAGTATTATGAGCTGTTAATTATTCACTGTGCTCTCTGTCGATGGAGTCTTAACACAGATTTAATTAGGAGCTCATTTCATAAATGAAACTGGATGGACACATTATTGTCACGCACTGGGTGTTACACAAAAAAACCCTGTGATGAATAAGTCGTTTCCTTGAGGTGTGGTGGTTTATGAAATGACCGTACGTACCTTCTTCTTGGCGTTACAGTGGCAGCACACAGTCCACAGGTATTTGAGAGTTCTCCACAGGAGGATTATGAAGAGACCCCCAAAGAAAGTGACCATGGAGGAGGCGAGGAAAGCCCACCACATCCGCTGGCCGTTGCTGTCACAGGGCACATCTGATGAAAACGGGATGATCACATTCATCTTGGAGATGTGGATGGACGGGTCCGGGTTGAATTTCTCCCTGTTTTTCGGCATTATCGGCCTCTGGTCACCTGCCAGCCCCCCTCCCCTCCACCTATAAACAATCAACTCAACTGGGATTCAGGCGCTTTGGGGAGCTCCAGCCAGCGCCCCCTGATGCCCCAGCGGCTCAGCCATGTTTAAGTCAACCACCTCCCGCTCCTCTCTGCCTTCTCATCTGGCTTCACCGAGCGACGACGTAAAAGTTGAGTCGACAGCAGGCACGCGCGCAATAATAAAAACTTCCTTTGAAATGAAGGTATCAGTCTCGCGCCTCACAGTGCGCGTTCATGGCTGCAACTGCGGGTCATCCTTTGATCTGTGCGTTAAAAAAAAAATAAAAAAAATCACATTTTCTTGCAAACTCTTCAAACCCCTGACAGTCCCCACAGATAAAACTATATAAGTATTATTGTCGTTGCGCTGAAGTGGCGTGTTGTCCTCACCAGTCGATATGTTCACTCAGCTCCACCTTGTTCAACAGCGCAGCTTTCAGCAGCTCCGCTACTTCAGCTCCGCAGCGCGCGCACTGTTGAATGCGCTCCTCGCGTTAAAACGGTCGCAGTTTATCGATATCCGTGTGAAGAAGGTGCCCTTTTCAGAAAGGGAAAGACGATTTCTTGAGTCGAGGAGCGGATTTCAGTAGTTGCTCTCCGGCGGCCGCCCGTCACATCCATTTGTTGGGAGATGGCATCGCAGATTTACAGGTAGCAGGGGAGGAGCCATCAATAGCAGACGTCGATGCTTATCTGGATGTCTGGTTATTTATAGTGACCGCTCCATCAATTTTTGATGATTGTAACTTTGTGGTCACAGCCATCTTACTTTGAAACTATCAGTTCTGTGGAGACACTTTCAGTTTTATAACCAATGACATCCATTTCCAAACAGGGTCTTTAAATAACGGGGTGACTTCTTTAAACTCTTTTTTTCTCCTAATACCGGTTTTATAAAATTGCTGTCTGTCATTTAGGATTCAGTATGGGTTTATTTGTTCTTAATGATAGGATTTACATTATACTCAGCAAGTCATAAAAAACACCCAAAGCCTTCTGAAAGTATGAACTTAATACTTCATGACAGCAACATCTCCAACCAATTTCAGCTCTTATAAACAGCTTTATTTTACTGTGAATTTGGAAGATACATGTGAAACTATATCGAGTGGAAACTCGTTAAACAAGTCAACGAATAAGGGTATTTTTTCTAGAAGAGGCAACTATATGATAATGTGGCATGAAAAGTAATAAAAGGACATCTTACCACGTCTCACCTACAGTGGTGGTTTACTCCCCCTGGTGGATAAAAAGTGCATTGATCCTTGAGGTGCAGCTTTTCCTCTTGTCAAATATCAGCTTGCTTTGTGAGCTTGCAAAAAATCTGCCAAGATCTACCAAAAGCTGAGGATGTAATTCAAATGATCAGATGAAGAAACACAACCCACATTTAAATGGAAAACACAGACAACTTGCATTCCAATAACAGTACTCTGTTTTTAATGTTTTATAGAAATATTAACCTTCATTAGGAGAAAACCTGACCTAAAAGTGTTTCATCCAACTTGAGCATGAAATGTTGACAACGTGATCTACCTAAAACCCAAGAGGTGCATGTGAATGTGTGTAGTTGACAGCCAACCTTGAACCAGAAATAAAAAGATCCCTTCTTTAAAAATCCACTTGACAAAAGAGGAACAAGTATTGGCAATACCAGTAGAACACACAAACTGGGACAAACGAACATACCTGCAGTGTGATTTATAATGGAAGTTGTAGTGTTAATAAATCCAGGAATGGATCGCGATTAGCAAATATTTTTTTAGCTTGGCACAATATTATTTTTGAGGACTGAAATGATGTCAACAGAGAAATTAACAGAACAGAAGACAACATAACGTGAAGGTAGGAAGCAAATGTGCCCCAATTTCTCCTCTATAAATAAGAACATTAAATGGAAAATATCATCCTTCCTATTAACTAGACAACTACATTTGTATAACAAAGGTTCATAACCAACATCTTTGATTTGATTAGATAAATTAAATGGCAGGAAAATACGTATAAATATAGAGAAGGGAACACAGTGGTCCACTCTATCTTCACTTCAAGAATAAAGTCTTCAGTTTGCATCGATGCAGACTTCCTGTGGTCCGACATGTTCATGGGACAAAGTGGGATTAAAGGAGTGCTACGAGATATGAGGGGGAATAAAACATTCAAGTATTAAATACTAGTGTAAACAAATCTATCTGTAGTACAGTACATCACTATTGTAGTGGGAATATTACATGATCATCATCATCAGTGCTGATATTGCTATATGTGAGAAAGCATTGGCGTTAACTTCATGATGTCTGTTAGATGTACCGATTCACTGTGTCCCATAATAAAAATCTCTTCCTCTCGAATGTTTCGGAGTGGCGTGTGGTGAGAGAGAGGTGACATTTTCTACGGCGCTCCATCTGGAATCCACAGTACTTTACTCTGTTCCTGCTCCACGATGGTCACGATCTGAGTGCAAATGTAGGAGACGCTGCCTCCTTGGACGACGCCTGCAACACAGTGTGGGGTGTGGAGGGGTGTGGGGGTATTTACATGGGGAGTGGTAAGCATTTGTCAGATTTGGCTGAAACTTTGCCTCTTGTATATGAACATCTACAACTGTGACTAACTGATTATTTTCATCATCACTGAGTCTTTTCTTCATTAATCAATTTATTGTCTATAAAATGTTAGAAAACTGCGAAAAATGTTGCAACTGATGATTATTTTCTTCAGATTATTTCTTGATTACTCCATGGATTTAGTATTACACTTCTTTAACACTGTCAGGATCAGAATCGATGCAGTAGGACAAGAGATATTCTTCTTCCCTGTCAAAATCTGGCGCCTACATTACCCACAATGCAACTTGAACGCCAACAGTTTGGTTGGAGATATGGGGGTTGTTATGCTAGTAGTGGCTGCTTGTCTGTCTGACTAACAGTCCAAAACTCCAAGATATTGACTTTACTATCACATAAATTAGATAAGTCGATAGATTAATTGATTAATTCAAATGTTTCAGATTTAGAAAAACACACATCACAAGTTCCCAGAACCCAATGCAACGTCTTCATTATGCTTGTATTGTAAACTGGAAGATATTCAGTTTTCAGTAATATAAAACATAAAAGCATCAAATGGCCGTTGATCAACTTCCTGTAGGTTGTCTAATAATTTCAGAGGTGAACAGCACTAATGTTCTCGTGGACAAACAGGACTGTGCAGCCAAATCATTTCAGTCCTGGACTGTGTAGATTTAAGTACTTCAGGGATGTGATCTGCTCCACTTCATGCCGTCTATCACCAGATACTCAGATTTATAACTGCTGATAATTACACTCCTCTTCGTTGTGTGCAAGAAGTTGGTCGGCCAACTCTCCCTGTTAGAAGGCATCAGTGGCGGTATGTGTTCATTCCAAAGCCCTTCCCCATAAATCGCCTCCTTTTATAGAGTCATTAATCAGCTGGACAGTTGGGTGTCTCAGACTGGCTGCTGCTCCAGATACCAAAACTTTAACTCTGATCTGTGAGAAACCACAGAGATACTGTGCTCCAAAAAACTCCGATAACCTCCAGCGCTGTGAGAGACTCACTTAGTTAAACTAGACCATATTAAAATATTGCATTTGTTACCATGACTTATTGCAACTGTGTTTCTGCCACCACCCCAGTACAATGGAGACGTATTGTATTTTTATTTGTAGTGCTTAAAGAAGTCTTAAAATCACATTTGAAACATTTTGCAATTACGCCCAAAATTATCAGGGACAACAGTTTGCTGTTTATTCCCTGTACTTTGGCACATATGAAGATCACCAATTCTGCGTGTAGAACGCCTCACAAGGCCCCGGCAGAAAGGTTGGCATGTCTGAGTTTCTTTCAGGTCATGCCGGTCATGAAAGACCGAAAGATAAAACTGTTCAACGAGTAGTCTGACATCTCTTTGCCAAGTCACGGCAGGAATTTAAGGTACCATGATCACCTAATCTGATCACCAGTATTATTACATTCAAATTATTCATCACATACACATTTAGTACATTTACAGATGTCTCTATAAGACGTAAATAATTATTATATTATATATTATTATAGTTATTGCTGTAATTCCTGTATCCATCCAGCTATCTCTATTTCCACCAACCTGTGAAGAAGCGGCTGTACTCCTGCTCTGTTTTCTGTGCCGCCTCAAACTGCTCCTTTGAGTGTTTCAGTGAGAGTTTATCCCGCAGGTACAAAGGGTCCTTCTGCTCCCTGGAGAGAAACATCAGCACCTGTCAGCATCCTTGAAAGTCTCAAATCACACAGAGATACATAACAGGGTGCAACACCTCAGTGTAGATGGAGTCAGAGTTTATCAAATCCAGTAAAAACATTTCTTGAAAAATAGATTCAGATTTGAATAAATTACGCAGAATGTCCACACACAGTTGTTGTACCGCTTTAAAAATCATTTGCTCTGACAAACTCTCCCTTTCAATTTCTTTACAATGTGCTTGTATGTTTGTAAGCTGGATTTCAACAAGTCCACCTACAATTCCAATCACAACACCTTTCTTTAGAAGATCTGATCTGATTTGTTCGTTCTAAATGTGTCATTTATTCTGACCTGAATGGATGATAACATTTGCACTGTAACAACTGCGAAGTGTATTTGTAGCTTATGACTGCATACTCAGGTACCAAGGGTGGGTGATACGGATAAAATTGTCTATTGTCCATATATGCATCATGACTTTAAGCATGTAAATAAATGAAAGTACATTTTCTGGAAATTCTATTCGGAATAACCAAATGGGATGTTTTTGGCTGATCCAGTGAAGATACTTAATGAGTAGGATTTCTTAATCGATGTACAGGATTTCCGCGTAAATATGATTAAGTTGTAACACTGCTCACAATGGACTAAAACAACCATGGATACTGTATTAAAGGGACATTTTAATACATAAGGTACAGCAAAATTTCTCATTTCTATCATAAAACCATGCAACACTATCAGGTGCTACGTGTAGGTATCTAACACACAAACTACAGAGTTTTTTGAGATTCCTCTACTGCAAACCCTTCCAGCCCGCTGGTTCACTCCATATCTGCACAAACTCTTAAGAAGAAGTCACATGACTCCTCGGCCATCAGTCTTCATCCACTGGGAGCGCCTGACCTAACCTAGAATCGCAGTTCCATCTCTCCCTGGCACTCAGTATGCAGTCAACATATTGGTCTGCTGATGCCTCCCAGAGGATAAAAACAAATGAAAAAGCTTGAGCTGCAGCAGGCAGGCAGTGGGAGGTGCATTTGTGTCTATGTAGCGGCTGCAGCAGGTGGGGTCAGTGAGTGTTTTAGCCACCCACGCCACGAAGCGGAGCCACAGGCCTCGTGAGCTCTCCCTGGACAGCTGGCACTCAGCTGATGACAGCAGAGGCTTAGCAGGAATCAATCTCCACCATGTTCGCCTGCTGCACCACTTCATAGATTTGTGGGCGGGGGTGTGTATGTGTGTGGCCGAGAAAGCCTGTTTCTGCCAGATCTGACTGTGTCTTTATTTGTATTTGTGTGTGTGTGTGCGTGTGCAGGTGCATAAAGTACCATGCTGAGGTTTGACCAGATTTAATCTTCTCATGCGATTACAAATGAAAAAGCAGAGGGATCTTTGAAATATCCACAATCATCCTATCAAAACCCCGGCAGGTGGTGGAAGAGAGCAGGCGGTGGTTTCTGAACTAATGACACTGATCAAATCAAGTCCATCAATTAGTTTTAGTTGCGTCTGCAGGATGAATGTGATTATGAAAGCAGCAAGACTTCTGCAGAAGCCAATTTCTTGATATTAGAAGAGAGGGATATTTCCTGGAAGGAGAACTAGCATCAACATAGATGAGAGCTTTTTTTGGAGAAGTGTGTAGCTGACTCATTCTAACATCTTCTTGACCAAAACATTGTCCTAACTGGCAAAAGCATGTAAAGAATAAAATGTATGCCAAATAATCCTCTACATTTGTATGCAATGGTTACATTTTTGATTATATATGAATGTAATGTCCAATCATAATAAGAACAGGCAATTAAATTAGATGCTACAGACACTACAGAGTATGTTGATGCCTTGTGTGTATTCATATTTTATATTTTGATATAAACTTTCTGTAAAATCACAGTCTAAACATTATATTCTCATAAACAGCTTCCAGAACCAAAAGCCTTGCACGAAGGATTTTCTCAGTAGAAGGATCTGAACTTGAAGTGAGAGTTGAGTAAACAGCCATGGCACCAAAACACAAAGCATGCTTGACATACACTTGACATGTTTTCAGGCAAGAAACCAAAAAACAAACAAAGAACTGAAACAAACATCTTTTTAAAAAGGCATGGGATTTACTCACTTTATCTGCTTGGCATTTTTGTAGCGTATGAATATGACGATTGGGTAGATGTGAACGCTGTGAAGACGTTCGATGGCGTGAGGGGCAATGTCAAGTAAACAGTGACAGTCCTATGAGAGAAGATGACAGCAAAAGACTGCATGAGAAATGGGGGATGGTTCGAAGCAGAATGTTGCAAAGAATATGCCAGATGACTTATATTTGTTGGTTTTGGATAAATAATTAACATCCAACAGAAAGTTGACATTAAAGCTGCATTTTGGATTTATTGCACGCATCGAGGGCATAAATTCTTCCAGCAGGTTGTGAGTTATGTCGGCAAAGTAGTTCACACAACTGCTCAACTCCAAATTTGGACAAATCATACTTAAAAAAACATTCAAAAGTAATTTAAAAGTTATTTGGATCAAATGGCAGTTCGGTCTTCTTGTATTAATATGTTATCTGCAATTATAGACAACTATTATATTATCCTAAGGTTATAAAGACAGCAGAGCACAAACTTGACAGACATAAAACTAAAAGACACAATTGCTATCAGTCTTCTAGTCCACAGACATCACACTGAGAGTCCTGGTGTGGAATATAACCCACAGTGAGATGAATTTACCTTTTCTGTGATCTCTTTTATTGATGCAACAGTTGTAACATCAAAATGGCCGCTCCTCCGTTTGTAGTCGATGAACACACAGTCCTTTACTCCCCGCTCTATCGCCTGCTGAGATGCCTTCATAATCTCTGGAAGTAAAAAATTTAATTAAATTAAAAACAATTGTATAATTCACACTGATTTAGTTCCCTCTACTTGTTACTTTCATTTCATAATCTTTAAACTACGTAGGTCTTTGTGAAAACCATCTCTACAGTATGACACAAACCTCATGGACACATGTAAAGTCCTTCATGAATAAATAAACTAACAACAGACTCGTTACTGTGTGTACGAGCTCACCAGGCAGACAGCGACAGAACATGGCAGAAGACTCCTTCACCAACATGTCCTTACTGGCCTCCACTAATGGACCCAAGACCAGCACTGGTCTGGGGGAAGAGCACTCCACCCTCTGAACCCGCTGGTACATCAGGCTCACACCGTCTGAGCAGGAAAAATGGAAATACAATTCACTCCAAAAATACACAAGACAGCATAGAGATACAGCTGCCTTTAATAAGCAGAGTTATGAATTTATGTATCCTGGGAGAAGTTCTGTTGAGCCAGCATGCTTTTTATAGCAGCATCCTGCTTTATGGCCACACTCTCATACTGCCTGACATATCTGCTTACCAATAACTTTACTTTAAGTCACTATACAGTACATCTGCATTCCCCATCCTGATCTTTCTTTTCTTGAAACTTGAGGGTGATGATGCTCTTACACTGAGACACAGTAGATATATTTACTGAAGTAATACTTGAGAATTGTATTCAATAAAGTAGTACTTTAAGTATTTTATTTTAGTTTTAGTTTTATTTTTTTTACTCCACAGACAAACACTTGTATTCTTCTCCACTACATTTATCTGACAATCACTTGTTACTTTGCATTTTAAAGTTTTTTTGATTTCACATCAGATAAATTTCACGACAACCATGTTTCAAGCTCAATGAGTTTTAGAGAAGGAACTCAATCTCTCTCATTCTTTACATTTCTTTCTCCTTAAATTCTCTCTCCCTGTTTTCTTCCCTTCTTTTTCTTTCAAGCAGATGTAAACGTCATGAACTGGAGCTGCGAGATTTTCAACCAACAGCAAGGAAAGGACACTGTGGTCACTATATTAAAAATCTGAATACTTCTTCCACCGCTGCTGTGACAAAGTTCTCGCTCTACAATCCACCATTCTCGTTAACTTTCTGATAAAGGTGCCTCAGCAGATGATTTCTCACCCTCTGTGATGGGTAAAGAGTCTGTGCTTATGGCGTCCAGAGCCATCAGATCCTTCCCGTCCTTGGATCCGCTGCGTTTGTGCTTCAGCCTCCGGCGGAAGAAGGATCTCCGTGCAGCTGCCGACAGAGTCTTGCTGGTGCCGTTATCGTCTTTCATATCAGCCATGCTGTGTCTCCTGTAGAACTCCTGGTCCATCCTTATGGAGATATACAAGCACGTGCATCACACTCCTGCTCTTTAATATCTCCACTTGTTGAATATGGAAGTTCTCATTCAGATTCATGAAGATAACCACAAAGGAAATTATTGGCTGGACTTACATGTATTTACTTGGAATCTGCCCTTTTCCCAGCTTCTGTGCGTTCTCGTCGAGTTGCCAGGCCGTCCAGTAGCCAAAGTTGCCGTTTGGCAGCGTATCTTCAACATACAGGATGTCATCTTTGTTAAAGCTCAGTTCCTGCTCGACCTCTGCCACCCTCTCATAAAGTGCTCTGACAAGAGATGAATAATAAAGCCGTTATGATGAATACATTCCTCTGACCTTTGAACAAGGACATAACAGATTGAGAGACAACTTCACAGGAGATTTTAAAGATTAAAAGAGCCTTTAAGATGGATTCTGTGTTTAAGATTCAACCTAAAACACAAATCCCCAAAACATGGTCTAGGAATCCCTTTATGCCTCTTTTGTTAGGCCTCTTAAACAAACATCACACTTGCCAGTCTTACGTTTTCATGTTCTGTTGACTTCATTGCATGCTACAAAACCCAAATGTGCTATAAATCATCTGAAGTTGAAACTTGATTTGTCCCCAGTTCGGACTGTTTGATAAACATTTAGTGTACCTTATATAAAATCCATCTCCACAGGACTCTTTGATCGCAGAGAGGCTGTCCACGCAGTTCTGGACCTTGAATGTGACTGTTTCTGCCGGTTTCAACATTTCCAGGTAAGCCTCCTCTTTAGTTTTGTTCTTCATGCTGATGCCGTTGTACTGTTTGAAAACATCAATTATACAGTTGATAAAAGGACACTGAGCTCGGCTGCCAACACAGAATGACTCATCATTTTCAGTAAAAGCAAACCAAATAATAACCGACAGTTATATAGAGGACTGTACTGTACACACTGTACACACACCTGTATGCAACCAGATCTATCAAAATAGAGCAGTTCTTTGAATGTATAACTATAGAGGGCTTTTGGTCAGTCAGAGTAAATTTTGTGATTATATACAGTGAGGTAATTTCATTAGTTACACTCGCTGTACTTCTCTTTGCTTACATTTAGCATTTGTATTTTGCAAATGTGTCATTTTTTTCTCATATTTCCGTCTCTTTCTTCCCATCATGAAATTATGGCGGCTTCCTTTGTTACTTAGAAAGAGGAGGAAGAGACAGTGAATGGCTCAGTGGTAGCACAAACAAATCATCAACAAATGGGTGTATGCTCATTCAGCAATACCACAGACCACAAGGTTTCAAATGTGTGACGTAATGTGGGTGTTTGAAGGAAGCCACACTAGAACTCCTAAACCAATTCAAAAGGCATGCCAAGCTCATTATTCCTGTGTCAAATAATGTGTCAGCACCAACTGCCCAAGTCATTTTTGTTGTGCACGTGGCAAATTAAAGTGACTGCTAAACACTGCATGTACCTCCAGTATCAAGTCTCCAGGCAGCAGGCCATCAGGACTCTTAGCAGGGCTGTCGTCATCCAGACTCTCCACAAAGATGCCGCACAGGTTTCCTCCACAAACCTGAACTCCCAGCTCCACCTGGACCCTCTTCAGCCTCACCAGCCGAGGCTCTGCAGCCCAGCGTGTACTTGAACCAGGAAGTCTGAAGAAAAAAACTTCACAGTCAAGCTTTGAATTTCTTTCAACCCCACCACAATGCCTACCAATAGCTTTATAGTTCATATTTGTTAGTTATAGTTCACTATTTTTTTAAACAGAATTGTCTCCCAACACAAGACAAAAAAAGTCACAAGTGAAATACAACAGTATATGAAATATGAAAAGACACTAAAACATAAACATGAAAACAGCAGTATATACCTGAAGGAGTTATGAGGGCTGGTGGCCGGAGTCGGAGATGGCGGCGTCATGGTGCCCTCGTCCTGCTCGCTCAGCGTATCGACAGTGGAGCGATTGTCCGGGGTGGTGGCTCCGCTGTCATGGGGAGTCGGCTGGTTGCTGATGGACTCCATACGAGAACTAAAAGGACAACAGGAGCGGAGTCAAAACCTTTTCAACTCATTGCTAAATTACTTAATATAAAAGCTATTCATTGAGATTCAGAAATTATCTTAAAAAAGATTGTACTTTTTGCTACATGCTCTATTGGCACTGCAGTATGTTGTCTCTTTGGTTGTGTTGTTTGATGTGAACAAAGTGTCATGTGTCCATGTATTAGCTGTATGTAGAGTAGCATAACGAATCCATTAATTTTCTCACACTATACTGAAAACAACCTTCTCTGTCACTGTGCTGACAGGCTTTTCTCGCCAGAATGGTTCAATTTGATGACCTGAAATTCATGAAATCAATGAATGGTGTTCTTTCCTCCTCTCCTTCTTACCCTGAACGAGAGTGGTTGCCCAGCTGAAACATGTGAGGATTATACTGAGCCAAGATGGTGACTGTGTCACATTGCTGCCCGATCACCAGCCGTGCCTGCTGCTCGTTGGCATTGCGAAGGTTGATTCCATTAAACTGGAAACAGCAGTGATTTATTAGAAACAGGAAGAAACAATAAACCACAGATAGATATGTAGTTAAAGTGCGGCGGCTGCTGTACCTCAAGGAGTTGGTCTCCGTACTCTAAACGAGCTTGGTGTGCAATGCTGCCTGCTGTCACTTTGGACACAAATACTCCCCCGTTCTCTCCACTCACAATGGAGATCCCCAGCGGTTCTGCTCCTTTCTGTACTGTCACATTGCGTGGCTCCTCCAAGTACGGCCTTCAGGGGAAAAAGAGGAACATTTTGTACACCTGTAATGTTCTGACATTTGTCTAAGAAGCTCTTGCCTGCAATCATGTGTCTCAATGTACTGTGGTTTACTTCTGCCGATTTCTGGAAAGATGCATTGCTAGCCTTCAGGGTTAAAAAAGTCTCAACAATAAGATATGGGAGCTGTGTGCAACATGCCAAGTGCATTTCAGAAACCAAGTCATGCAAAAATCATACAAAATTCAACAGCATTCTGAATAAATAACAAGCAAAGAAAAGATGATGACTTAAAGGGATACACATCCATTAGCTTTTTTCATTAGGGCTGGTAAACATTCCAACAAATCTAGCGCCGCAACTGCTAAGCAGGGCGAGAATATAACATTGATATCTGCAGTGTGTAAACAAAAGGTGTTGAGATCCGTGCTCCAACTGTCTTGCAGGGCAGTGCATATACTGTATGTGCTAAAAGCAGCACGGGACAAACCTCAAGCTTTTTAAAGAGAGGAACTTGGGCTTTACTGCCAGTGGAAGTCTGACAGAGGAAGTGCTATAAGAGACAAATCTGAGAAGGAGATGGAGAGAGGGAAAGAAAGAGAGCGATCACACAAAGCAGGAAAGATTTCAGGTTATAATGAACAGCAGCAGAGAGGAAAGAGATGAGAATAAAATGACAGATGGGGAGTCTGCGTTCTAATGATATGAGATGGAGGCTCACAGCTTTGTTTACTGCTTTACAAGCACTTCATCACAATGAAGCAGACAGAGGAACAGACAAATGGTGGAAAACACGTCGTGTTCTGCTGAATGATCGCAGTGTAACGACCCGGACGTGCGGGCTGGCCTACCCATCTTTCCGCCTGTCACCAACTGGAGCAGGGCTGACTGATATCCTGGGCTGGGTGGAAATGGAGCTCTGCGATTGGCTGCTGGCGAAAGACGATGTCTCCAGGTTGATGGGGGACATTGGAGGTGTCGGGCTGCTACACTCCGAATGTGAGAGGGAGCCTGGAGTGGCAGAGGAGCAAGGTATGAATTCAGACTTGCTATAATGCAAGTTATCAGACGATGTAGCATCCAAACTCAACCGTACCTCTGTCAGATCCAGTGGAGCGGGGATAACGAGTTGGAGGGATCTTAATACGTTCTGCCCTAAATTGTAAAGCGGAGCCTAAAGACCACAAACAGAGGACATTTATTAAAAGGGTCAATCAAAAATACATATGTAGCCTATGTAGTTATCAAGACATGTAGATACAAGGTTTCCCTCCAGGATATTGCTTAGTGAAGGTGGTAAACAGTTTTTCCCGACATTGCGATAGACATCTCTGATGAATTACTACAATGCAAATGTATGATGTGGCCAATCAGTCACTGTCAGACAGAGTGATGAATCTCATGGTCAATTTAGTTGCTAGATGACGGTCTAAACACTTACTAAATGATGTGGCCTTTGCTGTGTGTTATACAGTAGCACTGCTTCCCTTTTTCACTGATGGTTGATGTTATATTTGATAGAAATGTAATAGCGTAATTTCTTATGACCTTAGTGAGGATAGTCTCCACTGATTTAGCATTGCACTCCTATAACATTTTGGGACTCATGACAAAAAAGGATAGCACTTGACATACGCAGTAATACCACCCAAGACCTGTAAACAGATGATGTGTAAACCCTGAGACAGTTTTAGTTTTATTTGTCGAAGTTTTGAGATATCCATCTCTGACTTTTCTGCCAGCCTCCCAATACAATAGTGTTGCTCAGTGTAAAATCATATCTAAATATTTCTACAGAAACCTGCCTTTCTAGAAACAATGTCCCAGTTACTTACTACTTTCTAAAAAAAAAGAAATCATCCCTAATAAGCTGTTCACAGAGTAACCAGGGCATTGTTCCTGATATCTCAAAACATGGGGAATCAAACAAGACCTACCTGCATGGCTAGATACCACTAGAAGTAAGAGAACAAAATGTGTTTTTGTCATTTGGGTGAACTCACCCTTAAAACAACAGATAATTTACAGGACATATAATACAAGTTACGATTTCTAAATCTAGGACTCCATACGTACCCAGTCTGGCGCTGGAGGGCAGGGAGTTGGTGCTGTGTGGTGGTTGGCTGCAGCTCGTCTCCGTCAAGTCTCCAGTGGGCTTGTGGCTGAGGTCCAGACTGAGACGACCTTGATGCTGGGGGCTAAAAGTGGAGAAAAGGGCTTCAGTAAGTCCCCCGGCGGTCAATTATTCAACCCAGAGCAAGATATAATTTGCTACTTGCCATCTGTTCATGAGATCTGGGGCAGGGTAAACACTGATGCTTTGTACAATAAATGCGCCTTCACAGGATTTATTAAATCAATGTTGAATGTGTAAAAGCAATATTAGGGCTGCAACTAATGACTACTTTCAGTATCAAGTAGTCAAAAAATGAATCGTTAAATATATAAAATGTCAAAATTATAGCAAAAAATACCCATCACAAGTTCCCAGAGCCCAAGGTGGCATTTTCAAATTTCCCATTTTGTCCAACCAACAGTGGACATCTTTACTCTGTATTGTTTAGTGTTACAACAATTAGTTGATTACTCACAGGACATTTAGGCCTTTTTAACAATATTTTGACATGTCACATTGGGAAAGCACAGGTGACAATAAACGATGGCTGAAATCTATTTAGCTGCTTCAGTTTCGGGTCCTGGTATTGTGCATGCTGGCTCACTGTAATGGCTTACTGGGACACTTCAATAGAACAGATCATTAATGTTATTAGTAACACCTGTGCTTTCCCTACTATGACTATCAGTCAAAATGTCTGCAGTGAAAATGGCAGATGTTAACACCTTGTGTGTGAATGTGGGTGGACGCCTGAGCTGGGAGCTGGAGGACAGTTGTTGGTCTGGATCTCGTGGCTCCAGGCGGTGTAGACCGGGTTCCTCATCACAGCCGTCACGGCAGGACACGGGGCTAGACCTCGCTGTGCTGGGTCTAGGAGAACACACAGAACAAGACCAGAGATCGTATCAGACTCAACACAAACACAGCGATGAGAGGTAAAAGTGCGGTTCTACGAATATTTGTAGAACAGGTGAAGTTGTTTAGCTGTCTTACGTGCTGTGATGCTGCCGTAGCTGGGGGGTGCAAAGGTCATGCTGTACCGATTGGATCGCATAGGAGAGAAGCGTAACAAGTCCATCGGCTCTGGGGAATGCTCGTCGTTAGAGAAACTCTGTACCTGCAACAAGCAATCAAACAGCTGATCACACGACGGCTGCAACTGACAAAATGCAGAAACACACACACATCAACAAGAACGCCAGATCAGATAAGAACAGTATCTCCGTTACCTGCATGGGAACTGGGATGTGTAATGGAGTCACATTTCTCCGCAGTGCCGGTGCTGATTTTGGCCGATACCTCCTCTTTCCCCGCTCTTCTGGCCTGTGTCGACTCCCTTCCTCATCAGCAGGTTTCTTGGAGCTGCTCTTCGTCTCTCCTGGAGGAGCATTGGTGTAATAGAGCTGGTTTCCTGCCTCTCCCTCGTCCTGTGGGCTTGTAGCTTGGGCCGGTGAGGCCGGGGGAGTGCCGGTGGTGATGGTGGAGTCCGACGCCGAACTGTTCTGCTGGCGATGTTTGAACCTAAACGAGTCGCTCCTGGCTGGCGGGGTGGGAGGGGTCTGAGCGGATTCAGATATTGAGCTCTGCGGCGAGTGCTTAGGCAACTGAGAAAGAGACATATAGTCCAGTTTTGGGGACGCCTCGGGTCTCCTGAAAGCGTTCACATCAAAGATGGACTTCCTATGTTTGGTTTTTTTGTAAATGGAAAGCTGGGCGCACTCGGGAATAGAAGCTCCCGCTATGACTTTAGGCCAAGTGCCTCCGCCAGGCTTCGCTGGTGAGCTCTGCACTCGGTCCACAGCGGTCTGTGGCGAGCTGCAGTCAGAGGGCACGGGGGTGAAGGTGAAGGGGCGATGGTGGAGCTCCTGCCTCCTGTAGCAGAAGTCTGGGTGGGGCTCTGAGGGACTGTGGGAGGTGGAAAGGGAGCGGGAGTGTAGGGAGCTGTTGGAAAAAGGCTTGAGGCAGTGAGCATCGCTGCTGCTGCTGCTGTCCAGAGAGTCGCCTGTATCTTTACACGCTTCGTCCCCTCTGTCGACCAGGTCACAGCTGCAAATGTCTGTTTGTGTGGAGCAGTTGTGCTTGGAGCAGTTGTGCTTGGAGTTCCTGCAGTTCCTGGCGTGGATCTCACAGGACTGGAGCCGAGAGGTCTTTTCTGAGTCTCTCAAACTTTCAAATAAACTCTGGCCAGAACAGCTCTGTGGGAGGAACTGTCAAGGAAGGGAGGTAAATAAATAAATACTTATTTTACTATAAGCAATTAAAGCATACAAGGATCATCTTTGAGAACAAAACCTGAGTGACTCGTAGTGGGATGTGAAAATGACTTTTATGAGATAAAAGCTATGACGATATTCCTCACGTTAAAAGGTTCTTCGCAGACTTTTCACCAGTATAATAGACCTAAAGTAATCTTCTACATGTATTTCTAAAGGGGTCTTTTTGGTTGGGTCTACATCAAAGTGGCTGAGACTACGTAAGTGGTGTGTTGTAGGTCTGAGGACCTCACCTTCATGAGGGAGATGCTGAGAGAATCACGGCCGTTCCTCAGCAGGGACTCACATTCAGAGAGCGACTTGTTATCGAGTGCAATTCCATTAATCTGTAGTGGACAAAAACACACAGTCAGAAAAATTCCAGCAATGTTGCAGTTTGATTGACATTCATTGGCAAACACTATCATTTCCTGGTAGTAAAAATTATGAAGTACATTATAGGGTTTCCTGTACAATCTACCAAAACTGTATACTATGAAGACAAGTACATAGTGTGCACTTCAAAGTATTAGTATGTAGTGTATATTTGACATAAAGCTCCAGTGTGTTCCTTGCATGTGGTCAGTAGAGGGCACTACAAGCTAACATCTCTGCACAGATGCAGTCTCATGGTGTTAAATGGGCATCATCTCTGGTCATGTAACTTAAACAAGTTTTTGGGCGGCATACTCACAGCTAACAGTCTATCCCCAACAGTAAGAGCGCAGTCTCTGGCAGCTGGACTGCCTGGAGCCAAAGTGGCAACAAACACTCCACTTTCCAGACCTATGCCACTGTCTGAGAGGTGAGACAGAAAAATAACAGAAATCATATTACATATCATGTTAACATCATCAATCCATAATAAAAAACAAAACTTCAATCATTACTTTTGCTGTATTAAACAACATTAACAGCATTGAAATGGTTAAAGGTCCCATATTATGCACTTTTCAGCTCTATATTTTATGCTAAGACTCCACCACAGTAGCTTTGCATGATTCACCGTTCAAAAAAGTCCTTATTTATCTTATACTGGTCCTTTCTGCAGCCCCTCAGTTCACCTCTGTCTGAAACAAGACGTTTTAGACAAACTGAACAACCTCCAAAAACTTGAACTCCTGAGCAGAGGGGTCAGTTAACTTAGACTGAGCGGGTGGATGAGCGCGTCCCTGTACTTGGTGGGCATGCTGTGTCTGGAGCAGATGACCTGCTGGGGGCGTGGCTAAGTGCGATGACTGTGTAGTCATGACATCACAACCTCAGGGAAGTCCTGACGGCTCGTTTAAAAAGGCACAAATTTCCATTTTTCCATTCCACATACACACAACCTTTAAGTTTCTTTCTTAATGGAGCTTGAAGCGGACCTTTGTGTCCAGTCAGGTTTATCTGGATCGGAGTGATGATCCGTCCTCCTAGTGACTTCCTTCTGCGAACCACCATATTGATGACTCCCTCACCGCTCAGCACCGCTTTGATCACCTGCTTCCTGTCCTTATTGGTCAGGTCCACATCATTAATTTTCAACAACCAATCGTTCACCCTGCACAGAGAGAACAGAGTGATGGTTCAATTAATCAAATTAAAGACACAAATAAAATGTAGGGCTGGATATCAAATCTCAATATGTCTTGAGTACCAACCAAAAAGTGTCTGAAGCATTGAGTATCCAAAAATGGCGTCAGATTCTTATGATCCAATATTTCTTAATGTGTTTACATTCTCCAAACAACAATATAGATAAATGTATTGTTTTGGTATCGAAACTCATGTGTTTTATCGGCACTGATTTAGTACATTTTCAATATTTTATTTTTTATTTTTAACCAGGTGGCAAAGCAATGACATTTACCTCAATCTTCCTTCAGCAATACTTCCTTTATCCACCTTACTGACAAATATGCCACAATCTCCTGGTAAATAAGGATCATTTACCCCTTCAGCGATATCAAACCCAAGTGCTTTCAAATCCATGTCCTGCGTAAGACAAAACATAATTCATTTAGTTACAGTTTGATAGTACATTAACTTGAACTGAACCATACACCTAAGAACAAGATTGGCAGCGGTTCTTACTCTGTGCTTTTCAAATTCTACAACTTCCGTCTCCCACTCCATGGAGTCCGTGTCGATGGCTGAATCATGTGAACTGTGAGCCATCAGCTGACGAAACCTTGCCTCCTTTTCTAACTGGTCCTCCATCTTTTCCCTGCAGGAAACATAAAATGTGCAGCTCTTAAATAAGTACAGTCATCTTTAGAAGTTAGTTTAGAAGTAGAAGTAGAAGAGTGCATGCTCAGTCAGTGACATTATTCTTCCACTGGGTGGCACAAAAGATCTGGTATGAAATCTACACTCTGGAGGAGGAGCACAGACTCTGACACAAGTAGAAACTTTGTGAAAAACCTAAAAATAGTATAAGCTTGGCAAGAAGTTAAAGAGTGAGGAGGAATGACTCACTTTAGTTCTTTGAGTTCCCGAACCGCATCGTTCTTTTGTTTCCTCGTGTCATCCAGATTCCTCAGAGCATCTGCCAGATCACTCACAGCTCTGTCCCTCTCTCGCCTCAAGTTGTCACATAGCGTGCTGACGGATGCACACATTTTCATCAGGCATCACACAAAATGTAAACAAATCTATTTTCGTCCAAGTCTTACTTCACTAACATGCAACGTAAAATATAACATATTTCCAAATAACAAACACTGATGTATTTTGAACCCACTCCTCACCGTATGCTCTCCCTCTCTGCCACTATCTTGTCCCTCTCCTGAAAGGCCCAGTCTCGTCGACACTTGGCTACCTCGGCCTCTTGCAGGGCCTCCTTCAGCTCCTGAGAGATGGCCTCGTACTGCTTCCGCAGCATCTCGATCTCCTTGTTGGCTCGTTCCATGTCCAGAGTGGCAGAGTCTTGTTTCTGGAGTTGAAGGAAATGTACAAAGGATGTGAGCAGCAAGGCACTTTTAATCTAATATTGTGCTTGATGCTATGGTAGACACAGTTTAAAGAAATTTAAAGTCTTAATTTGACAATTTTACAGTTTGTGAGACTTCATACTTTTTCCCCTGCAACAAACATTTTTGCTCAAACACATTTATGAGACTTTTGAGCCTGTGTTCATCCCGACATTAGCACTGTACATCAAAAAGGCAGCGTCTTAATTAATTTCAAAGAGGCCACAGCACTGGCTGCTCAGCAGCACAGGCTCCGACACAGGCTCTGGCAAGAAGTTAAACCTGGCTCGACTTTTGCTGCAACGCAAGAGAAGATGTAAGATGAAAGATGTACTTCTTCTTTTAACCTTGCGATTGTTGTCCATAGTAATCTTTCAGAGAGTAAAATCTTATAGTATTATCAGCCACTGTGCAGTGTTTTAGTGTGTCTTTAGCCTTCAAACATGCTGATGTATTAAACTGGACGTCGTTTAACGTCGTAAACTAAAAAGTAACTTCCATGACGTCTTGTAACAGTAGTGTGAGTAACAGTCATAGATTGGATTAGGTAGTGTGGTTTGAAGTAGGTCAGATATAGTGTTACTGGTGTATCTATAGCACATGCTCTCTCTGTCTCTCAGTCTCTTAATAACTGTACAGCAGGGAGACAGCAAAGTGTAGTGAGAGCATTAATTAAGTCCATAACTAAATCAATTCCATTAGACTCTCCTGGACTCGTGTTTGCCTTCATTATCCATTTCTGATACAGTGCAGTTTTCTTGTGCACTTCAAGTCAGAGAGCCTTTCACTGTAATTGCTGGTAATTTCCTAATGCAGGAATCTCAGCACTTTCATTGCAATTAATCTGACAATCACACTGAAAAGCTGTGTGAGGGGCGATACACACGTTTCTCAACAAAAATCAATGTGTGGAAACCTGCCAGCTGCTGGGAAAAAAAACATTTACTACTACTATATGAGATGGGATGAAGGGATTATTGTCGGAGAAAATATCAATCCCTCCACTTGTAACAATAAATCTCCCGTCTGTCTGGCTACCTGTCTGGCCTGGTAATACTCTCGCAGCAGCTGGTCCCTCTGGATGATGGCCTCTGTCCTCTCCTTGCGGGCCACATCCCTCTCCTCGCGCACCGTCTCGATGTCCTTGCAGGCCTGGCTCAGCTCCTTCTGGGCCTCGGCCTTGTCCTTCACCTCGTGGCAGTATTTCTCCAGCAGCTCGTTCTTTTCACAGATGGCCCGGTCCCTGTCCACCAGCGCTGAGGCCAGCTCCTTCATATCGCACAAAAACATGCCACAAGTGGATGATGGAGATCAAAAGTGAGGAAATACTCATAACTTTCTGACTTTTCTGTGTCACTGTGATATATAAAGCAGTGTAGCCTTTCAATTCCATATGATTACTTTTTAGGCAGCCTTAATAAGTTTTGGGTGTTGCCAAATGAATGATCACAGATATTATTCAATAAGTCATTCTTCATCAACAAATTTACTTATTATTTTCCACACACGGCAGGAAAAGTAGCCTTGATTTGAAGCAATGATCATGAAATTACTGTGTTTTACAGATCGACATGTCCATGATCCAAATAGAACTTACTGTTCTCCCAGTTCTTAATGTGAAATGTTTAACCCGATTTAATTCTTAGTATGGGACTAAAGGAGCTGTTACCTGTCTGAGGGCCTCCAGCTCCTCGTTGGCCACCCGCCTCTCAGAGGAAGTGTTCTTCAGCCTCGCCTCCGCCATCTCCAGCCCAGTCTGAAGCCGGTCCACCTCTTTGATCACCTGGTCCCGCTCGCTCATGATCAGACGGTACTCGTTGATCACAGAGTCCCGCTCCTCCTTGCATTTCTCGCAGTCTTTCGCTGCCTTGAGCTGCTGGGTCTTCAGCCGCGTGGCCTCTGACTGCAGCCGGTCCATCTCTCGCTGCAGCTCCTTGTTCTGGGCTGCGGCCTTGGACAGTTCTTGCTGCGTGTTGTCAAACCTGTGCAACATCGGGAATATATTTGGTTTTAGATGAATATTTAAAAAGATGAATATTTAAAAAAAACATTAAAAACATAACCAATAAAAACACAGACAGGCAAAAACAAAACAACAAAAACAGCAAGTGACCAAGCTCACAATCTCAGCATCATACAGGAAAAATTAAAATGGGAAAGCATCTGCTAGTCTACTACTATTTCTAATCTACTAGTTTGTAGCAAAGTCTGCTGTTAATACGTTTTACAGCTGCCAAGCCTGTGTGCGCAGCTTCTAGTGCTGCTTGTTTTGTGTGTCCGTGATGTTTCCGGCTTTACCTTCTTATAGACGAGGAGTACTGCTGCTGATAGTGGATGGCAGCATCTCTCTGCTTCAGCAGCATGTCCAGCTGTTTCTGCAGACGATGGTTCTCCTCCTCCGCCTGGTCCAGGCGACTCAGGTCTGCGTTGTGACCAGCCGTCTTCTCGTTGTAGCGCTTCCTCAGAGCCTCGTAGTCACTCTTTATGGCCTCCAACTTGTCCACAGCTGTGTCATACAGCTTAGTGAGGACATCTGATGACCCCTCTCTCATCACCTGGAAATGACATCATTCAGGTGCCTCTGAATTAGAAGGGACTGCTCGTTTCACCTATTTGTGGTGCAATCAAAAGCGAACAATAGGGATGCTGCCAAACAATGTAATGGAGTGTTTCAGTATACTTATATAAAGATGAGGTTTGGCCATTTATGATTCATGATTATTCAATTCCATTTACATCTACAATCCAGGTTAGCTTTAATGTAAATAATGAAGTCTCAAAGTGTTTTGACACAGAAAAGTAACTTAATCTCTTAAAGTAATCAACGAAAGCTTTAGGCCCTCAACTGTGTGCTGCGGTAGCAAGCCAGAGCAAGATTTAAAGCCAGATTCTGTATATCTTAGAGCTTTACTTTTATGGACAAACACATACAGAAATGGCAGCGCTTCTCTGGTGCTTTTGTTTTTAGAAAAGTTAAGACTGCCTGCAACTGCGTTTCTTGGTGCTCTGGATAAAAATATAAAAAAAGAGAAAAAGAGAACGGCTTCCTTGTTAAGTTTGTTTGTTTAGTCTGTTGTGAAAGGTGTCATTTGTGTGGACTAAACAACTGCACCGAGATCAGTTGAAAAGGTGGGTCTCGATATGCTTCCAATCAGAGGGTTACCCAGTCCATGTGCTGATCACGGGAACTGTCAAGGAAGTGGCCCTGGGGAATTCTGGTGGTATAATGGTTAATATGACCACACTGTCCCCAGTTTGGTCTAGGACCTTTGCTGCATGTCACACCTCCCTCACTCTTCCAATGTTTCCTACATTTTCTTCATGACAAATACACCCATAAAGCTCAGCATAACTTGCTGTCAGTCGCCAGAATAAACCTAAATGTGACCCAAAGGTTCATGTTGTACTGATGGTGGAGTGTGAGTCACCAAAAGTGTCCACTGAGTGAGATGCCTGTCCACATCATGTTTACCTCCCTTGTTTCTTTAACCTTAATCCTACACACTCTCACATATCGTTCCAGATATATTCTTTCTTTTTCTATAGCATAATACACATTATGGACAGAGCAACAAAAGGCTGAAGGACAAAGCAGGACACGTTTCACACAAGAGAAAGTACAGTATGTAGTATGTCACTGGCATCTAATAACTACACAATAAAGGTCGACTCTGGACTGACATCACTGAGCTAATTTGATTCCTAATTTGACTGACGCTGAACATTAGTTTACCTGATGATGGCGTGAGCTCTGAGGACAATGAGGCACGTATCCTTTCTGTCAAAGAGCCATGTAAGACATTCCCCATGGTCATGTAAGGTATTGAAAACATTTAATGATCTGACCCTCTGAATGCTGTCAGAAAATATGTCAGACGGAGAAACAGTAAAACACACAGTCATTTGTCTCATATGAAAGAATGTTTTGATCGATGGAGACATGGGAGGACGAGCTCGTCTGACCCCATTTCTCTGAATGTCGTCGTCTTGGGAGTAATGGTCACACAGAGAGATATACTTTAAATGACCTCTCAAATGTCAAGAGCCAAATGATTTAATCTCACAGGCAGTCAGAGATGGGAATGAGTGTGCAAATCCTACAGTGTGTGCATTCTCATCTGTAGCTGTATAAGCATGATGTGACGAGCCACAGGTACCTGCTGGTGCAACATCCTCATTTCAGCCACCTCTCTCTGGTCGTCGTCATGCAGCCTCCTCAGCTCCTCGCAGGCCTGCTTCACGTGGTTGTGCTCCCTGACCAGCTGGATGTTGTCCTGTCTCATCGCCTCCAGCTCCTCTTTCAGCTGGGCATGCTCACCTGCCAGGCGGCCGTGCAGCGTACTGAGGAGATAACACAGCAAGTACCATCAGAACCCAGTATCCAACGTGATGTCTTCAAGTTAGAACTGGGCGATAAAACCATACCGATAATTATCTCGGTATAATTTTTCTTGATAGAAATATAACAAATATGTTCTATGCAATAAAACCGGCCATGCACCTGGAGAGCTGCTGTTGCTGTTGATTACTGTAATGGCTGTTGATTATTTCCTTTCAAATCAACTAATCATTTCTGCACAACTTAAATATAGCACTCCACAATTTCTACAAAGTAATGCACATGATTTTACTCTCCTTTGTTCTGTGCATATGGCTTATTCGTAGATGTGCTCTGCTCAACTTTTTAGATACCAACTTCATGATAAGTTACATGTCTTGTGATGCTCTGTGTTCTTCTAGTCCAACATGGTCATTTACTGCTTTATTTCCAACCTTAATCAAAATCTAATCAAATGAATAAATACAAAGTTAAACACGGGCTACAACTGTAGACAAGTTCAGGCTCAGTCTGGGTTTCTAAGGAGCTCTTTGTAGTATAAAAGTATAAACGTATTCTCTCATGCACCCTGATATGCAGTACCTCAGTACTCCTTTTTTGAATATTGTCTCAATAGGTATTCATGCCACTTAGAGACGCTAATTAGTTTTATGCTGATATTAAAAGTAAAAAATGCCTCTTATGTAATACTGCTTAACTGGTTACAGTACAAACATGAATTACTACAAGGACTAATAAAATCCTCCATGATTACTGACTGCTAATGCTAGCCTACGTGTTAAGTGACTTATTGATATTAGTACAAAATGATTTCCCATTCACAGAGGATGGTGTTTAGTGTGAATGGATAAGTGCAGAGGCAGACAGAACAGTAATAAATAAAGACTTTCTCTGATGTGCAAACAGGGTTCAGAAGGAGAGGCTTAAACATGGCAATAATCCTTCATCTGTCTGTTTGCATTGCGGCCAGATGTCGGCTCCCTACACTTTGGAGACAGTATGGCAGCATGGAATCACACAAATGGACCAGCCTCCCCTTCTCGTCAACTCGGCACAGCTTATTTCACAGGACAACAAATGCTCTGTTCGTAGCATTATCCTCATGGCACAGATGCCGTGCCATGCACACAGGGTTCAGATGATGATGATGATGATTACAGAGCATGTTTTGGCATGAACCCTTCAAGGGCATTACTTATACAGAAGTAATTCAGTCTCCGCTCCAACCTTTGGTCTGAAAGACGACTCTGGATTTATGCTGCTAAGAAGACAATAAAAACAGTCTTTTTTTAAAAGATGAAATTAAATTGATGAAGGGCTGCAAGGATTTTTTCAAGGCTTAACTCATCCGCTTTTGGACTGGTATAAAGGCTTCATCCCTATTACTGTCGCAAAAATAAAATCTGTTCTACGCAATCTGCTGTGAATATGTCAGAGAAAGAACTGAATACCAGCTAAAACCCTGCAGGCTGAGCATGAATGCATACAGCACAAATGCGCCGGCTGCTAAAAAATTTACAAAGGCCTGGTAGTAGGCTTTCCACTCACTGGTAGAAGTCTGCTTTCTTCACAGCCTCCTCGCACCTCTTCAGGGTGGTGCTGTGCTGGTTCTGCAGGGATTGCAGGTCTGCCATCGCCTTAATGCACTGCAGCTTCAGACGCTCGTAGTCATGACCTGCTTTTGAGTTTGGTCTATTTCACACAGAGGAGGGAAGAAGGGAGACAAAACTTGATTTTGGTGCAACACAATTTTAAGACGCCATGTGGGAGGATGAGAGAAGCAGGAGCGAGGTAAACATCATGCAAACTTTGGGTTTATGGGAACACGGGAAGAGAGGCATCATTAAAATTGTAGGCTTACTCCTTGTTTTACAGAGTTGAGCATATTTTAAAACAATTTTACGTCACGCAAGACCTTAAGTCACTTGTTTTTATGTTGCTTTTAAAAGCTGAACAAGGCAAAATGCCTCTATTCACAGAGTGCAGGTATACATGGGGTCACTGCTCTTTTCTCTAAATGTTTGTTTTGGAAAACAGGCACTTAGGCGCATGAGATCAGAACAGTACCTGCAGTCATCGAAGGTGGTTCCGGGTGAAGAGAGAGCCAGGCGTTTACGCAGTTCATCCCTCTCGCGGGTCACATGTCTGAGCTGGAACAGAACTGTCTCCATCTTCTCATTCACCTGGTGGCTGTCCATGTGGGCGGGCGGAGGGGAGGAGGCTTGACCGGGCGTACCTGTGTGAGTCAGCATGTCACTGGTGGCATGTGCAGTTCACAGAGCTCAAATGATGGGGGTGTTAGTGCACCTCCATTGATTCCTTTAAAATGCTCTCTCAAGCAAACAGATATGTGTAGCTGACGTGTGCTTTCACAAAACTCCATTTTCTTTTTTACTTTTTACTGAAAACTTACAGACTAGAAAGACAAAATGAAAACATGAACAAAAGACCAGTGTACTCGCAAGGCTCAACAGTCCCAGACTGAACTTCCTTGGTCTAAATATTAACCAATGATAAGCAAGAGCTCTTTGTTGCAGTTTGTTACAAAAAATACCTTAACCATTATCTTACTGTATCATTTTTAATCATTACTCACATTTGTGAGGCCAAAATCAGTTTAATATTCTACTTCATTATTTATCTACCTCATTGTTGTACTCATTAACCTCAGTACTTGTGAATATATCACACAGAAATCCCCCCACCGATACAAATCAAAGTTTCCCTTTCAGTGGAATGGACCAGTCAAATCCTCTCTCCCTCAGAGAACGACTAAATGAAGCAGGTCTGTGTCAGTGTGTGTGTGTGTGTGTGTGTGTGTGTGTGTGTGTGTGTGGGTGTGTGTGTGTGTGTGTGTTTGGGGGTAGAGGGTTTCTAAATCCTTCTCACATCTGTGTAATCACTTGCATGTGCTCAGAGTCTACACAGGCAGCAACCAATGGCTGACTATTATTTTAGCCAATATTATCTGCCGAGTATGTTCTAAGGTTGGTTCCTTTGAACATATTCAGTGTTTTTATCCAGGAAGATAATGGTTCTTTTTTGGCATTTCTACACCTGACACCCAAACACCACCATGCGCCCCATACTCACCTAGGCTGCTGAGAGAGCTGCTGCTTTCTGAGTCCGACGGCATGGTGGACAAGATGCTGTAAGTGGACCCTGCGAGGCGAACAAAACATTAAAGTCAGCTGTGAGTGTACTCGACCATGTCTGCATTATAGTAAGATGATTATCTCCCGCATTGTATGGTACATCAAGGCACTGTGGCTTAGGTTACATTCAGGGGCCTTTACTGAAAAAAGGCCAGCTGGAGGCATAATAAGGTGGGACTTTCCCCAACTTGGGATGACGGGCCTGTGGGCTGACAGCAGAGTGTGGCTAATTATCAGTTGAGCAGGGAGCTTGAATACTGACTAGCCAGGGCCCCAAAGAGGCTGCAGCCTCAGAGCTTCTCCTTTTATCTCCTCTGACAACATCACACAGTTCCCCCCTGTGAAAGCCCCTTCTTTTATAGCCTACAGTGATTCATAATTAACTGTACAGAAAGGACGCCTCAGTACAACACTGTAACTATTATGGAGAAGATTGTGTTATTTGGAAAACCAACTTTAAGTAATTCTTGGAAAGAAGAAATTGTTTTCATCAATGGTAAAACTATGGATTTTTTCAATCAATTCAAGCTACTATGTGATTGTTTGTGTTTAAAGCTTCTTTCATTATGATGGCATATATATTAGAGAAAATAGTCAATAATCATAATAATTACCTAAACTCAAGCATCAAATTTGTTGTTTTGTTGGAACAACAGTCCAAATCCCAAAGTTAAAAAGTTTTCTATCACGTAAGACAAAGAAAAGCAGCAAACCTTCACGGTAAAGCTGGAAAAAGCGGGTGTTTAGCATTTTGCTTGAAAACTTTCTTATTAATTACTTATGATTAATCGATTACCAAAACAGTGTCACCATTACATACGTTTGTTTACTGGAGAGCACTGACAAGTTTACTCTTCAACTGAAAAATGTCCCACTCAGGACACATCATGTTCACAATTAAAGGATCACTATCAAATGTTTATGTTAAATATTCATGAAAAAAATTGACTATTGACGGATGTATTATTAATAAATGTATCAAATATAATTATTGGCCTCAAATATCCAGTATTGATTGGGCTATAGTTTGACATTTTCACACAGTTTCCCAGGGCCTAAGGTGAAGTCTTCAAAGTTTTGTCCTATAAACTATGTATATATATCAGCTATGTTTGGCATGTCTGATTGACAATCAGATCTGCAAAATTGTTGTCTATTAACGTTTGTTGGTTAAATTGCTTCGATATTACTCCCAACTGTTTACTCTTGTCATCAAATGTGAACCTAAGAAGCACCTCCACACATTTCCTCCTTTAAGTGTGTCAGAAGAAGAAGGATTTTTAATGGTGCTTAAAATGTTTAACAGCCTGTGCAAGTCTTGATCAAACAGCCGGCACATTTACTGAGAGCTAACTTGGCCGTGGGATGAGCAGCTTATAGTTCAGTTAAATCAGCAACTTCCACCGTTGATGTAAAGTCTAGCGTTCGACTCGGAGCGGGAGCATGACAAACGATTCTATTTACCCACGTCTCAGTACTCTAAATCAATCCCTGGCTGGCTGAGTTCCCACTAGCTAAAGGAGACTATGAGTTTGATTAAGACTGGAAGGAGCCCAGCTAACATGGCTCACCCCTCGTTTTCCCAGCAAAGGACTGAAAGAAGAAGAAGAAGAAAAAAAAAAGACTGATGTGCCTCAGGAACCGTGGCATCCCATGGATCAAGCTCTCTTTGTTCTCGCTCTAGCTTAAGTTTCCCATGACTCTGTTTGAGCAGAGAGTGTCTCAATGGGCAAGGTTCACTGTGTCATAGCTCACTCACTTTTCTGCTCCGTGGAAGTCATGTGACCTGGACCTCGCTGCGGGTCTGACCCTCACCACTCAAGTATCTCATTTAGGTTGATCTCTTTTCACAAAACACTAAAGTCACAGCAACTTGGTGCACTGCGTTCTCTCAAACCGCATCTCTCGAAGCTGAAAACAGGAGCACCAACGCAGAGTGCTGTTATCATCTAAAGTCACATCTGGTGCTCTGCGGCACTGATAATGAATGAGAAACACTCTGAGCCTTTTCAATGGAAATGGGCTCATGTTCTTACTCAGATCTAACAGCTCTACAATAAGTTAAATGTCATTTGGGTGTAAAAGCTCAAACTCTTTTTATACTGTATTCAAACGTGACATCACTTGAGGCAGTTTATCAGATTTCAGATTTGTGGTTGGTGGAAATGTAATTTGTCCAAAACTTTGGTTTGTCTATCTAACTAGGGTTGGGCGATATGACAGTATATACCGCACCGTATACAGTAAGAATGTGTAATACAGGTGGCAATACTGTTTCCTGTCTGCTACATATTCGGGGCTGTATTCTCGCGTGATCTCGCAAATCCAGCTGCCTCGCAATGTAACGTGATTTAGGCAGCAGGACTGCTTACCACGTTCTCACATGATGTGAGAGCGTCAGTTGGTGGCAGTAATGCACCTCTAAGCTGGTTTGCCAACCGCGGCAGAAGGAGAGAGTGAGAAGAAAACATGGAGGAGGAGAGTGAAATTGTAAATACAGAGCATGAAGTACAGTTTGGTTATGTTAAACCATTTCTTAATTGAATTTACAAAACAATTACTGTATCGTGAGATATACGATTACCGTGATATAAAATTATATATACTGAGCCCATTCATTCCGTGATAGAAGATTTTGGCCATATCGCCCAGACCTATATCTAACAGTTTGGATTTCTTTAACATGAGCATTATAACCTCATAGAGTTGCTAGCATGGCTGTAGAATCCTAGCCTTGTCAATACGCTTTGAAATCTACACTATATAAAACCTTATGAGGCTCAATCATGGGTATTAAACACTAAATAAAAATAATTTTGATTCTGTAATAAAATGCTTGTTGCATTTAACTAGTGTCTGTGGTAATAGCTAATGTCCATTGGAAAAAATGGTGGATACTCTAATGGAAATTATACAGAAAACCAGTAAAATCAAGCATTTCACTCTCCTAACTCTTACCTAACATCCAGTCTTATTTAGCAGTGGC
Organism: Enoplosus armatus; assembly: GCF_043641665.1. Lineage (NCBI taxonomy): Eukaryota > Metazoa > Chordata > Actinopteri > Centrarchiformes > Enoplosidae > Enoplosus > Enoplosus armatus. The sequence continues at coordinate 7,870,087 of NC_092199.1, read as the reverse complement.
ACAGCCAAGTGAACACGTCAGCCACGATACACACCCTTATGATATGCTGCCGTCGTGTTATTGTTCCTTCAAGAGAAGGTTAGAACAATCTGTAAACAAAAGCTCTCTACTGTCGAGCCCTGAAGCTATGGTTATATAAAACTATAGAATATCTTTGTTTATTAAAAAAACTAACAAATAAGCCCTTGGCGATACACACCTTTTTAAAGTACCGTGTAGGCTTGCATCATATTCACAACACAGTGAAATACTTGCTGCTCAGTGATCATTTCAATAGGCTACTTTTTGCATCTCTGCTGTTGACATTTGAGTGTCTGCTGGGGTTAACTAACAAAGCTCTCACTCGTTAACCTTGTTTTCATTTCAAAGATGATCTAGCTCTCTGACCCTCTGGGATTCTGGGTGGCTGGGGAGTAGCTAGTTCATGCTTATTTGAAAACATAGGCTGCAACAAGCCACTGTTTTCTTGGGGAAAGGCCCTTCTTTTGGCTGTGCGGTGGAAGAACCAGTCTGCCCAGTAGCAAAAAGCAGCTCAGCCCATTTGTGTCCTGTGTGACTACCAACAGGGAGCTGCAGACTACACCAGGCAACTAAGACCAGCCCAGGACCTGTTCATGTACAAACCTCTTCAGCAGCAGGAAGCCTATCAGTACTCACTTCTAGACTCGGTGCACGATTGTGAAATGCAGCGCAAAAATAGAAAAAGCTTGGAAAAATGGACTCATGTTCTCTTATAAATAATGAGGACAGTACAAATGCATAATTAACACCTCAACATTCAGCTCACTGAGTATGACACGACAGCAGATCATGAACAAAGTAACTAGCAATGCAAATATTGCTTTTGAAATGCAAAAGGTGAGATAAAGGTGCTGAGCAAGGACCGTGTAGCAGTGTGTGTGCATAACTGCTGCTGAATATTACGTATATGAATGAAGGATTTAGTGCTCCAAGTGATATTGACACATTTTGGCACATAAACCATGACCGGCTTGGCTTACGCTGAATTTGGTGACACATTTATTAGCATCATAAAAACAACAGGAGTATTTCTGTAGCTGTAGGATTCAGCTGTGTGGAAGAAAAAACTATTTAGGAGGTACTCATCACTAGCAGGGAAAGGTGGATTTTTGTGAGCAAACCGGACAACATTATACTCAGGTTACATTGAATGAACTGCAGAGAAGAGTAAATACACAGCAAGGAGGCTGAGATATGGGTGTGTTGATATTTATACATTTGCACTCTTTCCTACTTTGTACTGAAACTGCTGCACAACATTTTCCCTCAGGATAAATTCTAGTCTATTTTATCTCATGTGCTAACTTGTCACTCTATCATCTACAAGATATATTTATGTTAAGAAACAAAATCCAGTAGAATAGATGAGGGTGAAATAATAAGGCATGAAGGTGGAATGTGTTGTATGTTCGCACATTAAATGTAATGTCAATGTGTAATATATTTTTTTAATGTTTTTTTAAATGTTACAGTAGAATACGAATTTAATACATAGCTTCACGATCTCTGTGAATTTCCCCTTAAAACGGTTTTGATCACATAAAAAGGTTATTCTGAATATTTTTTTGTACAGTACAGTGCTGAAATAGGTAGGCTAGATGGAAAAATGATGATGCACATGATAATGGATAATGGATAATGGATTTACTAACCCCCCCCTCTCAATTGTAAGGATTTGCTGCATTTCTTTGTCTTATGCGATAGTAAACTGAATATATATTGGATTTTGGACAAGTCACTTTAAGCTGTGGGATATTTTGATGGACAAAAGCCCTACAAGCAATTTGTAGGCATCAACTTACGCTCTGGGACTTGTGATGGCCATTTTTCAATATTTTCTGACATTTTATAGCTCAAACAGTTATTCAATTAATAAAAAAGTAATTCACAGACCATCTTTCATTCTCCTATATGCTAAAGTTAGTCACTGCACTGTGGGTGCAAGTGGGTTATTGATTCACACACACACACACACACACACACACACACACACACACACACACACACACACACACACACACACACAACTTCAGGCAGCCCTGCTGTCACTACATTGATTGTTTGAGTCGTTTTGGGTCCATTAAATACTTTCACAAAAGGCTGGCAGGCTGTGCTTTTAGTGACATGGCAGAGGAAACAAGCACAGTAGTGTGAGTGTAAATAAGCATCAGGTCACATGATTGTGTAGCACACACTCACTCTCTCTCCCTCTTTATTCTTGCCCAGAGAAAAAGTCATGTCCTTCATCAAGTTGTCATATGGTCAATACCCCTAATGTTAGTTAGATCATGCTCAGAGCTGGATCGAAAACAAACTGGATCATAACCAAAATAAAAGACACTAGTCCTCTAAACACACTGTACATCACTAAAATAGAGCTACAAATGCGTCCATGCTAATCTACATTTATACATGGTCTTCTGCCTGTCTTACTTCATTGTTATGACCACATAATTATCGAGTAATTAACCCCTGGCTTGCTTCTTACCAGTTGTATGATCCACCGGTCCGATGCCATTCAGCAGCACAGAGTGCAGGTGAGGGTGCGTCTTCTCCAGGGCCGTGCAAAACTCTGCGAAATGGTCTCTGTCCTTACTTATCAGTATCTTCAGGAGAAGGTCCACTTTTTCCGAGTTGGAGGAGCAGTTGTGTCCCAGCTCGTAGCGTTCAGACTGGCTGAGGGTGCCGCAGTGAGCCAAAACATCCACAACTCGGTCCGCATCTGTTATCGACTCCACCAAGTTCTGGTAACATTTCTCCAACAACTCTTTATGCTTGGGCTCCATCTCCTCTCCTTCCCTTCGGTTTTAACCAAATTTAGCTTCGGGACAAATCCAGCTTCTTACTCTTTCCTGGTCGTCAACTTCACTTCGTACTTACTACTGCGGTGACTCCCCGAAACTATCCCGCTCGGCCCAGTTGGGACGGTTTTCAACCCGAATTGAAGGATACACAAGAAGTAGCCATATTTGTTGCCCAAGGCTGTTGACTGCACGAAGATGACAACACATTTTCCCAACCGCCGCTTCGTCCTTCCCGAAAAAAAAAAAAAGACGTGTCTGCCTCTTTAAGCTTCGCTACGTTACGAAGACATTGTCGTCCTGAAATCAAGTTCTTTCGACATGTTGAAAAGTGTTTTTAAAAAAAAAAAACTCTTCATGAGCCCTCTCTGTCAGACTACTAACTCCGCCATGTCTCACCGTTCAAGCAGCTGTAGCTCTGTGCCAATCATATTTCCGTGCAATGGACATTTAAGGTAAACGTAGGCGGGGCTTTGTTTGTAGACGCACCTGGCTCCCGGCCGCTGTAATTCCCATTAACAAACATATTATAAGACATAATATTTACCAACGGCGGTGGGAAGCAACTAAGTACAATTTTGAGGTACTTGTACTTTACTTGAGATTTTCCATTTTACGCTACTTTATACTTCTATTCCACTACATTTCAGAGTGAAATAATACTTGTTACTCCGAATATCTTCAGATTCAGATTAGTAATACAAAATATATGCTAATGCACAAATCAGTTATGATGTATTATTATGGATAAAGACTTTATTTAAAGATAAGACTTTATTGATCCCTTAGTGAAATTTACAAGATACCCTACAGTTACATATGGAGGCCTTAGTAGAAACTAAGCTCCACCTTTACCAGCTACGACATTAAAGTGATGCACGCTTAATGAATCAATAATTATAACTCAATAATATAATATACATTATTCTGAAATGGGCCATTCCGCATAATGAGTACTTTTACTTTTTGTACTTTTAAGTATATGTTGATGCCAATACTTTTACTTAAGTAAAATGAATTTGAATGCAGGACTGAATGTAATGGAGTATTTTTACACTGCGGTACTGCTACTTTTACAAGTACTGGTACTACTACCAGAGGTGGTAGTATCATTAGTAAAAGTACTATTATACATTACATTAATGTGTAAGTCATTTTACTGTTGTAGTTGGTCGAGATGGAACTAATTTTAACAACTTTATATAATGTTGGCAAGTTTAACCTGTAACAATGGGCTATTTCATAAGCATCATATGTTTTGTATGAAAAATATGCATCTTTGAAGGAACTAGTAACTAAAGCTGTCAAACAAATGGAGTGGAGTAAAAAAGTGCAACATTTCCTTCTGAACTGTTGTGGAGTAGCATGAAAGTACCTTAAATTTGTACTTAACAGTACTTGTACAATTTCCCCCCGGGGATCAATAAAGTATTTCTGATTCTGATTCTGATTCTGAATGTAAATGTAAAGTAAATGCAATTGGTTACATTTCAGTGTTCAGAAGTGGGTTTATAAAGACTTGTTTCCTACTTTTTTCTATGTTGTGTGCATAAAATTACTATTGTACACAGCACATGGATTATGCGCTTCTGAATAGGCTATTATTTAATTATAAAGGAAATGCAATAGCTTTTATTTCATGATTTGATGTCTTTTTATAGTAGATTTGTATACGTCCTGATCAGATAGTTGCCTGTTCCTCATCTGGATGGACCATACACATCTGCCGCTGCTGCTCCATGAGCTTTCTTCTGCTCCACTTAATCCATGAGATCTCAAAGGAGGCAGACGTCACGTAAGACTGATATCCTTAAGAAGCAAATTATGTAAAAGCAGACAAAGAAATCACATAGAAGAGGATCTATATTTGCTGATCTGTAGCCTCAGTACAGACGGTAGAGGTGCTGAATGTGGAAATCTACTTTGAGCTCATTTACCATAATTGCTGACAGTACTTTGTATTATTAAGGAGCATCAGTGTATTGCCTTTATGAGGATTGTGACTCTCATCTGGAGCTACCTAGAGCACACAGGGCCTGGCTTTAAAGCTTAATACGGTACACAGTGTGCCATACATTTCCACTCTTAAGTTTAGCACAGCTTTGACAATGTATGTGGTTATGTAACAACTCAACTAATTTCTTTTTTCCAGCAGGGAAAATCCATTTGGCGCACACAAAGAAAACTAGTTGGAATGTTTAGGAATTATGTAAATTCCTAAAACCATCGCACTAGATTGAAACAAGAGGCTCCTACACTTTTAAAACTTCAAACTCATGCTGTTGTTTGGCAGTGAAAGCCATTTATAGAGTAATATGTTGTCTTTTGGCAGACAATGTGCTGCTTCAAAGCCTCCATACACAAATAAAAGGAACAGGTTGGACGGGTTTTATTCTCCTATTTTGTCAAATATCAGAGGATGAACCTCGAGCCGTGCAGGCTGCAGCTCTGCAGGCTGGATAGTGATATCTGCTGCTACATCTCATCATGTGTTGTTCATCTAATCCTCGGTTTTGTAATTTGCTTATATGCACTCATGAAGTTTAAAGCGGGATTATGTCCCTGGCAACCAAATGTCACTTAACCGCACATTCCTCTTTGGACGGCTGGAGAAAATCCACTGCAAATCAACAATTTGGTCAATACTTACTTTTACTGATTGTCTAGAAGACAGTATTAACATTAGAGGCCAGTGATGGGGTTGTGAATTAAGGTAAAATGTGGGCTAATCTCAATAGATTCGATAGACAGATTTTTCATTTCAGATTATGTCTAGTCTATCTACAATCTATCTAATCTTTTTATTTTTTGTTAGTTTTCTTCAAAATGACCATATAAAACAAAGAAATTACCAACATATAATAAGCATTTAAAAAACTCTCAAGTAAAACATAACATTATCATTTTTTGATTTCTTATTTCTGATAGGATCAATTTTAAGAGATTTGAGTCACCTTTTCTTGTGAAGAATTCAAATGCAAATCCTTCAAATTGTCATTTCATAGAAGGAGAGAAAGCTCCGGGGCGTGATAGGCAGTGTGAGGGTTAACAGCTAATCAAAGGCAGACCTTCACAGCTCCCACCTTCCACCAATACTGATGATGCGGACAGATACTGTTGATTGACACGACTCCCATGTGCATAAGTGTCTGACATCTCCAATAGGACAGTGTATCCCTGCATGTGTGTGTATACCAGTGAGATCATGTCCCAGAAAGGAGTGCAGCATCCTGCTATCACGTCCACATGTTAATAATTAAAGCCCCTTTTCTAGAAATCAGGATCAGGAAAGTGTTCTGTTTTGTCTCTAAAAGTAAAAGCGAGCCAAATGGGAGGCCCCTCTGATTTCCTTTTGACCTATATATTTCAGGAGGTATAACAGTCTCGGCTAGAGAGAAAAAACACAAATACCAACATCAAATATTCATCCTGTCTTGTCCTCCGGCTGGTGGGAGCTTTTCATTTTGAGGGTGTATGAGAAATAGTGAAGTGAGAAAGGTGTAGAAGGAGTGAGGCTTGGTGAAGTCATTTGTCTCCCCGTCACAGCCCCTCTGAGGCTGCACTTTGAGGCCAGTGAGCACAACAGAAAGAACTTTAGGTGTCTCCAATATGGACAGTATTTATAGCCTTGAGAAAAGCTCTCTGTGCCATATCACTCAAGCTGCAAAGCTAACCTGGACATGTTCTCCCCCTCTCCGATGATACAGCCAAGCACACGCACAGAGACATCACTTATGTAAGCCACATTACTCGCACCTTTTAACAGAACTTGCAGCTCGTGATGCTCTGAGGATTGGTGGTGGTGGTGGTGGTGGTGGTGGTGGTGGTGGGGGGGGGGGGCTCGCTCATCGTAATCCAGACCAAGGTGGTGAAAATGAGGCTGGCTTTGAAATGCAAATTGCTCATTGTGTGCCGGCTCAGAGAAGAAAATCCACCGTCAATGTTTCATGCAAAACACATGATCCCATTTCTCAAATACAATCCAGATATGCCAAAATGTTTTCTTTATTGAAATGAGTAGTGGCTGTTTGTAAGTCTCAGAAGACTGGGACTATCATATGGGAAAATGTTAGAAAACTAAAAAGGCCTCCATTGAATTTCAACCATTATCATGTTACAAGGATGCAAAGTAGAGTTAATGCAATAGATATTCAAATCAAAGCCAAACTTTAAGTCAGCAGGCAAAGCAATCACACAGACATAAGAAATGACACTTAATGTGAACCAAAGAGCCCTCTACTGGCAGTAAAACATACAAACTAGTACAGGACACCATGAAAAAAATTGTAAACACAATGTTGAGAAATGTTATTGATTATTTGCAACATAAACCACAGTGAAACATCGACTCGCTCTGAACAGTTTACACAGCTGCCCTGACAAAAGGCACAACATGATCCGTCTTTAGGCTTTGGCTTTTCAGCATTCAGGAAAAAGGCAACATTGTCTGTAAATGGTGAACAATGATCGGAAAGGTTTGCGTTTCAACAACAAAACAAAGTAATGCTGATATAAAGTGAAAAGCTAATTTGCATAGACTTGCAAGCAGGAGTAAAATTCTGGTTAGTTGACATAGACGCTTTAAAGACAGAGGAGATACCTTTAGCAGCTCTTTATGTCTCATGCTTAAAAATTACCTGGAATTTAATTATGACTGGTTCAACAAGCATTTACTGTTTTTATCTCTTCTGTGTGAGATTCACTTGTACATCATTTGATAAAACTTGCATAATAGTTTCACACAACTTCAGATTAACTTGTACATAGTTGAAATGCTTGGCAGTGAGATAAACTCAGTAACACTGAAAGTAATAAAGTAATGTATTAAATGTTTCCTTGTATATGTACTTTTTATATTAGATAAATGACACACTTGTTCTCATCTCTGCATCTTTAGTTTTTCTTATTTTGTGAAACTCTATTGTTTGTCCAAATAAACTGATGCAGACTTAAAGTTTAGCAGTTCATTGGATATTTTAATTATCATTCTATGACACAGTTAGAACAGTTATATAGTATAGTGAATTTAGTCAATTAAGTATGACATTTCCAGGCACCCACTTTTTACGTCACTATTTACCCAAAAATGACAAAGCTATCTACTGCATCTATAAAATATATTCATATTAATATATATTTACTATTTGGCAATCATCTACTACAATACAGTAGCAAAACAAAATCTATCATGTCACTGAAAAGAATACAAAAGTAATAATGATTGACTGTTGTCATAGGAGAGCTAACTTGAAGTGCATGCATCAGAGGTGATATAAGGTCCTATAACATTGTTTCAGTGTGGACATATATGGTCCTCATGTGTTATCTTCCATTCCTTTTAGTCATTACCTCCACACAGCTTCAACAGCAGCTTCTTGTAATCCCCGGAGGTATCACCCTGAGGAACAAAGCAAAAACATTAATATGAATTTCAAATGATCCCACAAATGTATCACATAAAAAAGGAACTCAAACTGTGATTGTCATAATAACATCATTAGTGGGACTTACTGAGATGTGAGTGTACAATGATTTCCCGTAGGTCTTCACATACTCCTGTCTGATGTCCAACATATCCACCTCAGAGCGGGACACCATGATGCGGATGAGGGTTGTGTCCTTGGTTCCTGCTCCCTGTCAACACATCACAATGTGACACTTCAGTGACTGCAGCAGCAACATTTTCTCCTCTGCCCCCATACAACGAACAGGTGGTTTGTGATAATTAGAATAAGATGTGATGATAAACAACAGGTGTACCTGCATGGCCTTGTGGAGCCTTTCTGCAAAGTAGGCAGGGGTGTTCTTGATGCATTTCACTAGGAAAAAGGAGAACATGTAAATAGATGAGTCTAGTATTAATCTGCAAAACCAGACAAATGTTCCAATTTTGTTATACTAAGGGGACAAGATGCAACAGACATTGTAAAGGAGGTAAATGAAAAGACAAGATACACATTTTTAGTTAGCTGCATAATCGCAAAAAACTACTTCTAAACTACCCTAACGCATTTGGATGAACCCCACAATGGTTTCCTTTAACTGGTTAATGTGGCCTATTTGAAACAACTAAATGATAACTAAAATATCGGTAACTCTTTTCAGTCTGACCCCCAAGATGATCAATAAGTGTTTTTTGATGCAGCTGTTTCTATTCTTAAAATGACACACTTGTGCAGCCTTTAGTCTTTCAGTGCATCATTTACTCTTGATCAATCCTCAAGTACTAAAAAGGTATTTAGGTCAAACGGCAGCCTGTTTGCATCTGCGAGATATTTTTAGTCCTTCCAGGAAAGCCTTTCAAAACAAACATCTTGACGAATGACTTCAATATATACTTAACGCTTCAGCATGTTTTTGGAAAGCCACTTCAGTTTGGTTGAGGTTTGGAAAAAAAAGAGACCCAAAGAACGTACCCACAGCCACCATGCCAGACTCCACATTGCCAGACATCTCCCTGCAGACGCTCTTCTCAATGTCTCTCCCACACATCTGCTGGTACTCCTGGAAGACTAATAAAGACAAGAATCACAGGCGAGATGGTTACAGTCATAACATTTGAAAACATAAGTGAAATATGTGCTTAATGGTCAAAATGTGCAGCTACGACACTGGAAAAACAGTCTTATGGGGAACTTCAAGAGATGAAGGAAGAAACAATGTTACACACCTGCTCGAAGGTGAGGCTTGCTGCGAGCACACAGGATGGCATTAAACTGAGACTCATCAGTTCCTACTTTATTTTCCCCAGCAGCATACAGTTTCTGTTGCCCACGCAGACACAGACACAAATTAAAAAAGGAACATGATCAGGCTTGCTAATTACTTTCCAAGAATGTTACAACACCAAAACCAACTTATGAGCTGCACCTGAGCGTCCTGTTTGGCCATGGCGATATCAACAGTCTCCCTTTCGTCACGGTTTCCCTAGATAGAGTAAGACATGTGTTGACTAAAATCACATTACACGAGTACACTGGCAGAGTCAACACTTAAAACTTCACATGAGCTGAGATCTGTTTTGAGAGAGCTCATAATGAATCAGGTGTAAAATGTGCAGCAGCTACCTGAGAGAGGGAGATCAGGAGTCTGCGGAAGTGACCAGAGGTGTCGCTGCTGATGGCGTCCTCCAGGCTCTTCCCGTACTCTGGAAATAAGGTGTGGCTTTTTATAGAAAATACATTCATTTGCATAACATTTGCATTTGGTGAAGACACCACGAAACACTAGAATGACACCATCAGCAATTTGAAAACTGATGAAACAAGGGCCCAACTTGTATTTTGAATAAAGATCAGATAGGGGAAACGTAAAATGCTTTTCATAGCTCAAACTCTTCAAATATAGACTGTATGTCTAGAATATATTTTTTGTCTTAGATCTAATCAATGTTTTCATGGCACAAATGTAATCCAGTTCCGTTTATTTTATGAAGCAAAAAATAATTTTAAAAATATATAGGCTGGACTAAAGACAATGTAATGATGATCACTATTTGAACAAATTAACATCAATGGTGGAGAATAGACAGTTAGAGGGCTCAATATTTTTTTACATTTGAATCAAAACTATAAATATTAAGATCAAAACTCACCAGCTTTGTAGATTGTGGTGATTTCACGAATTTCTGCATTGGAGCGTGATGAAAGAATTTCAATCAGACAAGCTTCATCAGTTCCTGCACCCTGAACAAAAAGCCTTAGTAAGACATTCAAAGATGCACCTGCTTCATAGAGTAAAAGTGGTGAACATTCAGTGGTCATCAGCCATGACTCAAGTCTCAACTTGTCTGGCCGTCTGAGTCACACAATGTCGTTTGGACCACAAAAAACAACATTGAAGCATCTGCTGAGACAACAACTCGAGGTTCCAACCTTTATAGCCTCTCTGAGTTCAGATGCATCAAAGTGTGCAGGGTTCTTCATCATAGCAAGAACCAGCTTCTCAAAGTTTCCAGTGAGCTCAGACTTCAGATCGTGGAATAAATCCTAAGAGGAAAAACAAAAAAACATGAGAGCGCAGTCAGCCTTGATATAGCTACTGTACAGGGTAGATGAGAAACAACACATTACAGAATGAACTTCAACTGTAAAAAACAGAAAACGTACCTTTCCATAGGTTGTTTTATAGGCTGCTACCATTGGAACTCTCTGCTTGTTGGTGCGACTTCCCAGAAGTTCAATAATGGCATTTTCATCAGTGCCTGTTCAAAATATTTTTTTATAATCAATTGATGATGTGTAAAAATGAAAAAAAATAAAAAATTTAAAAAAAGGATTGAGTTTAGATGGGTATATTCAAATGAATATTAACCATTTACTGACCAAAACCCTTCATAGCTTTTCGTAGAACTTCAACATCCCTCAGTGGATCAGCCCCTGGAAAGTCTTTAATAGAGCCCCTATACCCTTTCTGTAAAAAAAATAAAAACCTTCGAAGATAAGCTACAAATGTGGTTTTAGCTGTATGTGCATTGGAACATAGTTTCAGAGAAGTCCTAGGATGAAGACCAATGCATCTTACGGGAATGGCAGGTGCCTGAGGGTTGGACGGAGCTCCACTTCCATATCCAGGCATTGAGGGGTTAGTCGCCGGGGCGCCGGGGTAACTTGGCATGGGCTGGCCTGGGGCGGGGCCCCCTGGGTATCCCTGCTGAGCCCCTCCTGGCTGTGAACAGAGGACAGCTGTAAGTGCTAAGCCCATTGTGGCAAACTTCATATAGAGCAAATAAGGTTCAAGTAGGAGTGGTGGAGATAAGGTGATTTAAGCAAATAAGAGATTTAGCTTAAGTCGGTCCATATGTTATTAGTGACGTTGGCAATGCAGAAGTGAAGAGTGAGATAAGATTTTATGTACCGCTCCATAGCCGCCTGGTGCTGCACCCCAGCCTCCACCTGCAAAGAAAATATTGGCATAACACTCTAAATGCAATTCATTTAAAGAGCAAATCTGATTTTTTAAAATATGTATTATATATTTTTGGGTATATATATATATATATATATATATATATATATATATATATATATATATATATATATATGAATGTATGTGTGTGGGTGTGTGTGTGTGTGTAGGTGGAACCTCACCTGCTGGAGGCATGGAGGGATAGCCTCCTGCTCCAGACTGTGACTGGTATCCTCCTGCCTGAGGAGGGAAGCCTCCAGCTGGGGCAGGGTAACCACCAGCCTGGGGAGGGTAGCCCCCTGCTGCTGGAGGGTAACCACCCGCAGCGGGAGGGTAGCCGCCAGCCTGGGGTGGGTATCCGCCTGCCTGTGGGGGGTAGCCTCCTGCTGCAGGAGGGTAGCCGCCTGCGGCTGGTGGGTAGCCGCCTGCTGCTGGTGGGTAGCTGCCTGCGGCTGGTGGGTAGCCGCCTGCTTGGGGTGGATATGCACCTTGTTGAGGTGGGTAGCCCCCTGCCTGTGGTGGGTATCCGCCGGACTGAGGAGGGTATCCTGGGTAGCTCATCTTCAGAACCTGGAGAAAGTATTTGAAGTTGTGGCTTGTTACTGTGATGTATGTGGGTCATCATATGGCTGTTTTTGACTGCAAAAAGAGCCATATGGGTATCCGCCCATATACCTAAGCTGCAGATTACAGTCCACAGAACGTTTGACCACATCTCCACTATGACAACAGAAACTCACCACTTCCATCTGCCTAGATCTCTAACATCATATGACAAGAGTGTTTCCATTGTTTTTGGCAGAGTTCAGGGTTTCCTTCCCCTTTCTTGAAAACAACCGGAGTGAACACTGCATAACTAGCCAGGGTCCCCAAATCTGTTCACTTACACATTAGGGATCCCTATTTCATAAGGTCCTTTTGGTGGGATCCTATCCATTTGAAGAGTTTTTGCAATTACACAACTGTTTAGGTGCCTCTGTGTCATCCCATAACTAAGTAAAATACTATTCACAGCTGCCGGTCTGTCATCTGTAATGAGCAGTAAAGCAGACTGTAAATTCACTTTGTTTAGATACACACAAGAAGTATCAATGTATTTACTACCAACACAGTGAGACAAATAGTCTACAGTTTGGCTCTATATACACAACTTATTTGGAGTTATTTACAGGCAAACAAAGACAATTCAGCCGTAAAAACGTATTTAGTGCTTTAATTTTATTAAAAGTTTATATTTAATCATTCTGAACTCAAAGATGCATCAATGGGTTCTTTAAGTGGACATAAACACATTGTGTTAGAGGTGACTTCTTGAAGGACATTTGATTGTTGACATTCACTAGTAGCTTTCCAGCCTTTTCCTTTGAACCCTTGGAAGCACTGGTGAGGCTTTTAAGTGTTATCGTAAATACCAGCATTACACCACACCACACATTTACGACCCAATGATAAGACTAATATGCGTGGGAAAATCCAAATTCGTTTGTACCTGACATAACAATCGTCCCAGAAGTTAATGACATCTAATACTTCGGTATTATCTTCGCTGCATTTGAAATTCTTTAAAAAATAAGAACGATTCAAATGTTTAATAATGTCCGTCACAGACTTCTTGATTTCTTAATGATTTCAGTAAGCAACAGATTGCTTCTGTTGTTATACTGTCAATAATTTTTGCAATTTATGATACGTTAAAGCGCGAGAATGTGCATGTCAATGTTTAATTTTTACGACGAGCACTGGAAAGCAGCAGACCAGCCAATCTGACCGAGCATCACAGGCCTGTGATTTCACAACTCGCCAACTAGCTGTAACATTACGCTACATTTTTTTTTACTGTACCCTATATCCGCCTACATTAATAAGGCGCATTTAATCCATAAAGCCTATATGCTGTCAAGCCTAGCTAGCTTTAACGTTTAATTTCACTCCAACGTCTTTGATATCCGAGAGCTTGTATCCACCCTGCGGTCCGTTTACGTTACATACGCTAATACACTCGGACGAAGTTTAGCACTGTTTAGCATTCAGCATCCAGTCTGAACACATACCGGTAAAAACTATTAACACGTTAAAAGTTAAAAGTATCAATAAGCCATTTGAATTATTTTTAAATAAAGAAAGTCCTACATTTGTTGCTGCTGAGCGACGTTACCGTTAAACAGCTCTAAGCCAACTGCGTTTAATTGGGCGAGGCTAATTTCCTACATTCCTCACGCAAGGGAGTTAGCTAACAGACACCGCTAAATTTATCAAAGTACTTTGCTGAACTTCGTAGTCGCCTGTAACGCAGTGTAGAACTAATATTTTGCGGGCATGTATAGTCCAAAGTAAAGGATTTGGATTACTTACTTGTAAGATACGGACTTCAGATCCAGGAAGAGACGAGCAGAGAGCAGCAGAGAGAGTAGTCCGGAGGTGGGTGGGTCCTCAGCATTGTTTCCGTCCTGCAGTAATAACCTTTGCTCGGTTACTCTCAACAGTCAGCGGAGAGAGGATGATGTTGACTCAGCGAGCTGCGGTGTCTCATTTCCACCACAGGGGACACTGCAGTAGTTGTCTACAAGTGACCATAGCTAGATTTGTTTATGTTATGTATGTAATGTTTCCATGGTGATAACATTGTTGTTTTTGTTTGTTGATTCTTCTTCGTGTCTCCATATTAGTCATGGGGAGTATAACTGTCATTTTTAACGTGAGAAAAATTAGATGAAATGCAAAATATTTTCTGCATAAAATATTTATTTCATTTACATCTCTTCGAACTCTTATTCATCTTTTTAAAGCCCCTGAAAACTTTAAACTCACCACCCACCAGACATGTTTTAGGCTCAGCCTTAAGAAAAGTCAGTTTCATCGTTAAAATTCCTGAAAAGCACATCTCCTCCCTAATTGAACACTTCAGAATCTATGAATATGCAAATATTGTTCGTTTAAAAAGTTTCCTTTCCTTTCCTACTTCACTGAGAAAACCATTCTCAGTAGCATATGTGTTCACTGGAGTTTTCAAGTTTTCACATCACACATATTGAACCATGGCTTTCAAACTAAAATTATACTTGTGCGTACACATATTAAAGTCATATTTTAGATACAGAGAAACTTTTCCTCACCAGCAGATGAAACAGCCTTCTGGTGTCAGTCTGCACAGTGGAGGGGGGCTTTAAGCATTTCTCCATAGCAGTTATTTTTCATTTAGACATTAACAGTCAAAAGAGGTTTGATTGACAGTCACCTAGCAAACATAAGCAAACAACCCCAACAACTGTCATCACATTTTGATCAAAATTGTATTATTATTATTTCACAATTTATGGCATTTCTGAGGTGTTAATATGCAGTTGTTGCTGAAATGATGTTCCAATATCAACAGAAAACACTAGATGGCAGCAGTCTACTTGTGGCCAAGACGTGCATGGCAGCCTGCAGCCTATTGGCCTTGTAGTCAAAAACTCTCCCCAGTTATTATGTTTAGTCGTAGTTCTGTTACTATTAAAGCTGTTATTGCTATTATTGATCTCAGCTATTATTACAGCTGTAACTACTATTATCAGTCATATTTCCATTATTATTATAATTATAGCTGCTAGGGCTACTGCTAGGGCTGCCATACATCTCTGCCTGTCTGCTTGTCTGCCTGTCTGTCTGTCTGTGTCTCTACGTCTATCTCTCTCTCTCTGTCTCTCTCTGTCTGTCTATCTGTCTCTCTACCTCCCTCTTTCTCCCTCTCTCCCCCCTCCCCCTCTCTCTCTCTCTCTCTCTCTCTCTCTCTCTCTCTCTCCAACCCAACCGGTCAAAGCAGATGACCGCCCACCTAGAGTCTGGTTCTGCTCGAGGTTTCTGCCTCTTAAAAGGAAGTTTTTCCTTGCCACTGTCGCCAAAGTGCTTGCTCATGGTGGGAACTGTTGGGTCTCTGTAATAACATTATAAAAAGTCGGTCTAGACCTGCTCTATTTGTAAAGTGTCATGAGGTGACTTTTGTTGTGATTTGGCGCTATATAAAGAAAATTGAATTGAATTGAAATAAGTTTACCCTAAAAAAACCCAACCCTGATTGTCAGTGAAGAAATCCTCAGTAACTCCTGGGTGTTTTATTGTCAGTCTAACTGAGCACCATCAAGTCTGGGATTTCAAAAACATTTTATTATTTGATCTTTTGCTATTTTATTGTATTACTGTCTGTGATGAATCTTAAATCTAATTAGGGAAACATTAATGTATTTCTCGCTTTACTGTATCACTGCAATCAAAACAAAAATAAACAAACAAAAAACCCTTCATTGTTTTCCTTGAAACATTATATTGTACATCTGTTTAACTAATCCAACAAAACAAAAAAAAGACAACAAATACAAAGTACTGGAGTTTTTGGGGTAAATATTTAACGTAATTCAGTGCTTTCTTAAAATGAAATAACTCGTTACAAAATAAAATATATAGGATTAACATTAGTAACACTGGCCTATATATCATTTTAACTTTTTACCCTCCATTATAACTTGGATCATAGCACTGTACAATGAGGGTGCCACTCAGATATTCTTGCTTCTGTAGCTAAATATGTTAAGAAAAGTTCAGCAGAAACATTCAAACTCGTGTTGGACCTCCTATCTGCTGTGACGCAACCCACAGTCCTGGCCGGAGCGCTGCTTCAGGCGTCACACTGGTATTCAGGCTGCTGCGCTTCATGCTTCCACCGCGCTCTCCCCCGTGACTGTAGTCCGGTTACTGGGGTCCTTCAGGGCTCCCCAGGTGAACACAAGGATCACGCCCATCCAGCCGGAGCAGGGGGATGACTAAAAGAAGTTGGGTGATCCAGAAAACCCGGCGGTTCTGACGGTGCTGTTCCAAGAGGCGCAGTCCCTCCAAAAAACAATATGATGTCTGCTATAGAGACTGGTACCTCTGTGTACCAACCTGCACAGCTGCTCAACTGGGTCTATATGTCCCTGCAAGACACTCAGAGCGGCGCTTTTGATGCGTTCAAAGCCGAGTCGGACGCTTCCCCTCAGGACATGAACATCTCCAAGCGCAGCGCAGCTGATCTGAGCTCCAACTATCTCAACAACTTCTTCCATCTGAGGAGTGAGGTAGTGTTCAAGTCATGTTCTGCTGTCATAGTAATGATTAACACTTTGCATGGCAGTTTACAGCATTCAGGCTTCGTTGGAACTTTCATCAAATGATTCCTTTTTTGCTGCATGTCAGAAATGTCTCTCCAAAGATGTCCATGAATACTCACATATTTCACTCCAGGTTATTTTTGTTGCCCATACAGTAAACCTCATCTACGTGCCTTCATTGGGTCTCACTGTGGTGAGTGGGTAGCAGATGAATATGTGTTTTGTACCCTGGTATAGGGCCTGAGTGTGTTCAGACTGTTCTGGTGTCAGTGTGCAGCTGGAGGAGGAATGGCAGGTTGAGAAAGAGCTCTCACAAAGTTTTTAAAAATGTTAGAGTTCACCCTGGCCGGCCTCTGCTTGGTCAGAGGAGTATGCAGTGTTCACTCAGTGTGGCTCGGTGCTGCTTAATTTAATACTGACACATTCAGGAAAAGTTAGAAAAAATGACATAAAACATTACAAAGTGAGTTTTGGCATTAAAAATCACTTTGAACAATTCAAACAAATGACGTACTGTAACTGCAACAGACATGCAGTGGTTTGATGTCTCATGCAGAACATCACCCTCTGCAACATACACATGCATCTGGTCACAATTCTCTTTCAGTGATGCCCGCAGAGTAAACAGCCAGTGTCTACAGGCTGTTCTTCATGTTTGCCCTGCGGTGCCATAGCACCCGTCTCCTCCAGAGGCACAATGATTCTGATTGTGCCGAGCCAATAGAACCAGTTAGAAGAAAGCATGACAAAGGCATTTTGTTCTGATGGGGAAATGGACACTATTGGCCCACAGTGTAAATGCAGTAAAGGCAGCACATCTGCAGAAAATGAAATAATGTCGGCTACTGTCGGAGACACAAACAGGAGAATCAATCAGGGTGATGGACTGACACGCTTGCTGAAATGTTCTTTCATTGTGGAGTCACGACAATAATCTTCTGTGTTTTTGTGAAATGAGAGGTGCTTTTGTGTAGAGCTGAAAGGATACACTTTTAATCAAGAACAATTGATTAATCGTATAATTCATTCATCAGTACAAAATGGCAAATATTTGCTACTTCCATGCAAGAATATGTTGCTTTTTCTCAGCTTTATATCGTTGTAAATTGAATATCTTTGGGCTTTGGGAAAACGTGACAGGCACTTTTAACTAGTTTCTGACGTTTTATAGACGACATAAGCAGTTAAGGGATTCATCAACAGATTAATCGGTAATGAAATAATTGTTAGCTGCAGCCTTCTTTAGTGTATGAAGGTATCTACTGTATGTTTCGTTGTTTACATCGGCATGGTTCTGTTGCCAGTGATGTAGCCTCTGGGTCTTTGTTCTTCTCTGACAGGCCTTGAACAACAATTTCTACAAGAGTTCCTCACCCTACGGGTCCCTCAACAATATAGTGGACGGCTTGAGCTCTCTGGCGGACCATTTCTCAGACCTCTCCCTGTCCCCGGAGACACGCAAACCCAGCAAAAGGCCGCCGCCCAACTACCTGTGTCACCTTTGCTTCAACAAAGGCCACTACATCAAAGACTGCCCTCAGGTGAGCCCATCAATGATGCTGTACATCAGTCAGGTGCAGCTCCACACAGGCAGCAGCCTAAACTGAAACAGTGTGTGGGCCATTTGAGTTGTCTATCAAAGGCATCAACGTGTTTTGAATACCATATGAAGGGCTGTCTGATAAGGAGAAAATCATAAGTGAATATGGTGACACATTTGATCCGATTCTCAGTTTAAATCTGCATGCTTCCACCCGGTATTAAAAGTATAAATTCCAAGTGAGAATATTATGTTAGTATTCGTTTTTCAGTGTGAAATAGATTCCTCAGCACATATTTGAGTTAGATGTACCACCGCAGGCTGGTAATGAGCAGCAGATGCCAGATTGGATCTCGGAGCTGGCCTTAATGAAAGACGATAGGTTTCTCTGTGGAACTAGGCACGACCTCTACTCCAAACACGAGAGAAATATGACCACTGCTTTATGCGCAGCTGTGGTTCCTCATTGATCATGTTCAGAGGGAAATGCCTGACATTTGTTAGGCATAATGGAAATAATCAAATGACTGATGGACAGGATGTGTCCAAGAAGCACGGTAGCAAAAAGTAGAAGTTCAAATAGCTGGTAAACTTTTACTGGTCAGTTATATAAAGGGGTCAGTAAAGTGTCATTAGTTTTTTAGTCTGTCAAATGTCGTAATAGTTGGCTAACTTCTAAAACGTAAGTAGTTGTTGATGCAAGAGATCATTAATTGGCTTCAGCATTTAAAATACTTCATCTACAGCACAGGTAGCCACATTTCTTGGTGCGAGTTGAATTCCCACTGTGTGAGCTTAAAGCCATACAGTAGTTGGACATTTTGGGAAATACACTAATTTTCTTTCTTCCTGAGAGTTAAATGACAAGCTCTGCTCTTGCATCTGTACGGTAAATATGTCGCTGCAGCCAGCAGCCTGTTAGCTTAGCTTAGCATAAAGACTGGAAACAGGGGGAAACAGTTAGCTCTGCCTCTGTTCAAAGGCACGTAACCACCCCCCCAAAAAACATGACTTTTTGTGTGGATTAAACAAATGAGCTATAGAGTGTTAATTAGTGAGCTTTAGAGGTGCTGGATTTTATTACCTTTGTATAGAGCCAGGATACCTGTTGCCCTCCGTTTCCAGTCTTTATGCTAAGCTAAGCTAATCGTCTCCTGGCTGTAGCTTCATATTTAACGGGACAGACATGAGAGTGGTATCAATCTTCTCCTCGAACTCTCGGGAAGAAAGCGAAAAAGTATATTTCCCATGTTGAAAATAAAGCTGGGAGTGAGCATATTTCCCAAAATATTACTTTCACTAAAAAACAAGGAGCTGAAATGTCAGAAGAGTCCGTCTATCAGCTCACCTCTGTCCTGGCCATTAATACCACAGTTTGATTGGCCTCTCCTCTAGTCTCGTCTCTGAAAGCTTGTCCCCTTCATCACTGCCAACACAGAGCAGATTGGTACCATGTTCAGCAGTGAACACAGACAGTGAAGGAATGTGAGGAATGTAGAGAAAATCATTTGCAGGGAGCTTATAGCTCTTAACATTTTCACATCTGTGCACACCTGGACAGAAAGTGGATGAGACTGTCGGTTCGTCAGTTTCAGAAATATACCCTGATGTCCGAACGTTCAAAAGAAGCTCTTAACCACACTGTAAAAATAATACATTGACACTTATTTTTGAGTATATACAGTATCAGTCTTTAGGTTGAGTCTATTTGATGTAGGCTATAAACTGACCAGGAGGGAAACTGTGTACATCCTTGAAACACCAACATGAGAGGCACAAGTGATATAAAACATGCAGCAGTGAGTTTCTTTGGACTGTTTGTTGCGGGCTTCCTTAGCTGACTGGTTTGCACTGGAGCTGCAGTGGACAGGAATCAAAGAATGTTACGGCTCAGTAAGATGAGAGAAGAAGCACACAGGAAGTGGGTGTGCGGGGCCTTTAACAGCCTTTCTCTGGGTGGAATGGGGCCCATGTCAACTCTAAAGGTCTGCTTCTTTGATAAAGAAACACATAGTACCTCAGTGGAAGCCTTAGCTGTTAAGGTGGAGCCTTTGCATTTGGGTTGCAGCCATACTGAAAGGTATCAGATATGCTATCCATGCTGTGCTCGGCATGTAAGTGGTAAACATCCTGTTGACAGCGTAGTGGAGAGTTGGGTTACTCGCTTCACTCGAAGGTTAAGATGTCAAAGGATTACTCAGAGATATTTACGATTCTTCTTCGCAGCCACGCCCCTTAAAATGTGCAAAATCTGGAAACCATTTCTGCTGGCTGGCTCTCTGCCGCTCTTGCTCTGCTTTAGAAAGATGATGTCAGATTTTTATCATGTGTTGCTAATATTTCAGATCCAAAGCAATGATCATGGAGCCGTTGTCATGACAAAAGGCCTCTTCAGTCCAGTCTGAGCTGAACGTTCCTCTGAAGCTGTAACTAATGAACAAACTGCTTTTTGTTCTTGTTGACTGGAATCTGAGGCATTTTTAGCTCTAGACAACTGAAATACATACTGTTGGTACACTTTTGACGTCCTATTGTATGTTGTGAAAAATTACTTAATTTCCAACTTGCCATTAAATTAGTGTCTTCAGCTGAAAATCATCCGTCCTCTGTAACATTTTGCTTGAAAAACTCCAACCAAATGACCAAATGTGTTGCAAGTTTAACACCTTTCACCCCTTAACCCAGGGTCACAACATTTTAATGACCCCTTGCCAATTAAGTAGCTGAACCTGCTTACTGTAAAGAGAATACACAAGTGACAGTGTGCTGACAGTAAATGGGTGTATGGTGGGAAGAGCCTGGGCTAAATAAGGAGGGCATTGTTTCTCCAGAGGGGCTGTGGAACCAAAGGTCAGGAAGTCAGGCTGTATTGTTCGCTCAGCTCTGCTTGGCTGCAGTCATCTCCGTCTCTGTCCGTCTCTGTCTGTGCAGAGGAACGGCTGTCAGACACTCATTTAAAGGGCCAGCGAGCGGCTTCCCAGAGATATCTGCATCCAGAACGTGTTTTTGGAAACAGTGGGTAGCGCAGGAAGTGGGTGTATGTCTGTTTCAGTTTAATCATGTTTTGCATGGAGGGAAAAGATCTGCTTTGATAATTACATTGGACAGAGGAATGTTTGATAGTTGTTAGTGAGGTTTACAGCACCGGATTTATATTTGGTCTTTGAAGGCTGATATTTTTAGTTTTACGTTCATCCCATCCGGTTCTGTTATTTGTTAAAGTTCAACATTTTAACAAGAAATAGTCCAGTCCCCCTAAAATGGCGATTTGACCATTTTTTTGTATGGATTAAACAGACTTTTTGTTGTCATATTATAGGTGATCAACCACTGACTAATCACAAATCAGCAGTTAATAAACATATCTGCAAACAGATACATCAGTGTATAAGATCAGTGTTTTAACTGATGTTTGATCTCACAGTTTTTCTGCTATAATCAAATACTAATAATGACATCAGTGTTGTTTTTGGACTGGACACGGTACTTCAGGTGGGGCGACTCAGTTCAACGCCAAACGTGTAACTGGTGAATCTCAAGCAACACTGTCTGATTACTGTTGCTTTGGTCGTTTTGTTTTTACTGCTGATAAATGTCTTATCTGTCCTCAGTATGCTGTCTGTTGCTTTTGGCCGGACCATTCGCTGAGGAGGATGAGCAAGATAGAGCAAACCCTGGAATGTGGGTAGATAGATAGACTCCCTTTGATAAACAGTGGCTGTCACCCGCTCAAAGATGATGAACATACAGGAAAAGAACGCAGTTTTTGTGTGGTAGTATGTTTTCAGGATAAAATTACTTTCGTCATCCTGGAGGATTTGGTCATTGTAGATTACAGATTTTCCAGGTTCAATGACATGAGGGGAATTAAAGGGAAACGAGGATTAAATCATAAGTTACCCCGGTATGTGGCTCTAAATATATCTTGTATCTTTAGTTATTTGTACCTTGTTACCTATCAAAATAAAAGTCATCCTTGAGGTTTTAAGTTCATTCTTGACCTTGGAAACAGTTGACAAAACAATCTCACCTGGACAATTTAGTAGCTGTTCTGAAGCTTTAAATTATATTACATGATCTTCATCAGCCGTTAGAGTTTGTTCAGTTATTAAATTGACATTTACAGTATATATAACTTGTGTTGTCACCTAATGCAGTTGTTGGTTATAAAAGTTTTACTTTCACTTAAATTAAATGACACAATATGGGAGTTCTACCAAATTTTGGGATTTATGGGTGCAAAACCAGATTTTGTGTTTTGGGGATAAAATATCAAATTCTGGATTTGGGGGCACTAAACAAAATTTGGACATTATGACAAATAACATATTTGCTGAGACACAATATTAATTATTGGTACTTGGGGGCGCTATACCAAATTTTGGGATTATAAAAGGAAAATGTTATTATCAGTTTCAGGGGTGCATACAAAACTCTGGGATTTGAAGGCGCTATACTAAATTTTGGGATTTGAGTTGTTATCAAATCCTGTTTATGGCCCCAAAGAAAATAGGATCAGTATTGTGAGGAAGGATTAATGACAGAAAGTAAAATCAATCAGAAATGTTTGACTGCAGAATTGTATGTTCTTGTGTTTTCTTCATTAACAGCAGTGACAATAATTCTCACAGTGCTGACAGAACGCTGACTATAACTGCACCGATTACCGAACATGACATTGAAATCAAACCGGTCGTTGGCTTGTTGGCGACCTCCTGGGATCCTGAGACTCACTTTGACAAAACAAAGCTTAGTCCCCACACAGTAGTCAGTCTTCTTGACTCTGGCTCAGCTGTGTTTTGAACTGAAGTTGGGAATATTTTGCTGTTGTGCTTCTTGTTTGTCTGCCAGCCCACCTGCCCCTGTCATTCACCCTGTGTGAAACATAATGCCAGTTTACAGCTGTGTATGTCGTCAACTTGGCCACAGCCAGGACTGGAGACTCTGGATGGAGCAGAGTGGTTATTGATAATCATCCATCTATGACAGCAGCGCTGTGTGTGAAATAGATGCTGAGAAGTATAATATCTGTGAATGTGTATAGTTTAAAGGCTCTGCATGCTCTGAACAAATGGGCTTGATGGAAGTCTGGTGAGCCATGTAGGAAAATAGAAAACCAATCCTTTGCTCTTTGGCCTCCAGTCATTTTTATCTAATCATATTTGTTTTGGCGAGGGGGAAGGTTAATCCATTCAATATTTCAGATGTGCAAGATTTGCAGATAGGCTGCGTGGAAGGATTACAGCTTCATATATAGTAACTGTGATTTGTGTCATCATAATCTTTACGGCAGTCTGTCTGTCAAAGTAATACTTCAGATAAAGATGTAGGAGTCAAATATTTTAAGATATATATTAACACCAGGGCGTCAGAGAAAGAAAATTACATATTTATTTATTCATTACATGGACAGCTTTCTCCCAAAGGATTGGATTTCCTTGATATGTTACACTTGCTATTTGCTTAAACTGTAAACAGACATATAATCCATATTGTCCAAATTGACTAATGTGTTCTGATTAATTTCTGCATTACATTTGAAGTATATGATCAGGACATTTGTTTCAAACATAAAGTAACAGTAGTATCTGTCACATCATGATAACAACAGCCTTCTGAGTCTCTTCACTTTAAAAGTATCCACATCGTAGTCTTCTTTGGCCACTTTTAAAATCAACAGATGCTTACCAAAGTAGATATTCCATCATATTTGCATGTAGGGCAACAACTGTTATTTTCAGAGTCCAAGGTGACGTCTTCAAATAGCTTGTTTTGTCCGACCAACACTCCGAAACCAATGATATAAAACAGAGAAAAGCAGTAAATCCTCACGTTGTAAAAGCGGGACCCTGAGAATGTTTGGCATTTCTGCCTCATCAATAAATAGCAATGAATTGATTATTCTTACCAATTATTCAACTAACCGTTTCACCTCTCTTTGGGTGCAGTAATACTTGTCTGTTCTATCTACTCTAATACTCTCTTTAAGGAAGATGTAAAGTCATCAGTTTGTTGTTTTAAACTCTTCTGGAGATAACTGATTTACAAGATAATGAAAAGTATCACTTCATTCGACACAGGAGTCTTTAAAACATAGGAGACATATTGCTGTGGATTTCAGTCCAGGCATTAATGTGTTGTTTTGCTTTCGTAACAGCTGGGCTTCTCCCTGATGCTGTGGGGGTCTGATACAAATTAAACCCAGCGAGGGAGAGAGAGCGCTGCGGGTTTGTTAGTGTGGAGTAATTGACCACATGGTATCCGATAGGCTTGGTGTTGCTGTGTTCTCCAGGATGAATGTCTCATGGGGGTATGGAAGCGGGGGAGAGAGTGAATGAGGGAGAGAGAAAGGAGAAGGAGGAGGAGGGCAGGGGGTGGATTTGGAGTAGTCCATTGTTTATCCTGATGGTTTCCAGATGATGGCAGAGGGAGGCAGCCAACCTCCTGGGCCTCTCTCACCAGGCTACAAGGATCTGGGCCAAGCTTATCTGCTGCAACCTTAAAATCTGTCTTTACATCGCTCTGTGCTCTCTGGGGCTGATTCAAGTTACACAACTGAAGTTATGGCTTTTGGATGGGATGAGTTGTAATGCACATAATAGATTGATTTAATATCTATTCACCTCAAAGCAAAACAGCTTCTCACACGTGGTTAAGGCTGCAAAGATCTGCCATCAAATATGAAGAATCTGATTTGGGGAAAAATGTGGTGTTTGTGTCTATTTGAATTTTTTTTACTGTGACAAAGAAAAAGGGGCCAAAATGGAACATTTCATGGTTTCATGGTAGCAGCATGGCTTCAGGAATGATATTGTTGGTGCTCAGTCGGTCCTCCACTTTGGTGCAGACTGAAATATCTCAAAATAATATATCAGATGGATTTACATGAAATTTGGGGATGACATTCATTTTCCTCGGAGGATGTATTCTAATGACTTTGGTGATCCCCTGACTTTTCCTCCTCATGGTGGCACTATCATGATATTCACAATTGTGATTTAGAGTGAAATGTCCCAACAACTATTAGATAGATTAGACATTATAACTGCTACCCATCAGCATGTTTGCATTGCCAATGGGAGCATGTTAGCATGCTGATTTTAGCATTTAGCTCAAAGCATCGGTTTGGCTAAGTGCAGCCTCTGAGAGATGCTAGCATTGCTGTCGACTCTACATTATCATATTAGAGAGCACCTGTACCAAATGTTGTTGTGAGCACAGTGTCTTAGTTCAAATAATATGTATTATTTTATAAATATTAAATATGAACTACCCAATTGCATTTTCAAGACAGACAATGAAAAATATTGTTAGGTGTGTTAAATAAACTGGTTGTGTCACGCACACAGACGGCTTGATGACGGATTTGTGCATTTTTCTGCATTCACTCAAACTTTCCTGCTTTCCATTAGAGTGCCCGTTCACTCGGGTCACAAGTGTGATTTTCATTTGTCGGTTGTCAGTGTCACATCTTTGATGGCACCGGTGGAAAATGTGTGTGTGTGCCATGCCCTTTGCTGCCCTGTGGGCTCCAGACTTTAGGTAGAGTTTGTTTTGCTTGCTCTGCAGAGTGAAAGCTGTTTCCTCCCTCAGGAAGATGATGCTCTGTCTGCTCTCCCTGTGTGCGCTTGAGAAAAAGGTCTGCCATCAAAAGTGACCTCCCACAGTGCCTCATGGTGGCTAAATGATGCAAACACAGGCCTCTAAATGCTTCACTGTGGCCTTAACAGTTTGAGACTTGGCTGTTGGAGCCTTAGACGTGTCTTGCTAAACAGATGTAGTCCTGGAAATGAATGAAATGAGCTGGACGTTTTGAACCGACATATGTTCCTGCTGTGAAATCAAAACAAGATTTTACGTGCTCTCCTCTGGTGCTGCAGATTCAGTTTTAATTTTGACTTGCCCTACTTTTTCGGCCGAGGTGCTTCTAATTTAAACCAGTCTTGTCAGGATGATTTCTTTGTGACGGCTTTAGGATTTTGTCATGTTATACAAGTGCAGATTTCATCTGGGTTTTATTTCCTCCCCGCTAAGATCTTTGTGTCCTGATTGGTGGGTCGGGGCCAGCTGGGAGGGATGACTGAGAGCCTGAGGTATTTGTCCTATAGCAGGGAGGCCTCTCCCATTGGTCCCCCCACAGGCTGGGGCCTCCTTTATGGTCCCTTGGGAACACAGCTGGAGGGAGGGAGGTCATTTCTAATGGGAAAGCTGAGACTCCTTCTTTTTCTGTCCAACAAATAAATTACACTTAACCATTACAATATATCCCAGCTTCCTTGAAATAAACCGTTAAAACGTTTGTTTTTCTTCTACAGCACAAGAAGTCTTCTAAATTTCTACACAGTCCTTCTATACTTATAGTTTAGATAAGATAAGAAAGGTTCCTTTGAAATGTAAGGCTCACTCTTCCAGGACTGCATAATCAAGCATCAAAGCAAACAAGCTTTTTAACCTGTATTGACAGAAACCATAAATAATCATCTGATTCCTGAGACAAAACTACTCCACAGACTCGACTCTCTTGACCACCAACAGGGCTGCTATCACTTCCCGCTCTAATCACGCAGAGCTTTGAATTGGCTGCCATCCAAAGAAACCAAATGGGTCAGTCAGTCTTCTCCAGTTAAAGGTGGTGAGAGGCAAAAGCCAAAATGTTTGCATAGCTGTCAACATTTACACGTTGAGAAATGTCTTGTTTTTAAGCCTTTAAGTAATGTAGTAAGCTTAAAGTGGGTTGTGCATGAGGTCAGTATGTAAAAAATTCTGTCTACTGTATGTTTGTGTTCAGGCACGACCCAAAGGTGAAGGCCTGACCCCGTATCAGGGAAAGAAGAGGTGTTTCGGTGAATATAAATGCCCTAAATGCAAGAGGAAGTGGATGAGCGGGAACTCCTGGGCCAACATGGGACAAGAATGTATCAAGTGCCACATCAACGTTTACCCTCATAAGCAGGTAACAGCACATCCGAACTAAGGACCCCTCAGCTACCAGGGGGCCCCCCAGATGAGGTCTTATTCATATGAACTTTTTGAACAGGCCCTGATCACTGTTTTCTAACCTAACCTATACAGTCGAATCCTCACAGGAAAACACTGCTTCACTGCACTCTACAGTAGTAGGTAGTAGACTTTTGCTTTACTCTTTGTGACTCCATGTTGTTACAGTATATTTCATTGTAGTTTGACCCTTGAGGCCCAGAGCTGCTTCATGTTTTCTCTATGACCCAAACTAACCAGTTTAACTGTGGAAATCAAATCCGGTGGAACTGTAGAACAGGCATACTGTTGCAGGTAAAATGTTCTTATCTGCAAACATACATGCATTTAATTATATTAAACATTTGATTTCATCACTACCTTATGGGGTTATGATAACAGCAGACTGGTTCAACCAAAAGGTTAATTCTGAATTCCATTTGTCTGTCTGTGTGTTTGTTATTTAGGCAGCAGGACATGTTAAAAACATGTGACCTGATCATGTTTGATGGAAAGTGGTTAGTTTTTGGTGCAAATAGTGCCACCATGTGTCAATTTATAAAGGACTTGAATAAACCATGGGGTTTATTCCCCCAGCAAAACGCCTTTTTTTCAGTAGCCATCAAAAAAAGACTGAATTTTCTAATTATTCCATTTTTTTTTTACGTTGAATTATTTATTTAAGTGTTCAATACAATTTTAGCTCCCTACATGATGCTCAAAACAATGTTTTAAAAAATTCATCACACTGCCAGGAATATAATTCTGGTGGAAAATCCCTTTATTTTATTGAAATATGACTTTATTTACATAACTGTTTGCCAGAAATAGGATCATTTTGAATATAAAGTACAAAAATAAGCCTTAAATAAATCATCATGTATGATTTATGTGTGACTGTAGAACGTAAACTCAGGTCATTAAAACCCTTGAGTTTCCAGAAACAATACTGAACACAACTTTGGTGTAATTCTGTTGTTCTGTATGTTTCTTCGTTGCAGCGACCTCTGGAGAAACCGGATGGGTTGGATGTGTCGGACCAGAGCAAGGAGCATCCGCAACACCTGTGTGAAAAATGCAAAGTCCTCGGCTACTACTGCCGCCGTGTGCAATAACACACTCTACTTGCCTTGCATACTCCTCCAAAGTTTTCTCAAAAAAGGGACAGTTATATTTGAATTACTAAAAAATCCATGATAATTAACTTTATTGTACTGTAATGCATCTAACGGTTTATATCCTCACTGTGACTCTCAGTGGAAGAAGAGGCTCATTTTTCTCAGTGGAGACGAGTACTTTGCATTCGCTGGGTTCTTGTAACCTACTCAGTTATCATTATGTGAATAATCATTTGAAGTCTTAACTATGAACCTTAAGAATCTTACCAACTGTGAATTAAGGAATCTGAGCTCTGTGTCCGTCTTCACTCGTGTCCGACGTGAGTGAAGTTTCCAGATGAGGATTCTCTTTTACATGTTTGTATATTCCAGAAATAACTTAAATGAAATGATGTTTTCTGTATAAAATATGCAACAAGTCTTTACTAAGAAGGATATGCAGTATTTAACTGCATTATTATCTGTATTATCAGTACTGGAGGGTACAAAATGTTAATGAACATATTTTTAAGTTGATTATTACACTTTGTGAAGGAACATATTCGCCTAACTAACATTTATTCTTTACATGCTATGTGCCTGTATTTCTGAAGACACCTTTTATGTAGTTTGTCATTCAAACGTTTTATAAAACTGTAAACCAATGCAATATGGTAGAAATGTACTACAGCACAGTTATATTTTTGGCACCCAGTGCTAAGAGAGACTCACCAAAGTGCTTTTTTTTTTATGGGTCATAGGTCGTAATGTCTCACATGTAACACGAGACAAAGAAAGGAATAAAACTGAATGTACCAAAGATCATGAAGGATGAAGTGGAAGGTTGCATGCGCATGTTGCTTTTTGTATTTCCATGAGGCTTTTTGTATTTCCATGAAATTGTGATGATACGTGAATATGGAACAGAAACACCTTATGACTTAACAGTTTAAGAGGTGTGAAACGACATTTAATGTGCCTTAGTTTGAGCGACCCATGAGATTGCTCCCTTGATCTCTTAAAATGTTTTTGTATTAAAATGTATTTAAACATGTTAATCAGTGTGTTCCTCATTTCTCTACAGGTCTGTAAACTATTTGTCTCTAATAACAATATAAGCACATAAGACCATGTTTTTTAATTCATCCATGTGGCAGTATGGCCTCGGGTTGGGGAGGCTTGGGGCTGGGAAAGTCCCCACAGGGCTGCACAGTGATAAAACCAACTTCTCTCTTCAGCATTAACTGATCCAGATGTTACACATTTTTATCTCCCCGCAACATAAAACAACAGAATGTCGATCTTTCTTAATATTTCTTGAGCATCTGGTAAAATGTACTTATGGCAAAGCAAAATCAGATTTGGCTTCGTCACCCTCTCATATACCACTGCTGGCAGCAGCTACAGTACGCCGAGATCCAAAATGATACATGAAGCAAATCCAAGCTGACCCCCAAAAAGAAACATTTCCCTGTGCAGAAGCAGTAACATCTGCCACTGTTAGAGCTTAATTCTTCTGGACAGACCTCAGCAGAATAAATACTTAGCAGAATAAGATCATTAGTAAACTGAGGCTGATGAGGAAAACAGAAGGAGGCGGGACGACTGACGGGACACTGATCTCATTCCTCAGCTGGTGATAAAACATTCGGCTTCCCCCAGTAAATGGACACACCTTCAACTCTAAAACAGCCTTATTTCAGCCAGATTTTTAAGTTTGCAAAACTTTTCTTATACGATGTCAAATGACAATGTGAAAGGGGTCGCTCGTAGTGATGAACCTACAGAGAATAATCACCTGAATCTGAAGCTACCCTCAACATTACGAAGCTTTATAGTTAGTTAAACTCACTGTTTTGACTGGTCTGTTTTGGTTGACTCTCACAGCTCTCATGTGTCATTTTTGGCTGCTTTCAGTGAAAAAGCTCTAAAAAGCCCACTGAACACTACTTACTGAGCACCAAACAGGCAGACAGACACAGTTAGAGACTATCTGGTGAACATAGTGGAGCATTTAGCTGCTGAGGAGGCAGATATTTCCCTCAGGAGCTGATAGAGACCACAAACAGAGCTAAAAGAGAGTAAATATTGGACTTCAGCAAGAGGCCAGAAACTCCAAATGAATGATAATGTTGCTCCGTAACTGCTGGATGTGTAAATAAACAAGTTTGCCATATCAACTTAAAAACTGACAACTTTGTGTTCACAACTTGTTTCCGCTGCCCCCAAGTGGCCAAAACAAATCACATATTGCAGGTTTATGAGACTTTTACTTTTAATTCTAAGTCCATGTTGTTTAAAATCTGATGGCAAGAACAAGCTTGCATATTTAGAAAAAATGACTTTATTTCTTTACAAATAAACGCCTCTTTTCCAAACCAGTTTCCATGCAGTGTTAATGAATTATTAGCTCTCTTGCAAATACATAAGGACCCGTTACCCGTCTTCTATGCTACAATACAAGTTCACATTTTATAACATGACACAGTTAAGTGCGTTAGTTGCAACCTGATGAAACACTAACAGTGTGTGACTCTTTCTGCGATAATGACTTGTCAGCAAAGAGAGGTAGCACTCTGTGCCGAAACCGAAGAATGAGCCTCTTTCACTTTGAAATGACAGCAGGAGATGAGACCACGATCGCGTCCACTGCCCATATGGAGTCTACTTGAGCTCTCCACAGTCTGTGATAGTGATCCTCTTGGAGGTTCGCCCAGACCGTGAACCGAAAGACTCCACTTTCTTGACCACGTCCAGTCCCTCCTTCACGCTGCCAAAGACAACATGCCTGCCATCCAGCCTAAATGAACAAAGAGGAGGTTTATTATCGCTGCCCCCGGACGGTGAGACAATCCCTGATGCACCCAACTGGGTTTGACTCGAGGCTTTTTGTTGGGTGATGCCTCTATTTCTGCAACGACTCTGCTATTTTAGGCCATCATTCAAATCTTCACTTTTTTTTTTCTTGTTGCTTTCATGCAAAAACATTAGAAGAATTCACTGCTTCCACCAAGAATTTTATTCCCAGTAGGGTAGGAAAAAACCTCTGAAACAGCACTTTAACAATGAACACACTACTGAAGCCATGTTAAAGAAAGCTACAATAACAAAAGCCTTCCAAAGGTAGCAGAATTTAAAGGTTGGATGGTTTACCAAAGCTATTCAACGGGACAGATTACTATTTTAAAAAGAGTGTGTATTTATTAAAAGAGGAGCCTCTGACACACCACAACTACTTGCTGATGCCTGGACTGTAAATAGTCTGGTGGTGCTTTTCTGTTTTGGATCCTGGGTAAGCTGCTGCATCATGCACTATGATTAAAATATGCAAATAGGCAACAAAACTCAACCTACAATATATATAAAATTTTCAATTTTCCAAGAGTAGCTACTCTCCTTTTAATGTCGCGTTCTACAGATGTTTTCACATGCATAGTGTACAGTCAAACCCTTGAAATGCAAGTTCAAACTTGTTTGGTGAAACTGACACGAAAAAAGGGACAATATTTATCTCATTATAATGCTGCATAATACTTTACCGACATGTCTGTTTTTGTTCAGTTTTGCTGAAACTTTTCCAGACAGCAAATGATCAGAGCTCTGTGCAGATGTCTCTACAGGCCAGCCAGTAACAGACTTTAAATAAGGCCAGTAATGGTGCAACAGAATAACTCCAGTGACATCCACTCTTATAATGTGTTTGTCAGCACCTACCATTCTGTTTTACTGGTGCAGATGAAGAACTGGGATCCGTTGGTGTCGGGTCCAGCATTGGCCATAGACAAGATACCTACAATGCAGCAATCAAAGTTATTATTTTCAACATGTCATGCTTAAAGTTAGCTTTAAGTAATAAAACACGCCTGCAGGGCTTTCTTTCGCCTGAGCTACACAGAAACCTGAGTGATGAGTTAACTTTAGCAATGTGTTGAATCACAAGTGAGAAACACAACAGAACAGAGCTTTTCCCATTAAAACAAGTCAAAATGGCTTATTACAGGAAACATATTGCATCCATCATGTAAAACTTCACTTTGTTCATTTTTACAGCTCATTCAACCACATGATGCATAATGCTGCCACCTGGTGGTGAAAATGAGTAGGACTAAAAAATAAAAGTAAAGAGTTACCCTCTTGCAGATGTAAAATAGCACAGCAGCCACGACTTTTACATGAAAAAGTGCATAAAACATCTAATCTGATCCTGGTCTTTTTCTTTTTGGCTCAGTTCTACATTATTAATCCACCTGGTTTCCAATACTTTGCCTGAAAAACACCAGCTTATCTGCCTGCCACGGATGTGGTGTATAATGCATTCACACCGCCCTGCGTAGTGTCACACTGCCCTGTGTATCCCACTGTGCTGTTAAATCTCATTAAACTCTGCAGTGATCTATTAACTCGATCATCTTAATGCTGCAGTTTGTGCAGCCCTGTCCTGTTTGTTGTATCAGGTCCAGTATTACCAGGTCCAGCGTGCTTCAGTTTGAAGTTCTCGTCTGGAAACTTCCATCCATAGATAGACTTCCCTCCAGTTCCATTGTGGTTAGTGAAATCTCCACCCTGAAAACAGATATCACTGTAATTACACTGAAACAGCATGCTGGACAACAAAAGGACACAAAAGAAAAAAGGGAGGAAAGCCTACCTGGCACATGAACTGAGGGATCACCCTGTGGAAAATTGATCCCTTGTAACCAAAGCCATGTTCTCCTGTGCACAGCGCTCTGAAGTTCTCTAGAAGAAAGGCTGCATGTCAGATTCTCTCTGTGAAAACCCTCACAGGTCAGTGGTTTCCTTAAATATCATGCAGGGACATCAGGGAATCTCAGCACAAAAAGGATTCTTTAATGTACAGCTGACTCCCTCTTATAAGAAAATAATCAACCAATCTATGCTTCAGTACTGGTTATTTCGTGTAGTTCTTTAGGGCTCAGTGTGCAACGTCACACCCTTTTTAAACCGACCAAAATGTGACTGAATGTCTGGTGAGATTACTATTATAATAACTGATGTTCATATTCTACACAAAGTTCTTGTAAAGCTGTTTGTGTTCAGACAAAATGTGAAGGGGTTTCTGAAGACAAACACGTTAAGCTGTATTATTTTGGCGTCCATACCAAAAGTCAGGTATTATATATTTGCAGTAGGATCTCAAAATGTCAAACAATGCCTAACTTGTATCCGTTTTATATGAAGACTTATATGAAATCAACCGATCATAAGTTACCTGCGGTTTTTGGCACAACTTCGGCGTTGAGCTGCAAAAGAAAAAAATCCTCAGGGTCAAACGTGAACAAGTTGTTCTCTGGAAAACTGCGACTCACCGACTGACAGCAAACCTCACTGAAATGAATTGAGGTGAGTAACGGCCGCTGTTTTCTTACTCATCCAAAAGTAAACATCGACAACCTGAAATTAAAAGTTGTAGATTGTTTTTTATCTTCTCACCTCGAAGGTTACCCTGCCGAGGGGCTGGTTGTCTGCAGCAATGTCAAAGTAAACGGTGGGGTTGTTGTTAGCAGCTGCGGGGCCGCTGCTGCACAAGCGCGCGGCGGTGACCGCCAGAGAACATAACTTTATCCTGTTTGATAAAAGCAACATTTTGCAACGTAATGCCGCTCACTTTACTCCCTTTACTCACTTTACTCACTTTACTCCCTTTACTCCCTCGGGTCGGCGGTTGGCGAAAGTCACGCTTACATACGCGATATGAGGAAGTTTTCCTCATTCAACCGGAAATACATTCATTCCGAGCGGTTACGGTTAAAATCTCGCGAGATTAAATGTGATTCCGAGCAATAATACATGTTACACATAATTTGTTGTACAAAATGAAGCTTTTGCAACGCGTATACAATTTTATATTTTTATTTTTATCTTTTGCTACTTCTGTTCTCTTACTCAAGAAGGATTTTAAATACACATTTTTAACTTGCAATGGGTACTTTTAGTTAAATAAAGGCTCTGAACGCTTCTCCGTCTCTGTGGTTGTGTAACATTACAATCTTGTCTTTAAACTAGATTAAACTAATGGTTGTATCTCAAAAAGTAGTGTGGCCTAGATTTGTACACTGTGGGCTCAGATGAACATTCTGACATAGATAAATATGTGAACCCATTGTGGGAGTTTTAAACTGTATATGTGTCTGTGTTCAACAGAAATATTAATTAATGGTATTAAAGAAATGTGTTCAAATAGATATGTATGCAATGAAAAATGTAGGAGTTAGAGCACTTTTCCGTGGGAGAATCTGGTGTCACCACCCATGGTAGCGTGGCTCCATTGAGTCATATTAACGTCTGAAAAAGTCTGAAAAAGTCTGAAAAGCACAAAACAGTAATTCTACCAATTTCCACTCCATCCATTTCTGTTTCTTTCTAAATGCTCAAGAGAAATTATTTTCTCACCTCTTTTCTTTTGCATTTCTTCTTATATTGTCCTCATTTCCTTCTCAACGGATTACACAATAACTGCTCAGCGTCATTCCTATGAGCAGGTTTACAAACCTCATCTGCTTTATACTGTTGTGTTAATGAATGTGGGCTCATATCATTTCCACATGATGGCTATAAGCTATATTAATCAAAATGTGAGTCAAATCTGATACCCATAATTTACACCTTCTGCTTGGATAAACAGCTTGGATTAGCAGGCCTAATCGTCAGTCTATGATGCAAGTGCACAAAAGACAAGACCACAGCGGCATACAGGTATCATCTGAATACATATTTATTAGATAAATATTAGGTTGTCACATCATCTAACTACATACAGTTCTGCAAGACTAAAAATCACAATTAGTTCCTTTATTTTCTGACCAGTTTAGAATATGAAATGATTGTACATACAATGTACACAATAGAGACAATGGCCACATTGCATGAATCACCTTAGATTGTATCATTTTTCCAACTGCTCATGATATCAAAAATTGTACAAACTATGGATTCGGTTACAATCTTCTGGACCCGTCCCTCCCACCGCCTCTTTCGCACCCCTGCAAACGATTTTCTTTATAACCTTGTATTTTTTTTCTCTTCCTTTTTTAGCTTTAGCACCTCCCGAGTATGCAGGTGACAGACTAGAACATTTAAGCTAAATATTACATGTAAAACATAGCTGTCCCAGTTCCCCTAACAAAAGAGGTGAAAGTATATTACAGAGGGGGAACAAAAATGCTGAGAGATACCCACAGACACTAACTAACAAGTTTCATTTTCCATATTCAGCCACTTCCAGTAGAGGGGTTGCAAGCTTTTTATTATTCTGAAGAAACAATGCACATTCCCAGGGAAAATGAATACATTTCTGTTCACATGTCTCTATATTCATTTACATATATACAGGCATCCTTGGGACATTTAATCTAGCCTTGCCCTCAACATCCTTTCCAGGCCAGAATGATGAACGTGCCCTTCCTCT
Source organism: Enoplosus armatus (assembly GCF_043641665.1). Classification (NCBI taxonomy): domain Eukaryota; kingdom Metazoa; phylum Chordata; class Actinopteri; order Centrarchiformes; family Enoplosidae; genus Enoplosus; species Enoplosus armatus. The sequence goes on along the minus strand of NC_092199.1, from coordinate 7,834,196 downwards.
GTGTTTTTTAAAATTTTTATTTTATTTTTATTTTAAAACAACCTCCCCCAGAGAAATGGCCCTTTATTGTGATTGTGCAACTACAGATTTGGGGTGCTGCCTTTTACACCAAATTGGCTCACTTGGAAGTGAGAACAAAATATGAAACGATGATGACTTCCATGGGACTGATGAAACGTTTCAATTCAGACAGTGATAAATGAAAATGTGGCAGTGTATCGTTAAAAGAGAGATTATTTGATTTGATGTCTCTTTGTGACATAAATATGAAACAACATGTCAGTGTGCTGAACTGGAACAAATAATATTTCTTAAATGACGTTTAAAATAATGTTTACATAAAACCAGGACGATTAAAATCAGCACAATGCTACAGTTGAAAGAAATTGGATTTCTAGCCTTACAGATTAATAAGAAAACCAGTACAAAATAATTTACCAAAAACAATAGGGGATAAAAATGTATATGGTCTCGTGCTTTTAAAAAAGCCACATTTTCTATAACAAAAATATAAACAATATCATGGATTTCTTTAAAATATGGTTGTGATATATCTTTAAAATACCACTGTGTATTGACAATTAGCAACAATTATGATATTCACATCGCTCACTAATTACAATGAAAGCCAGCTGATACCACATCTTTTTAAAACCGTTACTGTTCAGTATCACTGATAAAATGTTAACGTAAATTCATGAATAGACAACATTGATCATTTTCAATCAAAACCATCTGAGCGTGAAAGAAAACATTGCGTCCGACTGAGCTTGACATGTGAAAACTGAAATGATGCTACACAATCACCTTGAGCTGACGCAGGGAAGTGGGAGGGGCCACATAAAAATTGGACACCTGTCTACAAACGACAGGTGTGAGACAGACAGAGTGCACTGGGAGGAAAGTGACTAGAAAGCACGATGACCTGCAGGAAATAGCTTATGAGACATTTGGACTGGCTTCCCCACAACGGGGCGGCGAGACAGCTGTCGTATGCTGGTTACAAACAAAGTCAGTGGTTAGATGGGAGTTTGGGAGCATACGCGGTTAGGTTTGGACGACTAATGATCAACGGACAAATATTATCAAGATGATACAAAAATATTCACAATGATATTTACAGTACAATAGCATTTTCTTAAAAAATAATACATTTGCATACTGAACAGCACTCTTCTCAAAAAGTGAAATTGAAAACAAATGTGGCAAAAAGGTCTGCACCAATACTGCTTTAAAAACCACGTCTTGAACAGCAGTGATGGATAAACTGTATTTGTCCTCCCCTATATCTTTGAAATCAATATTACCTCCGATCACACTAATAGAAACACACACACTCACACACACACACACACACACACACACACACACACACACACACACACACTCACAGTCTTACACAGGACCAAGCAAACACAAACGTCTCCGTTCTCATCCCTCTAACTTTGGTGATGTTGAGCAGTTTTCCCAAACGATTTATGGATAGTCTAATTATGCAACAAGAAAACAGACAAACGTAACACAGTATATCCAGCACATACATGATAAATGTATCGCCGATATCAGCATTATCCCTTCAATGTTAGTGTTAAATAAATCATACTAAAATCTGACAGAAATCAAAAACAAAACGTACAAACAAAAGAGCCGTGGAAACAGCAACTGATAAAAACCACACTATCTTTTTTTTTTTTCTTTTTTTTTAACCACTTGGAACAGCACTAGACAAGGGCTTGGCACACATGCACTTTGTAGACTACTTAAACAGCACATCATTTAACAGGGAGAGAGATTGCAAAAATGTTGACAGCAAAACGACACCGGGCTCATGCAGAGCAGACAGCGTGGAAGGAGTTGCAGCAGGAAGCAATAAACGCAGCAGGATCGTTACAGGAACTCCAATCTCTCATATTGTACCTTTCGTTTCCATTAAAATCACTCCTCTATACAGGAGGACGATAGCTATACAACATGTAGAAGTACAGGTATGCTATTCTTGGTATGCAATATAAACTTTTTTCTGTTTTGGTGGGGCCAAAATCTTCTCCGTTCCAGCTGTCAACTGTCAGATGACTGAAAAGCAGCGATATCTCTTTTTGACAAAAATATGTATGTATCAAATTGTGGAAAAAGTGGAAGCCGATCATTCCCAAAAATCTTTTTTAAAATGTTGGCAGAGGAGCAAAAAATCTTTTAAAAAACATTTTGTCAAGGACAGACATTCGCTGATCTAATTGATCTTCCTTTTTTTTGTAAAGACAGATTTTCCTTTCTTTCTTTTTTTTTTGCATTGCCAAAATCTCTTTGTGCTTTTAAATGATGTGTGGTGGACAAAAAACAGTGCGACTAACCAGACCAGTCAGGGAATGGAGCTGTGACACCAGGAAGCTGTGGCCTCTCAGATTGGAATAACAATATGGACATAACGCACACTGGCCAGATAGCGCCTTTTTTTCAGTTATTTTTCTGTTTTTATACAGTGAGTTCCTTTTTCTTCTCAAAAGGAAACAAAACATGAATAAAAAATGCTACAACACGTTCCTAATGTGCACACATACACCTGTGTGTGGCGTTAAAAAAACTGAGTATAGCTGCACAGTTCAAAAGTGTCGCCACGGGGTGAGCCGCCGTGTCTTTGAGTTTTAACCTCTTTCAGTCAATCTGCGCTGGCCAATGAAAACTGTACAAGAGGAAGAAGAGAAAGGGAGTGCATCTTTGTGTTTATCAAGTACTGAGGGACCGCCCTGGGTTCTCAGGGAAACTGCAGGCAGTCAGAAAAGTTTATGTGTGTCTGAATTGCCTCAGTTGTTTTCGAAGAGCGATAGAAGGTCGTCGTTGCTATTGCTGGGGAGGTCTGGTGGATCCAGGTACGACAACAGCTCATCTGGGTTAGCGAGCTCTGGAAGAAGCTGTGAGGAAGACGGAAAAATGTTGGTTAGGCATTCAAGGGAACACAGATTATTTAAGACTGGACTTTTTCTGCTGCATGTCAGAACTCACGTCTAAAGATGGCTCAGGCATGTCCGACCCTGCTTGGCTGTCCAAACTGCTGGAGGGGTTGAAGGCCAGGTCGCCGTGGGGATGGTTGTTGGGGCCAGGCTGCTGCTGTTGTTGTTGCTGCTGCTGCTGCTGCTGTTGCTGCTGTTGCTGAGGAGGCAGAGCTTGTCGTGATGGCTGAGGAGGCCCGCTGTGGTGTAGCTGCTGCCCTGATTGGCTCCCAGGGTGCGGAGATGCATGTAAGCTCTGCTGCAATGGACCATGTGACTGGTCACTGCCGGCGGAGTGAGGTATCTGTAGAGAGAGGGGGGAAATATTCAGATTAGGGTTGTAACTAATAGTTATTTTGATTAATGGCTTAATCATTTAGTCTGAAAAACAGTGAAAATAGTGAAAAGGCCCATCACAATTTTGGTGACATATTCAAATTGCTTGTTTTGTGAGAGAATTCGAAATGGATTCTAGTTTCCGTAAATTCAGCTTACTATTATGAACTTATCTTAGCTTTAAAGGAATAGTTCAATATTTTGGGAAATATGCTTATTTGCTACCACATACATTTTTACACTTTACACAATTTTTGTATGGATTAAAAAAACAAGATATAACATGTTAATTTGTTTACTTAAGAGGAGCTGGTAGGTGGATTTTGTTACCTTTGTTTGAGCAGAGCCAGTCTTTGTGCTAAGAAAGTGAATAAATGTATTTCCCAAAATGTCAAACCATTCCTTTAATTCCCCTTTTCTGGTGGTTTCTGGTAAAATCTTATTTTACAGTTTTAAGTCAGCGTTGATAAACGAAATGGCGAGAGAACTCACTGAGTCAGGCATGTTGTGGGAGAGTGGCTTGTCTTGGGCCATCAGGCTGTTGGGCATGTCAGGTGGGTGAGACAGCTGGGGACCGTGCATGAAATCATTCATCGACGTACCACCAGGGGTGACGTGAGGGAAGTCAAAGTTCCCGTGCCCCTGGTAACTGTTGCCTAGCACACAAAATAAAAAAACAGTAAATACATGTGTACATTTCTTATTATTTTAAGCTCCTTTTGTAGTATACCCAACATTTAGAAGACGTTTATTTGTCTACATGTTTGTATCTACCTTGGCTGCCGTATTCGCTGTTGTTGCCCCCTTGCTGAGAAGATAGTAACGGGTACGGTGACGGTCCGGGGCCGAGCTGAGCTATCATTTCCATCACATTGGGCATGATCATCTGGCTGGGACTCATCGTCTTGAACCTCTTGGCTAGTGGTCCATCCGGATCCTCCTTGATGTGGATATCAGATTTGATAGCCACCGGCCGCCAACTACATGTCGGGTCAATGGTCACCTCCTCAAACTCCGAGCTGGCGAAATATAGATTAAATCAAATGGTTAACATGTAAGTAAATGAAGAGAAATACATTATATGCATTAAAAATGTGTTTCTTTCTCTCAACTTACTTTTGAATGGCGTTCAAGATTCCCCACATGTACTGGTCCACTTCGAGTCCTTCTAACAACGCTGTTTTACTGAGGAGAGAAGAGAGACGGGGGTCAAAATGCTGAGAGTGACAGCTATGTGGATTACACTCAAAACTATAGACAAATACTGTTATGTATTTTAAATGGATGAACTTACTTGCATACAGGACATCGCCATGTCCCCCGCTCACAGTTCAGTTGTAAATATGATTCCAAATCAAAACACTGCAAGAAAAAAAAAAAAAGTCACATTTGTTATCCAGTGCACCATTTTAAAATTCTTCTTCCATCAGATCTTTGACTCTCAGTGTGTTTGTTTATCCCTGCAGTGCTTACCTGAACGTGTTTGCAGTCATGGCCTCTTGCTGGAAGCTGTATTCGCCGGAAGGTGATTGGACATTTGAGGGAAACCTTAATGGCCGTCTGCTCCACGCCGTCCTCTCCGTTGAGCGTCGCATTGCCCGATGATGCTGCTACGCTGCTGAAGTTCCTCTTAACTTTGAGGCAGAAGGAGAGAAATATAGCATGTAAGCAAGGACTCTGGGAACGATCAGGACATTAGGGCGCCTCTGTTCTTTTGTGCATACCTTTGGTGATGCAGTGCTCTGCAGGCAGAAGCCTCTTCTTCAGTAAACCCTGGAGGACAGACCGAACTGAGGGCCTGTGGACCAGCTGCAGCACAAACAAGTGCGACTGTGGGAGGAAACATCACGGTCACTATCACAAACATCCCCAGGAGATGTATAAGTTTAATGGTTTCTTTACTGTTTCAATGTGTGTATCCAGAGATAAAAGACCTGACAGATCAATTTTTTATTTGGTTCTAAGCTTTAGCATTAAACATCATCTGCAGGTAGAGTTTTTTTATGGCTGACTTTTATTTATCTGGCAACTACTTTTTGTGTCTGGATTTGTATAAACCCCTTTTTATTAGTTCTGGAGATTTGTGTACTCACACAGCAGCAGGCAGTAACTGTGATCTGGATTGTGTTCCTTCCAGGCTGGCATACGTGTTTCAAGTGCAGGGGTTTGTGGGAGGTCTTATTGTCGCCCCGCTCGATGGTGAGCGGCGTGGCGTTTACACTGACTTGGACCGATGCCGGCCAGTTGGTGTTCATCTGGCGGTCTTCGTGGTGGTAGCACTTAAACTGCAGCTCCAGGTCCGATCTGCAGAGAAAGCAGAGAAAAACATTTGGTGGGTGTAGATGATCCTACACCTGTACAGACAAAGTGTATGAATGTAGATCCTGTTATACTATATGTAATAATAAGAGCAAGAGTTCCATAGACTGTTCATTCTCCAGCATTTGGGTCCTAATGTACGTTTCCTCCTTTCTTACCTAACTCTGAAACAAACAGACAACCAGAGGTGGGAGGCTAAATTTAGGATGATGTGATTTCACAGTTTGGCACCAGAAAGTTTCCTCAATTCATGATCTTGATAAGCTCCGGACATGAGAGCGACTTTTGCTTGAGAGGGGAGTAAAGGGAATTACAATCGTCTAAATCAGAGAAAATGAATGCATGAATGACCTTCTCCAAGTTAGCTGGGAATAGTGGTGGTTTGATTTTCTTTTAAAATAATTCTCAGCTGCAGACAGTATGACTGCACAACCTTTTCAATCTGACTGCCAAAGGTTAAAAGGAATACCCATTGGTTCTTGATTACAGGATTCTTATGTGAAGCTAAATTTCCCTGTTGACTGAGAACCAAATGATCAGAGAGACAAAATAAGGGTGCTTTACTTACAGGAGTTTTTGACCAAATAGTCCCAAAACATACACCTTGAGACCCAAGAACCAACAGCCAGGAACTAAATCAGGGATTAAATGTTCTTTTTGCACATTCATACTTGTATTTCCACCATGTGTCAAGAACTATTTAACCACATTTTTTTGAGGCTCTAACAGGAGATAAAACATCGGGGATAAATACCTGAAAATATACTATATGTGGATTCAGTGCATGATGTCTTACCTCCACATGAGCGTCTGGTGTACAGAAGGCCGTAGGTGGAAGACATGGTTGCTGACGGCCAGGTTATGCTCTAGCCTGAAGGGCTCTAGGACTACCCCATCCCGCACTGGGAATGTCAGGCGCAGTTCCTCGTTGTGATTTGCTACATGGTTGAAGAAGAGCCATGGTCAGACTATCATGAACTTTGAAAGGAATGATTCACTGTTAAGATTGTTTCATTGGGCATCTTCCAGTTACTGACCTGGAGGGGGAGGGAGAGCCGTGATATTTGGTTTGATGTCAGGAGGGAAGGGTGGCTTCACGTCCTGGTTTGGCGACAGGTATGGAGGGATGTTACTTCCTGGAGTCATGGGAGGGGTGGGGTTGCCTGGCACTGGGGAGTGAGGGTAGTTACCCACCGGTCTGGGCGGCTATAGTGAAGACAATCGATTAGTAAATCAAATGTTCATTGGACTATAAACACCACAACCAAGAGTGTGATGAAGTGATGAAACAAAATTGGTTGACTTACCCCATTCATATTTCCCTGGCTGTACTGATATCCACTCCCAGAGAAGTTATTTGTTTGACCATTAAAAGGTGGCTCTTGCTGTAATTTGATAAAACAGATTAAAATAAATTTCTTCTCCAAATGAACCTCCATTATTTCTACAACAAAGCAAATAATCATCACATTTTTGGTGACTAACAGTATCACTGCACCTTATAGTACTGGCCCATGGCACCGCTGGGAGGCGGGTATTGGCCCTGCAGCTGCTGTCCAGGCATCCTCTGGCCGGGATAGTTGGGGGACGGCAACGGCCTAGAAGGGTTGGGTGTAGGGTACTGCCCCTGCTGGTTTGGGAACTGGTTGTTTGGTCCATACTGCTGCCCACCATAGTTTGGCTGTGGAAGCAGTGATGACAAACATACATTCAACATACAGCAAACGAGCTAAAACGTGAAGGTAAAAGCGTTGAATTCACATCCACTCACCTCCCCTGGGTACGGTCTTTTCATGCCCTGCATACCCATGCCCTGAGGCCGGGGTCCTGCATAACCTTGCTGGGGCATCCTTTGGCCGTGTGCCCCGAAAGGCGGCATGCTTTGGCCCCTGGGCTGGTTCATTCCCATGGGGGGCCCGCTCATGTTGGATGCATTCATGCCGGTGCCCATGTTACCAGGCAGGGACGGAGGGCCACGCGGTCCTGGCTGGTTCATGAACTGGCTGTTGTACGCCTGGTTTGGTCCCATCTGGAAAGAGGAACTCATCTGGAAGACCAAATGGGTTCAATCAACCATTAACTGTCAATGTGGCAAATCTTGCAAGAGAAAAGAGTCTATTAAAAATCACAAAGGACTAAAATCTTCTAACTATCAAAGGACAAAAATGTTCTAACCTGAGCCTGTTAGCTTTTGTTACAGCTAAATGCTATAGTCTAAATCCACTTCTCTCAGCTCCCTGTTCTAGTAGTATTTGCTAGTATTGAAAGGAAAAGTCAGTGAGCACTTCCAAGTAGTGAGTGATGTGCACAAAAATGCAATAATTTCCTTTATGAACACAGATGTCAACACACAGGTGCTATCACTTGTTTGTCTCGTCCTACCGGTCCGTATTGGTTCATGTCCTTGTTCTGAGTTTCCTGCAGGGCAGCTACGGTCGCCGTGGCAGTGGCGGTCGCTGTGGCGGCAGCAGCAGCAACTGCGGCAGCGGCGGCAGCAGCGGCAGGCTGGGCGAAGTCTGAAGGAGGACGGGAGTGCGGAGGGATACCCATTCCTCCAGGTCCAGCATTAGGACCTCCAGGGTAACTATGACAAAGAGCAACACAATATATAAAAATCACCTCAGAACATCATGTTGGAGGAGTGTCAGAACTACTTCTCTGGATCATTGCAACGACCAGTACTAATGTCCACATACTTGCCACCAAAGCCTCCTCCTCCGGGGTAGTTGGGTCGTCCGTACATGCCCTGCTGCATGTAGCCCTGGTTGGAGTTGCCTTTGTTGGGGAATTGCTGCTGAGGGCCTGGAAACTGAGGAGAGTTCATCCCTGGATTGTTACCAGACATACCCGAGCCCATAGGGTTGCCCCCAGGGTTCATGGGATTGTTGTTGTTGGCCATGTGATTCGCCAACACCTGTTGGACATAGACACACAGGGGGATAAACGTGTAAATGTTGGCTGCTTTAACTTCAAGACAATGTTAAAAAAAACCCAACCCAAATCAGAATAGAGGTCCATGTGACTGTTGATTTCTCACCAGTGAAACAGTGACTGTATTTATTCAGAAAATAAAACATTTCCAGTTAATTTTCATCACCATAACCTTGAAATTATAGTGGAATAACCTGCTTTATTTCATAATTATGTCACTTACACAAAAACCTTGAAACTAATCACACTGCAATGGAAGCGAGCTATTCTTTAAAGAAAATGATTACAGAACTTAATAGAAAAACTGAATATTGACAAAAAGCACAACGTTTGCATATCTGAGGGCCTTGATACCCTCTCAAATGCGACTGTCGACATTCCACTCAGACACACAGGTATGTAGTCTCACCTGGCTCTGCGACGTGTTGGTCACGCCCCAGACGGTAGTCACCACAGACAACGAACCTGGAGGCTGATTGGTGTTCTGTTGCCAGGGAACTGAGTCGTAGGGAAAAGACCCATCTCTGCAGGGAACGGACAAAAACACATCATGTAGGCAAAACAACATGTGCCCTGCGTCACTTCACAAATATTTGCCCTGTACAATAGCACAGTCGAAGTAAGTATATTTGAATTTGCTGAACGATAGGGAAAAACAAAGGTTTTATTGTTTGGATTATAAAATAAGAGCACGTTCTTCTTCTTCAAATGCACAAACATTGTGTTGTAATTATTAACTACATGTGCTCGGCTGTGAGGTACCATTTGTCCCTATTGACTGTGCTACAAGCAGTTAGTCTGGCAGTTTGTCTGGCCACTGATCCATAAGGAACACCGTGCTTCATGTGGAGAGGAAGGGCTTTCCCCAAGGGCCAGGACTGTCTGTTCACACACCCAAACATACAAACACACCTCACACACAAGCCAAAAAGCGCAGCAGTGTGAACACTGACCCGTGCGAGAGGCTGGGCTTCATGGAGCTCATGGGGGGCTGCATGGGCACTTTTCCTGGAGGCTCGTTCTGCCTGTTCTTCTGGTGACGGAGGAGGAGGAGGCGTCCCAGCTCCTCACACCACGAGGACAGAAGAGCTGGAAAGAGAGCAGGAGAAGAGTGTTTCAGTGCTGTCAGACTCCTGTGAGAAATAACTGCAGAGGTAACGGTCCTCTACTGCAAGAGAAAAAACCTGCAAAAACTGATTATGTGAGAAGAGGAAGGCAGCAGATGAAACAACAACTTAGGAACAGAAGCTTCTGAGCAAATTTGGACAAAAAACTGAAAAGCAATGGCCTGACTGACAAAATGATGTGTAAAGTCTTTGTGCAAAATACCCTATGACAACTCGGGGAGTCCTGTCTGCGCAAGGTACCTCCAAAACAGAGCAAAATGTCAGTCCATGTAACTATGCAACAACATGAAACATTTGAACATCCTATAGGCCGAGAAAGAATACTGAAAACATTTAACACTAATTTAATCTGCTGAGTGAATGTTAATTATTCATTTTTTAGTTAGTTTATTTGTTTATTTATTCTACTGTTTAAGGGTCATTCTTTTTTTTTTTTCCTTTGGACAAAAAGGACTTTTATTTTGCTTATGGACTGGTTTATGTTTATCGGACATTTCCGACTGAATCAAAAAGAATAAAAGAACAGAAAATACATTTGCTTGTGACTTATTCTTGCTACATATCATTCTTCTTTTAATATTTATTTGCTAAATTAATAATAGTCTTTTAAACATAATTGTGTGGGATCCACTCATATGCACTGCCACTCTCTTAAGGCTAAGACTTAAGTCATTAGTTAAGTCTTCACTATGTAAAGGCATATCTGTTGAGGGCCATCAGGATTCAGTTTTCTGTGTATACTAGTGAATTTGTTTGCAATAGATAAATCTACAACTAAACCCAAAATTATATTCTACAGGAAGCACGGTTTTACCTTGAAAAATTTAAATGCACATTTTTGCCAGTTGAAGAGCAGCTCACCTTCCAACACTTCAACATGTCAATAAGCTGTACAGCACAGATAAAGAGAAAACAAATCGCTTTCCACACACTGTAGAAAACCCCTCTTACAGTAAGAAACAAAAGGAGGCACCTTTATGCTGCAATATAAAAGATGAGCTTCAATCCAGCATGTCACTACAGCTCTCGGCCACTAGGGTTCACTCTGGGCCTGCAGATGGACTCCAGCCCTTCCCTTCTCTCCACCCTCCTACCTACCGCTTGGTTAGGTAGCTACCACAGCGCGTGTTTGATCGAATCATATGCTTTTCATCTGCAGTGCATGTTTTTGTACTGTGCCAACTACAAAAGACTCACTTTTCCCTTTTCTCTCCCTCTCGCTTCCCCTGCCTCCTTCTAGCCTCCTCTGTGCGGCGTCAGAGCAGAAAGGGAATGTGGATTCAATCAAAGAGCAGGGCAGCCACCTCCTCTTATGATTCACAGCACTTCCAGGCTGACTGAGGAGCGAGGGAGCGAGGGAGGGGCCGGTGGGTGAAACAGAGTGCTCGGTGATTTCAGCTGCGGTTCGCGCAAAAAAGCCACGTCAATATGACAGCAGACAGTGCAGGCTGTCCTCGCAGGCAGATCCACCCTGCTGCCACATGCAAGGACGGGACGCCACAGCACATATCACACAGAGAGGGAGAGAGAGAGAGGGACAGAAAGAGAGAGAGAGAGAGAGAGATAAAAAAAAAAGGATGAGTGAGTCAGTGAGAGAGGAGACATCAGGCTAATGGGACTGATGGGAGGGAGGAACAAACAAAAGCTTCTGACTCCCATCACAAACATGGCAACCAAGAGATTTGACCACACATGAGTGCTTGCAAACAGAGTCTAGTGACACACACATGTAAAGAAAGGCACCACACTGGCTTACATTAACACACAGAGGTAGAATAAATAGGACACGAGATGTCCTCTGAGTGCGCCGAATTTCCGAGGACAAAACAGAATTTCAGCATCGACACACAAACACACACCTTCTCCTCTCAGAGCATCGCACCCCAAAAGGCACCTCCTCTCCTTTCATTTGAACACTGAGCACACCAGCCTCGCTCTGTGTAAAGATGAGGGCTGGAATACAAAAGACATGTACAGATGGTGCCAGCAGTCTCCCTGCCTCTCCCCTCTCTCCCCTCTCTCCCCTCTCTCCCCTCTCTCCCCTCCCTCCCACTCCTTTAAAAGCAGCACGGGGCTCAGGCGCAGAGGCAGCTGGGTTTTTCCTCCTTCCCACCCGCTCATGCTCCCTCTCTTTTTCTCCCTCCTCCTTCCTCCTCCTCCTGTTCTTGGCAAGGCAGGTGCCAGGAGACAGGCTGTGCTGTTCCTCCAGAGGATTGATCTGACTTTACCACGGCTGTGCTTTGCTTGACAGAAAAGGCCTCTCAGGTGCTCTTCTCCCAGAAAACATCACACACGCAGGTAGAGGCGCAGATTTGTAGGTTAGTTTTAAATACATGCAACCCGGTCCAAGCGCAGCTAATAGGTTTACGAGTTTCACATCTATGTTAGAACGTCCTGCCATGTTTCAACAGCACCCCCCTCTCCCAAGACCCCCTTCTGATGGAGAGAGTTTTCAATTCAAGGGCCTGGCGATCAGCCAGCATGTTACAGCTCAATTAGGTCCCATTATTCTCTTCCAACAAGGGGTAACTTGCACTTCTTCTATGTTGATAAACATGTCTCCGCAATTTATCCCCTAACTGTGCAACCGTGAGGCCGTCTGGCTGAGGGGACGGTATCCTCGTTTCACACCGAGGCCGACATCAACAGCCGCAGGACAAAAACAACAACAGCGCCGAGCCAAGCAGGGAAATGACAATACATATTTAAGAGAAGAGGAGGAGAGAGGGAGAGGGAGACACCAGCGCTGCCACTTAAAGAGGAATTATTCTACCCCACCATTAGATAAAGGGCTTATCACCACACAAAATTACCACCTCCACTGAGCACCAACCTGTTCAAAGGAGAGGCGCTCTGTCATTGACTCAGAGGATAAACTTCAGGTTTCATGTGACAGGAGGAGGAACAGCCAACCCGTTACTCCTCACAGTCTCTCCCTCCTCCTCCTCCTCCTCCACCCAAGCATCTCTCAGGACAGTGCGGATGATGAACACAAAAGGATTACTGTTTTTCTTCTCCTCTCCTCTCACAGACGGCCCTTCAATAGACTCATCTGTTTCCCTCCCTGAGAAGAGCCAAAACTGGAGATAACCGTCTCATGACTATTCTGGAGTGAATCAAACTGCCGTTTGGTGCTACAGAGCATCTTTTTGCTCTGTTTACATTGGTCTCCCCGGCGGCAATGGGTCTCTGTCTTCCATAAGGAGAGGAGCCTATCCTGTTTGCCTTGTAGATTGTCCCAGGGGCCCCGGCTGAGTCTGAGCCGTATTGATATTCTGGTGCTCAGCTGTGCAGCCTGATGGTCAGCCACGGCGAAGGGCGGTAAACGCATCTGCTGGGACTAGATGGGTGGTTCGGTAGCTGGGCCTGCAGCTTCCAGCTTCACTCTCTGTCATAAAGCCCCAGGGAGGCATGACAAATGACGTGGACTGCATCCCTGACAGTTGTTCAATGCTCTTTCCAATGATAATGCTCCCCCACCCCAACTTTCACCGCACATACAGACAGGCGGCAGAGAAATAAACTGTGCTGATTAAATACCTTGATTCTGTCTCTTTTTGCTCTACCGAAAGAAATGGACCTCGAGATTAAAGGGTCAGTCCACCAAAACTACAAAAACATATTTTCTCACACCTGTAGTGAGGGATGTTTTGAGCTTTCATTTGCGCTGCTCAAAATGAAATTTAGTAAAAATTCAAAAAATCTCCAGGAATACATGAATACAACATGAAGCAGTCTTCTCCTTTTCAAAGTCATCATTACTGCAACCTTTCTGCCTGCCATGAAACATGGCGATCTACCAATGTAAACACAGTTACTGTGTGGCTACTATAAGCTAATTAACGACACATCTGAGAACAATACATCAAAACTTCTGCTCTAGGTATCTACAGCGAGACTCCTGTTATCCCCTTACTACAAATCCATCTTACCAAACCAGCAGTCCCTATGAAAACTGTTGACAGCATGTTCCAATCACCTCCATTGTATTAGGGTGAAGGCAAAAATAAAATAAATGTGTTTTTGTAACTTGAGTGAGCTGACCCTTAAAAACAGACGTACAGCAAACGCAACACAACCACCGTGAATAGAGACAACAACCTGTGGGAGAGGATAACCCTAAAAACATGACAGGAAGGTCACTCCTTCACTTGCTGCCTGCTCCAAAACATTTTCCTCTTCTCTTCGTCTTATTCCTTTTCTGCCTCCCTCTTTCCCTCCGTTTACTGGCAGGAGGGCTGTAGGGGAGGCAGCAGGTAAGGCAGATGCCAAGAGCTCTTATGATCCTCGTCCCTCCCTCCCCTCCCGTCCACCTCCTCCCTCCCTCTCTGCTCTGTATCTAATAGACACCTGCTCCCTTGTCAACCCTGGACTCCCACCTGGCATCGTCCCACATGGCTTGGTCATTAACGTCCAGCACAAACACACACATCCAGTCATCACATCACACTCACATTATCAGCGGTACTTCCTCACTTATCCCCACACTAACTGTAAAAATGAAGTCCAATTTTTTTGCCATAAACCTGTCAGAGAGATTCATAACCCCCAAACGGCTTGTTTGAAGACATTTAGCCAGAAGGGCTGAAAGGAGAACAAAGACCATGAGCAAACTAACAAGAAGGGCTCTAGTGGGCTGCACTTTTTAGTTTCTGAGGGAGCTCTATTCACATTCTGTTCCTCCCTCCCTCCTCTCTCTCTCTCTCTCCTTCTCTGCCCAGAAAGGTTTGAATGGACACAAGCCTCCTGCAGGCCAAAGTCAATTAAAATAAGAGAGAGTCTAGGGAGCCCTAGTATCCCTGGTTACTGAAAGCACCTAAGAGGCCATGCAAAACTGCCATGTTTAGTTTTAGCCAAAGAATTCCTCGCTTATGTGCCTCATGTAGGATTCCCAGAACTGCTCAATTCAGGGCATTTACCTCATAATACATGGAAAACTATATGAATAACTGGTTGCTATGACATTGCTTACGAAGGCCCAGCGGTGCCAAACTATCCTGCGTAAACTAACCGGCTGGATCGTAAATCATGTCCACACAGTGCCTCGCGGCTCTCCGACACAGTCACCACAGAGCCGTGGATGCCCGCCTGGCAGCAATCAGACCTCTCTTTGTCTTTTCACAGATGCCACAAATTATTCATTGATGCCAATTTGATAATGAAATGGAGGCGACTCGTCAATCACGCAGCCTTTTAGGGAGCGGGTACAGCAGGTATAACAGGTTACGGACCTGTCAACCCATGACAGACCAGAAGTGTGCTACTTGTTCATCCATTCATCCATGGGGGGTACTTTTCTCTCTGGTCACCCTCTCAACGCTCCAACACGGCACAGAGGCAAGTGTGAACTGTGTGTTGTAAAACTAAGTCTGTAAACTGACTTCATTAGCTCAGTCGCTAAGATTTTAAAAGTTGTGTGAGTCATTTCGTGACATATTTCAGGGTGAGTGATGTTTGCAGAAAGCTGATGGAGGATGTGTGAAGTGGGAACATGTGAATGTCATGGCTGCCATGTGGCATCAAAATGTGACATATTTCCCCTGAGGTCCCTTAAACATATGCAGCTATTTCATCAAGTGAAAATGAGCTGAAAGACAAATGAAAGAAATCTCAATGAAAGTGAGTGTTTAGCAGTGGACAAGTGTGGTGAAGCAGCTACATATTGTGGATAGAAAGCATGAGCGCTAACAGTTATAAAACAGCCTGTCTATCTAGGCCAGACGACTGCCTCCTGTCTGCACCTCATCTTTGTCTGCCGTTTTTTTTTCTTCTTGCATTATTTCTCCTGCCGCTCTTTCTCTGGAAAGTCAGTGATGTTGGAGTCTTGTCAATGAGTACTTAGGCCCGTTGCCTCATGGGGAGCCAGACTTGCTGGCTAGGTTTTATGGCCCATTTCAGAGCTGCCCCGGCTTAAATACAGCCTCCTGCTGGCCACATGGCCGCAATGTCGTGCCATGTCCATCCGGCGAGGAGAATGGGGAGGGTGGGTGGGGGGGGCATTTGGACTTGTGCCAAAAAGGTTTTACTGAGGCCACAAGCATATGTGGCCATGTGGAGGCAAGCGGCGCAAGGAGAAAAAGAAAATGCTGCGGATTTGGTGTTTCTGGGTTGCTGTTTTGACATCCTGCGTTCTTTGTTGCAAATCAAAAACCACTAAAGACTACATGACTGACAGACAGGAAAGCTGTCCCTTATCTCTCCTAACTTTCCACATCTGCCATCGTAAAAACGTCAGTATTAAAATATCCAGCTAACCACTTTGTGATGCAAATTTCTATCTATATACACACACACAAATGCAGGATTTCTAAATAAAGATATGAAATGTCAAAGATAAAGACGTTTATCCTTCAATAAAATCTGTGTTCACAGATTTGAGATCAAGATTATGATTATGATATCTTTATAGAAATCCACTTGGCACTAACTGGAAGAAGATACAATATACGCCACCACCTCAAGAAGATTTATGCAGATCTCATCACTCTGACATTTCTTGGTCATGGTTACACAGGAACCAAACCTTTGCCTACGCAGGCCAATGTTTTAAAAGATAATCTGTCTTGGCACATGCAACAAATCTCTTCATTAAAAACAGGGCAAGCCATTCAGGGTCCCTGTAAGGAACGAAGGTGGAAATCTATAGCATTTCACCCCCCTGGTGAGAATTAATTCCTTGTGAATTAAAGCCAAACATCTCCCCCGACCAACATTCAATCTTCAATCTGTTACTGTATGTCGCTCCCCGCAAGAGTAAGCTGATTGGGAGCAAAACTCCTTCTAAACCTACATCTTTGTCTTAATTCAGCAGCTAAAATCTGGCAACAGCATGTCAAAGTGTCCAAGGTCAAGTTTCGGAGCTTCCTTAAAGGACCATAGTAGTGGTTTTGCATGTTTTAGCCTACTTACTAAAAATCATGTATACTCAACATCACAGCTTACCATTTTGTGAAAACAATGCCATTGTGTTTTAGACTGTTTATTTATTTTTCCTACCGTTTCAGGCAACCATTCATTTCCATTACTTTTCATACTGTACAAAAATAAACTAGCAGACTATAAAGTTGCTTGAGTTCTGTAAATGTGCATAAGTGTGAAGTTAGTCATTAGTCGTTATCATTGTGTGGAAAAGCAGTTTAAGTGCAGCTTGAACTGAAAAGTTGAGACTGCCACAATTCCACATCACGATCCTGTAACTTTGGAGGTAATGCAGACGTGATGTTCATTCTTGCTGTTTCATTCTTTTGTCTTTTTTCCTCGTTTTTATTGTTGTTACCTATAATTTGAAATGTTTACTATTTTTCTTGTTTTATGTTGCTTTTCTAAGTTTCTTACAAGTGATATATAAATAAACTCTATGTGATAATATAATATGATTCACTGTTGATTACTCAACTGACGTTTCAAGAGTTGGCTTACTGATTTTCATACTGTACAGAAATTTGTAGAAACCAATGGAAATGATTCAAAAAGGACATCTAAAGAAGTACAGCATGCATTTGAAAACAGTCAGCAAAAATATAATGCATACATGATTTCTAATTAAGGAGGAGAAAAATTCTGACATGGTCCTTAAAGACGGGAAAAGCATCTTTCTACAAGACAAATCTTCGCCAAAACTAATGGATGACCCTTTCACCTGACCACACTGAGGTCCCTGTAACAGCCGAGTGCACCAGCACAGAGTGTGTTTTTAACCGTGCACTTCTGCAACCAGATTATCAGATGAGCAGACCTGCAAAGAAGCGGCTTACAGGAGCCAGACTGCTTCCCCGAGCAACAGGCTGCTATTAACGAAGGCCCAGCCTTAAGCCCTCGTCTACAATGATACTAATTAGGCACGGAGCAGATGTGCCCGGACTAGTGCCCACCTCAGGGTGCTGGGCAGGGCCGGTAGTGTCACGGTGGCATACGCTGGTGGCTGATTCACCTGCGACCTTTTCACAGTGGGCCTGGGGTCAAAGCCTCCCTTTAGAAGTACAGTGGGAACAGACACTGGGGGAGCCTGGGCCGGGTCCTGGCACCCCTCTAGGCTCATTAGAGTCATCCATATGTGCAACAGCGCAGGATTTGAATAAAAAGCTTCCTCGTGACAAACACTAAGGCCAAATAGAAACAATGAAACCTTGAGATCATTCTTATACTGAGCTTTTCCCTACATACAGTATGAGTGGCCTTAGGCAGAATTTAACAAATATACATTTTGCAGATGATGTGCATTTTATTCATATTTACATATTCATCTAATTTCTTCAAATTGGATTCCTGCATTTCTGTTAATGTTTTCATAATTTGTTTATCTATTTTATAATGCATATAATGTATTTCACACTGTAGGAGTCTTTTTAAAATATTAATTTTTATTTCTATTTTATTTTATACAAGTTTCTGGTATTTTATCCATATACAAATCATTTACACACAATATAATAATAATAATTGCCTTTCTATATATGGCCCAGTACTGAAACTCACTGCATTTAACATCCTATTTGTTATATTCTCAGTTATGTTTGTTGTCCCAGTTTCCTTACAGTAATTATTAAAGTTTCATCACATTATTGTGACTGTGACATAAGATCCGTTCACAGCTTTTACTACCTGCTTTTTCACAACAGTGAGGAGGCGGGGGTATAATTAACATACAAGAGGGGAAAAAGGCATAAACTTAGATTGTTAATGGCTTCAATGAACAGCCGAGAACACAAGTGTGAAACTGTGACGCAGGCAAGATGATAAAACAACGTGTTTGACATGCTTCATACTGTAAAAACTCCGACAGACAACACAACAGCAGCCACGTAGCTTTTCTAAATGACCAACCAAAAAAAGAAAAAGCACATCTGATGTCATTCCATGTACAGTATGTCGACACAGTCCAGTGTGAGGACATAATGTAAGGACTGTGATGAGAGGATGGTTGCTTGGATTCAGCCAATGTGTATGAGTTTCCTGTGCAGCACTTCAACACACAGCAAGTACCTGAGTCAGACTGACACCTCCTGCAGCAGTTGGTTTCTGTAGGGTTCAAATTTTACATTTTACTGTATTTTACAAACATTTCTAAGATATTCAGTTAAATGACAGACATTTGATTATGAGTTGCTCCCTTATTCAAACACAAACCTATGAGATGGTTGAGAAATATATCAGGTTATAATTCACAGACTGTCTAAGAACCTACTAAGAAGAGGAGAGAATGATTGAACATACTGTAGTTGAAATAAGCAAAATTATTAAAACTCAAGTTCAAAAGATTATATTTTACTGTTTATATATTATCCAGTGCAGGCAGTTGTTGATCATTACTAAGGAAACGCAGGAACGTCATGTCACATCATGACGTTCGTTGTTTTCCGTGGTGATATATCCAATCACCATGGAATATCTGCTAATTAATTAACCTACTCTTCTGTATTACTATTGCTCAAAATATGACTTGAATGAAAGTGTAGCTCTGAGCAGTTAGCGAGGTTTGATCAGAATTGATCAAAGGTGAAAAAGGGTTTGTTTATGTGTGCAGGGGGCGTTGTGGATTGTTCCATAGCCGCGTGAAAGAGGAATTAAGTTCTATTGATGCCGTTTAAATCACTGCTGTTCGCCTATGGAGTCTGATAAAGGTCATAGATGACTTAATAATTACACTTTAATGTGCTGCTTTAGCATCGTCCAATACTGTCATACGTAATCTCTCGTAAGCCTCATTTTCCGGTTTGTGTCTCTTCACCGGTTGAGGATGCAGATCTCCCTTATCAGATCTCTGAAACATCTTTCCACTGCTTGCAGACTGTCTGAACGCATATAATAAAAGATCGCCTTTACTCCCTTTCTGCAGCAGGTAACTCTGCTGTAGATACAGATCAAGTTAAGCGTTTTCCTCTGCTCTGCACGCTGATACCTGATCCACAGCTGACAAAAAAAAGACCACATGTATGATTAGTTTTCACGTGTGGGATTGATCATAAATTAAGATCAAATAACAGGGCACCCACTGAAGTCCGCTTTCGGTCGCTGTTGTTTGTTCTCTTACAGCGAGAATAACAAGTAGGCAGAGGCGCTTGTGTTCCCCTTTTATGTGAGGAGGAAAATCTCCCCACGGATACACCTGGCATTTCAGTGCAAATTTAAAACTCTGATTGTCAAAATGTTCAGAGATCACATCACTCTGTCGTCTATGAAGCACGCTGGATTTCAACGCTAACCTCCACTGAAAAAGTAACTAAAAATATAATCATTCATGATCCACTACACTGATTGGCTGCTAGCATTGCTGGCCCTACCACCTTCTTTAAGAAAAGTTAGATAGATGATATTATTGTTTTTCCAGTTGTGATATCACTGAGATGCAGCTGAAAATGGTTTGTTTAACTGGTGCAATTTCATCATGTGAAAACGTTGGTGCAGAAATGAGAACATCACTAACCACGACAACCATCCTGAAACTAGACAAACAAACAAAAATATATATACATATTCAAATTGTGTCCCTTGCAGAGACTGTCCGTAATTACAATCACAATTTCACATCTGATCTTTGGAGGATTCGATATCAAATATAATTAAAATCCTATTTTGGATTTGATTGGATGATCACAACACAGCAAGAGGTGTAAACAAACTGTATCCTGTAATTAACTTATGGCTGTCATTAAAAAGCCACATGAAAAAGAGCCTGCGTGTTCTGCAAATACACAAATGCTTTGCTGTTATTTTGATTTGGGACTTTATCGGAAAAACTTCAAAAGGAAAAGGTCAGTGCAATTTCTCAGCTTGGTAGAAAAAAACCCCCGTCTCTGATACAGAGAACAAGAGATTCATTGAAGCTGACAAAACAAAAGTAATGAATAGTTGGAAGTGTGGAATACTTTACAGCTAGCCAGACATCTCTTTACCAATACCGCCTGTTGCAAAACCTCTCTTGTCTTAGCATGTTGGGAGCTGTCCCACAGACACATTTTAGGAAAAAACTGAATAAATGCCCAAACCAGGACTTTACTGTACAGCTCAACAAAACCCCTCTTGGTGGAGAGAAAGCAAAGTGAACAATAAAGAAGCCAACATGCCAGAAAAACTCTCAAGTGAGGTCAACAGTTAACAGAAACTCATTCATTTAAGAAAAATCTATTTTTTGCAAAGAAGGTGGCGCTGAAAAGTTTGGATTCAATGGAGACTCACAGTCACAGCAAAATGACCAAAGGAAACTCCTGCAGTATAACCCACTTCTCAGTCATTCAGAGATTTGAAGCTGATGAGGAGGCAAAAGAGTGACGTGGAAGTAGTTTATTTAGCTTTAAAGTGCAGAAACGGTGAGTGCTGGATGTAGATCAACGGTGGAGAGGTGGATTGTGCTGCATGAGTGGTTTGAAAAGTTTCTATGGATGTTTTGACACTTTTTTTTTGCCTCTGGATCACAATTGGGATCCATTGTAGCTGCTGTGAATGATGAGCAAGCTACAAACCTTTCAGAGCCATCTTTCAAGCCTACAGACAGGGAGTATGAGCTACTCAAAAGATAAATATATGATAATGTATTCTTTTAAGTTGAAAATGAACAAAACAGGTGCATCAGCATCTCAACAGAGTCAAATGTATAAAATGTAAACCTGTTGCTCCTGTTTAAAATAAAAACCCAGTGCACCAGACATGATTGGACCATGAGAAACACTAAATCACTGATCTGAAACCTGTGAATTCCGACATAAGAGGAAAATCTGTGCGTGTCTCTGCAGCGAGCCTGGCTGGTTCTGCTGTGGCACTGAGGGGAGTGGGTGTGATAAACTGCCAAGAGTCTCGCGGAAAACACCGCCTCAAGTAGGTCAGCACGACTCAGAGAGATAATCAAGGCCATTTTGACCCCTTCTGTGTGAGCTGTAAGTGGGTCAAATGCAGCAGTCAGCTGTTGCAACTCTATCACGCGGGGCGCTGCGAGGCACTCGTCATACTGTCAAACCCCATTCCGTTAGTTTAAGACGTGGCAGGGTGCCCGTCTGCACCCACCAATGCAGGAATCAACCCCTCTATCTGCCCCCCCAGGGGTGAAATAATGTGAAGTTCCTCTCAGCAGCAGCAGCAGATCCACCTTCCCTCTTGTCACTGAATACACCCCCAGCAAACACAACCCTCTTTAACTGTTGTCTCCTCCTTTTGACAGCTCACAGCTTCGCAGCTCTGTCCTATTCACAACAGTGAAGACTCCCCCTCTGCCCCCCCCCCCCCCCATGTCTAAAATGCCACCCGCATTTCAACCAGACTAACTCCAGCAATGTCCCTGCTTATTTCTCACTCTTCACTGCACAGAAAAAAAGGGGGACTCATGTGTCTAGAAACACTTCTGAGCACAAATCTGCAACAGCAGAACAAAGGCGATACAGGGCAGCCTTAATCTCTGCACTACTGAAGCCAGCAGCTATTTTAAAGCTCTTTCTCTGTGTCTCTCTATCCCTCCCACCTTCCTCTCTTCTCTCTAACATTCTTCCTCTCCCCCCCCCCCCCCCTCCCTCCCTCTTCTCCCTCTTTTCCCTTGGTGTGTCAGGGCAGCAGCTTCTCTCTGTTTTCCTCTCCTTTCTCCCTGCGTGTCCAGTGACTGACTGCACAATACACATCAATTATTCATGGCTGCTCTCTCCGTTTCGCAGGCAAAACCAATCACAGATGGAGTCATTGCTAATGGGCTCCTGCTGTACTTGCCACCGGCTTCTTTGCACTCAAGCAACAAATACCCCAGAGACAATGAGAGGGAAAACGAGGGGGGGGGGGGGGGGTAAAAAAAAAAAAAAAAAGGAAACTTCATACAGCACTAACAGCCACGAGGAGGAGGACACACGTTTGTGGCCAGAGAAGAAGAAAGGTACGTATCGCCACAAATAATTCAGCAAAAATTAGGAGCCGGCTTCTGCAGCAGTGAAGGGTTAAAGACAGGGGGGGGGGGGGGGGGGGGCACAGAGAGGGGGAGGGGGAGGGGGAGGGAGGGGGGGGGGGTAGGCAGAGTGGGAGAGAGAGAGAGAGAGAGAGAGAGAACCAAATGCTTATCTCCTCACCTCGGATGTATGCAGCAGTTATTGATGTATCTTCTTTTTCTGTCTAGTGATCCATTGCTTGCTCTCCCAATACACACATCACACAGAAGCAGCCACAGCCACTTCGCCAGAAGGGAGAGAGGGAGGGGAGGGGAGGGGAGGGGAGGAGGGAGGGAGGAGAGGAGAGGGAAAAAAATGCAGGCAGCTCACATTTCAAACCTGCAAAGGGGGGTGGTGCCTAATGTGCTAGACAGCCTGTATCTTGGCCCGGGTCCAGAGCAACGAGTAAAAGAAGCCTCAATCAATTCATTTAAAGCAACATTTGTTACGAGGGAGATGCACAGCCAGTCCTGCCGAAAAGTGGCGATAGAAACGGTTCAG
Source organism: Enoplosus armatus (assembly GCF_043641665.1). Taxonomy (NCBI): domain Eukaryota; kingdom Metazoa; phylum Chordata; class Actinopteri; order Centrarchiformes; family Enoplosidae; genus Enoplosus; species Enoplosus armatus. The sequence continues at coordinate 7,811,099 of NC_092199.1, read as the reverse complement.
GTGGGTACATTAAGCAGTGATTTCAGCCCCCAAACCTTGTCTTTGCATACAGTCGACTTAATCCATCAAACTAGTCATTGTAATTAAGGGGCATAGAGGACCAGGAGGAGGAGGAGGAGGAGGAGGATGGGTATTGTGGCTTCCTAATGCGCAGAGGGTTGGAATCAGAGAGGGCGGGGCCAATTAGACCACATTTGTCTTTCAGCACACATGAGCCCGAGTGAGCTTTTGGATAAATAATTACACACATATAAAACATGTAAACTGTGGGCAGACACACCACCTGAGGCTGTCTGGAGCGTCTACTGTCATCTGCACACAAAAATACTCACACAACCAGCAGCGAGTCAATTCAGGTGTCAAATTAGTGCAACTGATCTGTGGCTAAAAATACAATAACAAGCATTTAATCAGAGGCATAAGGTATGATGCAAATTAATTTCAATATGCAAACATCCGATTTTGTCGCGCTGCAAATTACAGAGCCATATGCGAGTGGCTGAAGATGCTACCAATCACCTCCTGCTGCCACAGACATAATAACTGCGACAACTACACAGAAGGGAGGAAGGACAGACGAGCTCAGCAGCTCTTATCTCTGCGCTTTCCTGTCTGTATTTGCTCTCCTGGTATTTACTATCAGCTAAGTGCACGGCAGGTGACTTACAGCCCTGCATCCCTCCCACAAGTTAACACATCAATCATGGCAGGCTGGAAGACTTCACACACAGTGACCATATAGTGTGAAACACACAGATTGCCCGAAGTAGACGCAGTGTAGATACTCTTATCTTTTTAAGAATCAGGTGAACATACTTGCACATGATAAGCCTTTAACCTCGTGAACTCTGATGTGGGGCCATCTTTACAAACTCAAGTTTTTTTGTGTTTTCAATTCTAGTGGAGAGGCGAATGTTTCCAAAGATACCAAATGTTTTGCACCGAATTTTGGAGAAATGTGTATAAAATGATGCACAACACATCTGCAATATTTCCATGTGATGTAATGGTGCAGCTGTTTGAATAAAATAACTTGTGGCTTACAGAATAAACGTGATATTGTCGTACAGTGAGAGAACAGGTTTTTCTAATTTTAAAGAAAGTTAAGGGAAAGTCTTAAATCTGCATTTACATCTGATTAACTAGTGGCTGTTTATTTTTCATTTCTCAAACACAATCAAACAAGGTCTCGGCCACCAGCAGTGTTTTTAGACGTCCGTGTTATTCTCTATTTAGGAAAAGCCGCAGCTAAACTATATGTTGAAGCACACCGGGTGGAGAGACAAACAGAAAGTTTAAAAAAAAAACATTTTGGTGTGGAAAGCTCTGGGAAGAGAAATTACAGCCCTGCAGGCCCGTGTGTGTTTATCTGACCTCTGCATTGTGTGTAAAATCGGAGACCTTTCTACAGCTCAGTGACGACATGTCTGACCTCCAGCGTCTTAAGCACCACTTCACTGGAAGGCACATAAAGCCGACGTATGATCAGTACTTCAAACTACAGTTTAGAGGAACTTTGCATTAGATTTGCACGCCAGTGAACTAAAGTCAACCACTTCAGTATGAAGTATAAATGCTTTACGGGACACTTGAAAAACGTTCATCTTTTTTTTTCTTTGAGAATCTCTGCAATGTTTCTACAAGCATCAACACACTGTTCCTCTTTCCATTTAAGAAGAAGAAGGAAATCATTAAACTATTCAACAGCATTTGACACAAACTTAATTTACTCACCTGGATTGTACATTTAGTTTGAAATAGAATTAACTGTTATGTGTGTTTTCACTCCAAACACCTTTATACTTTTCCATAATGTAATTCTACTCCTGCTACCTGTCTACTCTGTACATACAGCACCTGTGGTCTGTCTGTCTAAAGAGAGAGAGTCGGATGTTGTACGGATTTTAAAGCCCTCTTGAAAAAAACTTAGATAGATATAATTGACTTTGCTAACTGTTATGATGGATATTGTAGATACATTTTTAGATTTCTATAGGCTAAAGCAGTTGGTCACACGGCCTAATCTTTATCTGAAACTGCAAACAAACACACCGTCCCCTCCTACACTGGCTGCTGCTTCCTCATGCTTGAACTGGTTGGAGACACCAGAAGTCCCACTGTAAAAACTCCCACAGTCAAACCAACTAAACAAGATGAAACAAAGGATAAAAACTCTTGCTGCTTGGATGTTTTTTTTTATCATGCTTACACCGTTAACTACGACCCACAATATCTACTGATCAAACCTGCGTGTGTAAAACAAATGTAGAGACAAACCAGCCTGACAGAGCGAGAGAAGCCCAACTAATTATCTGCTGAATAGCTGATTCACCAGGCGTTTGTTACATGAGAGAATGAACGAGGAGCTGAAAAACTTCAACTGCTCCCCCCCCCCAACTCTCTTATAACTTGGTGCCTCCTTTCACTCTTTCAAACTGAGGAATTCCAAGAGCTTGCTGAGGCGCAAATGATTGGGAATGTGCCACTCTGACCCTCTTGGAGTAAAAATCGTGATTAAGCGTTTTGTCGACGCTCTCCAACCAGACTGAACCACCGCAGCCCTGCAGGAGGGGTGTGACACTGATGAAATAGGCCTAACAGGGTTTGTAATGTAGCCTGTGACAGAGGGAGGCCCTGATGAGTTTATCCACACCGAGCGAGTGATCTCCCTGCTTTGATGTTGCCACGACTCCACGTGCGTGGCTTCGCCCTGCGGTAAGACAGTCCAAGTAATCACAGATTAATAGAGCAGGCTAATCTCATTCACAAAGAGGTCACTACTAGCAGACAGACGCCCCTCCCCCAGCTCTGCCCGAGCATTGTGGGCCGGTTGCAAAAACGGCAAAAGGACTACAACTTCCCGATCCCCCTGAATACATCGACTGAAGAGATCAGCAGTACAATCCACTAAATCACACTGTGTGCAGAGTTTTCATTCCAGGCATTTAACATACAACAAGAGACAATATCTAAACCTCTGCTCACTTTGCTGAAATCCAGTTACATATGTTAACTGATAAAATCAATAGGAGGTGATAATGAAGTTTTCCTCAGGCGAGAAGATACATATTGCTGGTGTCATCAGGATCGAGGTCTATTTCTTTGAGTTTTGTCCTTCTAAGCTTTTTCCTTACAACAAAATATAACAATCTAATGCCTTAAACTGTTGGAGGCATTTCATGATGAATCGATTTGTCAAAGCTACAACCTGTTTCAGCTGTAAGTTGACTGTGAACATTGATTTCCTACTGTTGAAATCAGCTCTGCCCTCCCCCTCAGCACAATTTTCCCCCTCAATTTTCTCCCATGTTTGGGCGAGGAATTTGGATGACATAACAGAAATGTAATAGCTCGACCGTGCCGTGTGTCAGACGACTCAGAGCCAAGACAAGTTAGGCCTGGTTAAAATGGGACATTAAATCTGATTTACTTATTAGCGCTCATCCATTGACCTGATGTCCTGCCACGACTTTTAACATAGATTTTCAGAGCAGATTACAAGATGCATGACAGCTGCTGAGCAGGCAAGTGGTTATGAGAGTAAGATTTGCTCCCTGGACACTTTTTTCTTATAAGAAAACTCCCAGGGTTAGGGCTACACAAGCCCCTTTGTTAGCAGAGATAAGGAACAAACTTAAGGTGGTTCAAGCTGACTATATCCAGAATGATAGAAAAGCTTGTTATGCAGCAAATGGCAAACTTGGAAAAACTAACACGTCTAGGAAAACTGTCAGATTTGGCTAAACTAATCCTTTTGACAGCATCATGCACAGGACACTGAATTCAATTAACCATAAAATTCTCCACATCCCATGTCCTCTCTACCCAGACTTAATCTAGCATCTCAGATTTGTTCTCGGCTCTTTAAGGCCTCCAAAAGTCTCCTCGGTGAACGGCAGTCTGTCTCTGGTGGCGGATGGCTGACCTGCTGCCGCCATCCTGGCCCTGTCATGTGACTCACTCCCTTCCCCCGTCACTCGACAACGGCCCCCGCTGGATGGCGGGGAGTGGGTCCTGCCCGTGGGGCCCTGTGGGAGTGTCGTTTAAGAGCCACCTCCCTCTGGCTGCCAGAGAGGGCTTTCTATCCGCCTTAACAACCTCCTCGACTGGGGCCTCCACTCTAAAGAGCTTCTGGGAGCTTTGCACAAGAATGACTCCTCAGTGGTTTCCATTGACTCTATCCCTCGTTCTACAGGCCTCTCCTCTCAAAATATTCATGCATATACAGGTACATAATTGTCCATGAAATGCACTTTGGGATGCTGCCTAGACTCGAGTACTTGCCGGTTTCCAAATGACTACTGTTGCAGGAAATTATTCAGACAGAGAATCAATTGGCAATCTTATCTAAGCCCATAAAGTAGGGCCTGAGATTTGATTTAGCATTAAGTAGAATTAGAACATTTGGCAGAGTAAGTTAATTGCAGGCACAGAGTGATTCCCCTCCCGTGGCTGACATGAGAGTGACATTGCATGATTTGAAGCTTCATATTACCACATGTAAAGCCATGGGCGCCATAAATTAGAGAAGGCAAATACAAGCAAAAATTCAAACAATATGTGGGTCTGACTTTTATGTCCTAGTCGACTTAAGACGGCTCAGCGGAGAGGCCGAGCACACAGAAGCAATTGCACAACCCCGGTTTTCCTCGTAACCTGAGACAGGTGGAAACCACAAATCAAAAACTGTAAAGGAGCACGAAATATTCCTGTTATCTTTCCGAGCTGCTGACAGCCTATACATCTTCATTCCCATCGTGCTTCAGCATGCTTTTTCGCCAGCTTGATAACAACATTTAGCAGTATACATCTGTCCCAATAATCCATCACTGTACCAAGATGACGGTGCTGTACGAAAACAGGATCTCATCATCACTGATACAGTAGTTTTTTGCCACGTTTGACAAATGGATTATACTGCTGTAGACACTTTGTCTTAAACTCCAGAGAAGAATCCAAATCGGGCAAGTTGTGAACAAGTTTGGAAGTGAGATGTGACATGAAGAAGTCAAAGTTTATGCAGATATTACAGGGTAATGTTCAGTAAGATTGAAAAAGGAAAACATATTATAGTGCTATTTTTGTTGAAAACCCCCCCCAAAAAGATGGTTGGACTGTTTATCACGCAGAGAGATATTAAATAGTTATCATTTGTCTCATTTAATCTTTGCAAGAATACGATAATCGACTGAAAACGTTAAATGACACGAATTACAACATGCCAAAGACCATTTGGCATACTTGAAACGCTGTCCAACACACTTAGGTGTACAGTACTTTTCTGGAGTATCGGGATCTTACACAGTCTAGTAGAGATGGGTGGGTATCATGAAATGCTGCCAAGAATGCAGACAGGAACTTTCAGCCCGGACAGGCCAGCATGGCCAGATGGTCTGAGACGGTGGTTGAGAAAACTCTGGTCTTACCTGCTGATTTTGGAGTGAACTTGTCCCTGTTGGCAGCGCACACGGCCAGGAGCCGGTAGCCCAGGTCCAAGTCGTAGCCCTGCTGTGCTGCTACGCGGCTGACCACCTGAACACGACGACAGCATGCAGTCAGGACAGTATCAGATATTCTGTTTTTATGAGGCTCATTTCTACTGAGGAAATAACTAAAAGAAAAACATTAGCACATGTCAGACATCACATAAATATTATGATACTGTAAGGCTGCGTATAGACATGTAAAGACATAGACATGTTAAATACACATGGTGACAGTCAATCGTGGGATGTATATGTGCCTGATTTTTATAAATTGAATGCAGAAAACATTCGGGTTTTTAAGAAAATATATTTTTTAATCACCGGTTCTGCACCAAAAGCTCTTCTTCTTATGGCTAAAGTGTTCACCAAATTTCACTGAAATGTGTGACCTAGTTTTAGAGATATCCTGCTAACTAACAAGCAAAAATACAAAAGACAAATAAACAGCAGTGGATATAATCTACTTGGCCAAAATGATAATATTGTTCTGAAATGAGTATTCGATTCTAATTTTCAAAGCACCGTTGCATCCACAGATTACTTCAGAAAAGTACATTGAATACAGGCCCATCCTGGAAGTTAAATTCATCAAAGGACTTAACATTTTGTCTTGACATTTTCCCAGATTCTGACTCTTGCATAAGAGCAAAGTTTGGCAGCATCAAAGACCCAGTTTAACTTAAAGGATAAAGTCACAACAAGTTTATCAGTTCCATATGAGTTGCTGGAGAAACTGTGGCCTCCAGAGCAGCGTTGCCCACTGAGAGGAAACATTAAGTGAAACATCCACATGCCACGGGAGGTGATGTAAATCAACCTTATGTGGCAGACGTTGTTTTGATTTACCATCCCCATTATCAGCTCAAAGAGATCCGCTCAAGACATTTAGACCTTTAGGACATGAGGCCTGTATGGACCAACGTGCCTCACTGGAGACGGATTCTTCTCCCTGCCTGGGTTTTCATAGCCACGATCCTGCTGTCACACTCCGAAGTTCAAGACGAGCCCCGAGGTAGTACAGCTGAACACTGCTCCCTGCACCATATCATTATCTCCTGTAAGTATAGTCTTGATGTGACACCAAAACAAAGTATGGTATATCTGGCCTTTATTTATAGGAATCCTCCATTAAGAAGAAGATATATGAGTATAGAATTGAAACTTATGAGGGACGTTTTGCTAAATGGTAATTCTAGTGTAAGAAGCTACAACAAGTGGTTCTAACTCCAGGACTTAAATTGTACACAGTCAGTGGAGTTGTGGTGCTGGATCTTCCACCATACAGTAGTCACTCATTTTTTTCGGCCACTTAGCCGTCGCGAGGCAACTGGTGGCTTACGGCATGAATACTGCAAAGTGTACGTGAGAAGGGGGGAGACACTAGAGGGCAGCAGAGAGTCAGCATAGCACCAGCAGCTGGATTTAAAGTGTGGTGACGTCATCTCAGACTGGAAATTAGCATTTACAGTATATTTATTTACAATGACCGCATTCTTTCTCTATCAGAATCAGAATCAGAATCAGAAATACTTTATTGATCCCCGGGGGGAAATTGTACTCTAACCTTAACCAAGTGGTTTCAGTTGCCTTAACTTAACTATATTGCAGAGAGAGAGAAATGAGGGCATTATGTTTTTCCTCTTGCTTTTCTCGTTTGCAGTGTTTTGAATAAAGAAATGCAAAACCAAGTGAAAGAGATGATGAGAGAGAGGCTGCTGAACTGAATGCGCTGGCAGGAGGTGCGCTCCAGTAGCCAACGCACAACAATCACACAGAGGAGTACAAAACAAAGCAGCCCATGAGCCATGATACTCCAAATAATCTAAATTGTCTTGCTTGCAGTGTGAATACTGCATAGCAAAAAGGGTGATTCAATCTCCTGGTGAAACTCCAGGAATAAAGAAGAAGAAAATATGCTATTAAGATGATTTAAAAGACAAATAACGTGGTTTTAAACACCCTTTAAGTTTTTACAGTCAGATATGTTTCGTAGTTCCCTGATTTTTTGTCCAATTTCAAGAAATCTCATCATGTCATTTTTGCTCACCCGATCGGCAGACTGTAAATTTCTCTTGATGACACAACATTCAGCTGCTTGTAGAAAGGTTTTATTTTTCTATGCAGTGTAGCCACCTGTCTGACATCACTGAATGCCACTGTTGAGACAGCGGTGAGATACAAACATGCAGGCAACAGGGTGAAATGTTTACCAAGACAGTCTGAGACCGGATAATTTCACAATCACATCAGATTCTCTTTGCTCCCTGCCAGTGTGGCTCACGCTCAGGTCTATACAACCCATAAACTAAAAAGGAAAAGCCTTGAGATTTTCACGGCAGGAAACAAATTGAATTGGCGAAATGGAGGAAAAGGCACCTGCTGCTGCACATTAAAGCAGTAACACAAACAATCCCTTGAATGGAGGGATGTGTCACAGCGGTTTCACTGTGGTGCTCGAGTACAAATCTCTCGGGTTCCTTCGCTTGCTACAGCCACGCTTGCTCGACGGGGTTACAAATTGCGCCTAACAGGAGCTATATGTATCTCTTATCTACTGCTGGAGGCAGTATGGAAATGTGCAAGTAAAAGAACAGTATGGCCCAAGGTGACAGGTGAGTGACACATCCATCCATCCAGTCCATCCATTGTTCTACCTGACTGCCTGTTCTGTCCAACATTTCCAGAGGGGAAACATTCATTTAGTAGCTCTACTGTCTGGATTGACACAGAATAATAAAGAGGATTTTATTGAAGAAATACACCATTAAAAATATATCTATCAAATAATTGTCATTCGTGATCAACATAAGCTATCGTAGTTGCACAAAGCTGAACAGCTAACCGTTCTAGCAACATATGCTGTGTATTTAGGCATAGTTTGGTTGATGAAACACCCCTCTGTTGTCCCTCTGAATGTTCAACATGTTTCAAAGACTATTTCTTTAACAAAAATATACCAAAACATGTCTAAATGGACAGCTTCCATTTGCCGCTTCTGCAGTTAGCTGTTTGTCTTTGTTTGCACGTAACTAGCTGCATTTGCTAACAATGGTTATGGCTGGCAACAAACAAAGCTGTGTATTTAGCCATATTGTTTCGGAAATATGAGCATTCGACAGCAGAATACTGCATTAGGAATGGTTTGAGAAGTTTTTTTTAATGGACATTTTGATCCTTTTCACCATGAAACTGCATTGGAATCCATTGTACCTGCTGTAAATCAGCTGCAAACTTTTCAGAGCCACCTTTTAAACCTACAGAGGGTAAGTGATACACATATGAAATATTTGGTGGAGACATTGAACATGAGAGAGAGTGTGAAGGATTCTTCAGGCTACAAGTGAATATTTACCTCTTTCCACAGTTTAGTGAAACACTGTCTGATTAGATCAACTCAAGATATGCAAACCTTCCTGAAAGCTACTCAGATGCATTCTGTGTTTACAGTATCAAACAACAGTCAAGTCTTTTTTTCCAAATGTCATGGGACACTAATTATTCAATTAATCAAAAGCCCCTTGGCATTTAAGGGAATTAAGGGCTTTGTAACTGTATTTTCCTATAAGCACTGATTGCTTTGTGGTTTGAGGACGTTGCACTCATTTTCGTGTTCCAGTGTTCCGACTTCATGAGCCACAGCACAAAGTGTAACTGAAGTCCCTGAAAGGTGACTAACTCTCAGTAGTTTCTACAGGGTGAAATGCTTTTTATTTTCCATTGACCTCAGTGAAGATCTGGCAGCTAAACATTAGTTCCCTCGTCTCCCTGAGGGAGTTCTGGAAAGAGCCAATGCAGCAGTTGTTTCAGCGGCCCTTTCATTGTCCTTGAACCTTTGAGTATGAGGCTGCAAAGAGGGGGGGTCGTGACTGGCGACTTACCGTTAGGCATCCCATCAGGCTTTGCTCGAAGGGGCGCTGGAAGGCTCTTGGGTCGCCACACCAGTCCAGCAACTCAGTCGCTGCTGTTTGGAAATTTGCTGGATTTTGTAAGTGCTGGAGGGCAAAAAAAAGGGACAAGTTTGGGAATATGTTAGAGTCCAGTAACATTCAAAGGTCACTGGGAAACAGAATAGAGATTATATCATCATTAAGTTACCAATTTATTTATTTATTTGTGGATAATGGATCAGCATAGTAAGACAAGATGAGAAGGCACTGTCATAAAACCCAACCAGTCCTCCATACCAAATAGATAGATACCAGATGCCACCAAATAACACCAAAACATTTAATCAGTATGGGTCGTGTACGGGAAACATGTAAAATAAAATAAAATAATAAACACTGTTAAATAAAATTGAAACACAATCAAGATGTTATGCATAAAGTTGAGGAATGACAGGATAAAAAAAAAAAGATGTTCTGGCCTGCATACATGAAAGTTGTGACGTGGTGATTTAGTCATTAAAGGTATTAAAAACTAATACTAACACTGTATAAACTGCAGTTTTGCTAATCTCCAGTCTTTCAATTTCCTTTAATAAAAAGTTTTACAGTTTTATGTCAGAAATCGATTATGAACATCAGACCTCAAAATCTACATCACACCAATAACATGATGAATAATTAAAAGCACTCAGAGTGGCTTAAAAGACAACAGCATTTTTACGACCACATTTCCCAAAATGTATCTTATTACACTTCAGATGACTTATGTTGTCGGTTTAAAGTATTAATGCGCAGGGCTGAAGGGGTATGTCCCCATTAGACTCATGCTTCTTCTTCACTCTCCCCAGGTTTCTATAGCACTGCCTCGCCACTGAGTGCAATAAATCTCCCTGTATGGCTGCATGAATACCCGAGGACCCCTTATTTCACCAGCCGGCCCTGAGCTGTGCTGTGACTTTATCTGACAACAGGCTCCTTGACCTACAGGCACCCCTTTATGGCATTCATTCCCCAACTGGAGCCGGCAGCCCACTCGCTAACCCTGTTGTATGTCTTGCTGTAGAGCAACAAAACGAAACTGAAAAATGAACCTATCTGGGTCGCCTCATCGGACTCACTGTTGGTCATTTCTTCTCTAAAAGCTTTCAAACCTCAATATGAATCACTTCATACAGAGAAGAGCAGACACACCACCTCAACTCTGCAGCAATCTATTGCCTTTGGAGAGATAATGCACACAAGCCTTTGCAGTGCACTTGTACAAACCAGGAACAAATGGACCCCCACTCCACGGCATCAAAGGTAAACAGAGAGGTTTGTCAGATTAAAGTGAATGGCTGCCTTCTTACCACGTCTGTGTGCTTTGATTTCACTGTCAGGGAGAAAAGGAGAAGAGGAAGTGACAGTGGTACAGTCACTACCTCGCAGTGCTTTTTTCTTGTTTGCTCTTTAGGGGGCAGCAGAGGTCAGGATTTGATAAGGCAGCTTTCATATCAATTCACAAAGCCGGCTTTTGACAAGGGCCGGATGAAACCAGTCTTGTTTATTTTATGTTCTATCCGCGACTGTTACCCACTCGCCCAACATGTCTTTGTTGGGGGGGGGGGGCTAAGGCGAGATGTGGTGGGTTTGCTGAGCATGTAAAGTCTACTGGTGGATAAAGTCTCCTGGAGAAACACACACATCCACAGATGCTAAATTTAGATGAGACTGGAAGCTAGACAACACACGCAATCAGTGCACCAAGGATAGAAAGGGGGAGGAAAAGGGGGAGAATATGTAGAGGGGAGGGGGGAAAAACACACCACCAACACTTGGGCTTGAAGTGATTACTGTTCTTTGCACTCAGAACAATTGGTCCCACCAGTGTGGCTGTCACATGGAGAGCTTGGCACTGCCACGCCACAGATGTTCCCCCTTCTCCGGCCAAAATCCACCAATCAAACCTAAACTAGTGGCCAAGAGACCCCCTCACTCCCCCTCCTTATCCTCGTCCCCTGGGTGAGAATGATCCTCCAACATTTACACTCCAGTCAAAGCTTGGCCGAGTTCGAGGGAAACAAAAATGGACAGGAACTCGCAGTGTCCTGAGAATACAGCTTTCTTCAGATACAATCATCCTCTGTAGTCACGTCTGGAAACAACTTGATCTGCACATCTGCAGCTAAACTGAATGTGACAGCGCACGCGATCTGGCAAAGACTCTCTTCCCTTTCAAAATCATAGCTTTTGGTTTTGCTGCTGTTGTTGACGCCCCAGAGCACCGAAAACATATTAATGGAGACAATTAACCCTGGAAAGAACCTAGTGGCAGGCAAAAACAGCTGCATAGCCGTGCAGCGCAGCAGCAGCAGTACAGAGAGGGTTGTTTTCCAGTTTATCTTGAAATATTGATGCTTGCAGTCTGAGGAAGTGCTCCCACAGCGAGAGGAGAGCTCATAGTTTCCGCCAAACCCCCGTACGTATCACTGGAGTGGAGAGTCTGACAGCAAACTGGCTTCCCCACAGTGAGAGGAAAACTACTGTCTCTGAAATAGATACCAGCAGTATCACGGAGCCCATCTTCCCCAAAGTGTTCACGATGGTGCAATTCCAGGATGGGAGAGGAAAACAAATTGCCGCTGAGAAACTGTGTGTTGCGGGTGAAATCAGATAACTGCTTTTATGTATCATTTTTTAAGCATCCTCGTCTGTTTGGAGGTTAAACAAGTGAACATATTTATTTTGCTCTTTGAAAGTTATACACATGTTCCCTCGAGGTATTTAGCACCACCTGCACACATCATAAGGAAACGATCACTATCAGTATTGTTTACCTTTTCTAAATTATGCTTTTAAATAGTGAAAATTGGCCATCACAAGTTCCCGGAGCCTAAAGGTGACACCTGTCTTGTCCCGCTAAAAGTCCAAAACCCAAACATAACCAATTTATAATGATATAAGACAGCAAAATCACATTTCAGAAGCTTTTGTCTGGCATTTTTGCTTAATAAATGAGAAAAATGATTAATCAACTATTAAAATAGTTGTCGAGTAAATTCCTGTCTGTAGACTAATCAGTTAGTCCACTAATTGTTTCAGCATTAAATTGAATAATTCATTTTATAAGCTGAAATCAAAACAAACCTTAAATCACACAGGGGTTGGATGTTGTCATTGACTTCTACCTATTTACTTATTTTCTTAACACTAATGTAAAGTAAACCAGACATCTGATGGATTTTAGTGTACTGGAGTGAGAAATAAGCATGTTTTCATAGTTTATGAAGAGTTTGGTCAAGTTGTTGTTTATAAATCACATTATTGCAATTTCACAACAAGACGGTAATTTAAAAATTACCACCGTAATGATTTCTGATTTAACTTTCAACCCATGATTCAATCAGGCTGACAGATTCCAATTTCCGCTACTTTATCATCGCGCTCAGCAGTAATTTATCATTTGAGCAACAAAATCAATTTGTTCCCCTGTCCGCTGCACTGGCTGGGAGTATTCAGACAGACATGTCACATCTCCCAGAAAACAACAACACAATGGAGGAGGCTTCATTTATATTCCTGCTCCACGTCCGTATTGCCTTCGAGATGCCAAAATTTCAGCATGTGCACACTTTCAATTAAAGCAAACAGCTGGATTGGTTTACAATATTTCCTTAATTATTTTAATGGCTTGGATATTGGACAATGGGGAGCAGGGGGAGAAGATAGTGAGTTAATTGTTCTGATCTCCCCTGATGATCATCTTTGTGTGCGGGGAGGAGAATAGACGGCTGGCTGAATGGGCTCACTGCTAGTCTAATTGGCAGGACATAAATGGTATTTATTATGCGGGCCTTCCAAACCCTGATTGTCTGCGGCACAAAGCTGCCTCTATTAGCAGGGTGCTGGCTCTTACTGGTTGGTTTGAAATGACCCGGTGTTTAACCATTTATTAGATGGACTGGAGGCCTCCTTGTATGCCATGGATCTCTCTAATTGGCATGTTTACCCATGTGCTGCTTCCCCCGGCCGCTAACATTGGGACATGTTTGTTTAAATTTTTGCCTTGCGGGGTTAATACATTTGACCCCGCAACATTTGAACTGTTTACACTTTTGTGTTAGACAGATGCAAATCCCTCTTCCTGATCTGTGAACGTCCTTTACAGAATAATTCATGAGCTGTTAGCAATACAGTGCTTTTATAGAATCCAATTTCACCTCACATATAACTAAAGAAGGAGTGGATATTGAATATTTAATATCCTGCTGTGAAGAAGGTAACCAGATTGAGGACAGAGAGTGTTTACCTCTCCCTACCTTATTACTTACTTAAGGACATCAAAGCCTGTCTCTACACATAGGGGCTTCCCTCTGTTTGCTCCCTAAACACTCGCCCTGTCTTGCTATCTGCCTCACCCTGTCTCTCTTTCAGTAATAGCTGGGAACTCCCTGCCGAGGGTAAAACAATTTGCCACGTCCACACTTGTGTTTAAGTACAAGCCCCATGCATTGTCCCGAAGGCCTTGTGATGTACTTTTCAGGAGGTGGACCTCAGCACAGAGCCACAGAAACAAAACGGGCCGTCAGTTAAGAAAAGAGATCAAAGGGAAAGCCCTGTAGCCCGGGGTTACGCAAGTATGTCTGTTTAATTCTGCCAGAGATTCGTCCCGCAGCAAACGGTAGAGAGAGCAGAACAAAAGGACTTGCTGGGAGTCAGCAGTGGTGGAGAGAGAAAGAAGGGTGATGATGGGGGAGGGAGGGGAGCCTCCGCTCTTTGACCCCAGTCAGTAACCTGACTCACCCCACAGTCCTGATAATAAGACCGAACAGATGATTGTGGATGTGTGTACAAGCACGATCTTAAAAAAGGAAATCCAGAGTGATAGTTTCCTACCTTTTTTCTGTCAACGGCAAACAGCCAAAGTTTAAACTAATTCTTTCTCAACCCACTGAAGATCCTTTAACACTTAAACTTTGTTGCACCAATTGGTGGAAGAAGTACTAATATCCTTTAATTACTCTTCTCACTGCAACATATGTCCAACGCACCATATGTTATGTTACACCGCTCATCTGAACACTATACTGACAAAAGCTCCATCTCCACCAAGCATCCACCTGTAGTTATTTTCCTTGGGGGGGGGGGGTTATTATTGTCACTCCCCACTCCCTGCTGTGCTGAGCCTCCTCTGGGGGGAAGGACGAAGTCGGAGCCTGGATGTCAAATATCAGCGCTGTACATACTCTATGTTTACATAACAATATGTCCTACGGCAAACTGAAATTAAGTGGAAGTCATAATACCACAGAGTATTTTTACACAGTTTCCCTCTGTGCAAAAAATGAAGTGCTCAAGTATGAAAGTAAAAGTACTTATATTTGGATTAGCCCGTTAGCCTGTTAGCACAATATATGGTGCATGTTCCAGGTGGAGCTGAGTCTGACTATTGCATTGTACTTTTGGGGAGGTTTACTACACTGTCAAGGAAATATATTGTATATCTAGTTTGGGGAAATCCCCTGAAATTCCAAACTAGAAGTTAATGTAAGAAGATAACATTTTCCTCTCTAGTTTCAGAAGTTTCTCTTTAAAATGCAAAAATGCATCATTATCAAGATAAAACAGCTGTTTTTCAGAAAACCTGGAAAGTTGACCTCCCCCTAAAATAGTCGGACTAAAAGTAAAACGTTTCCCAAAAGTACCAATACCTCAGTATACGTAAGATTTTACTTAACTACAATACTTATGTAAATATACTTAGGTATGTAGCATACATTTTCCTGATGTGCCTTATGTTTCAAGCCCTCACATAAGGTAGCGACCTGGTAAATCAGACAACACTCACCTGTTTGATACACTGCAGACGGTCATTGGTCTGCTGTATGTGTCTGTCCATCGACGGAATCGAGTTCATGTTGATTGTCCCTCTTCGGCCTCTACCTGCCAGCCATTAAACTGCAGCGTTCTGCAACAGAAACACAGACACGTGTCAAAGCTCGCCTCTTCCCAGGGAAGCTGCCAATCCCATCACCACCAGGATATTGCAGTTTAGAGTGTGTATATGTGTGTGTGTGTGTGTGGCGCTGTGAGCTGTGTAGGGAGATATTGATTTGGCAGGTGACAAGCACCTCAGAATGCCCAAAGGATGACATTCCTCTCAGCTCCTTGTGACACTCTTAACAAGCCCTGGCGGTTGCCCCGAACGCCACCATACACCTTCGGAGAGGACACACTGGATGACTTAGAGAGGATGTCTGACCATGTTTAAAGCACCTCGGGGTGAAAATGAACAGAGGTAGAGGGACACACACACACACACACACACACACACACACACACACACACAGTGTAGAGTCTGGCAGCATTATCTCAGAAAACTACATGAAATCCTTCCATCCTGGCCTGTGAGAACATTAACTTGGCATGTGGTGCTCTGTTTACATTACTTAGCCATTATGTAATCTTTGGTTAACAATTATCTGTTCCCTGGGCCCAGACATGCTCTACATTTCATTTCTCCCTCCTCCTCCCACCGCTCTCCAGCTACATAAGAGTTCCTCTAACAAAACCCCTTACAGTGCACTATTGATTTTGGAGCAGCAGCTTATGGAAAACCTCTTTCTCTCCATTTTTTTCCCCCAGACGAATAATTTTTCACGGAAGGCAAACAATAGGGCTGTGATCTGACATGCTACATAACATTATCACAAGGTAAAAAGTATTACAAGCTGCATTAAAGGTTATCAATTTAGCCAGTGGGGCCCTGATTTAATGTTGCATTCAACATCAAATAAATATCACACCCGGGTGTCGGCTATAACTCATAGTGACCAGCAGCTTCATGTGGGGTAAGTGAGTTAATAAGCACATATATGGGTGGTGGTGGAAAGCGGACCCCTCCTTCTTCACCCGTCTTCTCACTCCCCCCTTCATCTCATCCCGTCTCAATCTTTCATTCTTGCTACTGCAGGGGCATCTCTTCCTGCGGTGCATCATCTCTCACTCAAACACTCGCCCCCATCACTCAGACCCCTCCCACCCCCACGCCATCTTTCTCCATTACCATCACACAGTGAGAAATTTCACTGCACAAAGTACCGGTGAGATGAGGGAGAGAGAGGAAAAGAGAGAGTGAGAGGAGGCAGCATGCTGCACCATACTGATAATGCTCACTTAGGGGTCTCTAGCTGGATTTAACGGTAGGGCCAGTAATCTACTCCACTAGACAGCTAAAGAGCTTTTATGCTACCTATTGGAGCTGCTCATGCCTGTACTTGAGAGGAGAGAAGGGCACACTAGTGCATTCCTCTCCATAAATTAGAAAGCTCATAAAGAAAAGAGACATCGGATCGGAGGAGTTTTTCCACTCAGACTCTCTTTGCAGATGAAAAGTATTTGTTTGTTGACATTTCTGAAGTCTCACATAGGTGGACTGTTGAGACTTGAGGGAGGTCTGGGCTCACCAGTTGAACACCTTTGGGACTTGGCAGGATTTTGGGAGGGTTGTAAATATATGTGTCATATGTATAAATTTGGTAATTTGAAGGCATTTACGACCATGAGTCAACAAAACTGATTCAATATATTCTTTTCTCGAATAAGAAATGTCCTGATTTCAAGAGACTATCTGGTTAATAAACGAAATACATTAAACAAATCATTTAAAAATGTATCATTACCACCACTACTAGCATAGAAATATTTTAAGTATTTTCAATGAACAAGAGAAAAAATGTCACCCTAAGCGATAATATATGTTCATGCGCTGACTTTCTTTACATCCCTCTGGTGTTTGCTGCCATAACACCCCCCTACGTCCCCTCCCCGTGCCAGCTGATACTGAGCTGATCCTTGGCAAGGGCGACCCTGAACCATTGTACCCCTCAACCACCAGCAGGTGTCTCCCTGGCCCTTCAAAGGCCTGGCTTGTGGTACAAAGAAGGCGGAGCGGTGTTGCTTTAAGCCTTTACAAGCTCTACAAATCCTCAGCTGCTGCTTCCTAACAGGGCCCACTCAGCCCGGCACTGCCTGTCTGACCTTGTGGTTATTGATGAGCGAGTCGACCTGCTCTCTCCGTCTCTCTTCCCTCCTGCCCTTCCCTTCGCGCTCTCTCCCTCCTTCTCTCTCTCGATGTCATCTCTCTTACCTCCAACAGTGAGTTAAAATGAGGGGAAAGAAAGAAAGAGGCTGGGCTGCCATTCACCACCCCTGCTTCTTTCTGTTAAACACACATTGTAATGATACTTCTGACCTCCCTGCACTGTGAAGCCTGCGTCCACATACTTACATTTATTTTCTTCCCAAGATAATTTTAAAACGTATAAAATGACACTGCTGGGGAGTAATTTAATTTTCAGATATTCACTTGTTCTAATTAAACACTAGTCCTTTGTTATATCTTTAATGACTAACAAGAGCCAAATTAAAGATTAAACCCGCGATGCTGCGGAGATACGACAACAGATGCAATTATGAGCCTTCCCCTATTTACATGCTCTTTTCTATCTCACAGATTATCATTTATTATTTTCTCTGCGACATTACCTAATGTGAACTTATTTGCCTTGATTCAGCAAGTTACCCCAGAAATCCTGCGGTACGCTTTCCACTGTGTGCGTGTGTGTGGGGGGATCAGTGCCGATACATCCGTTACTTGACCTTAATTTACTAAACAGCGTGGCAGGCGTTACACAACAAGTTGAGGGCTGTAGATTCCTGCACAGCAAAAGACACATGGGGGGGGGGGGTGTAGGTGGGATGGCGAGTGGGAGGGGACGAGGGAGACCAGCTTTCCTTCCCTATTCAAGGGGGAGCTAAAATATATGTATTGAGTGGGAGCTGTAATAAAACGAAACGGGTGAGGAGATGCAGGCTGGGAACAAATATGAAAGGCAGTGGAGGATGGCGGCAAGGTGATGGAGCACCACCGGAGGATTGGATGAAATTATCTCTTTATAATCAGGGGGCTTCTGCATGGCTGCCTCCTCCATTGCCCAGTGACAGATGAGGCCTACCTCTTCAAATGGGCTTTTCACAGTGCTATCAGCCTACCTCTAGGGTAAAACAATGTTTTTCTTCCCCCCTTGTACCACCACTTTAAAAGCTTTGTTTCCACACGGAACCCCACGGAGGACAGGATTGTCTCCCGTCAGACAGGGTCCATGTTTGTCTCATTACGTGATCATGTTACATAAGTGTACCTTGAAAAGAGCTGCGGATTTAATTTGATGACAAAACTGTGCCACGACGGGGACTGGAAGATGGTGACGCTAAATAATGTTGAATGAAGACGCTAAAGCAGAACATTATCTCCAGTAAGTAAGAGGGATTGCTTTTTGAACTGTCACAGTCGCACAGTTTGGAATCTAAACATTTTTTCAGACACCCAAAACCCAACCTTCAAAGAGAGTTTCTAGCCTGTTAATGTAACATAGACGAGTTGTGCGCCTCTGCTCTGCAGGATGAAAACAGTCTGAGGGGGAGAAGAGTAGACAATGATTAGCTTTATCCCACCATCACAGCAGAACAAATGGATCACGAACCCTCGCCGCTTTACACAGTCTCTCAGCTGAGCTGTCAAGGCACAGGGAAGTGGTAAACAGATTTAATTTATTCATATAAATGGTTTGTGAACCAAAGCAGTCAGGCTACTCTGGGGCCAGGCACAGTGCTGCTAAAAGGATATTTCCAGTTTATTACAGCGTGGGTCTTATTTTTGTAGTCTTGGCTATTGGTTATGATAACATTGTGCTCAGTAAAGTGATTGTTAAGTTCTGGGAACATGGTGACAGCGCTACAACAAAGTCTGACAGGGCAAGAAAGAGCCGCCAGACAATCAGACAGGTTGTAAACAAGCCAACAGCTTAGCCAGATTATCTAAAATAGTAGGAATAACAGGAAAACAGTGCACATCTACGGCAAGTACAATAGGTCAAAGTTGAGCCAGGATGTTAGTTTGTAAACTGTAATGGATGTTGACAACAGACAGTTTGGGTAATAATTGTACCGTTCACCTTTGTTTTCTCCTCCAAATAAGTTTGTCTAACCGGGGGGTTCGTTTAAAATATGTACGATCACCGCTTCGATATTGCTGCATTCTCAGACCTCAGCAGTTATCTTGGTGATTACAGTGTTATTATTATTGATAGGAATGATGTTTAAAGATCCCATCCAGACATATTTTAAGATATATAGTGTAAAAATACTTTGCTTGGAATAATCATTTGTATCCGATATAGTTTTTACACAGAAAAAGTTAAATTACCTAGTTAAAGATTCCTTCATCTCCTTCTCTCCCAGTGAAATATACGTGATCTATGAATATGCAAATATTTGCCCTTCAAAAGTTCAACTGCTGGACAAAAAATGTCTCCTACTTCACTGAAAAGTCCACTCTCAGAGTTCGTGTGCTGGAGATTTCAAGTTTCCACACCCCACTTGTTTAAGTTGCATATTGGACCATGATTGGCTTCCAAACTGGTTGTGACAAAATCACCTTGTATGTACTCATCTTAAACTTAAACTGAAAGACTCAAGGGTTAGCACATAGAAACAGCCTTCTATCGTCAAACTCTGCGCATACATCTTCTGCAGAGTGAACGTCAAACATCCAAGAGAAGCAACAATAATTTTTGAGAGGGATGGGACTTTAAATACACTGAACTTGTGCTTTAAGGGCGACACAGATGCAGCGTTTGAATAGAGACACGTTTCCTGCCTCAAGAGTGACTCGGCCGAAGTATCGTACACAGGCAGAGAGTTGGAGGGTGGCTGCAGGAGTGGAAAGACAGCAAGCCACGCTGGCCACCATCCCGACACACACACACACACACACACACACACACACACACACACACACACACACACACACACACACACACACACAAACAAACAAATACACAGATCTTCTCACCTTCCCTTGAGTGCTGGACCGGCATCATGATACCATAACAACACCCTCAGTCACTCCTAATGTGCTTTACAACAACACTACAGGCAGGGTGTTACACCTCCGCAGAGCTGTGTGAAACACCCCCCCCCCCTCAACCAACACACACACAGAAACACACACACCTCACTAATCGAAAGCTCAAAGTAGTGCTGACACTATTAAAAGGGAACGAGGTGGCCTGAGCGGAGGAATCAGCATCACTCTCGCACCTCGTGGGGACACATTGAGACGCGCTGCTCAAGGTGATCGCGTCCCTGCGTGTCGTCTATTGTAGGTGAATTAGGCAATAAAGGACTAATCTGCGCCATCATTGACTAGGGCTCGGCTGTTTGCAGCACTTGCTTAAGGGCGATAAAGATGAGGGAGGAGGAGGAGGGGAGGAGGAAGAGAAGGGGGAGGAAGCATCTCTTCACCCTCATGATTTTAATGAGCTCTGATTCCGAGATATGTCTTGTTTTCTTCCGACTGTCGGCCGAGGCCGGCGTGAAAGCTCCCCTTTAATTATCTCAACATTGTGGAGACGCTGTTTTCTTGCACTAAGGGAGGGGTGTTTAGTTTGGAGAGGGCAGCTCTAGGACTCCAGGTGTCCGCCTGGTTCTCTGCCTGGTAAGTGGCCAGGCAGGCAGCGAGGACAAAGCTGTGTTTGTTCGACGGAGGAAAAAGCAGAGAGGATGGAAATGTGTACGAATCGGTGCCGCTTCCATTGTTGCTTTACAGAATGTGCCATAATCCTCGGCAGGCTCCATCCAGAGCTGGCACGGAGGATAATATGAGCTGCCTCCTGCCTGTCCCACCTCCCTGCTCTGCCTCCCCTCCCCTCAGCCCTTCTCCATCACCTCCTCCTCCCTTCCCCCCATTTCTCTGCTGCACACACATATGGACACACAGCCACTTGAGTGCGCGCGCACACACACACACACACACACACACACACACACACACACCCTCACACCTCCCCACATGGCTCCTTAACAGGCTTGGGAATGGATTTCTTTTATTTAATGTGGTTTGGTCTGCAGCTCCAGCGGCAACCGTGAGCAAGGGTGGGCTCGCAGTTGTGCCACTCACTCACACACATTCACACACACATACACACACTCCAGGAAGCCCTGCTGCGTTGGTCGCTGTTCACTGATCTCTCCCTCTTCCCCTCTGTCTTTCTCCATCTCCCATTCTCCCTCTAACTCACTCCACTCCCTCCTTCTCTCACGCAGACCCACATTCACTCCCTCCCTCCCTCCCTGCCCTCTCACTTTTTTTTTCATGACAGCTCACATAAGCAAGCCTCCTGGATTCCTGCGGGAGCCCCACATTCAGTACACAGAGATTGTTCAGCCATCAGGCACATCTGCAGCGTGATTAGAAAAGCAAAGGGAGCATGGTGGTGGGGGGCAGGAGGGTGGCGTGGTTGAAGCCCCCACCACTGCTGCTGCTGCTGCTACAACCCCCCCAGCGGCAGCAGAAGAAGAAGAAAACAGAGGGCCAGGGATCATAGAGGGGCCTAAGCAATATCTCCTCTCTAACCAAGTGTAACGTTTCACCAAGTCTCAGAGGCCTATCGCCGCCTGCGATAAAAAAAAAAGAAAAAGGACAAAGGCAGATGGGGTCCAGTCTCTCTTCACCACCAAGCCCCCACCCACCCTCAAACTCGCCTGGCTACCAGAGCAGGCAAAGGCAGAGGAGATGGTCCTAGCTACATGCAAACATGAGGAGCGTCATTGTGCACGTCTCCTTCTCCCGTTTGCCCTCTACCGCCTCCTCCAAACAGCTACTCTTTTAATTTCCTTCCACCCATACACTAATAGCAGGGGAGGGAGTGGGGGGTCAATTCCCCCGGGGCGCTGGAGGCAGTACAGATGAGCCACATGACTGCGTGTCGCCTCCAAAGAGCCCCACCAAATGCAGAGCAGCGTGGCGCTAACAGCTAGCCGGCTAGCCTCGCCCTCTCTCTGTGCGCCTGCCTGTGGTGCTCTATCAGCCTCACCGCTCGCTGCCAAGCTCCCCTCTCTGCTCCGCAATCCTCCAGGAATTTTGTCGGCATGTGATGATGATGATGATGATGAAACCAGCGAGCCAGAGTGTAAACCAGCACTAACTGTTGCGATATGAGGTGAATTCGCACTCAATATCTCACAAAGAAAGCCGTCACTACTACCCTCAACCTCAGTCTTAAAAATTGCCTTTGATTGTGAGCACGGGGGGAAAGTCAAAGAGGCATTTTAGTTCCATTTCGGTGAGTGATATTGTTGCCGTGTAGGTGCTGACACTGTTTTAGACAACTTGTGAGTGAGTGTTTTTCCTTTTTCCCCCTCCTTCCTTTCTCTGCTTTCTTTCTTTTTTTTCTGCCAGTCTCCTGGTTTATTATGCATTCAGCTCATGTGTCCCTCCTGTGAGTGGCTGTTCATTTTCCACATACCACGCTTAATCCGGCCAGCTAAAACTTTGAAATAGCGGGAGCCGCAGACGCAGCCGCTACCCAGGAGGAGCCATTATGAGGTCTGTGAGAGAGAGACTGATAGCGCGGGGGGGAGGAGTGACAGGCGAGCTGCAAGATACATGGGAAGGAATTCAAAGAAGGCTGAGAGCAGAACACGAGGGTGTGCGTGTTTGTGTGTTCGCTGCCTTGCAAGAGCGTAAGGTGTGCGGGCAGTGGTGATAAGTTAGGGGCGGTTGTGTGTGTTTGTTGGCATGTGTGTGTGTTTGATGGGGTTATTGGTGTGGGCAGGGGGATGGAGGACCTCCTTGTCTCCATTGTGCCGCTGACCTTTGGCCTTTTTGTGACTTTGAGTGAATGGGAGGAGGAGGAGAGAGAGCAGAGAGTGAGAGGGAGAGATTTTAAATAGTGCATGAGCTCAACCTGCCCAGACACTGATGGACAGCAGCAACATGAGCTTTCTCTGTTTCACCGAAGACGCCTGAGACTCATAACGACCTCACTAACATCTCTGTTTTAAAATATCATAAGCAGAGTTTCTGGATTCTGGCTGCAACTAATGACTATTATCAATAAATCTATCCATTATCGATCAGCCGATTCATTGTTAATAATAATAAAAACAGTGCCCATTACAATTCCCCAAAGACACGATTATATTTGTAGACTATTCTCGCTGTCTTCTCACCGTGCATCCTGTCCTACACCCCACAGACCTGCATTAGGATCCTCTAACTGACATGGCTCATAAAGATATTTCCATTTCATTTATCTCTTTTTTTTGAGTATTAAAATTGTGTTTTTTTACATCATCCCTCTGATCTCATTTGTTTTGTGGATTGTTTAGTTCATGTTTTAAACATTTTATCAAAAGCCTGCGTCATATATTCTTATGTTTTACAGCTGTCTTGGTCAGGATATTCTTGTAAGATATCTTTAATCCTTATGAAGCACTTTGGTTAAATCAAATCATTAAAGTTAAATTCATAAGCAATAAAATACACCATGGCTAAATTCAATACACTCAGGGGATTTACTGCTACAGCCTTTCTTGGTCTGGTATAACCAATATAGCTTATGGTGGCTAATGTTAGCTCGAATTAGCTGTGTAATGGACAGAGTCAGAGTTAGCGGACTTCACGACTCCACTCTTACTGCCACACTATGTTTTATCATCTAACATTATCAATTGCAAAAGTTAGATAGTCTCTCTTTGAATGAATACAAAATATTACATACAGAATTTCCACTCTTTTCATTAACTTTCTCACGTTCTTGTGTCCAAACTTTCAAGGACCTGCATCCTCTCCTGCACCTCCACAGACCTGCATTAGGATCCTCTAACTGGCATGGCTCATAAAGATATCATTTTTATCAAATCAGCAGATTGTTTGATAACCTTACTGAGCGGACTGATCCTGTGTTAACAGCTTGCTCGTATCTGCAGCCATCGGCCCCTCCAGGGAGAAGCCTCTCATTCCACAAATGTGCTCAATTAAAAAGAGCAGAGTGCTTAGAGAGGGGCAGCGAGGGGCCATTCCCTGCGCCTGTTTGATCTGGATTTCCTAATTGGTCAATGACAACACATTACCAGACAGGCGGACGCTTGATCCGCAGAGAGGAGGCTTTTGACTGCAGCAGTCCGGCCTCTCTTCCCTCCCCCTCCAACACCCACCCCCGTCCTACCCGGCCTGTCCATGACCAGGCAGAGTGCGTCTATGTCTGAGTGTGTCTGTATGTAAAGGAGGGGTGGGGGTCTGCTGTGTGGGAGGGGGGGGGGGGGGCTGATTTAGAGGTTAGGTAACACAGGCTGCCGTAAATCTGTGTCACAAATGTTCCTCGTGGAGCCGTGGGGGAGACACACAAAGGCATGTGATGGATCCCATGCAACAGACAGACCTCCACCTCCCCTCCTCGGCCTCTGACCGGGTCCACACTGCGCCGCTTGCACTGCTCTAATTTGCCAGAGACTGCGGGCTGCCATGTTTTGGTTGCCTTTGTGTAAATGAATCAGGAAGCCTCTCATCTCTGTGGCTGTGAAGAATGCCGCTGTGTCTGGGGAGAAAAGGGGAGATTCTCCAGGGGAGTAGACTTAGCAGAGTCCTCAACCAAACACTGAAGACATTTATTCAATATTCTTTTTGTGCATACCTCCCCTTCTTAGTGGAGGCATCCTGAATTATTCCATTCAATGTATATCATTTCATCCACCCTACTGTGCGGTGCTCTTTGTGAACGGCATACAAAAAAATAAACTAAAGGCAAGCCAAAGAGCATGCAAGTAGTCTCAGTGATGCGGATCACATGTTTGTAGAACAGTATGTCTCATTTTATATAATCTTACAGCGAGCTAAAAATAGCATCAAATGAATATTGAATGCTAGGACAGAGGAGGCGTTACGCAATCCACGACTTATGCTGTCAAATGAAGCGATAACAGCCCTGTCCTTTTCACACACGTACACACACAAACATCACATAATCTCTTTCATACACGCTAAAGAAAAAAAATTATAGCCTGCACACACTTTATAATGTGAGGAGTTGTTTATTTATACCATGATGTGTCTTCAAAGTGTGCTTTAAGCTTATTCTAACACACAAACTGACATAAACAAAAGCAATGGTATAAGCAGGAGAGGTTTCTTTGGCCATGTCATTAGTATACTAGCATATGAAATAATAAGGTTCACATTAGAGCTGCAACTAATAACTAGTTTTATACTTTGTTTTCAACTAACTGATTATTTGTTCGAAAGTTTAAGATACCCACCAGAAGTCCCGAGAGGCTGAGGGCTCATCTTGGAATTGCATGTTTTTGACCAAACCCCAAATAATATTCAATATACAGCAGAGAAATAAAGCAGCAAATCCTCATCCTTTAGATTTGAGAAGCTGAAACCAGCAAATGTTTGGCATTTTAGCTTGACAAATGACGATTAATCAATATCCAGTCAAATGTTTGGTCGCCAGTCCACCCTGCTACTGAAGAGAGGTGTTTTCTGCCTGTGGCTCGTATAATATTCCTATCTTGTATGTTCATGGGTTTAATTTAGCTACAACCCATCTCTAGCTGTTGGCAAACAAGAGAGCTCCACATCATCCATCAGGGAAGTTGAGGTAGCTTGACAGGTGAACATAAACAATGCTGCCTGCAGTAGCATTTCTAGAAGTGTGCGGGACACACACACACAATCACAGTTAAAGACAAACACATACACAGACAGACAGAGGGGAAAGGTGTGCGAGGCAGCGAGACACCGAGGGAGAGAACGAGAGACGCACTGGATCAGAAAGAAGGAGGAAATGAATGCTGCAAGAAGCGGAAAAAGCTGAGAAATTCCGTATCCTCCTGTTTCAGCCCCCGAAAACTGCTGAACCATCAGCAATTACAGGCTGGCTGGGTCATGAATCTCTCTCTGCAGTGGCCCTCTCTCTCCCTCTCTCTCTCTCTCTCTCTCTCTGCTGGGCGATACTGCGGAGGTGTGCGGCCCTCGTCACCTGGACGGCAACAAACACAAAACAATGGGAAGCTTCTGCGTGATCGGCAAGTATTATTAAGCCTCTGTGCAAATCAAATTGACACTTTGCATCTCCTTTTCCATGACTGCAAAGATTACGCTGTCAGGAGCGAGCCGATATGCAAAGCGGTTGTTTTCACAGGTGAGCGTGATGCACGAGCAGCCGACCAAACAGGCTGTCACGGTGATACAAGCAAGCAGCCGTGGGACAAAGGAGAGGGCAGACACACGAGTAGAAAGTGCTGAACATATAATTATCTAATCCAGTAGAAAGCACAGATAGGCAGTCACTTAACTCAAATGATTAATTAAGGGCAATAAAAAAAAACTTCCTTCCTTCAAAACTGCTGTCTATAATTACGAGTGACTCCCTCTTCTCTGTGGCAGAGGGCTTCAATATGTGTGCCCGGGAGTATGTTTGCATGTGAATGTGTTTGTGTGCGCGCACGTGATTGGTGTATCCCGACGAGAGGGAGGGAGAGAAGTCAGTTTCTGCGGCTCATTCAGCGTTAGGATCCTCGGCTAATGAGATTAGTAAATAATGGATTGAAAGCAAGTAGCCTCCCCTCCCCGACACAATGGCCAGCGAGGCTGCCCTGTCAGCGACACATCCTCCACTGGTCGATACACACACACACACACACACACACACGCTTAGAAACACATCCAAACAACAGGGGCCACCTTTTTAACATACAAATTGTGTTATATTATCGAGCGGCGCCTGTTTGAGACGGTGCTTCGTGCCTTGCAGGCCGCAGACAGTTCCCTGGGATTTAAATTCAAATTGGGAGTGTATCTAGTCTTGATCTACAGAAAAATGCATATTGTAGACATCATGCCGGACCCTTGAAAAACCCCAGATCTCTTTCATCACATGAATGAACGCTTCGTAGAGACCGCTGAGAGACAAGAGTCCCTCTCGATCCACCACTGCTCGGAGTGTCTGAGCCCAGGAAGGACAAACAAGTCTTGAGAGTTGAGAACTCTTCTCTCTCAGATAAACACAAAGACACGAAAGAGGCTTTAAGGCCGGCTACAGCACAAACAACAGAACGTGTGAACAACCTGTTTGTGGGGGTAAAACAAACCTTGCACAAACAAGACGCAGCAGAACCTTGACGCATTTACAATAGCGAGTCTTTAAAGCACCAGCAAACGCCAAAACTCAATTGCTTGCTTGTATTTATGTTGACGATCAGAAATCTGCTGTTGCATCTATTCAAACTTGCTCTGAATGACACCTGGCAGCCTATAAGCACGGGCCTCATTTTCACTGCGAATGAGGGGGAGAGGTCTTCATTTTACTGTCCTGCTGCCATCATCCAGATGACAGAGTGGCTGAGTTGACAGAAATGCTGATTCAATCATCGTTTGTTACCACTCACTCACACAATAAGCTTTACGAGCCGCACAAAGTGCTCTTTTTGTACATTTTCTTCCCTGGGTTTCGTCTGTCAGGCTTCACACAGGCTGTCCTCTGATCTCCACTCAGGACTTCCTTAATGTTGTGTGCATGTTTTTTAAGAAAAAAAATCATATATTCTGGATGTGTTGTTATTATAATATTCTCCTAAAAACATGATATAAGATAAGGCAGTAAGTGACAGTACTATTTTTAGTCAACCTTAGTGCCCGGCCTCTATTAATAACACTAAATACGGTTAAGTAGTACAAGTAAGTAAGACTACTGCATTAAGCAGTAAGTAAGACATTAATATTACAGCGATTTGCATATCTTTTCTTATCAAATTCTACTACCATTATTATGGAAAGCATGATAACCAATTTCATTATAATGTGTAATTTGCTTGGTTGATATAAATGTATATAAATGCAGGAAACAATGTTGAGTATTAACCAAACCCACACCCTTGTCTGTAAGTGTCTATATCAGATCCAGATTGGCCTCTTTGGCACTGAGGTGTGTTGGTGCTCCTGTCAGGAAGCCTCCCTGGCTGGGGTCAGCACGGCGCTACCAAAGGTCAACCCCCTGGTAATTTGTTTTACCGCTGCCCCATCACCGTCCAAACACAGGGCGTCGTATCAGGTAAACCAATTACTATCTGACATGAATCGTACAGCACAGAGGTCCCACACGACCACGTCCTCTATTATTAGCAATGTGTCCGCGAAAAGGCCCCCAGTCCCTGATTCCCAGCGCGTCTTTGCTGCTGCTTATCAGCTGCCAAGTGACTCATTTACCTGCAATGTGCGATTCTGTGTGGAATTTAAAGGTAATTTAACCTACATTCAGACAAGAAAATGAATAAAGCGCTGCTGTGCCTCTCTCTCATTTTGCCTCCCTCTTTCTGTCTCAAAAGCATAAACCGCAGTCAAAACGGAGAGAGCTTTCTCCTGCTTAGTATTCAGCTGTAATTCTCCTGGGTGGACACCATGCTGTGTAGACAATCTGCATTTTGATTGGTGTACACTGGAAGTTTCCGCACGGCTCTTTAAAAGCAGATGCATTGGAAAACAACACAGAGTCGCCATTTAAAATACATTTCTAAGAATATTTAGTCGACTGTGCTGTGGAACAGCAAACAACTTGGTGAGATTTATCTTGTTTCATTAACCAGAGCCAGCGCTGACACGAGGATATGATGTGAAACTGATCATTTGTTGCGCTGCGACTGTGTTGGCCAACATGGAAATGCCAGCGATATATAACCCTCTCAGAGAGCCATTTGTACAATCTCACCATTAGGAGCCACTTTGTTCCTGTAGCCCCTCTGGCCTCAAACCAGGCTTCAGCCTCCGATGGCTGTAACCATGGCAACTGCCTTCATTCAACACTTGCAAATAATGAAGACAATGTGTTTTCCATTTAGATGAGCTTTTTTTAGTGCAAGAAGATATGGAGAGTCCATCCTGACTGTTTCATTAAGGAGGCTTAATAACATGATTCCTTTTGCTGGATGCACTGTAGGAGCTGAATCACTGATTAAATTGGTCTGGTGGGACACGAGTCAATAGCAATGTTCAAGATTCAATATTATGTTCAACGACTAAACTTGGAAAAGTTTTTTTTTTTTCTTCCCGGCCTCGGTGGACTTGCGCGTTGATAGGGAGAAACATAAAAAAAAAGAGGAGTGCCTCAGGCAAAGAATTTAGTATCTTGATCACACAACGCAAAACAAAAAGTACAAGGAAGGAAGGGAATGTGGGCTCTTTAACAGCCTGTCGATTATATTTGACTTATAGCACGACTCTTATCATTCCTATCAGTAATAATAACATGGTACTCCCCAAGTTAATTGTTGAGATATGCAGCACTTACTAGCTTACAGTGTTGCAGAGAGGGATCATTACAGACAATCCGGGTGTGTTCACTTTTGCGTATACTTTCAAATACAGGGATTTACGTTGCAATCTGTTTCATCATCTGACCACAGTTTTTTTGCCCTACCAGACTTTATTGTAGCAATGTTGCCGGTTTCCCAGACCTCAGCAATTACATGCGAGTACAATGTTATCATAATTGAGAAAAACGATGGCTACAACGATGAAAACAAGAGCTGGGTTGTAATAAAAGAGAATTGTCCACTTGTATCATCAACATCTTGGGTGAAAACAGTGGATAAAAAGCTCAAACAAGTCAAGTCCTAACAGGGAACATGTTAGGATTGTAAATGTGTACAAACATAGTGGAAAGAACTCGAGGGGCAGGAGTCTCCTTTCCACTGTTTATAGGGAAAACTCCCTGGAAGCAGAGCCAGCTTTCCGGGCCAAAATTAATTCAAGAGTTTTACAAATCACTAGACAGGAAACATGGTGTTGTTCTCCACTTCCACTTTTGCAGCCCAGTAAACATTCTTTTGATTTGCTGTGTTGTTCCGCTCACAAGGAAAAACACACAAAGCGGATAGTTACTCTAATTCCTTGATGACAAGAGTTTATCTTGCAGTGTGGAGCGCGTTTCACAGAGTGCAGCTTGTTGCCTCGTGTGGCGTCTGTGTTAACACAAAACCCTGTAAAGACTATTGACTGGAGGAGCTGCTGTCAATAGAATTCGCATGATTTCTATTCTCGCCGTTGCTGAGCTTTGTGAACCTGCAGTCTGAGGACTCTGTTCTCCCGACAACAGAACAGTAACCTTTATAAAAATGTGTAAAATAACAAGGGCACTACAATACAACTCCAGAGTAGGTTTGTTGCTACAACAAACAATGTGGTGAGCTCTGGTGCTCGTGTGCGCAGGGGGGCCACAGTGCACCGTGATTGATATACAAGAGATAAAACACTGTTTGAGTCCTGAATCCGACTCCAATCGCACGCTTTCTGTGACGCACTCGCCGCACGCTATCTCTGCCACACACGGCCCGTGCTGCTGATAAGCAGGGCTGCACCGCTCATATCTACCGCTTCTGGAAGAGTTTCCTTCTTGAATAAACTACTCCTAAAAAAATAAAAACGACATTTACAATGCTCAGGTGCTTTGTGGATTTCAGTAGCCTAAGTGGTACAAGTGACAGCATGGAGGAGACTGACAGCAATACAGATCCTGTCCAAATCCATAGTCCTGATTAGTCAATTCATCGATTAGTTGTTGATAGAAAAACAATTAAAAGCTTCTCAAGTGTGAAGATTTGCTTTTCTCTGTTTTATATATTTTTAAACTGAAAACTTTGGGTTTTGGACTCGCAGCCAGACAAAAAAAAAATATTTGAACACGTCACTTTGAGCTGCTGAAACTTTTATCGATAATGAAAATAATTCTCAGTGGCGATCCTAGTCCTTTCCTGGAATGCTATGGAACATAGAAAATCCACTTTAGCTTGTAGCCGCTCGTTACCTGCTGATTGTGAAGCAGCACGAGGAGTTTTTATGGAAAGCTTGTATGATTGGTACACTTCAGCTCAATACACTGCATGTATTTTTAATGAGACAAACCTTCTCAATGGAGAGGGAGATTGCTGGAACGACTGGTGATGCATTACATCTCAACTGGGTATTTGAGAAATCTTTTATGCAGGTCCTTTTATCTTTTGAAGTGATCACAAATAATGATATTGAATTAGCTTTAAGCGGTTTGTGGTCCCAAGGCATTAAAAGACATTCTCTTAAGAAATCATCTGTCCTCATGATGGACGCTGGATTATTGGACACATTTAAGTGCAGTCTCTATTTTATCTCCCTGTAGAGATGAAAGTCTGTCATTTGTCACTTTGTAGTGGCACTGACCGCATCTTTACCTGGTCATATCCAACACAGAGGCTCAGCTAATGCCTCTTATTGGGTCTCAATGTCACTGCTAAACACATATAAACACTTTAACACACTAAAAGCACAAACACTGTTAAAGCACTTTAGAGTGGGACACGAGCGGACAGTGTATAACAAAAGGTTAAAGAAAACACAACAAAAATGAAGACAGCAGGAGAATTTTGATTAATGTTAGACCTCCACCACACAGACACACACACCTATTCCCAGACCACCACCAGAGAGGGGACAGAGGCTGCAGCGAGCCTGTAAGAGACCACCAGGTGTGACCTATTCATTATTTACCAACAGAAGCAGACTAGCAGCATCTGCACGCTGTGCACAGCCCTTCCTTTGTAGGAGAGATGTGTCGGGATCAGATGAGAGAGGGCACCTTTGTGGATAGACATCTTTGTTCACACCCTGCCTGTCTGTCGCCCTTTACTGCTCCTCAGCCGGACAAACAGACAAAATTCAAAAGGGTGGAAAAGATGTTTCCACTTGTCCAGAGCGGTGTTGGACAGTAACATGTTGCAATAATGTGATTACAATTTCAAATTCAGTCATTATTCACAGTAAGCTGGGATCAGACCACGCAACATGTATGTCTTTCCAGATGGTCACTATGTCAGTTAGGAGTCCGACTACATTGAACCCCAACCAATATTAACTTGATGTCATTCACAACCTGCATGACATGCAAGAAGGGCCGGACAAAAAATATGCTAGTCATTTTAAACGGACAATAAGTAATGAGTAGCGCAACAAGCTGTGAATACAACACTGCCATACTATCACCTTATAAAGTTGTTATAGCTAATGTGTTAGCAAGCAGTTGTCTATTTACACACCTAGCAGATTGGAGCAACATTAGCATTCATTTGGAGTTGTGTTTCTCTCTACCCGAAGCCTGATATTCACTCTCCTTTTGGTTCTGTTTTTGTCTACAACAGCTCCTGAGATACATATCTGGCTCTTTAAGAGGCTAAATGCTCTCTCTCTCTCTCTCTGTAGTGTAAGTGCAGCTTTAAAAGACAGCCTACCGAGCCAAAGGTAAAGAGAAGGTCGGGTTGTGTTCCACAGGTTTCGACCATTTTGCATGAACATGGAACTGAGCTTAGAAACGCCTACAGATGTATGGATGACATCGCGCACAACTTCAGCAAAGGTTGCTGCCTCTGAGGATGAAGAGATTTACAACAGACGACCAAGGATATGAAATGTTGACAGATGGGAAATAAGCCTGATGTCAATAAGAAAACCACACGGGGGGGGGGGGGGGGGGGGGCTCATATCATATCAGTTATGTAAACTCAGTACTCAACACTTAAAATAAAAGCCCTTAAGTGGAGCTATTTTAATGGCTTAGGTGAGACAAACAGGCCACCTTCCTGTGAATTATCTATTATACTCTATTCTATTCTACTTTCTTTTATCTTCCATATAACCACAACACTAGTGGAGATAAATTGCCCTTCCATGGACAACTTGGCAGAGGTTCACACACATCAAGGGTCATTAAGGCAGCTGACAAAGGCTTTTTTCTTAAATGAATTTGTGTGTAAGAGTTCAGCCTCTTCTGGTTGAGACAGTGTGTGTGTGTGTGTGTGTGTGTGTGTGTGTGTGAGATGAGCTGCAGTGTGTGCAGGAGCCTGGTTTCATTTCTTCTTGTAACACCCTAATGACTTTATTGTTTCATTCTTATCCAGCCTCCAGAAGGTATTACCATATAAACACCTGTGTTATCAAAGCACCGCAAACAATTTCCTGGATAATTTAACAAAGATGCAATTGTTGATTCGGTATGAGGTGTTGTGACTTATGAGTGTGAGTGTGCATATTTTGAGATATCTATTATCTCTGTGTGTGCATATTTTGAGATATCTATTTTCTGTGTGGGTGTTTGTCTCTGAGTGCATTTTGTGATATCCATTTTCTGTGTGTGTGTGTGTGTGTGTGTGTGTGTGCAGAGCTTAAACCTGCCAGAACCTGGCTACAGCTGGCCACTTTGCAGCTCCAATTGTAGAGGAAAATATGTCTGAGTTACCTTAAATGGAGGCTGTTTTGGTGAAGAGGGGACAGACTGAATGTTCTGCATTACCATCATGCTTCATGCAATCTGTATCAAAACCCCGAGTGAGGCAAACAAAAAGGGAACACTTGCATAACGTAGGAGCCTGATGTTACCCTGCAGAATTGGACCTCTCTACTCTCTACTTCTTTTTTTTTTTTTTAAACCCCCCCTCCTCCTCTCTGGTCCTCCCTCTTTCTGTCTTTGACTCGCTCTCTCTCTTTCCCTCCCTCCCTCCCTCCCTCTTAGTCACAGGGGCTGGATTGTTCTGCTGAGGCTTGGCAGAGGCCGCGGATGGGAAAAGTGCAGGGGAGGCAGCTAACACTTCCTGCCTCCCTGAATCAGAGAGTTAACCTTCACCGAGGGCACAATGGCTTCTCGTTAGCGAACCCACCCCACATGCAGGCAGCCTGTCATCAGCCATGTTCCTGTCCGCTGACCCCTTTTTGTGTTACTCTGTCCTCTCTCGGACTTCATGTCCAACCAAAGCTGCACCTCAGATCTACACAATGGAGGAGGTTAACACGTTGTACAGTATATCCACAGCAATAACTTTAAAATAAAGCTTTTATCCATATTTCCATATTATATATCCAGAAGCCAAAAGTCTTAAGAACGGGTATTCTTCCTCTAGCAATTGAGGTTGGCAGATTCAAAAATATTCAGGAGGAAAATGTACAGACTGATTACTTAACTCAATTGAGTTAATTATTCATGAAATGGACAAATTCATGAAATATTCTGGTGCACAAATAGTCAAACTTGGAATAGTAGTTTTGATGTTGATGTGTGTAAGTGAGCTAACTTTATCTCAGAAGCCTGACATAATGGACCTGTAGGTTACAATTACATATGAAAGTATTAGTAATTTGAAAAATACTAATTTCAGTTAAATTGAATTAGTAATTTATTGATTTTGCTGTAAGCAGTCTGAAAATCTGATTATTTAAGTTGTGTGAATTTATTAGTATTAGTGTCCTTTGAAAATGTACGTGCAGCACTGGATCTGGTTTCTATTCATTTGTGTTGTCTTCTAAGTCCATGTGAGCAGGGCATATTTGAATATAGACCTGCAACAATTAGTTGACGAACAGAAAATGAATCTTGCGAATCAGTTAATCATTTAAGCCACTTTTAAGCAGAAATGCCAAAAACTCTCTGGTTGCAGCTTCTCCAGTGTGAAGATTTGCTGGTTTTCTCTGTTTTATTTCTTTCTAAACTTGGACATGGACTGTTGGTAGGACAAAATAAGGCATCCAATGACGTCAACAAGGAATCTGGGAAAATGTGATGGCCATTTTTTTCTATTTTCTGGCCTATTTACCTCATCATCATCATCATGAACAGTCACACAGGATAACAGCCAGACGCAACCTTAAACAAGCTAGGACGAACACACTCAACACTATACACTTACCAGAGTGGCAAAGTGACACATAAAACCTCCCAGTACAACTACTGCAAAAACATGCATGACATCACCCACCCACCGCTATATCGAGGTGGATTCATGCCATGGAGATAAAGGAGTGAAAAAGTATGTGGGCCAAAGAGATGACGAAGAACAAGGCTGAATTTGCCATAATGAGTCACAAAAGTCAATGGAAAGGATGAAATACAATGGAGGTAAATGGTTTCTCCCTTGTTTTCCTCTCATTTTCACTGACAAAAAAACAAGCATGAAGAAGGCTAGCCTAGGAGAAAATAAAGCATTGATTTTGCACACTGCCCTCTCTACTGCAGAGGACTCCAATCAATAGGCTGAAGTAATACTCTGCACAAGTTTAATGCTTGAGCTGTACAGAGGCAGACAAGTGCTTTGTCTGGAAATTATTCCTTTTTTTTATTGCACCAGCACCACAGTTTGAAAGCAAAACAAAAGCAACTAGATCTGTTTAAAGAAACAGGACGACCAAAGCTGTAGGGTCGTTGGAGGGATCGTGCAGGCAGATCAAGCCGTGGTCAATGGAGGAAATTACACGTGTTAACCACTTTGAAGGATCATCAGGAAAGGAAAGCATGCCAGGTAGAGAGGGGGAAGCAGTCAGTCCGTCAGGAGGGAGGGTCACATTGCCAACCGGCAGCCGACCAGGGAGACGACCTCCCGCTAAGGTTGTGACCTTTGAGACAGAGCACTACCAAGGCAAGAGAAACAGACACAGTCACTCTCCATAAACTGAGAGTCAAGATAAGCATGAGATTCTTGGAAGTAGTCATTGAAAAACTGCACACTGAAGGCTGTGCAGGTGATCCAATGCCTTCTGACAGTGTGAGAGCAGACAGAGGAAATCTGTGAATGACTCTGATAATGAGGCAACGACATGAGCATGAGGGGAATCTTTTACTCCGCAAAACTTTCATTTCCTGACTGCTCACTCTTTTCTTTTAAGGTGCCTCCAAAGTCAACGAGAAAAAACACCTGTAAAACATTAAAAAAGCGTTGACCCAGAGATTTGAACACTCATTAAGCCTTTTAAAGTGGAGAGTTCTCTGACATCCCCTCTCTCAGATGTTTCCCTCCGAGTCAACCAAATGGTATATCAAGTTCAGGAAATTAGCCAGTTCCTGTTGGGGGAAGAGAAAGAGGGCTGAGAGAGGCCAGCGTCAATGCAGCACAGTTTTTACTACAACGCTTGTCAGGCCTCTATTACATCCTGAAGACAAAAATCACACCAGCTCGTCTACGCCTGCACGTTAGACTGAGAGACCATTTCATTAAAATCCTGGTAAGTAAGGAAAATACCCAGCTCATTGAATTACCCACTTGTCTGCTTTAATACAGAATATATACTCTTTCACAGAACAGTAAATTGAATCTTAGACGAGTGAACACCGAGGCAGAACTGTGGCTAGACATCTCAGCACCTTACAAACACAAGGAGATTCCTTCAGGTTAGTTCTGCGCAAATAATACGGCCATTAGGTCATTTAATATCCTCTGGATAAATTGCTGAGGACCCCTGAGACACGACTGCCGTCCACACATCAGGAACCAATCAAAGGTCCCTTCTGGTCATGGCAAAGATTTTTGCCTGGCTTGAAGCAGCAACATTTCCCCGGGGAAATAGAGAAAGGCCAAATAATCAAAGACACTCTGCCACTTCCTGCCCTTTATCAGTCCAGAGCATCTCAACAGGCCTCGTTCTGGACTGTGATGAGGTTAAGACGGCTTTCTTCGCTTAAACAGTACAAGTTGATGCACCGAGAGGTTGGATGAGTGACAGCGCCACCACCAGCCTGGGTTTGGCATGTCACACAACTGTGACCCCTGTCGCAGTCACAAACCAGACACACACAGTGTGGTTGTAGCATAGGTTGAAACCCTAACCCCGCTGTTTCCATTGGACTCTTCAGACGGACAACTGGCCCTGCAGCATGTGGTGCAAAAAGCTGTCTCATGCATGAATAAGCAGGCACACACTTACACACAAAAACAGGTTCATGTGAGAAAAAGTAAGTTCTTAACAGAATTTTTCCACGGAAAATCCTCTCAAAGTCAGAAGTCAGGAGGCTGTGGGTAGAAAACTAGCCAACTGGGCTCCAGAGTGGCTCGAATCTGCACAGTGTCTACTCAAACTCTATTGACTGGCAGGCATCGAGGCAGACCCTCGCATGCTGCAACTGAAATTATTTTAGGAGAAGTCATTTGTCTTTTGTGGAGGGAGAGTGAGGAAAAAAACAAAAACGGAAAGAGGCCAGATTGAGCAGGAAGGCTGCAAAGGGGAAGGAGTTCATGCAGACTAACATCTGTGATATTTCTTCACTTCATACTTGTTCCCCCATCCCCCTTGCCTTGGGTGTGCCAAATGCTAAGGTGGGGCTTACAAAAACAGCAAAGAGTGAGGGTATTTTTTGGTTAGCACAAGTGTTGTGCATGCTGCTCCAACTGATGGCCATGTGCCCCCTCAACTTTTCTTGGAATATAACTAAACAATATTAGTTATATTGATGTTATCAAAGTCTGTCAGAAATTGTGTATTAGACCAGAAAATAAAATGTCTTCATTCATGATTTCCAGGCACAAGCTGAATAGTAGTGAATTACAGGTTAGCTAAAATGAGACATTGGAATGAGAAAGTTGGTAAAGCTCACTACTGAACTATTTAGAGAAGTCAGTAGTAGCTAACATTGACTCATTGACAACGTTTATATAACTTGTTAGGTTTCATGGCCAGCGAGCAAAAAGAAAATGTGTACAAGCTACCTGTATCATTATATAACATTAATTATGTTACAGTAATTACACTTGATATTTCTAGGCCATGACGTGGAGAAGAGATTCTTCTTTTAAAGGTTAAATCCAATTGTTTCAGCATAAGAATAATAAATCTAAGATGTATGTGAATAAGTATAATTAAGTAACCAAATATGTACCGAACTGGCAACAGAACATGTTGAATTGGCAGTGTAAAATGTGATACAACTTTCTCTTTGAGGCTTTCGTGTGTAGCGTCTTGACATTGAACCCTTGTATTTTAAACGCTAAATCATATTAACCAACCGAGTGAATTCACATGAATATCTAAAATCTAGATTTGAAGCAGTCTATAGAAAAGTGATCTGTCTTGTCATACCTACGTCGTAATGAAATGTCTTAAACAGTAACGTTTCTTTGTCCATTTCAAAATGTGAATTAAAAAATTAAACTGTCAAAAATGTCAGTTTTCTG
This sequence comes from Enoplosus armatus, assembly GCF_043641665.1. Taxonomy (NCBI): domain Eukaryota; kingdom Metazoa; phylum Chordata; class Actinopteri; order Centrarchiformes; family Enoplosidae; genus Enoplosus; species Enoplosus armatus. The sequence continues at coordinate 7,772,890 of NC_092199.1, read as the reverse complement.
TCCCGAGAGAAACCAGAAGAACATGCTAATTTCTAAAATGACTAAGAACACAACTGCTGTCAAAAGACAAGAGGCAGACTGCTATCAGTGATAACTGCTTATGGATAACCTGTAATTTTGCAGCCATGCTGTTGTTGAGTTGTTTATAAAAATGGATCATTAGGGGAGCTAACAGGCTAACTAGCGTAGAAAGCTAACAGCTCATCCCTCTCTGGTGGGGAAGAGCCTCACTTCACCGCAGTGGTTCATTATCGCTGCCTCTTCCCAGTTAAGGTAGAACCACAAGCTGCCTTGGCTTGCTTGAACAGATACTTACTGCTTGTTGGGCTTGCCCCGCTTCACCTCAGATACATTAAACACACACACACACACACACACACACACACACACACACACAGAGGTATACACAAACACAAAGCATCTCAGTGCTCTTATCAAATCACTTGGTTATAGGTGTGTTCTTACAGTGGGGGCAACAAGAAGTGCAGCAGGCTTTGCTAATAAGCAGCTAGCAGGGTGCCTGCAATTTTCATCAAAGTGCACTCAAGATTTTTGTGACCTTTCAAACACTAACATGAAACATGTAGCCAATTTCTCAATTTAAGTCAATGTGGAAGTGAAAACAGCTTTAGATTTCAATAATGTAGCAGTTGTTTGTTCACAAGGGGTCTGATTTTTCACACTGACAGACTGCTACATTTTCAAGTATTACAATACCATATTCATCATAAACATTTAGGACATTTAAGACATTTTGGAACATGCTAATGAGCTGATTTGTGGGGCTGCAACCAAACATTTGGTCTATAAAATGTAATAAATCAGTGAAAATGACATAATATGTCAATGTTTCGTTTTGTCCAAACAGAGCAGTCAAACGCCAACATATATTAAAGTTAGAGTGATTTAAAAGACAGAAAAGTAGCGAATCCTTATCAGAATTGCTGTTGATGAGTTTTTGATCTAATTGATTTATCAGTTTATCATTTCAGCACCACTAATTCCTGCCCAAAGAGACCCTCTTCTTTGGGCTAATGTTTGTCTCTGGATGTGTCCCCTACAGCCCCCCCTCCTCCATGACCAGACAAGGGACAGCACTGGTCTGCTGAAAAACACTTTGCCGTTGCTGCCACCTTGTTCTCGTGTCTGGAAACATTGTTTGTCTGCTGGCTCAGATGGTGCCTCCTGTCTCCAAGATGAGACCACCCCTCCTTTCCCTCCCTCTCAGCCCTCGTGACCCCCCCCCCCCCCCCAATGGTTGGGCCCACCCCACAGGGGGGGTTGAATTTAATAAAGGCTCCCTCAGCCACATGCTAAAAAGGTATGCAAATGTGCAGGTCCTTCTGTTTTCTGATGTTTTCCCCCCCATCCAACTGACTGCTCTTCTCTCCAAGCCAAAGCTTGAGAGGGAGGGAGAGAGACAGTTTGGGTGTTTGTTTTTCAGAGGAATGGATTATTTTGTTAGGACCGCTCTTGGGTATTTGATCTGAAAAGCTATTACGATGATTGCGATTAGAATTAATTACATTATGAGCTACAGGAACTGTGAAAGAGGTACTTGACGAGCTTCCTTGTGGAGAGAGGAATCATAAACGCGCACGCATCCAATAATTCCTCGAGAGCGACAAGATGAAATTAATAGCGCCACAAAATTGGTAACCTCAAGGCCATCGCTAATAAATAAAATAATAAAAATGAAAACACCCTTACATATATGTGCTGTAAAAACCAAAACAATATTGACTTCTCCAGCTGTCTCTGGTTCCTCCTCCTCCCCCTCCTACCCCCGGATATCAGTGATCCCTATCTAATACAAAGGGCCCAGCCTTTGCATGGCTACCATGATGACCCGTGTTCATGAGGAGGTGCGAGCTGATCATTTTGTTCCGATGTAGTGAGCCGTGACAGGCAGCAGTGCGGGAAGGAGGACGGGAGGAGGAGGAGAGAGGGAGGGAGGTAGGGAGGAGGGGGGAAAGGGAGAGGAGAGGAAGGCCACAGAAGGACCCACCAGAAGCAGCAGAGAGCCAGGCCAGACTGAGGGGACCAGCCTTTCCTGCTGCTTCCTTCCCGTGCTCTTGGCCAGCTGAGCAATCAGGTCACCTCTCTTTCCCGTGTCGCTTCTGGTCAATTGTTCTCCTCCCTCTCTCTCTCTCGCCCTCTCTTTTCTCTTTCTCTCTTTCTCTCCCTGCTCTCCTCCCAGTGCCACAGCCTGCAGCTGTTGCGGCTGATGTCATTTTTTGATAGGATTTTTGTCTGTGCCTGCTTGTTGGTTTCTGCCTCTCTGCCTAAACAAATGCAAACATGGCGAGGGCTCATTTAAACAGGCGCATGCTGAGGATCTTTCATGTGGGACACACGGAGGGGAGGAAGAGTGCTTGCAACGCTGCTCTCATGCAAACTCAAGATGCAAACTCGAGTTCTTCCTGGTATCATTATGAAAAGACGCTGCCTTAACTATGCAACAACACAAGAACACACCAGGGACTACAGCTACTTTAAAAATAAGAGATCTCCATTCATGCTAGCACGCTCTCAGTGTTTATTCTTGACCGGCACTAGCCAAGACTAAGGAAGAGAACAGGAAGTACACAAACATGCCCTTTTGACCTCCCACAACCACCATTCAGAGAGTACAAGCAGTCCTTCAAGCTAAATATCAGCTCATACTGTAAGCAGAGCTGAATCTATACCGACCCGCATTTACAAAACAATATCAAGGCTTCATCCTGAGGGCGTTTCAGGAAAATCCACTGCTAATACAGCGTTCGCTTCAAGCTATGAAGAGAGACAGAGAGAGGGAGTTGTGATGATGCTAGCTGACAGTTAATTCCCAGCTTTGAGCGCAAGATTTACTCCAACATGGTCGTGGAGAAAACTCAATTTTTTTACACGTGTTCCAGGAGAGTTTGCTCTAGACTCAGAGACACATTAGATCACGTCTTGGCTTGTTCAAAGACCACAAATATTTACATTATTGGCTCAAATGGCATCCGAATGAGTACATCAAGCCCCCATCAAGGACAGAACAGGGCATGCCTGCAGATTTGGCACATTCTAGTCCCTATAAAGAGAGATGAACATGATATTCAGTCTTTTTTTTCCCCCCAGTGGTAATCCTAAAATGAGCAATCTCACAAGATTGAACAGATACTAGAAACAGCAATCTGTTGAAAGTGAGAAAGAGATAAATAAAGTCTGTATGTATGTGTAGCAATGATACACAACTGTTGTCCTGACCTTGAAATAACTGCCACTTATGAAAAGCTGTTTTGGTATGAGAGACACCGATTATAGCCCATTTCTAGGCCAGCACATAATCAGTGTCCAAGTTCCAAATCAATGACCTACTTCCAGGCACACATATATCCACTGCACATACGCTGCGAGGCAAACTCTCTTTTAACAGCTTAATGTGCTGAAATACGGAAATCAAATCGAGCCGACACTTTGTTTTGATCTGAAAATGTATCCGAGTGTAGATACTTAGAAACACAAATGAGGGCAGCGTGATTTCATAACAGCAGGCAGAGCGGCGGAGGCCCACCGCAGAGCTGCTTGTGTTATTTTGACACTGGCTGGCAGCGAGGGGGGCACCGGGGTCACGAGCGTCAGTGCTTTACTAGTGAGAGTAGATCAGATCTGACCTGGATAAAGTGGAGAAACAGTCAGCGCTGACTTCCATAGCCTCCCGTGCTGTGAGGAAATGTGAGCGGCGGCTTGGTTGGCGAGGTCAGGACTGCACAGAGCGCAGCCCCGGCATGCCGGTTCTTAACGCAGGGTGGGCTATTTACAGAAACACCCCCCTCACCGGCTCTCCTGCCCCCACCCCCCAACTTGCCTCTACAACCCCCTCGAGCAGATCCACCACCATCACACAGCTCCATGTACCATGCAGTCATGCAGACAGATGGAGACATCCAGCTCTGTCCTCTATCACCAGGAAATACTTCCGTCCCACAACGCAGCCTTCTGACTTTATTTTTTAAATGAGATTATTTGACCTGCGGGTGTAAACATTCGAGATGAGACGGAGAAGACAGAGGGGCTAAATGTGCTGTCCATACATACACATGCTGCTGTCATGAGGAACCGCCCTAGACAGGCTGCAGGCTGATGACAAAGACAGACCGGCAGACATGATTTAATGAATGGAGGACACTGGAGTACATGTAGATTCATTCCCTGATGGTTTTAAAGGGCCAGTTCCCCAAAATAAAAAAAACAAACAAATATACTTTCTCACTTAGAGGATAGGTGTATTGATTTTAGTTCATCATTCCTTGTGTTCACACTGTCTGTGGAAGAAGCCTTTCCTGACGCATCTCCAATGGAAGTGACGGAGGACAAAACACACAGTCCTGTTTTCCTGCAAAAAAAAGCATTCAAAAGTTCAGCTGAAGCTAATATGAGGCTTAGACAAATCAATTGGGTATTTTTTCCACAGTTCGTCCTTTGAGTTCAATATTCCCTCTTTGTGTTTCCCCAGTGTTTCCTTGCAGAGCAGCTGCAGAGGGACAGTAAAACAAAGAGGGACTTTTGTGCTAAAAAGACAGTGGCTTTGGGAGGTATCCACTTGATTTGTCTAACTCGGAAGCCTCATATTAAATCAGCTGATCTTAAAAGAGTACTCCACCAATTTAGCATTGCACTCCTATAACACTGTCAGACTCAAGATGGACAGTTTAAAATAAAAAAGGATCAAAATCGCTGCAGCAGAACCAGAGAGATCATCTTTTTTATGGCACGCATTCTTCCTTGTGATTCGTGTGTGTTATGCTTGTAGAGGCCACGAAAGGCTTTACTCAACAATGGTACTCCCCAAGACCTATAAACAGACTTTGATGTGTAAAATTGGTTGATTTTGTCCCCTAATCATTTACACTTGAATTGCATTAAGAAGGGATCTCTTCCCAGCCAATATAAACAGGAGGAATGATTGCAGAAACCACTAACTCTTGAAATGTACAAATGAGCACGAGAATATTGTTTTAAGATGGACTTGAAAAAATTAGAACTCATCCTTCAATAGCCATGCAGACAGTTATGGTCTTAGGTTTTGATATATTTGTCTAGGAAACTCCTGCTGCCACAAACCTTACTGTGAACGGTTATCATTGGAACTACTTTCATATTGAGTTGGAGGCAGATATCTCAAAACTGAATAAAACCAAATCTATCAGCATGGCTACTAGAGGTAAGTGTGAAAATGTGTGGACCAACCCTTTAAAATCAATTTCATATCATTTTAATGGGTTTTTTTTGTCTCTTTTCAGAAAGGTATCAAAGACATTAGATTAATTCTGCGAGCACAATAAAAGCATCCACATAATTGCAGGTATGTGGTATGTACCTTGGCCTGCTGAACCATCAAAAAGAAGCCTAGGGCTGTTACATATTTTGACGCACTCCTCCATCTCTGTGTGTGGCGTTTGAGCCTGCTGTTTCTCTGGGGAGCATTGATCCAGCATAATGACTTTTGTTGAAAAAAGCTCTTTCCACAATGGACAGCCTTGTCTTGTGCCACACTTGTTATCAGCTTTAGACAACACAGGAGCAGAATATGAACATGCCAGCGAGTAGAGTAATCCTTCCCCTTTTTCTATCAGGTTTTGTCACTGAATCAGGGCAAAAAACCCATTATACTGAAATGATATATAAACAAATCAATTTTTTTTGTTCATGCATGGTTTCACATAACTATTCCTCTAGCCCAGAGAAACAGGCACGAAATTAGTTTGGCTGAGTGCGGCCGTTAATACACTGAATTAGTGGAACCGTTTGGGGAAAGTGATGGAGAAATCAGTTTTTTATCAAAGAAAAGGCAGCAGAGTTAACTATTCAACCGCGCTTTATCACTAAATTAATGACTTCCTTTCTCTGTGCGGTGCAGGTCTCCAGCAAAGGTTAAATGGGTTCAACCTTAAACATGACCTGCTTTGGTTCTTGCACTGCAGCGGAACAGAGTGGACAACTCAAGGAGTAAAAGTTCAAACTGTAAAAGTGAAGGAAACGAGATATTGAGCCTTCTGTTTTCCAGTATCTGGTCCAAATACGGTAAAGCAAGCAATTTAAAAATTATTTGACAAGAAGCAAATTGGCACACAAGTAGAAAAATCATCCGGAAACAAGACAACAGCATTAAGAGCCACTGTCCTGCCCAGGGCATTGTAGTCTGACAAAGACCTCAAAGCTGTGTTTCTGGTGAAAAAGCAGAACAAATGGGGATTACAATATTTGAGGAAATAGAGCCTTTCAGTTGACCTACATCCCCCACAGAGACTCCAAATTATAATCCCAGCATACATGCTCAGCTATTGAATTTTTAGATTCTGTATCAACACCATGAAATTGTGTTTGATGGCAACTAAATGGGCAAAAAAAGGAGATTAGTGGCAAGAGATGCTGACAGCACTTAACACATATGGAGATTGAAATGTGACCTTACGGCTCGTGATGTTATTTCATTTTATTCCAACTTGACAGCTTTAAATCAAGACATTTACAGTTTGTATATGAACTCCCTCTGTAGACCAGAACATAAAGCTAAAAACACAAAGAAGAATCCACCTAAAGCTGCGGGCTTAAAAAGAAAGCCTGAGACACATTAAATCATTCTTTACCATTTAGCAGCAGCCTCCAAGGTTTTGATTAGAGTACTCATTGAACCCTGCACTTTAACACTCCAAATCAATTAGATGAACCAGTGCACACACACACACATTTCAACTGGTTAAATCGAATAATGATTTAATGCATTGCCATCCTCTGGCAAAGTCCAGCGCAATAATCGTATTCACACACACAAACAACATCCATTAATGGCTTTAGTGATGGTGCTGTAATTGCTAAAAATATGCTTTTTAGTGAGCTAAATGCACAAGAAGTGGATTAAACTGCATCCTATGGTTGTAGTTGAAGCTGTCTCTACTGGGAATCCAGTTTGAAGCTTTAATCCGCTTTTAGTTTATTTATTGTAAATATATTTCTTGATGAGTATGAGAACACAAAAAAAGGAGAAGTGCAAAATAAAGTCACACTTCCTTCTGTTTTTCTTTTCTGAGTCAGGAGTGACCACAAGTTGGAAGCAGTTATGCCACTTGTAGCAGCAACACATTTAGAACATGATTTAATTAGTCTCATTTTGAAAAAGTTTATTTGTAAATGATTTATGAATGTTTGCAGGACATTTGTGACATTGATAACTGCACGTTTGACTTTACAAACTTCCATTTATTCCTCCCTACATTTTACATAATATTCACAGTTTCTTTTGTAAAGATAACCCTTACTTAATCAGAAAAGCCTACATGAGATTAAAACTCTCTATTTCAAGATTCCTTGGCCAAAAAAGGTACAATAACAAAGAGTTACAGACTAACAAAAGATGTATTATCATGCCTTATTTTTTCATGTCATCTTATATGTTTTATAGAGACAGGTTTTCCTTTGCTTCTGCCCTGTAAAACACTTCCCTTGATATACAAAGTATTATATCATTATTATTGACTGTTTAAACATAACCTCCTTTGTGTTTGTGTGTGCAACAGAGAGAGAAAGAAAGAGAGAGAGACAGGGAGAGAGTGTGTATGTATGTTTACGAAGCCTCAGGAAATACCAGGACAGACACGCTGACTCTCCAGCACTTCGGGCCCATGTGACTGGAAGCACACAGGCCAGATTGTTTACATGTTTGCTCGGGGATCGCGATAACAACATTTGGTTCGAGAGAAATATCAAAGCAGAGCTCAACATCTGAATCCAGGCCTGTCACTGGAGGTGTGGTCCGGTTTGGCCGCTTATCTCTTATTAAACTCTTGTTTGCGAGCGATCAGCCATCCTGCTGATTTGCATGATGACTCTTGTGTTTGTGTCCCCCCGTAGCGATCCAGCGCAACTAGCCTCCATTGGCTTCCTGCTCTCATTATATTAACATAATGCAGATGCAACCAGAGTCAGTAACCTTGCTGTTGCTAAGCACACACGAAAGCTGCGAGAGCTGCAGTGCTTGACAGTTTTTCTTTACTAACCTACTTTCTCGCTACATGCCTCTTATATATCAATACATCAATGTATCTATATATATACTGTGAGGCGTAATTTTGACTTCTGAGGATTTACAAGACTTTGAACTGAAATTGTATCTGCATATTTGACACCAGCTTTTTCACCTTGAAGTCACAGATTCAGTCAAACTATGCACATGTCCAGACCTTTAGTACTGACTCAAGTTTCCAGCCTTTTGTTTTTACTCTTTGGCCTTTTACTTCAACAAATTGTCTCCACTGATTAAGAAACTGCACTGCAACAAGACAGAAACTCTGTCTTCTCTTCAATAAGAGGAGAGGTTTCTGCTGTATTTGATTATTAGACAAATGTAAATCACACAACAAAGACTTTTTGTCCACGATCAAGAGAACACCAGGGCAAAAAATCCCCTTTTCCTAACGAACACGAAAACATTTCCAATCCATCGAAGTGCCGTCCTGTCTCGTGAAAGGTCAGTGGAAACCCGACTACTGATCATTACAGAACTCAGCCTTTTCCTCGAGCTGCAGAAGCTAAACAGTAAATATTGTGAGGAAAGGCTCTAATCTCTTACCTCTTCATTTCCTCGTATAACAAATATTTTGTTAAATCTTGTTACCATGGGTTCATGCATGTCAGTCTGAAACAAAATGTTCCAGATTGCACAGAATGAGAGACGAGGTAGGCATAAAGATGTGTACGATCCTAGGTGATGAATTTCAGAGCAAAAAAAACTGGATGCTGCCATAAAAGGCTCACACCCATCGTTCCCTTTGTGTTTGTACCTGGCACGCAGCGAGCTGTCTGGCTGGACTTTTGTGCATTTTCTGCTTTGATAGCCTCACATCACCATTAATCTCTCACAAAGATGCTATTATAGATGTCATTAAATGTGGTGTCCAGCAAAACGTGCGAGCAGCCAGTCTGAATAATGAATTCCTCCTGTTCGTGCTGCTTCTGATCAGAGCTCAACCCGGCAACACGCTCTGTTATGATTGGCTAAAGCAAGGTCAGGGTCTTAAGAGACCTCGCTCTAATATCCAGCAGCAATTAGTGGCTGCTGCGCGGGTGTTGCACATGTTATTATGGGATCAGATAGTGAGAGTGACCGCAGGTAGAGATTTAATATTGTGTTTGTGAATGCTGTCGCCAGGCAAAACGGTTTATTGAAGAGCACACAGACAACTGGTTACTCAGCGGTGATCACGTGGCTAAATACAAACACAGTTTCCATATAAGGCCGCGTTCAAACAGATACAGGGTTAAAAAAAACCAAAGCCTCCTCGTTCATTTCAGTGAGACCAACTGGATCAACTTTTCTGCAATGCAATGTCATATGGTAACACATTGCAGTGGCCAATCACATACGTACGCACGCAAATCCCTGGTAGATTACACTGTAACAGGAAGGGCTAAATTCTACAGTTTACATTCGTCAAGACAGAGGAGATCATGATGGCTGCTGTGGGCTTTTCCGCAGCTTTAAAATCCCGCCTCAAAGAACTATACATTATTAACACTATACAGCTGCAGTCGTTCCCAGACTTCTTAAAACAATGGCACCTCATCGCAGTAGCCCAGTAGCTTTCTGTGTTCAATCTGATTTTAGTTCAGTTGCTCAGATTTGTTTTGAGCCGCAGACTGTGTTGTCGCTACTTCTGACTGCTGGCTACCTGGAAAACTCAGGAGCCGAAAAAACGTGTTGCGTTACCGTGACAACCAGCACATCCTCCCCAGGACAACAGTGTGAGAGTCAGCAGTGCAGGGAGGGGAGGAAAACCGACCATTCCCATTGGAATGAACAATGCAAGAAAAACACACAGTCATAAGAAAAGACCACTGTCTCCATCAAAACACAGAGGCAACAAAGGAGTCAAACAGAATGTTCCAGTAAAATGGCTGAGAGATGGACACTGAACAAGCTCGCCGTCGACTCCCTATGAGTCAGTCCATTGTGAGGCAAACAACACACAAGTCGAGTTCCCAGTGAATCAGAGCAGTCAGCTGCCATCCACCACCTCAAGGCACGGGGCCAGTCTAGCACAGGGCCGCAGACATGTGACCAGCTGTCTCACACAACCGCCGTTACTGTACCGCGTCTCGCCAGTCAGGGCTGAGGACAGAGACACGGACAGCGAGCTCACAGATGGGTCTCTCTAACGGATTAACTTTAAAACATGTTCGAACAAGTTTTCACAGTTTACTCAGTTCATGCAGATAATATACTGCTATGTTATCGGAACAGAGGCGGCAGGTGTCTGTAAACCTATAGATGACTGCAACTTGTGATTTACAGTGTGCTGTCAGGAGGGTGCAGTGACCTCAATACTGCAGCGGGAGTTTGTCTGAGGCCTAGCTGAGGACACCAAAATATATCCCTCCACTGCAACCCCCTCCTTCCACTGACAGCGATACTCTGCACCACACGTGCAGCTGTCTAAATATTACTTCTCCCGTCTTCTGCTCTTCATCTTGCCATTCCTCTGCTCCTCTCTCTCTCTTTTTCTGTCCCTACGCGAGCTCGCAGCCGCTGAGCGGGATGAGTTTAGGAGGGACAACTGTTCCATCGGCACAACTGGGGATGTCCACATTTGGTGCTGCGTTGTCATGTCAACAGTCTGAGGCAGAAGGGCCGAGGGCTGGGAATAACTCACCTTCTGCTGTCCAGTGTTGAGCTATAACCAGCCGCACACCTGTGGTACCAATTATCTTGTGGCTAACCACAATTAGATTATTTAAAATGTAAATTACATTCTCTACAAGGCACTGCAGCAGGCAGGCAGTACCTTTTTTTGCAAGTACAAGTCATCACTAAATCACTGTATGCAATTAGGCTTTTAATGCAATTCATATAAGAAGCCAGACTAAAGCTAATCTCATAAAAGGACAAACAGCGCCATAAAAAGTCCTCGGCTCTTTACTTCATTACTGGCTCAGCTTGCTCTCCTTATGCAAAGAGTCCCCAGGTGCATGAATGTTTCATGGCCACCCTGCTGCCTGCTTCCCTCTGCTCAGATTCAGCCTTTTCTCCCTCCTCCCAGAGGAAGCTCCAACTCCACTGTCAATTGCACTCACTTACACTCTGCTACCGTCATCATCAGCCATTAGTGGGGGGGTGGGGGGGGCACATAAGACAGCTGTTTTGCCTTGATGACTCAATCATCCCCTTCAGTGGGATTAGCATCAGTATCATCATCCTCATCATCGCCTTTGATCCCAAAAATTACCAAACAAGTCTAAAATTGATGACTATCAGCCCGTCTGCCACAAATTCCTGAGTGTTCAAAAAGATCCGACTTCATTGTAGGACACTCAATCATGCTGTAGACCATGAAGAAATAAATTGGTAATATCCACCATATTTTATATCAACGCTTTTGAAAGAACCAAAGAAATAAATCAATAATTTCACAGTTTATAAGGTAACAATGTGCTGTAAACCAAAAGGCTGTCTGTAAATACTAAAATATCTGTTTTTCTTTCATGGCTAAATATCTGTTGATCAGTTTCAGATCTTTTCACTGAAATAAAAAATACTATAAAATCAATCATAAGTAAATGTTTAAGTAAGTATTTGTAGCTAGCTCTGTAAAGCCGAGGGGAGCTGACCCCTTTCACATAGTCATTTGATAGATCGCCATAGTAAAAAAATACTGATTATAGCCACTTTAACTACCTAATATACTGTTGAATAGTTCTGTAAAAATGCTGTACCTATACCTGTCAAATAAATATAGTGGAGAGAAAAAAATCTCCCTCTAAAATGTAGTGAGGATCTGGGCTTATATTTGTCCTCCTGCTGTAAATACATCTTCAAACTGCGCCACTTGAATGGCAGTCAGATCAGCTGATGGGCTAATTCAAGGCCCCGCAGCGCTGCCACCACTACCATCATTTCATTAGCTTTAAACAGACATATTACAAATAGAACATTTACCAGAAGCTGTGTGGAGTCGAGTCGAGCTTGTTGGGTTATATTCTGCAACAAGAATGTACCAACCTAATGAGACCACAGTAACTGCTTTCACTGTCAAAGAGAAATGCAATAATATGGCAGCATTAGGGCAGAAGAAAGGCTCATTAATGCATTCATATTTCAAGACGCGGCATCGAGGTAGACCATTCACAAGCCAACAGCATCTCAATGCCAAGTGTTCTTAAAACATATTACGCTTATGCCATTAATTAATTTGTTGGCTTGTGAAGCGTAGCTTATTCAGGCTATTCATCACGAGCAGGAAATTGACAAGTAACCCGCGGAAGGCATGTCGAAAGGGATATTCTTCAGAAGGGCAGGTAGCTTATACAAAAAGACACAGGAGATGTAAAGGAGGCTCCGAGATTCAACAGGGTCACAGAGCGGTGGGGAAGTTCATCTCGGAGCCAAGTGTTGCTTAATGGCTTCCTCCTGCTGTACGTCAACTCAGACCATCAGAGCAAGCTGTGGAGAACATCTGTCCTGAGCACACAGACACTTTGTACCGCCGCAGTCACCCTGTCAATCAAGCATGTTCTGGCATGTCACTGACTATCACCAGCAGTTGCGATCTGAAGACACGAGGACACACTGGTTTGAGGAGTGTCCATGTTTGTATGTGTCTATGAGAAAGAGGGGTTGACGCCACGTCTATTTATAGTCCAGTACACTGAGTTCTGCCTCTGTGTTATGCTGCTCTGTTCCTACGACAGGCACCCGGGTCATCAGCAGCTCCAGCTCTGCTCCCCGACCCCCGGCCCTCCACCTCCTACATCAGTGGGAGAGACTTACAAGATTACTAGGCGGCAGTTTAGGGGAGGCTATCTGGAAAAGAAAAAAAAAGAAAAAGAAAAAAAAAGAGGCGCTTTCTTGACGGATGCCATGTTAATCCAACCTCTTTCTCTCTCCGGTGACTAATGGGCTAATAATTCAGCTGTCACCCTGGAACGTTATCTCGTGCTTTTTCATGGGAAGGATACCACCCCGGAACGTCTCCGCCACAGTCTCAGTCCTGGAAAAGATATGCCTTAGATTCCCAAATTTGTTTTTCAACTAAAGGTATTATAAAGACAACCAGTTTAGATCAGATGAGCTAGATGAGATAATAGATGGATCTCAAAGAGAACCTGGCTCGAGTGCCATCTTGTCATGCCCAGTTACTCACCCAGTAGTGTACAGGAAAATCATCTTTCCACTCATCTGCTTCACGTCAATACTGAACCTTTGAGTTAATAGTCTGCACCATCTCTGTCATGGTGACACAAAAGCTTCAAGGGCAAAATCCTTACGAGTGGTTCAATTCATTCCACACAGTTTTTTTATTCAGATAGCTTTGTATTTACTTTTTGTTGTTTGTGTGTGTGATTATTATCAATTTAAGTGAGTTCCTGCATTTCCCAGAATGTTTTTGGACGCTCTCACAGACTGAATTTGATCATGTTACATCCAGCCGCTGGTAATAAGTGGAGTGAAAATATCTGGAGAACCCACACTGAACCTACAACGTGTCTCGTGGATGCGCTGCACTTGAATCACTGAAAGTACTGTTTGTGTAGAAACTGATTTTTGAGTCAAATAAGAGGACCTTTCTCTTAGATTCAAGGGGAAGTAAAATACTTTTGTACAACACTGCTGGTACTGCTGGTTTAGGTAACAACAAAAACACTCTTCTATCACTCTCCATGGTAGCTGCACCGAAAATATCCTGGTATCATGTCACATCATGTATGTTTGTCTTGTTATCTACCGGAATAAAATGCACCAGCAGAGAACAAAATGGCCCAGAAATGCAAAGTAAAGTACCGTCCCAATGGCTGATTTTCTAGTTTCCAAGACCATGTTAACATATGGAGGGCAAACACATATGACAAAATAATGGCAAAACAATGACATGATGCATAAATTACACAAACAAATGTAAGATATTATTAAAGAAAGCACCTAGTTTGCATATAACTTCTGGCTTATGTGATTGTAATAGCAAAATAAACATAGTTAGACGGTTTAAATAGTACTTTGGCGAATACTTTTTCCTTTTTTAACTATAATGACATTCTTACATTTAAAAAGAAATCATGATGATTATCATTACAATGATTACAGATCTTCTTTTGCCTTTCCAGGCGCTTTTATCTTCCACTATCTGTTGTTGTTTATAACCCTGAAGTTACAGATAGCCTGTCTGTAATTTCTGTTTTCAGGCAGTAAATGCTTCACAAATGTTGTCCGGTCTGTGATGTTTGCATGACAAGCTCACCAAAGTGAACTTTTTGTTGTAATGGAAAATTTAACTCACAAAACGAATCTTTCAACCTCTTATTCAACAGCTTATTCCAACCAACGTCCCACTTTGAGTGTGAAAGTTAATTCTGTTTTCTACATTTTTCTACATTTGTGGTTTCTTCACCCTTGGAGCACCTGCTTCAGGAAACATCTATGTATAGACACCACAACAGCCCCATCACGGTTATCAGTTTAACAGCTTGTCATTCAGACCTCTGGGTGTGTGTGTTGAATGTTAAACTCTCACTGCTCCGCCATGTGCTTGTTTAATAAAGTACTTCCACTTGACTCAACACTGGTCAGTGGAACAAGGGCGTTGTGATTGTGCCTGGGCGTGAAGCTGCTGCAAAGCATTAATTTGGCCGAGGTCTTTTTCATCAAAATGCCTGTTATTACATCCAACAGAAATCTCTTCAGAACAAGCGTTCTCTCCGACAAGTGATAATAATCCTTCTAATAGGCTTAAATGTTTTGAAACTTCAAGTTAAGTGGCAGGCTCCGCTCTCTTTGTGCAGGGGAGGTGGACATGTGTGCAGAGGCAAGGGGCTCCGAGGCCAGGCCCTCTATCCTTCCTGTTCAGTTACCAGAGGCCTCACACTTATCAGTTCCAGATCTCACAAGAACAGAGAGAAAGAGAGACCACTGACAGGAAGGGGATTTTTTTTTTTTTGTTCCTTTAGCGAGGTTAACAGAATGTCTGCACCCCTCACATTTCACAGAGGAAAGCAATTATTCATCAGGGCTCACACTGGCGCAACAGAGACAGAGACCAACCTGGCAACCTTCAGACATCAACCCACTGAAATGAAACTAGATGCCAAAACTGCACAGTGCTGAAAGAACTAGTCGATTGATCGATTAGTTGATCGACAGAAAATAACTCAGCAATTTATCTAGGAAAATTTGCCAGGCTTTCATTTGCTGATTTTTTTCTGTTTTATGTCATTGTGAACTGAAAATCTTTTGGTTTCGGACAAAACAAGCAATTTGAAGATTTTCTGACATTTTATAGTCGAGAGATTAATCGAGAAGAGCTTAGTTACAGCCCTACACACATTTCATCTCTGGAGGTTGTATTTGACTATCAACCTCAGAGATTATACACTTGAGACTGTTGCTATTTCTTTTGACGGCAGCCTTTCCATCAAACCCAGCTAGAATTTCCATCCACAAAAGGCAACCTTACGTCAACAGCAGGAGGGAAAAAAGAGAGAGTCATTGAGAGAGAGAGAGCCGACTGTGTAGTACTCATGTCGTGCCCCTGTTCATGTCATATCCCCTCCTCTCGTTTCACTTGCTCTCACTGTCTACCTCGCCTGACATTTCCACAATAATCACTTTGGTTTATCCCACTCAGCTGTGTGGCGGGCAGATGTTTGTCAGGGCACCGTATTTCTCAGCATTCACACTGCTCTAATCAAGATTAACCACTCTTATCTATTCTGTGTGTGTGTGTGTGTGTGTGTGTGTGTGTGTTGGATGTCCCAATTCCTAATCCATGAAGCCATAGCTGTATTGTATAATACAGTGGACGAACCAATTACATTCCCTTTCCGCGACATAATTCTCCCTTTTAGTGGAACTTACACTGAGCTACATATTGCATAAGGATGAACCAGAGGCTTGCTAGTCATGACCTTCTGTGTGTGTGTGTGTGTGTGTACATTTGACTGCATATGGACCTGGATGTCGGCAAAAAAACATAAACAGATGCAACATCTCAGCACTTTGTTACTCAGAGCCCCCCAGGAGCCACTAATGAAATCAACATGCCCTGTGAGGTGAGCCGACGCTGGCCACACACAAACTGCTGCCATCTAATGTTTACCAAAGACACTCGAGCACAGTGAAGGACGGAGCATGTCCGAGCAAACACAGTTGTAGTCTTTAAATCACTGTAGTGACAGGGGAGGCAGATATCTGTTTCCAGTCACAAGCTTTGTTTAATTCCAACATCTTTTCCAGAAATATTGCAGTGAAAGCGATATTTCAGGTAATTAAGAAGGTCCTTACAGAGCCTGGTAAATCTTGGGGATTAAAGAAAAATGTATTTGTGTACACAGATAGCCAATTTGTGCTCTCAAAATTATTAAATTCTTGCACACAAATTAGTAATTCCTGCTCTTGAATTTCCAGAAAATAAAGTTAAACAATATTGTTGTTACCCGCCGTGCAAGAGGTGACTACTCACAAGGCTACTTGGTGAACTCCTGCAGCTGGCAAGCTCTGGCTAACACGTTAGCACGCTGGGGACTTGGTAGTGCTAATAAGCCATAATAGCTCTCCAAGCTTCTTTTTATTTTCTCTCTAATGTGCCGTTTACTCCTCTAGGGTATTTTGTTGGCAGGGTTGTATATCAAAAAAGAGTTATTGATGCTCTCTGAGCTAGCTAGCTTGCTAACTATCAGCAAGCAAGCTCATTTTTTACAACAAACATTCTTCTTTTGTGAGTTTATACGTCGACAGAGGAGGGTTAGGCTCAATAAAAGTGGATGGTGCGAGACAGCTAATAATGTACGATGGCTTCCTCCATTTTGGACTCTCTGGATTCATTCACCAAAGTTGACATACTAATGTAGCAAGCCTTGGATAGACAGTGGTAAGCTATGTGCAACTGATAGCAGCCAAATGTACTATCACAACTGTATTGAAAAGAGTGCAGAGGACAAATTAAATGAATAACATGAGCATGAGGCAATGAATTCACTGTAGGCACCTCAACGCCAAACTGCTAGCCTGCCGCTAACATTCAACCTGTACCTTCAGTTTCTGCTGCTAGAGTAACACTGAGAGCATAAATGTTTGTGCACACAACTTAAAACAACATTTAGCCCTGACACCTGCAAGGCTCGACAGGTCCCACCACATACGTATAAGACAAGAAATGACTCACCTGCGTTGACTTCAATCCTTGATTCTTCACCACGAAGGACCCCCCCACCCATTCACACACCAGGAGGAGAAACTCTTCAGCGCCTCACGTCTTCTGCCCCTGAGAGAAATCAGAGGAGAAAAAAGAAAAGACATCAATCACCTGCTGTATTATCCACCAATCTCCAAACAATGAATTATTACATATGCATTTTTCTTTTTTTATAAAGCCCACTCGCTTCTCACCGATTCCTTTGGGCTCTGAGTGGCTTCCATCTGTGCCTCAACATTACGTGATACACGTCTTCCCCGCACGGATAAGCTCCTTCACGCTATCATGCCCATGAAGGACGAATCAAAAGAGCAACCGATACTTCGCATGATCAGTATGGTATCATAAACATCCACCACAGAGTAGGTTCACTGCCATGGCACATTCACAATTCACTCCCGATTGACAGATAAGCCTATTAAGAGAGGCCTTCGCGACAGCTTTGCACTTAGCCTGCGCTGGCAGGGCTCATATGTATGCCCAGTGACATTCACATCCTTGAAAATGACCATATTAGTTATTGGTGAAGTTCAAAAGGTGATAACCAACGTGTGAGACACCATTACAAATAAGCCAGTTAAAGCCTTAGTACAATAACCCAGAATATAAAAAGAGCACTAAAATGCAACCAATTTTTAAATCATGAAAATTTCATTTATCTCACAGTTAATAATCGTGTCTTATCTATGTTCGCCCAAGCAAGTAAGTAGACAGACTTAATTTTCCTTAGTGAATTAATCTTTGTGAGTAGTTGTAATTACTAGCATAATAAGCATAGGCTGGAGCCTAGCATGTGTTATCTTTCCATAAATCACAAGTAACTCTGCTTACATCTGACAGACACTAAGCCAACCAAAAAAACCCTGTTATGAATATTTACATTGCAATAATTTCAAAATTCGAACGAGTGGCTGTGAATGTGGAGGAAACTGAGACCATGTGATTTTGTAGTTCCACAGTAAGTCAAATTTTGATGTTTACAGATATTATTCAGGTCTTCATGAGAGGGCGAGTACAGTGTCAGCTAAATTAAAGTCCTCTTTGAATGAACAGTCTGGGTTAAAGATAGTCAGCTTTCAGAGGTAGTGCGGCTCTCAGCAGGTGACAGAGTAGAAACAAACTATTGACCTTTTCATTCGTTCCTGGACTGCACTCAATTTTACCTTAAAAACTCTCTCCTTTGTTCAAGGAGCACGACACTCATTTTCATGGAGTCAAAGAAAAAGTTGCGCTGATCGGGACGGTAGAAGAAAAGATTGTATAAAAATGTCTTAAGGGAGTTTTCTCTAGCTTTGTGAATATATGTGTGCAAGTATGTGACAAATGCCTTTTTCCCCCACCCCTCCCCTCCTTTATCCCCTCCACCTTAAAGTCTACAGGGTATCACTTTCATCAGGCGTCTGCTTAGCGACACACAGCATGCTAGCCATTTCTATCCCCAACCAGAACTCCTTTGGCTTCTCCTGAGCTCATGCTTTGGTTGACAGGACAAGGCTAATGCTCCAAATATAAAAACTGTCTCACCACAAGGTGTATTTTCACATTCAGCAGGAGAAGGCGGTCCCTTGTGCCTCACACTTTTTTTTAATCCTCTTTTTTTTTTTTTTTTAATCATTGGAAGATTTTTCAGGCAGCATTTCTCCCCTGTTGGAAGTGCCGCACTCTGAAAAGAGAAAGTGGAGGAGCGCTGGGGGCTCAATGGGTCGGGAGAGAGGAGGAGGAGGAGGGGTTGATGCTGGGTGCCTCCTTTTTAAAGCCAGATTCTCCCCAGATACCTCTGTGCTATTCATCAACAGCTTTTCCAGGGCTGTGAAAAATCAATGTGCTCTGCACTGCAAACAGTTCATAATGACGGGGGATGGAGGGAAAAAAAGCCCAACTGCAACAGAATTGATTTGTTTAAGTACAATAACACGGCTCTGCAGCGCAGTGAGGAGGAGGCTCGGGCGCCCAGACAAAGACTGACTGGCAGTATGAAACCACAAGCAGTAATTGACAAACTGCTGGCAAAGTGCAAATCTGAAATACAGAAGCCTGTTATCTAATTAAAGGAGTTTTTCTCCGAATTACCACCTGACAGAGGGAAATACACGTTGAGTCTCAAGTGACTGCACATCTTCTCTAAGAAAGAGTAAATGCCAAATAAAGAGTTGTATAATGTATTCATAAAATACAACATTTCTTTATTGTAAAAGGTTGAAAAAATACTACATTTCTAAAAAGAAAAATTGAAACTGGGATCTGAGGTGTTCTTTTTTCTCAAGTGCACACAACAGATTAATTGCATTAATGATTTATTTTCATTATTGATTAATTGATTCAAATGAAAAAGAAAATTGGAAAACAATACCCCTCACAAGTTTGCAGAGCTCAAATTTACGTCTTCAAATTGCTTGTTTTGTCTGACCAACAACTGTTAACTGTTAAGACATTTAATTTACAAAGATATAAAAACAAAAAAGCAACATATCTGAAGCTGGAACCAGCTAATTTGCTTGATATGTAATTTAAACGATTAATTAATTACCACAATTGCTACATTTTCTGGAAATCGACTAATTGATGAAACAAACATCACACATTCACATATTTTCACACACACACACACACACACACACACACACACACACACACACAACTGCATGCGTGCAACTCGCACACAAACAGATAAACACACGCACATTATTTGTACTTTTGGCAGGAAGTCACTACATCCCGAGCCAATTCAAAGCACATGCAGAGAGGGTTTGATGTTGCATAAAGCCAAGTCATCACAATGTTTAAAGATGACACCAGGCTTCTCCGAGAATAAAAAAAAAAAGCTTTCACAAGGTGAGATTTTAAACCTCCTGATACGGCAAAAAAACAGAAGCTGGGAGTAAATTGTGTCAAGACAGGCCAGCACAATAAAACATTTCTCCCGGCCTCTTTTAAGCCGGCCACAGAGGTGCATTTATCATTGTTATTATTCCTTCAGAGAGGCCCTCCCAGGTTTAATTGGGTCCTCATGGAGTCAAAATCCCCACTGTCGCTGGAGCCGCCGGAGCTGGACAGACTCATTCCTCGCCAGTCAGAACTGGGTTTTACTGGCTGTATGAAGAGCAGTCATTCTGTGCAAAGTGGCCACGAAACCCGCTGGTGAGTCAGATGAGTGGTGGGAGCTGGACGCCACCCGCTAAGCCTGGACAATGGCAGGAGCGAGACACCTGGGGAGAAGCTCTCACCTGGCTCTGCTCTCAACTCTGTGGGAAAGCTCTCGAGAGCCACAGGCTGTCCGTCCACCCAGTCAGCTCTCTGGGGCTATTATTCCCAGTGGGCCACATTTGCATTTTAACTGGTAAATACAGTAGGTTTTTGAATGCGCCTGGACGTGACGCATGTGAACAAATGGAACAGGAGAAGGATTAAAGAGGTTTTTTTGGGGCTCAATGAAAAAAGGGAAACAATGAGCTAAAGTGATAAAATAGCTCAGACACAAACATGCAGAGCTACTTTGCATTTGTAGTGTGGAAAATGTTGTTAGCTGAGTGAAATTAATACTTCCTCAAAAACGTTGCAAAATATTCCTTTTTTTTAAACACATATCTATTGACAGATATGTAGCAACGGTTCAAAGTTTCAAAAAGCAGACAAAAACAGAGAAATGTGTGAAAAGGAACAGTTTTAATCACACCAATATGTTCTCAGTAAATACCAGCTCTGAAAATTTTGACCTCCCGTTCACCTCCCTCAACAGCGCTCCACTTCCACTTGCTGTTACCTTGGCACAGAAATCACGACGCCTCCTTCAGGCTGCTTCCTGTTGTTGATACGCTCAAGACAAGCAAGATCAACCAAGATACGCATCTCTGCTTTTCAAAAGACACTTGAAGTCAAAAGGAGGAACGCTGGAACCGCAAATGTAGGAATGACAATCTCAGTCGTTTGTAATGATTTTCAGCAGAGAAGCAGGTTTTCATTTTCAGAGGGATTGTGTGGAAACACGCTGGCAATCATCTCGCCTCACAGTCAGTGTGTTTACATATACACTGAAGTGATTATAGACAAATTAATTAAGAGGACTGACTTCTACAACTGTCATGTAACACTTTAATTGTGTTATCTTAATGGAATTAAGGTTAAAGGTTGATCAGTCTTTCTAATTACATGTTTTGTATAGACCTTACAGCTGCAACTAATTCATTTCACTACATGAATGCATGTATGTACTGTGCGTACTGTACTGTACTGACACCCAAATCCAGGTAAACACATATTGATTGAACATTCCCCCAACACACATGCTGCTGGTCTCAGAGGACATCCATATGGAATGATTACATTAGACAGAGTCACATCTTGTTGTGGGGCACAGCCAACATCAAGCGTATCGCTGCAGTGAATGAGTGCTGTAGTGATGATTACAGGTTTAGAGATAATGGTTTTTAGTGTGATACATTTAGAGAGCATGAGACACCAGCTCAGTTAGCTCCCCAGTCTTCACTCTCCACTGATTAACACAAATGCCGGCGCCTAGTTAACCACTGCTGCTGTAATTATGTGGAGCCTCACACACAAACACACATAACCTATACAACACACACAGGCAAACACACTCAAGTGCAAAACAGTGCTGTCGTATACGTGTTTTGTGCCACTAGATCAGCATCACAGCAACTGCCAATTATGTGTCTTATTCATGCAAATGCAGGTAATTTTCTTCCTGCTGCGCATAACTTCCCAATGTGTTTGCCCTCTAGCATCAATTGTTAGTGTTGTGCATCGCCTAAACAAGTGGAACAATTGAATGAGGTGATCCCAAAAAGGCTTCTCTTTCAATTGAGAATCATTTTAAAAGGTTAATTTAAAGTTTTGTTACAACAAAGTCCAACAGGACAAGGAAAGAGCCGTCAGACGATCAGACAGGTTGTAAACAAGCCGATAGTTTAACCACAATACCACTAAAACTGACGGAGAGCGCATTCAAAATGTCGCTAATAATCATAATAATAAGTCCCACCCCTACTCTGTCTCTGATTGGCTGACCCTAACCCTGAACACCCTAACTTTAACCAACCTGACCAACAGAGGCAACGAGTACAAGCCAATCAGAGGCAGAGTTCCAGGGACGCAAAGGAGATGAGAAAAGCTGTGAGCGCCCAACTACGGTAAGTATGGTAAGTCAAAATTAAACCAGGAAGTCAGTCTGTGAACTGTGACGTATGGAGACAGTTGGTTTGGGTAATCATTTTCAGGTCACACCAGAAAGTGACACACTGAAGTTTATCACCACTTCCTAAAGACATAGGCTAGATGCTTGCTAAGCTAGCTGACGAGCTAACGGCTAACATGCTAGCCAGTCAGGAGCAGGCTCATGCTATTCAGTCAAAATAGCTCTCTTGTCATTTCATTCAAAGAAGTGTTGTTGAAGAGTGGAAAGCTAGCTAGCTAGCCCGTTGTTATTATGATTAATGATAGGAATAATGGCAAAAACCATGAAAATAAGACCCAAGTTGTATGAAACCAGAATTTTAACTTTAAATACCTCTTGTTGTTCTATTTCAAAAGGGTGAGCAGATGCTTATGTGAGTCTTACATGAATTGATGGCTTCAATATTATTTCTCCTCCTCCTCCTTTCTCTCTACAGTATATCTTGTTTCAAAAGCGAGAGCAGCCCAAGAGGGCGCCTGTATTTTTCTTCCTTTGTTTCCAGTCTTTCCCTATCAGAGCGAGAAGGTGGTAGCAACTCCCACGAGGGAGATAGAGATAGAGGTGTAGGCTGCTGGCAGAGCGCTAAAGCAAAGAAATGCTGCACCGTCTGACCACAGACATAAAAATTATGCCCCCTTACCTCCCCTACCTCCCCTGCTGTGTCCTGCTTCATCTGCAAAGCAAATCTTGTGCCCTGCAGCCAGAGATTCCTCTTTGGTCACCTGGCTGTTCTCACCGTTTCACCGGCCCGAGCGCAGGAGGGTTTACGAGAGGTGAAAGACTTCATAATGTAATGGAGACAAGCAAGACAGAGAAATACAGGGGAGATCGTTCTGAGCCAATTGCAAAGGAGAGGTGGGTGTAATGAGGCCTGATCTGTCACAAGAAAGAACCACAGACCTGTATTTGCATTTTCAGCCCCTTTCTTCATCTCCCTCCCTTATCTTTTCTTCCCTTCCTTCTCGTAATAAGGAGAAGGAAAAAAAAAAGCAATGAGAGGGAAGAAAGGTGGGGAGCGGACATATACACAGAGGAATCCAGGGAGGGGAAGGAGAGCACATTACTATTGGGAGGGAAAAAATGATTAAAGGCTGAGATGAACACAATCTGCTGGTTCTAGAGGAAAGAGGAAGGAATTTCCAGAGCCAATAATCAAAGCATCACAGGGAGACCTGCCTCTCCCTGCTATTCAACCATGACCATGCCGGCAGCAGCACATTTTCTACATCCGCCCTTTTACACTAGCCTATGGCCTGTGTGTCTCATGCACACACCGTCATTAGTGGGTCTATGATATTGATTTTTAGAACATTGCTACCTTCTAATTACAGGAAATACAACAGATTTTAAACGTGCGACTCCTCAGGATTGTGATTGTTGCAGCTAACCGGGTAAAACAGTGTTGAGATGACTCAGTTGCAGAGGACTCTCGAGGCAAAAGGGAGAGGAGAAAGAGAAAGAAAAACAGCAACATCAATAATGAAGTGAAGGAGACGGGGGGAAGAAAACAAAGCCGTTCATAACAAATGAGAAAACAGGCAGAGCGTCTCATTGCTAGAGCGCTAACGACAATCAATTAGCAATTGCTCATGATCTTGGGTGCGTCGGAGTATAAGGTGTCTTAATGAGTCCCATTTCCATTAGCTGCTCAACTCGAGAGGCATAAGGAGGAGGCTGCACCCACCAGCTCCTCCATCTCAATGCCTAATGACTGCGAGAGTGGATTACTCCATCAATTCCTCGCTTCTCTTTGTTTATCCCCTGCGTAAATAATGGTCAACCATTACAATGTATTAAGCGAGCCACTCTACGCAGAGCGAATGAGAGGGAGAAGGAGAAGCACAAGTGCTCTGACGGCATCCTCCAGTGATCTCTAGGAAATCTGGGCGGGGGGTGAGGGCTGGTTTTTACTGGGAGGTATGGCTGGAGAGTAAATGTGTGAGGAAACAAAAAGGTAAAGGAGTGCCATATCTCATAAACACCTCATGTAGTCAATCATGTTGTCTTACAGGGCCAATTCACCCAAATTACCAAAAAAAACTGATTTTTCCATCACAGGAACCTTTCCAGGAACCCTGGAACCTTTTTGGGGATGAGCAAAAGAAGCAAAACAGTTTAATTTGCTCAATATTTCCATATGTATTGAAGCAGAAATAAACAGCCAAACATTCAGCACATTGTTGCTACTTGGAGACAGACAGTCTGGCTTTTCTAGTGTCTCTCCACCTCTGCAGGTCTCCTTTACAGCCTCAATTGAACATTGCTATTTTGTCATGTGCGAAAAATGCCTCTCCAAGTCATCATTTTTGTATCTGGATTCATTTCCTAGTCTTCAATGTTCTTGAGATGCTAACTAGAATGCACAAAAGGGTTTAGTTCGTGAACCAGCTCCATGAGATATTTGTTTATAAAGGGCCAATAGGGACTATTTCCTCTGTAGAAAGTAGTTCCAGTGAAAACTGTTCACAGCAAGGTGTGTGAATAGTAACCAGGACATTGTTCACATACTGCTGTTGAATATTTCAAATGTCATTTTCCAATTTGAGCATCACAAGTGGAATTCCATTCACCTCCATTCATTATACTGGGGTTTTCAGAGACCTGAGCAAACAAAAACCAAAACTCTGCATGGCAAGATATCACCTGGTGGTAAGTGCAAAAATGCGTCATTTTGTAATTTGAGTGAAGCGACCCTGTAAGAAGGTCACTTTTACAACTCCACTCGTCAGTGACAAAAGAGGGATGGATTTGAGTCTTGTGCAATCAACACTACAGAGAGGTTTTTTTGTGTCATATGAGAGAATATAATGTTCCTCTGTTGTTGCAGTGCTTTCATTCTAGATTGCACCAATCAATATTTCACCCAAGGCTTCATCACTCCCTTTCTATTTTCCTCTCTCTTTCTGGCACTCTCCGGCTTTCCTCTTGTGTCACAGCACCGGACAGGATAAAAATTAAACGCATCAGCAGAAAAACACACAAGTGGAAATGATCTCGCCGTTCCAGCCGCTCGGGTCATGAATTCAGCTAACTGTGCTTATCACAGGCTGCCGCTATTAGTCTTAATAGCTGCGGTGACAACCCGCCTTGAGAGGAGATGAGCTCTGCTTCCCAGGGCTCAACCACAGACAGGTGATTCTCATCTGCGGCCTCTTCATGTGTCATAGCGAAGGCAACGCTGGCTGAGAAATGTCTGGCGGCTTACCGGAGCACAACATCAGAAGCCGGCAGGCCAATACAGACACCAGAGCCATATGTTCTTACGCACTCGGCATCAATCAAGGACAAATTAAGAATTCAATCAAATGTTGATCACATTCATGCTGTTCCTTAGTGGTTATCTTGAATTATGAGGATATAAAGACCCAAAATAAACACACAAGCCAAATTACATACACACTGTATACTAATATACAACATGCTAACATACACTGTGTAATAAGAATTCATTGTATACTGTTTGTGCAGTCAGTACGCAAAACGCCTTGAGCCACTGTTACTGTGGAGATTAAACCAATTAGAGGCACAAATTAAGAACGTTTTATTGTTGCATTGGGAACCACATTTGCTGAATTCATCCAAAACTGAACAAAAAGTAAACTGCTAAATGTCTTTAGTGGCACACACATGCTTTATGTACACAGGCTTGTATCTTTTGACTTTTTGTCAAAGAACAAGATGTTTTCTAACAAGCTGCTCATCTTTTGTACCAATGATTAAACTGGTTTTCTTGCCCATCCAAGCCTTGGAAGTGCTCCAACTGCCAGTCACATTACATTATCTATGGAGAGAAGTATCAGACTTTCACTTCAACAGCCTTGGAGAGCAAAAATAAGTCCTCCTTTTCACTACTGTGAGTCCAGCGGGCATCCAAACAACAAATACAGTATTTATTACATTGCGTTTTTGTAACACCACGCACAGCTCTGCAGGGTTTAATGCAAACACAATCATTTATTTTGCTCAATGTGAGAGCACTTCATGACTACAGTGTAAGAGGGAATATTGCCAGGGCCAAGAAGTGTATGTGGCACAAGAGTGAGTGTCTTACTGAGAAAAACGATTTTTTTTCCCTCTGAACTAAAGGTTACTTGCTGTAGCCTGTCGAGGAGCCGTGCTGCGCTGCCATTGAATGGGACACACAGCCTGGCAAAGCTGAAGAGACGGGGCGGCAAAGTGAAAGTGTTAAGTTAGGTACCTCACAAAGTAAAACCACATAAAAGAAGCACGTACAATCAGCTCACATAAGAGAAGTCAGCCTGCATCAACACCACCGTACAACAGAAAACCCACTGCCGCTTAACATGAAGCCAGACAAACGCTGTTTGGAAAACAAATGTCAGGACATCTTTTCAGCCAGAATGCTTTCCCACGAGCCAGAGTCCTCCTCCACAAACGACCGAGCTTGTGACTGGGACCATGTCAACGTTGCTTGGTTTGGACAGGGGGAGGGAGGAATCACTTTGATCCACTTTGAGGCATGTCTTCCTTTATTGTCGAGAGCCGGTTTGGGTCTATGGAGGGAGTGCATCCACTCTGTGGCAATGCTCAGGCTAATTTCTTGTGCTTCAAGTACAAATAAGATTAAAGTGTTAATTAATTACGGCAAGTTGGGAGAATTCAATGTTGTTATAACTTCCAAAACCACAACGAGACAGTAGAGGTAGCAGAACCCGTGGCGACCTCTTATCACAGCTGACAGATGACACTGTATTTTACCAACATGACAAAGTGCAGAGATATTGGACAGAGCAGCCTGTAGCTGCAGATCTGTGTGTAGAACAATGGGAGTCTGTGCTGATTTCTGGCCTGAACAATGGCAGGATGACATGGAGCCTGACAGACACACACAGAGCAGCAGGATCTACACTGCAGACAGGAGAGGGAGCTTCACAGAGCAACAACACTGCCAAAAAACATCTCCTCATCTTCCTTTTTCCTCTTCCAACATCTTTTATGTGTTTTGGCACCTCTGGCACTCATAACTCAAAAGTGAGCAGTCTAACTTTGAGCACCACCATGAGCACAACCTTGTGGAGTGAAATGAGCCAGTCATCGCTGAACAATTGGGCATGAGCTACATAAATCTTACTTGGAAGGTATCAATAGTTACCATCCAATTCTAGTGCAAATTTTAACCGACTTTCAAGTAAACTGGCAAAAGAAGATGAGAATAAATGCGCGTTTCCATCCACTACAGATATGCAAATATTTGGAGTTGGACGCATTGAGATAAACAGTTAATTCTCCAGTTGGGTACAATTACACCATTGGAGAAGAAGACGCTGGCATTTCCACATGGGATACATTTCAACAACTAACTAAAATGAAAATAAAAACCTATTTGGGGCCATATTTAACAAAAGCATGTGGGGGACCTTCTAAAATTGCCTCGCGGGCCAAGTCTGACCCCCAAGCCAGTAGTTTGAGACCCCTGGTGCATACCCGTGGTATATTTACATATACAATAAAATAGAAAGAATAAAGAATACAATATAATTTAAACATTAAAATCATATCAAAATAAAACAAAAAACATGATATATATAAATAAATATAATAAAAATTACACTGCAAAATAATAAAATACAAAAACAATAGTGGTGCTAAATCCAGGAGATGATGAAATCTCTTGTCTTCTGTACGCCACTGAGGCGCTCATGTGCTTGTCCTTCATTATTAATGTCCTCGGAGCAGGACTTGAAGCAGCTTTGCTTCTCTTATCAATCATTCATCTGCTTTCCATTGAACACACTCCGATCCTCCAGCGTCAAATCAGACTTGAAGTGGCTAAAGAACCGCCAATCTCAAGTCTTTCCTTAATTAAACAAGGCTAACATGAGCCTCAGACACCTGCTCTCAAAACGATCAACAATGCCACACTAATGTGGAGATCCCAAGCAATCCGTAACCTGTCAATCACACTCAGGCCTCATAAATTAGGAATAGGATGCCAAAACCTATTTGTGCTGGCTCCTGTGCGTGTCTTTGTGTTTTGAAAACACCTCAACAGTGAAAGCATGAGATTGAAGCAGGCTGAAATAATAATGTTGATGCTACTTTTATAGCAAAACAGATTACAAGAAGAAAAGCCCAAGCCGCTGCCTTCTCACCTTCCCTCCTTGCACCCTTGTCTGAACAGGATCCCATTTCACTCGACTACAGCGGGCGTTTGGTTAACAGCAAACATAATCAAACTTTGTGGTCTGTCTCTATGTGGAGTGGAATTGAAAGCACATCGTGCAGAGTTCTTTGGTGGCAATCTCCAATTACCTTCTGCGTGCACGTGCTCACTGCACTGGAACTTTTCCATTTCATCATTACACTCAAGCTGCCCCCATCGAAAGCCAACCAGCAGCGGCAGCGGCTGCAGCAGCACAGCAGACCGTGTCATCCGTGCACCGTGGGGGGATCCTTCCAGGCTGCAGTGAATTCCTCATTTTGTCTGGGAAAACATTCATGTCTATACAAACTGCAGGTGCAGTGAGTTTTTTTTAAACCACCACAGTGAAAAGGGGGCAGGGCGACACTCAGCTCCCCCTCGGCTATGTTTGTCACAATTACTCGGTAGGTCAACTTTCCCCCAGCCTCATTAAGAGGTAAAACACTGAGGCTAGAAAACCCTGTCTTTTTCTGACCCCCGCAGGAAATGTTTCAGCGTGCCACTGCCGCCGTGCTCGGAAAGCCACTGATACAATCGTTCTCCAGCTCTCACAATGGATTTGGGAAACAAGAATGAGGGATTATTTGATGCAACTTCCATTCAAGAGGCCAATTCAGCCCGACCAATCAATACTAATCAACGGGGAGATGACAGGAGATGAAATTCCCTCTGCTGCAGCCAAACGCTCATGTGCCAGGAGTCTGCACTCAGGCTCTCTCTGCTCCTCCTCTCACAAACCCAGTGCTGGAAAGTAACTGAGTATATTTAGTCAAGTACTTTTAAGGTACTTTATTTGAGTATTTCCACAACATGCTACTTATTCCAGTACATTTCAGAGGGAAATTTACTCAAATCAAAGCTACAGTTTCTAGTCACTTTTCAGATCAGTATTTTACAAACAAGTCATGTGATCAGCTTAAAAAGTATGATGCATTGTTGTAAACTACAATGTTATAAAATTAGCTCCACCTCAACCAGCTATGCCAGCACTTTAAAATATGCCATAGCCTACTTC
Organism: Enoplosus armatus; assembly: GCF_043641665.1. Lineage (NCBI taxonomy): Eukaryota > Metazoa > Chordata > Actinopteri > Centrarchiformes > Enoplosidae > Enoplosus > Enoplosus armatus. The sequence goes on along the minus strand of NC_092199.1, from coordinate 7,743,314 downwards.
ATAAATGATTTGTAAGTTGTAACTAATTTAGTTTATTTATGGTTTTAATAAATCATGTATTTATTCGTTAATAGACCAAAAGTAAGGCATCAAAAAGGACAACTTCCAGATTGCCACATTGTGAAAAATGGGTCCTCTTCAAGCAGAACTTGCTTTGAGTTTTTGACTAGCTCTTCATATCATATGGTGTGAAATGTCATCACAATTACTCAGAGTCCAGAGTGTCAAATCCTCTCATTTGACAAGCCGGAATCATGGAAAGTTTGCCATTTTAGCATTAAAAATGGCTTGATTGATTGTATAAAGTGTTGGATAGTTTACTTGAGTAAGTGTACATTTCAGCACTGGGCTTATAAGCCTTGTAATGGAGTATTTCAACACAGTGGTATTAGATCTAGACCTTAATTCGTCTTCCACCACTGCCCAAATCTCATTGCCAACACCCTGCAAATGATTCATCTGCAGCATTAAGCACGTTGACAGTGTCGCGCTCAGACAGAGTAACAGCCTGTAGAGGGTGTCTTTCATCTGAGGCAAGGAACAACAAAGAGCATGAGCTTTTCATGTTAACACAGGAAACGTATATTTAATGAGACAACCACTGCATCTCCACCGCCATGCTAAGTGAGTCTGACCCCACACCGCAGCTCGGCGGCGCTGCCAAACAACAGTCACGACAGTCTAGACGAGAGCGGAGCGGCGACCGGGCCTCCCGAAAAGCTCTTGTAATGCACAAGGAATTTGGTGCGGTTTCCCTCGGAGCAGAGAGGAAACGCATGAGTGAGAGTAAAGAGGGAGCGAGATCCCTGCAGAGGTCAGAGCGTGTCCCCGGAGGTGTCAGGGGGAGTAAATGGGCATGACTGCAGAGCACGGGGTTATACCCGATCTCCTCCCTCATCCTCCTCCTCCTCTTCTACACAGGGTGCCTTTACTGACTCGTCCCAGAGCGATGAGCAGCGCGGCTCCCCCTTTGCACGCAAATTGGAACAGGAAACGATTGTCAGCTTCAGGCGAAATCACCACCTTATTAGAAATCAAAACGTAAATGTGACGTGAAAGAGGATCTCTGTGAAGACACGAGGGCGGAAGGAGCCGCATGTCGAGGGATCAAGCTTGTTTGATGAGGCTGCTGCTGGTTCTCTGCACGGCTGGCTGAAGGCTGACACCAGTATCAAGCCTCATGAATATTCAGTGGCCAAGTAAATAAGGCAGATAGCACTTGACATGTTTAACATCCACCTTTGGCACCCTCCTTTCTACAAAGCCAACAAGGTGAAGCAGCTCAACAAATATGTTGCTTGTTGGTGGGCGGCGACAATCCCCGCTGATGAATTGGATGGTTTTTGAACAAAGAGAATGAGTTTTAGTGGGCGAGCCACATCAAAATAAGCTGGACTTGGAAAAACAATCTGATTTCCTCTGCGGGATTTGAGTTGCTAAACTGCTGTTTTTTGGAGACTGGCATTAAAATGAAAATATGTAGCCTTGCAATATGCTGACATTTACATTCTTAGAAAAACATGTTTCCCTCAACTATAATCCCTGCTGGTATCAAAATGTTTGCTCTCTAAATATTTACCAACCCAGAGTCACATCTAAAGCCCAACACAGGCACCTTGAGACTTCCTTTTTTTTTCTCCAAGTGTTGTGTCCCAAAGGAAATGCAGTGAAAGCACTACAGACTATCTTGCAAGTGAGCAAACTCTGTGAGCACACAACGCATTCCTCCAACACCTCAAACAGCTCTGAGAAAGAAAAAGATATATATCTGCCACCAACAAACTGCGCTGCTTAAAAATCAGAGTCGCTCCTGTGTGCGAGAGACGAGCGAGAGCATTGACAGCAGTAAATGTATTATGGTGACAAGGAAAGTAACGTGAATATTGACACTTTGATAGTTCTCGCCACTCATCCACTGGATCTGTCCAGTTAGAGCCATTTAACATCTGCTCAGATGTTTTCCAGGCGAGGGGGGTTAGAGCCATCGATCTTTCAAGTATCAAACACTCACAGAAAGTTGGAAAAGTTTGTTCTGTCTTCCTTCAAGGACGTCTGCAGCTGTAGTCAGCTTGGATTCACAGCAGTTACAATGGAGTCTAATCTTCAGAGACACCTTTTTAATAGATTGGATAATAATTCAATAGAGCAAAGCGTTATTTAGTTCAGGCAGAGCACTGAAGTTGAACGGGCATCAGCTGCATCATTCATGATCATTCATGACGTTCACCATTATAAACCGACACTTCTCACTATAGCTGCAACTTGGTTATTTTCATTATCGATTTTGAAAGATTTGGTCTATATATTATCATAAAAAAAAGAAAAATACCCATCATCATTCCTTCAGCCCAACGTGACGTCTTCAAAGATGTTCAGTTTACTCTCACGTAAGAAAAGCAGCAAAAAAAATGATTATGAGGGATTTGGTTCATCAGCTGATTCCTTATATATACCTCCAATAGCTTCGTCAAACAGTTTTTTTTTATTCTAAATCAAACTTTTTAGCCATTTTGCAAAACAGTAAAATGGTCAATTCCTTGATGTAAGTATCACGTACAGAGGTGTTATCACTCACTAGCATTTAGAGCTGAAGTGATAAGTCTATTAATCTATTAGTCAATGGACAGAGCATTAATCAGCAAACATTTTGATGGCTGATTATCCTGATTAATCATTTTTTCACAAACACGCCAAACATTATGTGGTTCCAGTTTCTCAAATGTGAGGATTTACTGTTTTACTGGTTTATCATTGTGAATTGAACATCTTGGGTTTTTCGCTGGAACAAGATAAGCAACTTGAATACGTCACTTTGGGCTCTGGGTTAGTTAGTTGCATTGGATTCGTATTGTGGTGGCATGAGCACATTGTGTCATCATCATTGTGCAAACCTATTTAGTGAAATTTATAAAATTTTTATTGTGAGATTGATTTCAGCCCAGTTCTAATAGACATGAACATTAAATACTCACCCAGGAAGGTTTTATGGTGGAGTATTCCTTGATGGTGTTGGTTAGCAGCTCATACATGATCACATTCATAAATACGCATATTCACAAGCTGAGCTGTGAACACAAAGGGAGCCATGCGTGCAGCACTGCCCAGCTGTGTCTGTGCAGCAAGCACACAGCTTCCAAATGAACTGAGAGGTTGTGTGCCACTGAACACCACACAAAGTCACACACGCACACATGCACTCTAACCTCCTATTACCACCACCACCACCCCCACCCACTGCTCCGTGCTCCCTGCCTCCTGATAAGCTGGTTTGCCAGGCTTGCCAGCGCCGCTGATGGCTCCGTTTGCACAACCGCTCCATTGTTGCTGTGCAGAGTGGACAACTGCACTTTGGACCTTTCAGAGGGGAAAGCCTTCTATTTTGTTTCCCTTAAGGGCATCCACTGTGGTTTATCCGCAAGCTGCCAACCACACACACACTTTAAACACTGCGTTAAGGATATCTAAGGGTGGAAAACATAAACAGTAGCCGCTGCGTATCCGATGCTGCTGCTGTTAAGTACTGTACAGTCAGTTTGCCTGGCTGCTGATTTTCCCGGAGCTTAAAAAGACTCATAAAAAGGCAGCTGAATTATCTGGTTTGCTGGAACCTGATCTACTGCCGGCCGACCTTTTCCACAAAGCAATATTAGGCATAATAGTTGAGCTGAGTTAAGTGATTGCAATTTATGAGTTCATTTAAGTAGATTCAATATTGGATGACAAATGATTACCTCAGTGAAGTAAAGCTTACATACAGGAAAATAACCCGGCCACGCACAAATACAGAGCTTTATCAAACTTAACAATCAGCTCAGTGTCTGTCTGCTGCAAGTCTGGCTCAGCGGAGGGCTGAACAGAATTTTAAAAATGCATGACAAGACTAGAAGAAGAAGGAGAGGTTGCATATTAAATATCCACAGATTTTTTTTCTTTGGCTCAAACTCCATTTAGCTAAAATTGATGTGTATTGAATAGATGTTGCCTCAGAATCTGGTCAACTGGCCAAATTGATTAAGTGCATCAAATCCATTTCCCTGAGTGCAATGAGGAAGTGTCAAAATGAAACATTTTCAATTTAGCCCCTTGAGGTCCGAAGATTTCTTCATCCTGCTGTAGAACAAGCTGCTTACCCGGCAAAAACAGGCTGCAACACATCGCTAAAACGTGGCCCGGGCTTTAAATTAGCCTGACACAATCCACATATTTGATTCACTGTGCAGCCAGAAAAAAAAAAAGAAAAAAAAAAAAAGAGTTGCATGACTTTCAGGCATCCAGCTCAGACTATAAAGAAACAAAGTAGCCTACTTTGCACACTCCTCACTGCTCTCTTTTCAGCCACATCCTCTTGGATTTTATGACTCTGGTTAAAATGCAACCATTAAATATTCATGTGCGAGGGCTTTCACCCGTGAAGCAGTCTCCCTTCCTCTCTCTCTCTCTCTCTCTCTCTCTTTCTCTCCGAGCTTTAGAGAAAGTGAGAAACTTTTTGATTTTAACTGACAGGAGCTAAATATTAAAAAAGACGCTTTGGGAGTTCAGCAAAGTGTAGACTACTCCTCTCCTATATCCGACTCCGCTGATATGAGCCTCGCCTTCTCTGCTTTCATCCTCATTGTTCGTTAAATTTCAGACGGTAGTGAGACTCCTCGTCGAGTAAATTAACATGACAATACAAACTGTGGAGATTAATAAAAACAAATACTCACTAGCTGAACAATGACATTTAGGAAAATTGATGGTTGACAATCATTCCAAAGAGAAAAGTGGAGTTTTTTAAGTCATCGGCAAACATCACACCACATGCATCATAAACTATCTAGTGCTCATTAATTTTTCACTTGTTGTCTTGGCTGTTTATTATGCAAAACATTTCCTATCAGCAGCAAAAGTAATGACACAAATAATTCATACTTTCCCTCTTAGAACTCCTGGCATGCTAAAAACCCGTAATATACGGCAAGCTGGAGCGTCTATAAAAGATTAAAGGGTGAAATGATGTCTTCAGGTATAGACAGTAGCATAAATGAGGCTGAAATGTGATTTTTGCTGCAATGAACATTAGGGAAATTTTGGAGGCTTTATTTGGGTAGATGTGACTCGCATACAAATCGCAGGATGCAACATTCGGGGCTTCTCCAAACAAGCGATTCTGTAGACAAATGAAGCAACTGCTCAGACGTGTGCGAGTCCTGCGCCCCGGTCTTTGTGCTCAAGGTGGCAGAACGCGTGTAGGACAACTTGCCGCCATAAGTCGCATTTAACTGCCGAAAAATTCATGAGGGGAAAATAAAACGAAGCCAAACAACAGCATTGAAAAGTTCATCCATTCTGAACTAATCTTTTTCAGTGATTTGGGAGTAACGATTCGTGCCACTCCCTAATGAATGAGGGACTGAACTAATCGTTTGGATATTTATGAATAATATTGCACCAGCTGCCACAAGCAAGTGTTCAAGTCGATCACTATCTGGAGTTTGGACAGCAAGTGTATGAGAAGCAAGCAGAGCCGATTGCTCTTTCATCAGTCACAGGAAGTCTATCCTGCTTCGGCGCTGAGCAGCTGATTGAGATGAATCAAAAGGTTTTTTCTTTCTGCTGCACTAGTTTAAAAGGAAGCCACTTGCCAGAAACGGAGTCAAACTTTCCATCGCTGTTCATCATCCGTCTTTGATCCCAGACAAACAAGAAAACAAAAAGTGGAGGATGGCTTGTGAAACACGGAGGCTTTCAGAGGCATTCTTCCACTCTTGGAAGACTGCCCGCTCCTCTGAAAGGGGTTTCCTTCAAAGCAAACGCCGGTGACATTACTCCATTCTCCTCCCAATTAAAATTTATTGAAAACAACCAGGAAACGCTGTACGGCTAATATCATCACAACTAGCTCGTCAAAAACAAACAAATACAGCCATCGCGAAGACAACAAAGGGATCCTTCCCCTGCCTTTTTGAGTTCATAACCAGCATCTAATCCGCTGTAATGATTTACAATATGACAAGTCAGGCAAAATTTACTGTGACAGATTGAATGGGACCCAACATAACTATAATTATAGCTCACATGATCTTCTCCACTCCCCTCCTCCGAAGGCAGTGCCTGCCGATGCCACACAGGGAGGATGCAGGATACACGCAGCCTCCAGTGATTTGCTTTTTCAATTTGCTCCTCAAGATCAGCTGATGCCAGAATAATACAAAAACGAATCCACAAAGTATCGTGGATCTATGAGAGCTTGACGTAGGTCTTGATATCAGGTGTGTTTTCTGAATGAAAGTGGTCTTTGTGGCACCAAAACCAAGACGTGCCACTTGACCTCAAACATGAAAGGTCAGGCGAAACTACAGAGCAACAGTGTGAGGCGTTTCTCACAGACAACAGCTGCAACTAATGCAATACGAGTACATTTAAACGATGGATGCTTTTACACATGCCTGAAACAATTAGAATCAGAAAAACGTTAAAAAACAACTTACTGGTTCTGACTTTCCTGATTTTCGTAGTCCTCTATGATAGCAAATTAAATATCATTTAGTTTTGGACATTTAAAAGACCAGGATAAATATTCTTTTTACTATTTTCAGAGATGTTATGGACTAAAAGATTAACCACTTAATCAAGACAATATTAACAGATAAAGACAATAATCTATAGTTTAAGCCCTACGTTCGAATATTGTAAGTAAGTAAGTTAACAAATCAAATTTGTCTGTAACTGAGTCTTAAAAACCTTATTTTGTTAAAACAGTCGAATAAGTCAGAATATTTCTACCTTTTTCCTCTAGAAATGAGTAAACACAGGAATAAAGCTGCTTGCTGCACTTGAATCAAGTTGATTCGTATTAGAAACAGGCTGAAGTAAGGTCCAATAATGTTTTGCAGGTTTTAAGAAAAGAAGACTGATAGGAAGATTATCTGCTCACGTGCGGTTGAAGAAATATATCGTCATATCATAAGGATGCAAAAACCGCAAGAACAATGAAAGTGGTTTACAAAGTTATGTAGCAGCCAGATTTCTCTGTCCAAAAAGAGTCATAAACTAATTCTCCAAAAGAAATCCCATGTGCCCAAAACCCCCCCTGCCCCCCCAGCCCAGATTAGGTTTCACATTCCTACCTCAAACACACACACACACACACACACATCCGAGAGAGAAGACAGAGAGGTGAATAATACACAGACACTTTTGTTGAGACATTTCTGACCTCAGACTATTTCATCTCACTGACGATGTTTACACCATAAGTCAAGCACAAGGATATCTTCTCTCTTGTTCTTCGTCCAAGATGTGGAGGATCAACCCCACCCTCCCTCCCTCTGTCCCTCCCCTCAACAACCCCCTCAACAACCCCCTCCATCACCCCACTCCATCACCCTTCATGCTAATGTAACACACATTAGTGAAACCAGCCGCGCACTGTGCACGCCCATGGTGACACGAAGGATGCTGGGCCCTCGGGTGAGCCATCTCTCTCCCTCCCCCCCCCCCCCCCCCTCCCTCCACATGCCAGGCACATCACAGGCGCAGCCTCACACCACAGCGTCTGTGACTCAAACATGCCCTCCTTTTAGAGCAGATGGTCAAAAATAGCGTCCGCCGTCAACATTTTTGTAAGCCGTGGGACCCATTGGGCCACACACCGTTTGCCAAGAAGGAATAGGGGTGCAATGTGTGTGTGTGTGTGTGTGTGTGTGTGTGTGTGTGTGTGTGTGTGTGTGTGTGTGTGTGTAAAAATACTCCGGTCAGTTACAGCTTTTCTCTGTTTGATACTGACAAAGTGAGAACACCCCGTTGTTAGAAAAGAGCTTATGCAATCCTCACCTATAAATAGCAGCGTGAAGTGTGTCTGCATATGTGCCTCGCTGTGTTTACATCCAGAACAACACTTCCCAACTAATTAGCATTCATCAGCAGCAGCAGTAGTTGTTGTTGTTGTTGTAGTTGTTATGATATCTGTGATTACTATTAGTGTGTGAAACGATCTTTAGTCTCGGTTAATTTCCCTGAAGCCGGTGCAGAGGACGGGACGGCCTGCCTGCCACCGGACGAGGGAACATAAGGAAACAGACAGGACGTGTTTACAGAGGAGTTATTTAAAGGCACCACTGGGACGGCATCGCGCGTGGCTTCAAGCCATATTTCTGGTCACTTCCATGCTGTGCCGATATACAAATGCACATTTCATATCCTGAAATGCCAGGTCCGCCAGAGACACGTTCAGCAGTGCGTTAACTCTTTGAACCCTGGATTCGGCTGCTCAAAAACACCCTTGTTTGACATGTAAAGTGTATTGCACATGTTCTAGGACACTTTTTATGAAGAAAAAAAAAAAACACTGTCCACAATTTGAAATAATCTGTATGTCCACAGGTATTCAACACACAGCACATGTCTGTACATGAATGGAGAGAGGAGAGTGTCATTGTTCCTGGAATATAAGAACCATGTGATGCCTTAGCACTGTTGACAAGTATAAATCATGTAAATCAAAAAAATAAAAAGCTATAACTTTCTTTGGATTCATCCCTATTGATTTTTCTGTCTTATTTCCATTTTTATGTGTAAGCTTTGGCACTACAGTTCCCATCACGCTTTGGGTGATGCAAACAGGAAGTATTGTGCTGCCATGGAGACACCAAGTTAGCTGTGGGCAACACCTGAGTCTATATTTGTTTACATTGTGAACCATGAAATGTCAGGGCTGCTGTAGCTACTAGCAGTTCCTGTTTACGCTACAGACGACAATCACCTGCATCAGTTGGATGCTAAAGGGTTAACCCCCATCCAGGGCTGAGACTTCTGTCATGGTCTTCTTTCACTGCGCACAGCTGTCACGTTAGTGTATCAGCTCTGGTCTGTGATGCATGCCTCGCACCTGGGAAACCGACCGCACACAGACACCATGTTGGAGTGAGGGTGCAATGTAAGCTGACACACAGGCGGTGGGTGTGGTGTCACTGATGTCTGCGCTTCATCATCACTTAGACAGTTATGTTCGAGCGGGGTGAAAAAAGTACGATCCGGTCACAAAAGAGACGAAATCAGGTTAAATTTACTGTTAAAGCTCCACTGATAACAGAGACATCTGAACTTCAGGAAACAAATACTGGAAGGAATTATGCATTAAATACAAAAGGAGCTTTTCTTAGTTTTATATACAATAAAACAATAATATATTGAATATATTTGTGATAGGACTGTTGGTCAGACTAAACAAGCAATCTCAAGACGTCACCTTGGGCTCTGAAGGCAATTTTTCACTACTTTTGGACATTTTATAGGCAAAAGAACAAAAAATATAATCAAAAAACTGTTGACAGATTGTGAAAAAGGCAATTTGTCGTAGTTCTGAGTGTTTGTATTACACTCTTATGTTTATATTTATCAGGGACAAGTGAAGAGAATCTATCAGCTCTAAATGAAGTTACATTTTTCTCTGTAGTAGCTCTACTTAGGCACAGTTTTACATCAAGAGACCTGAAAACTAATGTTCGTATTCAGCTTCTTCCTCTAAGCGATAACAAGAACTACTGGTTATTTGAAATCAAAGACTTGTTTTATTTGTCTATGCTCTTTTCACTGCTTTAAAGTGAGCGTAAAAAGAGGTATTTCCATGCAGCAATCACAATCTAATAATATAGCTACTTCTATTGATTGACACATGGTAGAAAATAGTGAAAAATGCCCATCATTAGTTCCCTAGAGCCCAGGGTGACGTCTGTCTTGTTTTTTTACTCAACCAACAGCCCTAAGCCCAAAAGATATTCAGTGTTCAATAATACAAAACAGAGAAAAGCAGCAAATCATAACATTTAAGAGGCTGAAACCAGCAGGAATCAGAATCTGGTGACAGTTGTTGGGTTGTTTTCTTCTGCCATGTCAATCAAATGTGATGAAATCACACGCAAAGAGTTCCTGATGAAGCAGATTTATGGGTTTTAGAGTGTTAAAGTGTTATTAAATCATAACTAGGAACATACCAACCCAAGTTTTCAAGTGCTGTATAAAAAAAAAAAAAAAAAAAGATCTCCATGTTGGTCATTTGGAAACTATTTTAAAAAGGAACATCATCAGTCAGAATGACAAAGCGATGAAGCCCTCTTTGTTTTGGGTCATCTCAGGCTTCGTCACACTGACTATGCAAAGGAAAACAGGTGAAATGCAAAACAATATTTAAATAGGAGCCTCTTGTGTGTCGACATGCGGCAACAGACGAATGAGAAACGGTGCAACATGTCGGGGATTTGATGAACTCGTGTTTTACATCTTGATAGCAAACTTGAAAGCAACTGGCGTTTGTGTTTGGGGTGGAGTGGAGGCGTAGGAGAGGGTGGGGGTGTTGCTGGGGAGAGAGATTACCCTCAGACCTTTTCTTTGAGAGCGAGAGAGAATGGGGGAAGCACGTTCTCTGTGCATTAGTAAATCCCAGTTAATTTTCCCTGTCAGAGAACAATGAGATATGGACCCCCGCGGGCTCTGTTGAATGTAATTCCACCACTTGCTCAGAATCACCTTCATTACTCATCAGAGGTGTGGATCGCTCTCTCCTACAAAAAAAAAGAAGAAAAAAAAAGAAAACCTCTGCAGCGCTACTAGACGCTGTGATGTCCCTCAGGAGTCTTCCCAGCGCCCATTTTTCTGATAGAGAGATTACACCTCTTGCGATATTTTCAAATTTCGAGAGCAGCTGCTAGTTTATGCTGAAATTTAAAGGAGGGAAACATGTCTGCTGTGCAACACTATCCCACACTGCAAGACTTGACAACCCCTTCAAGGTTCCTGGGTTGGACCTTGTTTAATTTATAGAAGCTGAGACTTTGGGGAAGCCGGATGTTATTCATGATTCAGAGCCTTTCATTTACACTTAACACTGCCGTGCTGCTCTGTGACATCATCTGCGTGTGTTTTTCACAGCATGTCACATTCAACATGCATGAGCCTGTGACTGCTAGGGAGCCTCAAAAGCTCCAATTATATCCATCGTGGGTTAAGAATCGCAGATTGGATCTAGTTTCATTTCTTCATCATGTGGCACTCTGACTCGCCTGTATGACCCTGCTGATGACAACAAACATGTAAGCAAAGTATTAGCATGTTTTAATTGCATTTTAGTTTTATATTTAACTGCCACGTCATCCAGATCTGACAGCCAAAGAATTCTGCACATAGAGACTAGGGCTGCAACTACTGATTATTTTCATTCATCAATGAATCTGCTTGTTACGTTGTACAGTCATTGTTGAAGTCTAAAGTCTTGTTTTTCAACATTCATCAACAGTCTAAAACCCAATGGCATTCAATTTACAGTGAAATAAAACAAAGAAAAGCAGCAAATCCTCATATTTTAGAAGCTGGAACCAGAGACTGTTTGAACATTTTTGCTTGATAAATGACTAAAACCAAATAATTGTTTCATGCCATCCATATCTTCAAGAAATCTGTCAGCCACTTTGAGCACTATCAACAAGCTGCAACGATAAGTCAATTCTTTCATTAGCTGGTGGACAGAAAAACTATTTTGATTATCAAATTTTCAGATTTTGAAAGGAAAAATGCCAACATTTGCTGGTTCAAGCGTCTTAAATGTGAAGATTTTAAGCTCTTCTTCATCATACATGATAGTAAAGTGAACATCTTTGTGTTTTGGACTGCTGGTCGGACAAAGGCATTTGAAGACGTCACCTTAGGATAGTTGGCATTTTTTTGACATTTTTTTGACATTTTATTGACAAAACAACTAATCAAGAAAGAATTATGAAAACATGAGTTAGTTGCAGCCCTGAATCCTGCACATAATTGATATTTTACTGGTGTACCAAAGCAGGCATGGGATCAAGCCAAAACTACAGTATTTAGGGCTATTAATCACGAGATGTGTTTTCTGTTCCGGCTAACTTCCCCTCCAGCATGGCTGCAGCTGTAAAGAGGAGGCAGGCCCATTGTTCAGACTAACAAGGGGCGCAGAGGTCACTTGCATTTTCACAAGAGCTTTGCCAGAGGGGTTGAGGAAGAGGCCGGCACACTAGTCTGTTTGGTATGGATCTACACTAAAGCTTTCTCTATGAAGTCACATCATTCCCAGTCTATTATAAAGAGGGATAGATTAGATTAAGTGAGATTATGCAGAGAGGGGCTCCCTAAAAAGAGCAAAAATAACACACTCAGTACTTAGCAGGCGAGTCAACAGTGGGATTAAGCAGAAAAGGACGCGTTCAAATCCAATGCTAATATGCACAATGGTCATCCTTCCACAGGCTCAACTTTTAAGTGGTCTCAAATGTTGTTGCTTCAAATTTCTCAACACATTTCACAAGCTGCAGCAGCAGCAGCAACATGAATCTTACTTTTATTACCATATTTTGGTCACAAAGCTGAAATTAATCTTCAATTTGACGAATCTCAAAAACCCCAAAATAAGAGTTATTTTTCCTTCTCTCACATCCAACCGTCACCCCCGTCTCCCCTCCTGTCAAGCCCTCTCTGTGCGTACAGTTTGTACAATAACAACTCCTATCACCAATGCGACCGAAAATATGCACAAAGTGGTTGCACACTCTAACGTGATTAAATGATGTGTGGTCTGGCGTCACTCCCAGCACCTCTCCCATCCCTCGCTCTGCTCCGTATCTCCCTGCTGCACCAACGCAAACGCACACAGATTCCCTTTCCCTGAGCTGTGTTTTGAAAATAGACGCTCCATATTAACAGTCAACAGTCAAGCTGACACTGACAGGTACAGTCTGACCATTCTCTCTCTCTGCCATGAAAACCTCTCTGTGGATATCGGCACAGCGCACATGTTACTGCAGCTCCGTGTCACAGAGGTGGACCGTCACAAATCATCATAGACACCCACATGAGGAATGGCAAATAACTCATGAGGGTAGAATACGGTGGCATGATGTAGAGCAAGTGCTTATTTTGTTATTCTGAGAGGTGGAAGAAGTATTCAGATCCCTTACTGGAATAAAACTAGCAATACCACAGTATGTGTATGGGTTGCAATACATGTTGCATCATTTTTAAAGGGTCACAATAACCCAATAATACTTACTCACTACAAAGTCCTTGCACTGCAGAAAGTCTTATGGGCTGACTGTGAAAGACCCCAAAATCCTGCACACTGTCGATCACTTGTTCCTGCTTTATTATCAATGTTTTCGGCCTTAAGATCGTCAGGAAAATTTTGACTTGATGAAGATCTAAGGACCGAAGCGTTGCACAAGCCAAAAACACTGGTTTAATCTATAACAATGAAACATATTTTATGACATATCATCAGTGTTGCGTGTTAAATCTTTATCTGCAAACTAACTACTAACTATAGCTGTAAAAGAAAAGTAGCAGATTTTAAAAAACTACAGTATTTCCTTCTGAAATGTGGTGGAGCTTGGGTTAAAATGTATCGAAAGTGCTTGAGTAAACGTACTTAGTGACTTCCCTAAACAATCTCACTTCCAGAGATACTGCAGTATCGAAATAACTCTTTACAATGTTATAATTGCTCCCAAGTCACATAATAATGGGATTATTCAAAACGAAGTGCTGTTTGACACCAAACTAAACCTCATGATTAAGCTACTACAGTTGCCCAGTGACACACTTTCTGTACGTAGAGCGAGCCACGCTTGCCCCTGCACTCTCTTCACTCATTGAAAATAGCCATACCAGCAGGGTGATTCATCCCAGGAGTTTATTCTCTCCCAGCAAAGACAACACAAAAGGGACCTTGAGCGAAACCTACACAAACCTCCCACAGGCTCTGTGGCCGGAGGAAGAGCAGTCGGCCGCTTGCTCACTCGCCTTTTTCCTGTTAGGAGTGCTTAAGAGGGGCTCTCCGTACGCAGGAGCCGCTCGCCACAAGTGGAATTCCTAAGCCAAATCAATAACATTATGATATTATGCACCATATAACAGCCATGTTTACCAGCTACTTAAACACACGTTGTTGGTAAAAGGAGGCTCAGGCTGCAAACCGTTGAGAGAGGTGTAAAATGACACTGCACACTATGTTGTGTTTCAGGAATATTTTCAGACAAAAGGAGCATCCGATGCAGCACACAGACAATATTTCAGCAGGTGAGCGTGGCTAGTTAAGACACAGCGGCTCTCAGTCTCCTTCACAGGCTGGCCGGTAGTTCTGCTTGGAGGTAATGAGGCCTCTTGTGTGTCCTCTCTGATCTGAGAGTTGAATTATTTCCCATGTGGCACAGCCATTTCCAGCTTCCGCCTTTACTCTCACCTCGTCGGGGTGGGAGGAAAGGCGAGAGCGAAAACTCCCACCCCGCACTGAGAACGTGTTGCCATTGTCAATCCACAGAGCCACACACACAGACCTCAGGCTGGCTGCAGCCAGGACAAAAAAACAAAACTCAAAAAAACTTGATTTAAAATCAAGGCAGAGCTCTCTTTTCTGTGTTTATTTTTAGGTTTTGTTCACTAATCTGAAGCAGCTCTGCGTCCTTTAACAGTTTATTCTGCCTCTGACGCTTCTTATTGGTCAGCAGGAAACTCCGAGTTAATAAATGGTCTCTACTTCAGCGCCCAGACACACGTGCTGGGTTGCAGATCTCTGTTTCAATGTGTCTTTTGTTTGACGGCTGGTGTTTCAACATCCTCAACTTGAATAGAAGAAGGTCAGCCTGGTGGGGTCTGCCCCATGGTTATTCAGGAGCCCAACCTGGGGCCCCAACGAGGTTTGTGGTGACTAGGAGGGAGGGGACGGGACAGAAAACCTCCTCCTCTGTCTGACACCACCCGAATCTATGAAGCCACTGGGAAGTTTGGAGTTTCCTCCGCACAAGCTGAGCTCAATCAGCGTTTAATCACACATGCCATCGAGTGCTTGTTGTGATGAGTGCAGACTGAAACGTGGCCCATGCAGGGACTCGAGCAAAGAGCAATCAAAAGGGCCAGGTGCATAAAGATGGCAGCTTCCTAGTTTGGCATCCTGTACATCCTGAATGTTTTAAAACCAGCTGAGTTGAGAAGCCTGTCAGTTCAGCAGCTATTAAACCCAACGAGACCACTGGATGATTACACGACAGGAACGGAAAACAAGCAACTGAGGCTGCGCCATCACTGGTTATCACCACAGAAGTTTTACATGACCCTCAGCAGTCGGATGCTGCAGCAGCTAAAAGCAGACACGAGGAGAATGAACTTTTTAGCAACACCACAAAAACAGGAAGCACTCTCCTGGACATCTCACCAGAAAAAAAAGAGGAGAAACATCTGCACGTGTGTTTGTTGATGCTCCCAAACTGGGATTTTCAGAAGCAGAAACACAGTGTACACACACACACTCTCTCTCTTCCACTCACAATGGTTTAAGAAGCAGATCAGGGAGCTGAGTCTAGCCTACTTTTTCCACTTGGCCATGCTTTTTGCTTCCTGGACAGATGTACAGCAAGTGAAAAGGAGCCCAGTTCTGTCCGAGAGGCCCCCTCAATCCCAACTGGTTCCACATTCAGACAGCAGGAATTTGGGGAGTCAACTTGTTAAACCCTCATGAAGCAGCAATGACCTACAGCAGCGAGATAACTCCAGGCTGTGACATAAATACGCTGATATTTAAGAGTACACACGTGTGCTTGCTGTTAACAAAGTTCAAAAATAAACATTTAACGTGACATTTAGTGAACAATCCGCGCGACTGCAGTGACCGCTGCCCTGCCGTGTCCACAGTCACTCTGCAGCCTGCATGAATCACATCAGTTCCACGGCACCACTGAACCCACATGAGACAAACCATGTGCTATGTGCGCATCAGAAGCCAAAGGTAAAAACAAGACCTACCTCAAAACCTTGCGCACACACACGCACGCAGACACACGCAGCGCGGCATGATTCACTCTGCAAGCAAAATGCACAGGCTGCTACAATGTAGCCTCCAAGCCCCCAACGCTTTGGAGATCAACGCGGCATCTGTTACCAACGAAATGCACAACCTGCTCAACAGCCCGCCGGTTCAATCCCGACGGCACCGAGCGGCGTGATAGTAAATAAAAAGCTGCGGTCGGTTATTACAGGCTCCGACGTGCTGCTCGGTGCCAGTTCAAGTGGTCACTCTATTGTTGAGAAACAATCTGAGCCAAAGTGGAAACAAAACCTTCCCGAGACAAGAGCCTCGCAGCGCCACAACGGGAATGAGCAACGTTAAGTTTCCAGTTACTCACCGGGTTATTAAGCGGAGAAAGTCCTCGGTAATTTTCGGCTCTTCTTTTTAAATATCTTCCCCCCTCACGGCCACTGAGAATGGGCTCAACGTCAGTGGGTGAGTAACTGAATAGACTCGGAGAGAGCGCAGTAAGTTGAAGTGTCAAATTACATTGGCTATTCTATTACCAAAGGGACCCATGCTCGGTGGCTGCTGACAAAATGTGTCGCGGATTCTGCGCGGAGACGCCATCAGGAGGGAGCCGGGAGCGGAGCCGGACTGTCGCTCAGCTCAGCAGCCATCCGGTTACACTGGATCTGCTGGAGCGACCCGCTCCGAGTGCGGTACCAAGCGGGTCTGTCGCATCTTATAGGCTACACAAAATCTTGATGGATAAAAGGGAGAAGTAGTTTCACACATAAAAATGTAAATTGGGCATGCTGGGTATTTTATGTCCTCTATCTCTTTATTGATTAAATTAGCTTAACAACATATAATGGTTATTCATTGCAGTTTAAAACGAATTATACTGGCACCTAACAAAGTAATACTGGTATCAATGCACGGCTATCTGCTCCCTACTTAATACTGGTACTATTGGTCTCTAATAGCAATAAAATATATTTTTTAAAATGTCATAAAAATATAATGTACAGCGTTATAATAACAATAAGAATAATGTATTAATAATAACAATGCATATGAATTATATATAATATTGATAATGATAATCATCATCATCATGAATCTTTATTAAAATGAACTCTGTTATTACAACATCTTTATATGATCTGTCAATTTATTATCTGCACATATTAAATATGAAAATAAACACCGACTATAAAACGTATAATGATACATATAATAGCCTATTAAACAAGAACAAACACGCGCACGCCCTCACACCAGCGCATCGACGCATCCACGCGCGCGCTCCGCCGTCCCGTGATCCTCCTCTCCTCCGCGCGTGCGCCACGCTCCGTGTTTTGCAGGTCGCCGCTCTCTGATGGAAAGCTCTGAATAACAAAGACATGTTTGAGAGCAGCAGCGGCATCAGCAGCAGCAGCAGCAGCAGCAGCAGTCTGGGCTGAGCGCTGACGTCAAGGAGCCATGACTGTGCCAAGCAGCATCCAGACTCCAGTCCACCACACACACACACACACACACACACACACACACACACTGACCTGCTGCCGCCACTGTGGCCTGTTTGGAAGCACCCCATGTCAGAAGTTAGAAACACACCACCCTGCGTGCTGTGATTGACTCTTCAAAGTTGGGATGTGATTGGGGTCAGAGTGGTTTTCTCTCTCAGAGGCTCTGATAGTAGAAGTCACCACACAAGTGATACACTCTGCTGGTGTGTTTGGAGGCCCTGCTTTCTGGCCTGTGTATCTACCCCAGCTGTCTAAGTTAGGGGGGAGGGATACGCTGGAACAATAGGCGCCATTTGTCCTGCTAAAAGGTGACAGGAAGCATTGATTTCAGCCTGTTCCAGCCATCCCTGAATTGGCTAATGTGAACATTTCCGTCTAACGGAGATTGGAAAATTTGAGGTAATTGGGATTCACAGTAGGTGCACCAGGACGCAGGAGCAAACTTTTGATTCCAGGATGCCAAAGCATCATCAATTTTAATGAGCTGTTCATTGCAACAAAACCCTCCCGTGTTCAATAGGTGATTGTTGCTTGCTGCAACATAAACAGCTTACAGCTATACAAAAAGCTACTATATTTAAAGACAGTAGGAAACAAAGAACAAGCTGGCAAACTTAAATTATATCTAAATCAATAATAATTTGGTCTAATTAAAGGCAGTCTAAACAGCTTAAACAATGTGTTTAAGTTACTTTAGAGTGTGCAGCAGCTGAAGTTCACATGAGGTAAAAAGCTAATAATTAAAATGATTCTTTTTATAGCCAAAGTCCAATTTGAGTATGAGGCAAAGTGTTAACACTGTATTGATATACTTCAAATGAAAGCAAGATGGAGAAGTTTAGATCTATACATACCTTACCATTCCTAAGAATTGTTAAATAGCTTAAAACAACTCTCATTCACTAATTTGTTTCAAGCCTCTTAAGCTTGTCACACTCAGCTGGAAGAACTACAGGTATTCTTATGGGTCAGTATCGTCACACTCCATCAAAATCAAGATCAGTTCTCTGTACTTTCAAAATGTTCTACATATTTGACCATCATCTCTCTCCACTGGTATGTTTTGACCTGTCAGACCTGTGATCGCAGCGTTGTGACACCTTCTCTCTCTCTCGAGATGACGTGACATCTGTGATGTATGCCAACGCAAGACGAGACACGCTGATCCAAATAAAGCAGGGAATCTTCCTCATCACAACTGGGTCAAGGAGACTGAGTCAAAAACAGTATGTTAGTGAAAAGCTTTAAAGAAGTATATGCAAAGTGATGTTCAACAGTGCAGCATCAGCCGGCTCGAGTGCAGACTCAGTGTGACATCAGATTTACCCGACATGCTTTACTGCCAGGGGTGCGCTGGTCCGCCGGTTAACACTGTCACCCCACAGCAAGAGGCACGCGGGTTTGATTGTCAGTCTTTTTTCTGTATTCTACCAAAGTTTATTCTGGTTTCCTTCGTGACAACAGACGTGGATTAGATACCAAAAAGCTTCAACCCTCAAGTAGGTGCTATAGACAGTAGAGGTGGATATTATTATTTAAAGCTGCACTAGTTAATATTTTTATATTAGCAATGGGGGAAAAAAACAATGTGCAATATGAAAGGGGTCGCTAGTAGGGATGAACTTGCAGGAAATGGTCACCCAACCCAGCAGTTTCTCTCAGCTCTACTGAGCGTTTTAGTGTCTTTCAGCTCATTGTTTTGGTTTTACAGCCCGCAACTTTTGTTTTTGTTCAACACCCCATCTCATCAGCTTTTGTTTCGTTTTCAGCAAACAAGCTCTGACAAGACGAAGAGTCTACAGTCGTGCTGGCAGCTCTGTGAGGATGTATTAGGCATAGCAGTGCTTTAAGCTAGATGCTAACGTTAGCGTGCTAACATGCTTACAATAAGGATACTAACATGCTGATGTTAAGCAGGTGTAATGTTTATCATGTTCACCATCTTAGTTTAGCGTGTTAGCATGCTAACATTTGCACTAAACACTAAGCGCAGCTGAGTCTGCATTAGTCATTAGTTTTGCTGTTATTTAGTCACAAACCAAAGTATTGGACTAATCAGAAATACTTTATACTTTATTGATCCCCAGGGGGAAATTGCACAGTACCTTAGAACTCTTGACCCGATGATGGAGCTATAGGAAAAGTCAAGAGATCACCAAAGTTGTTGCATCCTAAGGGGGACACGTGTGTGCCAGATTTCATCTCTTTTTTTTGTGTTAATTGCAACAATATTCTTGCATTTCTTCACTAATACTTCTCTTAATTAATGAGCTGAGATTATATTTTCCATGTGTAGACAAACCCTCTCAGTGAATTACAAAACACACCGTCGATGTTGGACTCCTTACATAAAAACAGCACAATGTGATCTTTGAAAAGTGTAGGCAGGGAGATGTCTGCGTTTTCATTTACAGTTCCCACCTGGTTTATGAATGAACAACCGCCAGGCTCCAGAGACCAGCCCACATCCTCCACTACCAACCAACCACTGGCTGTCTTCCAGTTCAAATGTGTTCACAGTGCACACTTTACTCTGCTGTGGACAGAGAGCTCAT
This sequence comes from Enoplosus armatus, assembly GCF_043641665.1. Classification (NCBI taxonomy): domain Eukaryota; kingdom Metazoa; phylum Chordata; class Actinopteri; order Centrarchiformes; family Enoplosidae; genus Enoplosus; species Enoplosus armatus. Next base: position 7,723,449 of record NC_092199.1, on the reverse strand, counting down.
GCTGCTCGGTGGTATGTCTGAAAATATGGAGAGAGACCGTCTTGGAGTCATACATTCCCAAGGGTGTACTTACTACGATGCTCAAGTGCTGTGGAGGCTTATTTTGCTTTACTTTCTTTCGCTAAAACATGAAAATGTGGGTTAAATTAGAGCTGTTAACAACAGACTTTGTGCTTTCGTTTTACCAAGCCCCTGAGGCTCATGTGCGTCCTTCCCCTAACAACTGTGTTATTGGGGGTCTGTTGTGTTATGGGATTGTGTTTGACCTGGAGACAGCACCGCAGATTGAGCAGCGGAATCTGGTCAACAAATAGGATTGCAAAGGATGGAGGGAATCAGCAGGGCAATGAGGAGGAGGAGGACAAGGTTCTGCAAACAGAGGAGCCGACTATTGCACTCCATTTGGCAAAAAGACATGAGGGAACTGTGATAAACCCCATTGATTCTCATTACAGCAGGAGAGGCAGACAGAGAGAGAAGAGACATACCTAGACAGGTTGTGGTGAAGCCTCCTGATGATTTCCTCCCCTAGTTTTCTTCTTTTTTTTTTTTCCTTCAGACTCTTTTTGAGCAGCACCAGCAGAAAGCTGGCTGCCGGCACCCCATGCTGCTCTGCTTTTGGGGGAGCGGAGAGCCAATCAATGTGTGCTCACAAAGGGGGAAGAGCATTCAGAAAGCCAACTGTTCCCTCAGGCCATGGGCAATGAAGAAGTGAGAGAGACAGGGGGAGACAGTGCAGAGAGAGAAAGAGGCGAGGGGGTTGACAACATGTTTCCTTTGCTACTATATACTGAGAGGAATAACATGATCGCTGCAACACAGACATGCCGGAAATATAATACAGTTCACTGCAACGCACAAATGGAGTAATGCTTGTTTAAAGGGCATCATAATAGAGCTGCTGAGTGATTTCATTAACAATTAATCAGTTTAATATTTAAATGATTAGTAGTTCAGTCCGTAGAAGCCAAAAAACAATCGTGAAAAATGCCCCCATCACCAATTTTGAGAGCCCAAGGTGACATAGCTACCAAAAGAAAAGGGAAAAGCAGCAAATCCTCACATTACAGACGCAGGAACCAAGGAAGTTTGGCATTTTGATATATGACTATATAAATCCAAAACCCAGATATATTCAAATTACTACGATAAATAACGGAGAAAAGCAGCAGAATGTTTTGCATTCCTGTCCAATAAATTTAACATTTAATGAAACCGTTGCTTGATTTTCTGCCAATATTCTAATTAATCAAAGGGATTCTCCACTGATTTAGGATTGCACCTCCATAAAGTTGGGGTAGGTGTGAGCGATATGTTTTACGAAAGATCTCCATGCCCTCTAGCCAGACACATGGAAGCATTTTCTAATCTGGCGCCACCATCAGCAGGCCGACATCATTTACCTGTGCCTTCCAAAAACAAATCACTGTTGAAAAATAGTCAGTTTTATGATGTAACAACACTATGGTAAAGGTTTTGGTGAGGTTGAGGCATAACATGATGAGGTTAGGGTTAAAGTAAGTACTTTCGTTGAGAGGTTCGTTGTCATAACACATGGTTACGGTTAGGGAATGATCATGATCATGGTAAGAAACCAAACGTTGACTGTCTGTTGTAAACGAAAATCAAACAGCTGTCTCCCGTGTTAAAGTCCTATGTTTTGTTGACGACCCTGATGACATCATCAGGGTTTGTTTTTTCTTCAGACCCCCTTTGGAGCCGCGGAGGACATTACACAACTGTTTTCAAAAGATGAGTAGTACTCCTTTAATAGATTAATATATATATATAATAATTCATATATATAATTAATATATATATATATTTTTAAGGTATTTATAAAATACCATGTTTACACTTGGGTAAAGAACATCACAAGAGAACATGTAATATTATAACCATCTCTTTCTTTTTCTTTTCATGATTGATCAATTATTGGTTTCACATTTTTCTCAACAACAATGATCACTAAATAATATTGTGTTTGATTTATTGGTGCCGTTCAGTTATTTGTTGTCTATATGGCACAGCGCTGCGCTGTGGAACCATATTGCATGTGTGTTGTCATGCACTGGGAATTATGTATAATTTGCGTCAAACAATCCCTGCGTGACAGATTGAGCTCACAGTGGGTGTTCCACTTAATAAAATCACTTGTGTGTAACAACTCCCACCTTGACATCCCTCTGTTCACTCTCAGAGGAAAAGGTTTAGGTATATTGCAGTGCTGTGAAGACTTTTTTGTTTTCGTTTTATGTATTACCTGACAGGAGGTTAACTAGCTATTTCCAGCCCCATTATTCTCCTGTAACTCCAGGGCAGAGTGAAAAGTCAATTATACTCAAAGCATACTGTGTTTGTCAGAATCCCAGGCTTGTGATCTCCTCTGCCGAATCATTTTCTGCTAAATGTGAGCGTTTAATTATTAGCAAGACATTATAAGGCTTAATGAGATACTGCAGTAAATTGCATTGCGGTTTCATATGCACTAATAAGAAAAAAAAAAGCATCTCACTAAGATGGCAGTTCCTCAACAGTATCAGAGCTTGTCCGTCCATCGCTGTGACATTTAAGTAAGATGCTCTCCTTATCGTAGAGGATGGGTTCCAGCTCCTCAACTGGGAAATGTCGCATGTTTTTTAAGGTCAGGTTGAATCTCTCCAGTTATTTTTCATCAAAGGAGCTTAGCTGAGTGATCCCCTCATATGATAATTTACGTCTACGACAGGTATCAACATGACATACATGATCTAAGATAGCATAGATCTACAAAGTAATACAAAAGTAAAAATACAGCCTTGGATCTACTTTTTCCTCAACTGGTCAGTTAGTGATTTCTTACTTTTCACAAAATAACTCTCACTAAATCCCTGTGGAGCAGGCGTGAAGTTGCTGCAGGTGTTTCTTGTCAGTGACAGAGCAATACTGAAAGCAGAGCAAGAGCCGTGTCCCTTTACTGAAAATGCAACATGTCTTCTTGTTGCTTTGTTGCATTATGGTATACTGAGATCTCTTCAACAATGGATATCTCTTGTGTAATTGTTGGTGCAAATTGGTGAGTGCAGAAAGAAGCTCTGACACCCTGTAACTCTACAGTTTACATGTTGTGTCTTCTTAGCTGGCTTGCTAACGTTAGCCTATATTCTGAGTTCTTAGCTACGGGGTTTAAGCTGACTGTAAATACCTCCAAATCATAGGCTGGCATGTTGAAGGTAAACATTTTTATACATCAAAGTCTGTTTACAGGTGTTGGGGGAGTGTTACTGCATATGTAAAAAAAAGTTGTATGAGTTGTATAAAGCTGCGTGAAGTCTGATAAGTGGCAACGTCGGTTGGGGCTACAAGACTACAAGTTGGAAAAAAATCTGAGGGTGTGTGGAAGTGAGTTTACCACACCTCTGTCGGCGGTCGAGGTGCATTGTGGGTAATGTATGCGTAATGCGTAATTGATTATGATTTTTTTTTGTAACTTTCCCAACACTGTATTCTGTAGATAACATTAACAATAAAGCATTCAGGGTGTTGGACTACCTTTCTTGAAGACCACCAAATACATTCCTTCATGTTAATGTACCAAGTGCACTTCCCTGTGCACTGAGGTGAGTAATGGTACACATATTATTCATTGCTACAAAATAAATAAGGAATGAGGAATTGCACGTCAATCTGAGGAATGGGAATCAAAGTACACATGAGATTCTACGTGTGACTTTATAAACTGTACAATACAAAGGATCTGACCTTGTGCTGGCAGCGACGGCAGCTGTGATTCTATTCATTCCTAAAATACTTTGAACATTATTTAACGGGCACAAACAAGACCTGTGTTATGCTTCTTATTAACTATTCCTAGAATCAGTCATTGCCATATTAGACAGTGGGAGGTTAATAATGGGGATGGTGCAACAACTTGTTAAGCCCCATGGAGGGCAGCAGTAGTACCTGCTTGCAGACTCAAAGACCCGCACATTCTCACACACACACACACACACACACATGTACAGACACCCTCATGACAATATCTACTGCTACTGCTTTACAGCTTCCCTCATCCACCAGTCTGTTTGGCAGGGGTTGCCGGGCAACAGGCAGCGTAAACACGGCACCTGACATGTCGAAAGAGAGAGCAACCAGGCGCTCAGGCACTTGTCTGTATAGCTCTGTCGACTCCACTGACAAACATGCACTTATCATACAGAAAATAAAAGCACACTCCTACATGTGTACACGGACTAGTTGAATCCTCATTTTTAAAGTCACGACAGAGTGGATAAATGAAAAGGGTCTCACAATAAATGGGTGTTTGAATAGAGGGGCTTTATCAGGAGAGCATCTGAATCATCATAATTTGATTACATTTGCGAGGCAGAAGTCAAAAATAAACACAGGAAACATTTCGACTGCTGCAAAAGGGATACTTGTTATGACTAGAATATTACAGACTATGTCTCAAAGAATCACAGTAATTTTGTTAAAAATGCTTCATATATAATAATGTGTAATTTAGATATAATGTGTGTTTATGGCTTTATCCATACCAGTACTTTCAATGAGTGCTTCACCGCTGTATTTATCAGGCCAGGCGCTTTCGACATCAAGGTCAAGGGCAGCTTTATTATCATCAACAGTACGGGATGGAGCAGCAAAATGCAGTTGTAGCCCAGCTGTAGAGGGAAAAAAATGAGAGTAATGGTAAGAAATGTATTATAGCAATAAAAGAGTAAAATATAAATGGAAATATAAATAAACAATTCAGCTGCATTGTGATTGTCAAGATATAAAACACAACTGCTGGGTTGTTAAGTTGTGTCACATTACAGTGTCATGTAAACATTGTGGCATTCTGCACTGAATGAACATGAGCCGATAACAATAACAGGGCACCGTGTTTATTCATGATTTCAAGGGGCCAACAAGGGAAATAAATATCCAGATACTTTGGTACTTGCAGTGCAACGTGTAGCGCGGAGGTACAATAGTTGAGAGAAGCGATGTTTGAGTCTCAGTCCTTATTTGTGTTGTTGTGAAGGAGTCTCGCAGCCCGAGGGAAGAGGCTCAACAGCAGCAGATACTTTTGTATCATTTCACAGATGGCAGCAGGGAGAACAGGCTGTAGGCTGGTTGCTGTCCTTAAACCTCGTCTTGCTGGGTATTGACGTGCTGATGATGTTCTCAGCTGCCATCCTGGGTTTTACATGTGCCATGCCAGGTTATCACAAGGCCAGTTTTGATACTTTCGATTGCAGAATCAAGTCACTATGTGTCGATTTTTTTAAATGAGATTTTAGCATCTTTTAAATCAATCTGATTCTGCGTGATGTTGTTTTTGTGGAAAAATTAGACATTAACTGTGAAAATTGATGCATAGATGGGATGTTGTTTTCAGCCCACTCTTTTTCAGTGTTTGCAGGTCGTATTATTGACCTTCACAGTGCCTTTTTTAGCAACTTTAGCGGTGTCACTCTTGGGTTGGCAATGTCGGTCGGTCTTTCCACCACTTTGAGAGACTGAAATATCCCAACAATTCTTGGATAGATTGCTACGAAATGTGATACACGAATTACTGGTCCTAAGAGGATCAAATCTACTGACTTTGTTGATTTCCTGACTTTTCATCAAGTGCCTCCAAGAGCTCCATCATTAGACCAAAATTTCAATTTGTCCAATACTTTGGTTTATGACCAAATACCTGCAAAGCTAATGACATTCCCATCAGTTGTACTATGTGTTTAGTGCTAATTGCATGTTAGCATGCAAACACGCTAAACAAAGATAGTCAACACACTGGTCGGTGTGTGTGTTGCGAGCAAACTAATGTCAGTATATTAGCTGCTAGCATGGCGAAAATTCGCTTTGAACACACCATAGCACTGGGAGTCGCCAAAGTCAAAACAAATGTTCAAATAGATTTATGAAGAAGTATACTGAGTTTGACTACAGAGTCCACATCACGTCGTCTGTAACATCTATTCCCACAGATTTTTTGCTGTTGATCCGTTCCGCTTCAGCTCCACTGATGTTGCCGTGGCGTGTACCTTCACAGTGAGTTTCCTAAAGTCAACTTTTTTTTCTTTCACTGATTTTTGTGTCACTGTGGGCATTTCAAAGAGAAGCCTCCCCATTGATGTGTTTCCTACAAAGGACAGAGTTCAGAAACAAGATGGATTTCATATATCTATTATCTGATGTGACTCCTCCTCTAAGAGGATATAGATTTTCTGCCACTGATTCGAGGAGTTAGGTAGGGCTGAGGATCCCCTGCTTCTAAAGGTTGCACCCAGTGGATTTTCTCTGCTCGTAGGATCACAGACTAAAAGGTTGCACTGTACTGTATAAACTTTAAACTGACATTTATCTTTGTGGTAGCCCCGAAATACTGTTTTCCAACACGAAAACATTGTGCTAATGATTTGTTTCATCTTAGGTGATTGATTATAACAGCAGAAGAATATTCAGCAGGATTTGTCTTCAGCCTGATCAAATTGGATGTGAGTCTCCCATCCCATTTCCACAATATATTCTACAGCCACAATGTGGACAGCACGCAGCGTTAGCACCATTAGTGTGCTAGACTGTCCACAAATCATCTCCTTAGTCCTTCCATCAGACTCCCTGCATTTGGCCGCTGCAGATAAGGCCCCGTCAGAATGACCAGGGGGGTCACAATTTCACCACTGAAGTCAACGGCAGAGATAGACCACCGTGTCCATCAAAGTGTAACTTCGGGCTGTCTCCGCAGTGTTGTCATTTCCCAGGCAGTGGGATGCTTTGAATTAATCTGAAAAACATGGAGGGAGAGATAGCTCTGCCAGTTGTGAGGGTTGAAACTCCTCTTGGCCTCTATTTCTAACACATTGTCAAAACATTCATGAGGTCTAAATGGGATTTATAGAATTGCACATCTCAGTATAGTGACAGTAGTGATTATCCTGTTTTGACAGAGATTATCTACAGATGAACTCCTGACTAAATGTCATGAACGTCTTAATTTAAAAAGAGAATAATAGATGCAGTATGTACACGATGTACATGTATGTCCGCACATTTTAATGTGTTATTGTTATTTAAAACATCTTGAGGAAGGTTTTTACGTCTGTTAGGGAATATTATTTAGGGCGCGGTCACACCAGCATTTATAATGGCAATATTTTGTGCAAAAAACAATTCATTTCAGTGGAGTAAATGAAGTAAATCTGCACAGAGCTTTTGCGTAGAGGTCGACTTTGGTTATCTTCTACATTTTTTGAAGAATTAAGTCTTAACTACATCCTCACAGTTAACTAACTGTACAGTTATGTTTTGTTCCAGAATATATTTGCCTTCCCAGGGTTGCAGATAATATGTTAATGCTGCTGTGTATAACACATTTTCTGTTTAAGCACTTAATCATTTTCTAAGATATACTAAGGGATTATATGTGCTTTATAACAATGTATGTTCCACTGTATGTATGTATGTTCCACTCTACAGCACATCAGGTCGCCTCAGTAACCACAGACCAAGTTATTGATAAGATGAACACATTTCAGAGAATACATCATTACATCATTACAGCATGTGGCATGAAAAGATTGCAATGATTCTGCAGAGGTTGCACCAGTCATAAAGGATTAAACTGTATTTGAGCTCTGTGCGTGTGTGTGTGTGTGTGTGTGTGTGTGTGTGTTATCATAGAGTAGATCTTCTGTGTGTAGAATTGATTTGTAAATAAATTCCTTTCAAACTCTGTGAAATAAATCCCATTCAGACCAACAAGCTGCTGGCACAGCCTTTTGTTTGTCCATGACTAAACAAACAGGAGCTGGAACATTGAATTAGCCTCTGTGGTGTGTGTGTGTGTGTGTGTGTGTGTGCGCGCAATAAAATGCAGCTATTACTGTCATGTGAAGAAGTTAGAATTCAGCTTGAAGGGGCCTTTTTTATTTACAGTGTCCTTCAGAGATAAAATAAATATCTTTCAGCTGTTCAGGTATGAGGAGCATGTCACTCCACCTCGATACTGAGCATAACTACTATGGAAGTAAATTATGTTAAAGGGCGGCCAGTTCACACAAATTACCTCCAGATAACGAATGAAGATGCCAGAGAGTTCAATCCCTGGCTTCTAGAAAGTTCTAGAAATGTTTGGACACAGCCAACCGACAAGCAGTTCTGATGGGGTATACTGGTGCCTTAAAAACTGATTAATCGACAAGTCAAAAATGAGCAAAAAATGTTTATTTTAGTTTCAACATTCTCATTGCATGATTCCTGATATTACTGGAGAAGCTGACAATGCACCCACTCGCTTTTTAAAGCGTGTTCATCAGGTTCAAACGTCTAGAAGAATGTTCCTGTTGATTTTTGGAAATATAATTGTTCTGTGTTTTGGAAACTTTCCACTCAAATCCACAATGCTGTGGTGGAGACAGAAATCTCAAAACCTGTGCAAACAAAACAAAAGCTATCTGGTAAGTGGGGAAAAATGTTTTATTATTTTCTCATTTTTGTTTGTATTTATTGTATATATACTCTGTTTTATATTCTTGTTTTGTGTATATTTTCATACATGTGTAGTATTTCAAAACCAAACCACTGCACATAAAACAAAACTTACTGAGCATAAAAGAAAGGAAACAACAGCCGCTAATTAAAGTGATATTAGCAAGAAGCATTATGATGAAGTGTCTAAATAACAAGAGTGAACAGCAGAAAACCAGTCATGCTTGAGGTCCAGCAGGACACTTGACACCACACAAGGACATCCTAAGGGCACTGCGACAACCAAAGCACACACACACACACACACACACACACACACACACACACACACACATCGATGCTCCGAACTTTAAGACCTTGTAAAAGCTAAACTGTCCTCATTTCAGCATTATGTCGGTGCCAACTGTCAAAGGTGTCTCTTGTTGTTCCATAATGATGATCAAGAGCTTCAATGCATGAGGCTTTTCTCTTTTTTTCCTCTGCCGGCAGCCCCGTTTGCCAAATGATAAAAGGCTTTTTATGATCCTACTTTTCTCTTCCTATATGTATTGTTTGACATATGTTGTCCCCTATATTTCCCTGACCCCTCCTTGAACCCAACACATCCATTTAATGCAGTGGATAAATGGCGGGGAGCGGGTCTTAGCTCTGGGACCTCTTGGCACTCGGCCTGGTACTGAAAGAACACTTATCCCCACTCACCCACATCAAATTCATTTTCTGGCATTGACGCGGAGCAGCACCGTGGTCAGATCATTTCGAGTCAAGGTAAACTGCCAATAGTACACGCCATGAAACAAGATGAAACATGAAATATGTTGGCACACAAAGAGCGGTGTGTGTCTCCTTCGCAATCTTCTCCTAACTTCCTCTCATTTTCTCTCACTCTCAGTCACTTGAGCTTTACTGGCGCCATAACCCCCGAAAGGCAATTACCATGACAACAGCAGTCAGGATTTGCACCACAGTAATTAGTGTGGTTAAAAAAAAAAAAAAAAAAGAGAGGGAATTATGCATTTTTGTCTGAGAATTGATATGACACACATCAGAGTGTAAGGTGCAGCCCTGGGGATGAACCTGTGGGTAGAAACGAGGAGGTAAGAAATATCTCCAGCAGCACACAAAGAGAAAAGCAGAAAGCTAGCTGTATCAGGTCAGTGTATTAAGATCTCCATTAATCACGAAGATACAGTGGAACCAATGAATCGAGCAGACCGTCTCTGTGGAAGTGATGTCATGCTCATGTCCGTAGTAAAAAATGATGGTGGAAAAGGGACTGCTCCCAGTCTCAGCAGGGCTGCAAAAAAATCATAAAACATCATCTGATGAAGAGACTCTTTCTTCAAGTATGTAAACAGCGGCTATGGCCCTTGACTCCTCAGTGGGGAGTGAAAGTGGGAGGGCCATTTGTTTTCTTTATTCTCATTCTCGTTGAAATTCCCAGCGTAGTGCATCCTGAATCTCATTGCCCTGGATAGCAGCTTGTTGGAGGTGTGTGCGGGCTCACCTCCAGCCTTGCTCAGCCTGCTGTAATAGATGTGTTTGTTGCTAAGTGGCGGTTGTAATGGGATGCTTGTTTGCCTTGCTCGGTGCACTTTCATCCTTCACTGTAGTGCTAATGCCACGCAGCAATTTGTCTCGCGGCTGCAGATCTTTCTGGTAGAAAGAAGAAAACAAAGACGCGGGGAGTTGTGCGGCATCTTACACTCTGTGTGCACATCTGAATGTATGTTGTACATGTGGGTCATTTGCCTCCAATGGGGGGGTGGGGTGGGGGTGAAACAGCCATATCCCTGTCTACCTAAATCATTTCATTTGTCTCCTTTGTGCAGGTTGTTGAGATGGAGAAGGGTCCCCCATGGGCTGCAGTCCAGTACTGAGCCGCCATATACGCCGCAGTGCTCCATAAAGAGATAAAGAGAGGAGAGTGAGGAATGGGCAGAGGTGGAGGGAAGGGTAAAGATAGCACCAGGTCTCATCCCACACACTCAGACTGTCGCTGGCCTCAATGAATCATCCAATCATGGATAATCTCCATCGCCAGCCTCCAAAGAAAAGTCCCTGCTGCTTTCTCACAAACACTCCTCGCAATTCAGAGGCCCCTTAATGTCGCGTACAGTTGTTGCTGTTGTCAATGCATCATTTATGTGTCTGAGTATCTTGGCCTCTACACAGGATGACCCGAGGTATGCCCGTGGTGTCATGAAATATTCAGCGTCTCGCAAAGCAGAGACAGGCTTCTTTAATTTCTGGAGTGAAATCCTCTTTGTTACAACAAAATCAGATTCTTTTGAGTTTGTATTGTCAGGTGCTGCTGCCACACTGGTGCAGTCACTGCAGCAGAGTGTGTGTGTGTGTGTGTGTGTGGTGGAGACACTCCATGCTGACTGTAAGTGATATTTAATTTAATTAGACATAATCATAGGATGGCGCATTCTTGTGAGTCGCAGGCATGACCTGGATATGTGGATTTGTGCAGAGAAATCCGGAGCATCAAAGATGTAACCTTGTTTGTTCAGGACATGTGTTGTTTGCTTCTCACGTAATAAGTGTCACGACCTTAGGGGAGATGTATTTAGTGTATTTGCACATGGTTATTGTCATGACAAAACAAATAGCATTGGAGCTTAAGGAAGCAGCATGACAATCAAAACGTTCTCGTAGCTCCGCATCTAAATGTAAACGCTGATTCAAAAGGATTCCTTCAAGATTTTATTTCCTTTCTAACCTTTATAATTACTGTTGTAGGCTACAGTGGAAATGGATTCACCACCTCCCACTATTTCTGTATTTTTCTATCTCTTTATTTTACATGCGGTGACTTGAAACGTAGCCAGTGATGAGGTTTAAGTGGATTCCATGCTGTGTTTTGGTAACTGGGCAGTGCGAGAGTCCTCACAGTGGACCCTGAGGAGGCTCTGATTTCATGTCATAATGGGACCCAGCAGTCAGAAACAGAAACCAGGCTCTGTCAACAAATATATTTTCACCTTGGTTCCATAGTAAGTCACACCAATGAGTGCTAAATGTATAATTTGTCTAATGGTTAATACATTAGATAATTGGCGTTAATTTCAAATATGTGTCACCTGGGATGAGAAAGAAAAAAGGTGAAGGTAATAATCTGTGACAGTTTTGGGAAAATACTTAAAACAAATCAACATTTTGCTGCTCTTTATTGTTATTAGATGTAACACAACAGCTCTGACCTTTAGATTTTGAATGTTTTTATATTGTATATGTTTGGTCTGGTATGATATCCTCAATGTCACTGAACAACTCTCCTGGATAATGCAACAATCCTATATGTTTACGTTACGACCACAAGTTTTAATTATTTCAACTTTGTTTCTGAGAAACCATATTTTGTTCATTTTGGCATTGTCAGACGGCTCTAATTACTACAATACCCATGAGCCCCGGCCACCATTGCCAAGGAGAAGAATTCAATCAGAATGGTAGTGAATTCAAAAGGCATTGTCGTTACAGCGCCATAGTTGCTAAATTCATCCAAAATTGATCCAGAAACTTCTACGTCTAAGTTTTTATTTTCACAGGCTTTGACTTGTTATCAAAGAACCAGATATTTTCATTGTTTGTACGGGACAATTTGACCGGGATGCAGTAGTTTTATACCGATTCAAACTGAAAAATTGCTCCAACTTAACATCATCAATGGGGAAAGCGTTTTAGCAAACAGTTGCCTATTCACGGTACACATCTAGCAGACACATAGATTATCATTATCATTCATTTTGAGTCGTCTTTCTGTCCACTTTATGAGCGTAAGTCCAATTTTCTGCTTTCGTCCCCACCAACTCCTGAGGAAGATTTTAGCTGGATTTAGCTGGATGTTCACGGCACACGGTGGGTTTTTCAGAACTTTTTTTTTAATTGAAAACAGCTGCTTATTACTTCTTGAAACAAGGTTCATAAGAGCAGTGAGACCGGATTGAGACTGTAAAACCAAAACAATGAGCTGCAAGAGGCTGAAAGGGTCCGTAGAGTTGGTGATAATCCTGCTAGGAGGGTTTCATATTTTCACATTGTTATTTGATTCATTGTTAATAGAAAAAATGTTAATTAGTGAAGCTTTAAGGGCACCAGGGAGAAGTTTACTCCTGGATGCTTCCTTGGCTTATTTACAGGGATCTGTTGCATGGCAGTGCATCCACACAGCTGGCCTCACTGCCTGAGCTCTCCACAGGGCATTCACATGAAGCAGACTCAATATCTGAGGTTTACTTGGTGCCACATGCAAATGGCGACTTAATGTGTGCTTGGGCCAGATCAGGCGAGGCAAGGTCACCGCCCGCTGTGGTAATTAATTTTGGCAGTGGTGGGTTGTATGCTCACTAAGGTTGGATGTGCCATCCCTCGGGGCTCACATGTATGGTTAGATACTCCAAGACTTCTCCACAGTCTGCAGCCCAGGGCTACAGCAGCAACATGATGCTGCAGCTGACCATCACAAGAGGCGGAAAGACCACAGACAGGCTCATTCAGCAGCTTCAGTATAAGTGGTTGGGTTGTACCTCTGCACAGAGCTGAATGGAATAGCAGAAGAGGAATGCATTTCCTTGGGTGACCTCAGTAACAGTAAAAAACGTCGAGGTGCAGCTTGACTTGGTGGTTTGCATGATAATATTACAAAGAATTTCTGAAGAGCTGGAGTTCATTTTCTCTCTAAAGTTGTGAATTCATCATCATGAAGTAAGTATGGGATGAACTCCTGGATGTGCGCTCAAGGGCATGAGCCAGGATCCGGCGAGAGGAAAGTGTAATCTGCCAGCACTGACACTGAGCGCTGACCCACGACCAAGGGCTGATGGGATACAATTTCAATCGACAGGCTCAGTCATTGGTAGGTACGGACCTGAAGCGGTTCAGGTCATATTTCTCTGGCCTTCATTAATTGGTATTTTGACTACAGTCCGCTCTCTTGTGGTAGACCACCCGTCCACCCACATGAAGTCCTTGAAGTGTGACATTGCAATTACACTCACTGTGACACATGGGAGAAAATCCCAGTCTGCTAATAGAGATCTGGCCGGCCTCTTCCCCCTTCTGCACTGAAAGGAAAAGGAATTTTCAATAACATGGCCATTTATAGCTGCTACCACATGGCAGAGTGAAGCAGAGAGCAGAAGGAGAACTACTTTTCACTATTGATGGGTGTATAAATGCTAATGGTTTGGCAATCAATACAGCATTACAGTGCCCCTGGTAAATAGAATTATGATGTGGACATATAAATGATCACATGACAGATGTGTTAAAGTACTAAAGCAGCACATTATGGCTTGACCGTATATTCAGCACAAAGAAAAGGTCAGTGAAATGGAAAGTAAATAATCAGACTAGCTCAATAATCCTGGTGTAACATCGTATTTGTCAATGGTGATGTCGAGCATTAGTCATTAATTGGCAAAGTGTCTAATTTGCATGAGATAGGAGCCTCTGTGATTGCCTGTGATGAAAATGGAGCAGAGCAGTTTAATGCAAATACTGCCATTATTCAAACATGATGCCTGCATATATACAGTAAGACTAGCTGAAATACAATACAGGCGTGGCTCAATAAGTCATGTGTAAGTCATTTCTTGAATGTAATGTAAGTAAAGTTCATTTCTCATGTGTGTTTATGGAAAGAAAGTGTTGGTTTGTTGTTAGAATTTAGGGAACAGATGTATTTACCGCTAGTGTCATTGTAATGCATAGTTCAGTCTACACAATATCAGCCTGACAACAGCCCGACCTGACGTAGGCCGTTTGGACACCCCCACAAAAAGACCAATGTGTTTGTTTGCCTTCTCTCACTTAGTATGACAAATCCATGACGTTGACCAATAGGAGCACAGAGTTCTCTTCCGAGCGCAACTGTAAACATGGTGAACCCAGTATTTGACAGTAGTATTTATAATGAGTTGTTTACTGTTTGAGGTTTATTAGCGACCATATCGACCGTGTTCAGTTAGCAGCTATTATGAGGCTCATGTAGTTGTAGTAGTAGCGCAGAGCACTAGCCTTGACAATTAGCCAGTGTGTGAGGAAGCCCCGTGTCGCTCATGTTAGCTGTGCTGTTTGAGAAATATGGATCATTAGATAATTTATACTAAGATGTAAGTGGCATATTACCCTCAAGTGGGTCTGAGAGTTCTTATGTTTATTTTTGTGTATTTGTGATATTTTGTTATTTTGCAGAAAAACTACAAGACATCATTTTGTGCATCGATACACAGGCGTAGTAAGTGTATACCTACTATATCGTGTGTGAAGAATAAAAAGATAGACTTACATTTGGCTCTTCATGAAACTGCTCAAGCAAAAATATGTGATATATTCTATTAAGTTGTTTTACAGTATCTGTGCATCTGTAGTGCATGCCACTTCCCTGAAGAGTCCACGAGCTGATATAGAACAGATAGAAAGACAGTGTGTGTTTGTGTGTGTGTGAGAAGCCTCCATAAAAATCAGACTTTGGCTTGGAGGCACAACTTGAATTGCATGACTAATAATATTTAATGACTGAAAAGATTCCCTCTTATGCAAACTAATTCTAATTAATTTCTAATTAAGAGAGGTACTGCAGTTCACATACATGAAGGAAGTCTCTGATACAGTATCTGAGCTGTCCAGATAGTAAATGACTTGTTACTCTCTTCATAATATGTCTCCAACGGCAAAATACGCTGTGCAGCGAGACAGCCAGCCTGCACTTTGACATGAATTTAAAAGTCTGTCAATGCTTCCAGTGTGTTGAGTTGAACTGATTCACAGGTCATGTTATTTTACAAGCGTTCAGGTGCAGGAGTCAAGTGTCCAAGTGGCTCAAGCAACAAGACCTATGATAACATACACCATTTGTCCATGTCCTCCAGACGGACACATGCATGTTTTTGTTGACCCACCTATCCACCCTGACCTCGTCCCTACCAGGGACTTTGTCGCCCGATAACTGACCTCCTTTGCTCCAGTCATAATTAGAGGGCTTTGTCACTTGAACATAAACATATCCAATGATCAGTTAGACTGTACTGATTAATGGGCTCGCACAGACCCTCCCACCACTTCCTGGATAAATACAGTAAGGATATACATTCTTGGTGACTTCCCTCTGCTGTCGTTCATTGACAGGACAGTTTAGTGAGTCGAAGGAAAGGCACAAGTCTGCACGTCATGTGGAAGCCCATTAACTGAACTTAAACTGACCCAACACCACAAAGTGGTTAGCAAAAACATCAATGACAGAAGCTCTTCTTTGTCCAGCCTATTTCTGCGAGATATAACTGAGCTCAAGTTAACATCAATATGAGATTTTGACCATTTTCTCATACTTCTTAAATTCAGCTCCTGAGAAATGGCCTGCCTCTTGTCTCAGCCTGATCCTAATTTAAGATCTTAAAATGCTTTTTTCCCCTGCTCTTGAGATAACAGTAAGATCCAAAAGAAAACTTTATTGACTTATAAATGAGCCTACACAATATCAGAAATCTGTCTCAGTGATCGAATTCAAGTCTCAACTCTTTTCTATCAAAAAGAGTCGAACCAAGATTTACAGAAAAACTTCAGTTTCTCATTGATTTTTCACAAATACATTTCAAATGCCTTCTAAACAAGAGCATCATCTGTAGAGCAAACTGGACAGGATGATTTATCTTAGATTGATTTTTTTCTTTTGCTCCTTATTTCTCCTGAAAGGGGGGTGAAACAGGTCTGAATTTAATAATGTCCAAATAAGAAGATTCTTTATTTCTGATGAGACAAAGAAAAAAAATATTGTGAGCAGCAACTTTTCCTCTTAGTGAAGCCAAAAAGTGTCGGAGAGGAAATCCCATGGCCATACATGAGTATAATGTTGGGGTTGTGTCATGGGGGTTTAATTGGGAATACATTAATGTTATGTAATATTATGCTCAGTCGTGGCAAGCAAATAATTAAACATTAAGCCTTCTTTTTTATTTTGTTCATACTCACAAAAATTTTTTTTATTTTTATTGGCTTTTCTTATAGCTTCCTCTCAGTTATTTCATGGGTCACTGAGCACAGAGATGAGTTGAAGGTCTCTGATGGGTTTTCCTCCCAGTTTCTGGCCAGTGGCTGAGGGTTGAAGTGCTCTTGGGCAAAGTGCCTAACACATCACTGCCCTTTTTTTTTTTTTAGTTAACTGCTCAATCAGCCCTCCTTGGATAAATGGTAAATGGACTGCATTTATTTAGTGCTTTTATCCAAAGAGCTTAACAATGTGCCTCTCTCTGTCTCTCTCTCTCTGTCTCTCTCTCACACACACACACACACACACACACACACACACACACACACACACACACACACACACACACAGTGGCAGCGAGCTACTGGGCACTGGCCTAATCATCAGGAGCAATTTGGGATAAAGTGTCTTGCTTAGACCTCAACACGAGTTGACACGAGGAGCCGGGGATCGAACCAACAACCCTGTGATCAGAGAACAACCTGGCGGGTTACACACCTCACACATTTACCCTCATTTTTTCAGTACCAGGTGATTTCAGCCATTACCACAACCTTATTTTACAGGTCTGAAAGTTATAAACAGATTGTAACAGGAATGTGTTCAGATATTTCAGAGCTGCTCTTTTCAATCCAAGCGAAGGCATCAATGTGCTTTGCTTTGGAGATATTGATTAATGATGACATTGCATCACAATCTTCATACTGTACAAGCATCTCTGTAAAAAATCTGTCCATTAGCTTTTGTCATTTGAAACAAATTTGAATCCATTTATTGGAATACAAAAGTACTAAAGACAGTTGGTAATTTTACCCATGTAAAGTGAGACTGTGGGCCATCTGACAAGGAGAACCTCATTCACACGGTCACATTTTTTTTTTTTAATCTTTACACGTACTAAACGTGCATAAAAACAGGTGAATGGAAACAGACTTTATGAAAGAATAACAAAGTACTACTCTTGCTGATCAAGGACTTATGGTTGAATGTCTCTCTTACAGATGAAAACAATATTATTGTGGTATTATCAGAGTGAAAACGAATCTACATTTGCGTGGGTTTCTCACACCATTCTGTATATTTTCTTTGCTTGTCACAACAAATACAACACACAAGTGGACCTGAGGGACCCCACTATGTCACACATTGACAATCTCTCAATACACTCTCATCCCCCACTATTTTCCTTTCCTTTTTGCTCAGAAGAGTCATTCCCTCCTGCATCTTGTAAGCTTTTCTTTTTTTTCCTGTGGAGGGGTATAAGGGGGACCCCATTTCTCTCCACCTCCTTATCCCTAAATCCAAGCTGGTTTCCATGAGAAACCAGGAGGAATGTGTTTCATTAACATTCTTTGTGGAATGCATATGCACTTCTTGTTCATCAAATCTAAAGCAGCCCACTGCCTCCCTAATCGAAAGCAGCCCATGACGCCTTTTAAGTGGGGCTCAAGTGTCTTCTAAGAAGCAGCATGTCCATATGAATGCCACAAATGACCACATGTTTGAGGGTGTTGATCCACAACCAGTTTCATGTGATCCCCCTCGCCAGAAAGAAAGGATACAAATCATTTTGGCAAGATTATGGGACAGAAACGACGTGAACGTGTGCCGCGATATCAGCTCCTTTTGAAGTGTTTAACTGATTGTGTCTCAAGACCAGACCTCAACTGCAATTTTTACTTTGCTTGTTTTCCTTCGGTGTTGTTTTCCCTCACTGTCATATCTTGTTTTAACCCTGCTCATTGCCGGAGCAGAGCCAGGGGGCCCTTTCCTCCTTTAAAACGGCGAAGGAGCCCGGAGGTCATGGGGACCTCTACGCTCAAGTGACCTCCCGGGGAAAGTGGCACACACACACTCACACACATGGATATAGAAAGCAAAATGGGTCTCATACAACTGTCTGTCATCCAAACCCTTCACATGTTTTGAGTAGTGCCATGCGGCTCAACAAACATGGATACTTCAATGACAGGAGAAGGATGAAGCCATTACAGCAGTAGATTTTTACCCCAAATCCAATTGGCTTATGGGAAATCTCTGCAGTGTGATGGATGCAGTCTGTCTTGTTACTAGGGTGTTGTTGTTTTTTTATCTGTGATGAGATATCTCTTTGATACATTTCTTTTACTTTTTTCAGAGTGCCTTTAAAAAGGGGCCATTCACCATTTCAACCATTTCTTCAGTATTTACGTGTATTTAAGTATTTACGGTGAAAACTTTTGACGCTTTATTTTCCAGGTCCTGTTATTTCTTAATCATTTGCTGAGATGTTTCCAGTGAACACAGAAAGATTAATTTTACATTTGCGTATTCAGCTGACCTTCTGTGTACAGTCTAAAAGAATCTCTTGGTATAGTTGGCACCAAATTACATAGCTCTGACATTTAATCTGTTTCTTTTCAGGAAATTATTAGGAAATAATGGAACCAGTAAAATAAAGCATTACCAAAACCATCGACTATGAGGTCTGTGTTTTTTTCAGAGTAACCATAATATTGTTTCTGGAGAGACGAGTTTTTCAAATGCTTTAATACTACGAATAGTTTTGGGAAATACACTTATTCCCTTTCTTGCTGCGAGTTAGGTGAGAAGATCAATAGCTCTTGTGTCTGTATGATACATTTGGAGCTGGAGGCGATTAGCTTTCTTAGCATAAAGACTGGGAGTAGGGAGAAACAGCTAGCCTGGCACATAAACCTGGTAAAATCACAACCTGTCAATATAACACTTCGGTTTTTGCACGGACTAAACCAACAAGATGTAACATGTTAATTAGTGAGCGTTGGATTTTGTTACCTGGACAGAGCCAGGCTAGTTGTTTGTCCCTGTTTCCAGTCTTTATGCTAAGCTAAGCTAAACTAAATGGCTACTGGCTGTAGCTTAAGATAAGAGAGTGGTATCGATCTTCTCATGTAACTCTCGGCGTCAACACGAATAAGCGTATTTCTCAAAATGTTCAACTATTCCGTTAAGCCACACAAAGGAAATCCCACTCACTTCGTGGTTTGGCCTGACGACAGCAATCTGACAAATGGATATCTCAAGACCTGGACTCAAAACTACCCTCATGGCCAAATACCACCTTTTTGTAATTTGGGTGAAGTGACCATTTAAGCCGTGTCACCTCTGCAACAGCCACATCCTTTACCTCTTTATGACGAGGCTTGTGACTCAAACATGAATACACAGTCGGTCTTGGAGGAGATGCTGTGACTCAACTGGCCGTTGACACAGTGACTAGGAGGCACTTGGCTGCAGGAAACACAAAGCAGATCACAACAAGCCCTGGTTGATCTGTGTGGTCTCTTTGTGGAGCGGCGGACGTGGAGAGGCAGCAGGGAGCGATGGGGGGGGGGGGGGGGGGGGGGCGCCGTGTTTCACCTCCTCGAAAATCAGACAGAAAGTCATTGATTTTCCCATGACATGCCCAACCCCCAAAAACACACCCCTTCAGAGTCAGACGGCTGGCGTGGTGAACATGCACACCATCTCACATACAAACACGCTTCTCAAACCCGGAGCCCTACCCCCCACCTCTGCCCGGCGACCACCCCCTCTTCCCCTATCTCTCTCTGGCTGTCTCTCTCTCTCTCTCTCCCCCTGTCTCATTTATGCCTTTGCAGAGCAGCTGCTGCCCAGAGAACTGAGGGAGCAGCATTCACATCTGAGCACATTAGTCACCAGATGTCACCTTTTGCTGCCAGCCCATCGAACATCCAGGCAGACAATGCCCCATGCATTCTGAACATCTGACTTACGACGTCTCCTACAAAGGGGGCTGGGTGGAGCTCTGGACTACAACAGCCACGGCTGGTGGAGCTCAAAGCCACGTCGACAGTGACACCTACAGCTTGTCCATGCACACTTGAAGTGGGAAGCCACTCTTGAGGCATTAATATCAAACACTGCCTTGAGATACACAAGCTGATAAGGGATGCGATCTCTCTGCAGAATGGATGACAGCAAAAACCGCCACTTTTTTATCTTCCCCAAACATTTCATTCAGAAATGTGTCGAGAATTTTGAGTATTTACCTGTTTTTCTGTATCCTAAATATGTCTGAGATGCTCTGAGATCTGAGACGTGTGGCGAGATGCTTTCTGACTCCCCTGATGTCGCCTCAGACACCTGCAACAGATCAGCTGCTGTCACCTTGAGGGTATCAAGGCTGTGTTCAGACTGAGAGACAGCAGCTCTGCACTACAGATATAAGGGCATAAGGAGACGGCCAAGTAGGTCTCACTCAGAGAAGTAAACAGTGACGGGAGCACACAGAATAGCAAAAGAAAAGCCTAGAGGCATAAAATGTATATATTGCAGAATTCCATTAACTGGCACATGTACTTTTTTAAGCCTCAGGTTGATGTGAAAGTTTTCTATTTCAAAATATGCATCTCAGCTTCACTCGCACTCTTAAATAATTCATGGTAGTCTGAGAGCTGATGTCACGCTTATATGACTTTAGTGATGATCTTTTTTCTTCTTCTTCTTTGCATTCAATCGCTAAAAAGATCGTTTTAAAACAGTGGTTTTCAACCGGGGGGGTCGGGACCCTCCCATGGGGCCGTGAGATGATTGAAATAGTACTCCATCAATTAAGCATTGCACTCCTATAACATTGTAGGACTTCTTTAAAACAGTGTAAAAATTGATGCAGCAGAACCAGAGATATGGTCTTTTTTACTCATGCTCGTGCATTCTTCAACATGGTGCCTACATTACCCACAATGCAACTCAAGCGCCAACAGTTTGGTCAAAGACTCTAGTGAGTTATGCAAGTAGTGGCTAATGTAGCATCAAGCCTCCAGCGTCAAGCAGAGATGAGGAGCGGGCTGTAAAGGTCTGGTAAGCTCACTTCTTTGTAGCTCCACACCCCCAGATTTTCATTCATTTTCAAACTTGTAGTCTTCATCCCCAACTGATGCTGACTCAAGTGACATCACTTGAGGCGATTTAACAGATTTCGTTTTTACGGTGACCTACTTTTCGGGTGCACTCACTTTCTGTTTTACTTGATCTAGATGATCTGGCTAAACCGTTGCCTTGTTTACAACTTGTCAGATCATCTGACTGCTCATTTCTTGCCGTCATCGTGTTACCAGGTCCAGGATTACTTGTGGGTACAATGTTATCATGACTGAAGACTGGATTTATCCTTTGATTTTACCTTTTCAGGCCACAAAAAATTGGAAAGTTTACTAGTTTTATTAGTTTTAATCTTTCACAAGCCACAAAGGTTGACAGCCACTGTTTTAAAACCTACCACTTGTTACAGTTCAGTGCATTAGTGTGACAATATTAAGGCATCAATTAGATGAACTCGTACTGAACTGATACTCGTTTTATCCTTGCTTTATGTTCTGCAGTGAGATGCACACACTAGTTGAACAAAGTTATCTACATGTATGACCAAACTGTCCTTGTACACGACTATTTCTGCTTATGACGTCACACAGTTGTATATCCACACATCATTGCCCTGAATCAGACAAAACAACAGTAAGTGCTCTTTTATTCCCATTGTTTATCCTTGTTACGCCTTATCAGCAGCACGATGCTTCCTCCTCCATCTTCCCTGCCTCCCTCTCCTTCCTTCTCTCCATATATTAAACGATGGGTGGCACTTTCCCCTCACAGCGCTATCTGCTACGTCGAGTCACCTCCAGACACATTAGCATATTTATCATCAGCTTCACAGACTTCAAAGTCAGTGCTTGCTTCTCAGAGAGATGGGGAAGCGCCACCAGGAAGCCGGCGCAGATTGCAAAGCACTAGGTGTTCCCCAGGGATCAAATATCCATTTAGGTAAGAAGAGGGGGGAGGCTATGAGCAGAATTCAATTCATTTATTTGCAGTGGTGATGATGTCTTTAGCAGTGACTTTAAATATTTGCTCAGTGCTAACCACAGCTTTCACCACAGTTTTGTGATGTTAACACGCAGCTAATGCTGGAGGGAGCACTGAGGTTTTTTTTAGGGTTTTACTGGATGTGTAAAGGAGGATGCTGTCAAGAAGATTATTTACATGCCATACAACATAACATACATCAACAAAGCAAACAGAATTTAAGCCTATTTGCGTGAAATATCATATAATGCAAATTAACACCCTAAGTGTGTACTTTTTTTGCTTCTATTTCTTGATAAATCCTCTAATCTGTCCATCCGTGCTGCCAGGAAACTGGATAAACAGTACACTAAATCGTCTGTAAACCACATCAGTCTTGTCCGCCCATAAAAGCAGCTCGGGTCAGGCTGTGTTTGTCCTCACTGAGTGCAAACTTGATGGACAGCTTGTCCCAGTGTGTGGCCGGTGAAACGGCCACTCAGGTTAAAGAGAGGTCAGTGAGCAATGTTTTTTCCCCCTGCATTACTGTACATGGCAAGCTCCAAGTTAAAGGACTTATGTGTTCATTGACTACAGTCAGGTTCAATATGTGATACAGGGTTCATGCTGTTCACTATTTTCATGATAATTTCAACAACGTTGGAATACACTACATTTATTATTTATCCTCCCTTAAAATGTGTTCAAACTGTATTTTTAAGTGTCAGTGTGAAAATGCAAATAATAGAATCTCTTTTATGGAAAATAAAGTTTCTTTTGTATAAACTGACATTAACTAAACTGAGGAATAAAAATCTCTAGATGAAAATGTCTTCATGAAGATAAAGAGCACATTTTTGAACTACCACAAATCACAATTGAAATATTTTCCCTCTGACATTTGATTTATGCAAATAAATCAAAGAATTGTACCTTGTAGGAGTCATACCTGACCAGATTGAGATATTTTTGGAGTCCATTTTTGCAGCTCCACAATGAATATTGTCATATTTGTGTATCGCTTAAGCAACCGAGCTAATGAGCTTGCTAGCTAACAGTTAACAAGTAGGTAGCTCAGAGAGCGTTGAATGAAATAAACACGGTACATACAGAGACAATAGAAAGAAGCTCTCAGAGCTATTGTGACCGACTACTGAGCAGCTACAATAGTTCACCAACTAGTCCTGCGAGGAGTCCCGACTTCAACAAAGCTATAGCACCATATTTCATGACGATCTGTGATGTTGTGACAGAGCCTTTACTTCAGCCTTTAAACTGTGCTTCACCTATGCAGTATCATGATGTAGTCAGCAGGATGCCATTTTTATCACATGGCACTTTGATTAAACAAGGCGTACTTTTGTGATCCCTATTGATGTGTACTGACACTTCCTGTGAACCACCGCTGTGTGAAATGCCTCTCACACATTCTCTCCTGACTTTTAAACATACATGCTCTGTTAATAATGTGATTTGAATCATTAATACGCTACATTGTAGGCACCCATTATAATTGGAAAATTAGTTACAGCACAGTGTCTAACTGCTTCCTACAACACTAATGCCGTCCCTCTCCCTGTGTCATCTAAACCCTATGCTAATGAAGCCTGGGCCCACAACATGCAGGAGGTTGAATATCAATTTAATCAGGCCCTCCCTGCAGGGGCTTCCAGAGAGAAATGACAGCCAAAGTGCATTAGTAATTCTACTGCTGTCACTTCTCATAGCTGCTTACCTTGCAAACAAACTGCTCTAATGGCACCTGCCTGCTGGGCAATTTAGGCACTGTAGAGGCAACAGAACATGAAATGGACTGGAGACCACTGACCTAAATAGGAAAAGGGCCAACTCCAAACAAGGAGAGGCTGTCTTATCATTGGAGTGGAAAACATGTGGGCTATGTGTACGGACAGTTAAAATACTTTACTGTAAGTGTGTCTCCACCTCCAAGACAGCGTTTTTAATAAAAATGTGAGAACAGTTACATCAATTAAAAACCCGTCTTTGCAAAAAAAAAAGCCTCTTGATCTGAAATCTTTGCTAATTTGTTTGTCATCAAAAGTATCCTCACGTTTCTGATAAATATCTACAGATAACAGGTACAAATAAATACTTTAATACGCGAATGAATAGATAAAAGAAAGAGTTCATTACCTCCACTCATACAATTGAATTGCTTTGACATAATCCCCTCTTATTCCTCAAGGGGATGGGGGAGGGAGAGAGCATGATGGGATTGGTGGTAGTGTGTGTATGCATGCGTGTGTGTGTGTGTGTGTGTGTCTGTGTCTGTGTGTGTTGGGGGTGGTATGGCTCATTTCAGTGTCAGCCTCTGTACGTCAGCAAGGGGGAAAATATGTCGTTTCTCACTGCACCCAGTGTAGCAGCCCACGTTTTCATTCACTCATCATAACACACTGATGTTAGTGAGTGTGTCAGCTTTAAGAACAGATTTGAGCATGATGACTGGTGGACTAGCGCCACCTGTTGTTAATACTCACACACTGACTGACTGACTGAACTACTGCAAGTATTGTATCTTGTGTTGTTTGATTCTGAAATGAATCTATCACGGTGTTTTGTATTTGTTGTCAGTTTCTGTCCTGGATTGTGGTGCTCATCCTCTCAACCAGCCGACTGCATGCTCAATATGCTGCGGCCAGATGCCTCTTAGCAGCCAGACCCCTTCACATCAATATGTCAGGTCAATAGTGTTGGGTGGTATTGAATGTGTCAGAGAAAAGAACTTCACTCAGGGAGGTGGGTTGGTGGTGGCGGCGGGGAGGACGGCACCCAGGTCTCCTTCAGTCGAGCAGATCCATTCCAAGACTGAAGAGAAAAACAAAAGATCAAGGCCCGGGCCAGCTGGGCCGGAGAGAGGAGGAATTTGTCAAGCGTATAGATGAGTCAAGAGGTAGCATCAGATCTACTGTAGAGGGAGAAAATGCTACTTGTAGGTCTGCTTATAAAAGCATCTTTAAAGCCTCAAATGTGAAATACTTCTGAATAAGTAATCAAAAAATGCATCCAAAGCATGACTCTCCATTACATGATGCACAAAACTCTAATTCCCGCTGCCACACGGCTGCAGACAGACCTTGTACCTTTTGCACGTTAGCTCTTGTAGACGTGACGTTATGTGTTGTTCTCTGGTCTTTAACATGGCAGAGACACGGCCCGGAGTTCTCTCACAGGCATTACGTAAACCCATAATGAGGAGCAGCCTGGCGTGATTAGTATTGTCTTGGGCACATATTAAGTCCTGATTGGATGACACAAAGCAAGACTAAACATTTCCCATCCAGTCATGGCGACTGCTCATTTAACCGTAGCAGATACTGAGGCAAAGGGGGCGTTTGTTTCAGCACCGCTGCTGGTTTCAATCCTCCCTTAAGTGTGCATGAATATTTAAGGTGCTGGATGTAGTCGATGAGACTACCTGATGGTCTGTTTAACCAAGGCCAGCTGCTTTTTTCAGTGGACTCCCTCTCGTCTTTAACTACTACAGCGCCCCTGTGAGAGTCCCCTTGAAAACAATTGATTCATAGTCATCTATCTCATAGCCAAGGGCTGGGTAATCACAGCCAGAGAATCAAATCTACCACACTCCTGTTCCACCAGGGAGAGGACTCTGTAATGAAATAACCCTCCTCTCTGCCTTAATTGTCTTTTTGGCCAATGGCATACAGATTCAGGAGTTGCGTTGTTTTGGAGGTGGAATTAGGGAAATGATTTAATTACAGCGTGTATTATCAAGCTTTTGATAAATCAAGCCAAAAACGTGCAGGCTTGATATTGTCAACAGCATGAGCTGGTGGTCTCACAGAGATCCGCCAATCACATATGCTGAACTCTAGAAGGCCTTCCCAGTGATACATTGGATATGATTCTTTAAAGGGTTAGTTCACCCAAATTATATAAACACATATTTTCTCCCTTACTTGCAGTATCTAGGCATGCAGATTGTTGGTTTTATGTGTCAAGATTGCACAATATCAGCCTCTTAATCTTCTGCCACCACCCCAATATCATGGAGCTGAAAGATATTTATAGTAAAAACTAAACAGCAACGTGTCTTTCCATAGAGTCTTCATTAAACTGGATAATCCACACATGTCAGCCATTATAATATGTTTTACTTTTACTTTGTAGAAACTAGTTTCCACGAAAAAAAGGGCTAAGAAGAACAATGTCTTTGTGTAATTTAGGTGACCCTTTATATATATATATAAAAAAACAGGATGCTAGGAGAGGTGTGCATTAATACACACACTCAACACACACACACTTTCACACAACTCTGATCTCTCAGATTGTGCAGTATGCAAATGTTTTGCCATCAACTCGGCCTGGCGGAGAATGACAGGAACATTTGATGCAGCGCGGCTTTTTAGTGGAGTCCCTGCAGAAAGCTATTTTCACAGGATGTTATGTATGCATTTTTCAGACAGATTGCTGCAGGAGACAGGAGCTCAGGAGGGGAGCAAACACGACTGGAATGAAACACAAGTCGTAGTCTGCTGAATGAAGCCAACCACAATGCAGGCTGTAAAGAAAGCGGCACTCAGCTCACATTTTTGCAGAACCAAAATATCATGTTCAATAAATCTTTGAAATCTTTACATAAAGCTACCCCAGGATTCAAGGGAGGAACATTTAAACTGAAACATTTTATTCTCATAAGCATGACTCATTTAGGTGCTTCACGACTGCTTGCTCACACAAATGAACATGCAATTCTTGTTCATTTATTGCAGACGTTATTCAACCAATGATACAAGAAGCTGTGAATCATTATGCATCTTTGATTCCCTAATCTGCTGCTGTAGTTAATTTGCATAATATAAATACAAAGCCATTACAGTGAGTGTTATGCTATCCCACATGGGATTATACAGTAAGACACCTTTACAAAACATATTCACAGTGCAGCATTTTCTCTGCACAGACGAAGAAACAGCTTCCAGCTGTGTAGATCACACATTACAGTCTGAACTGAATATTATAAATACATAATAAATACAAAAATTAACACATTATTGATACTGTACAATGCTCTTCATCAGTTCCCTGCTTTCTCTCTATAATCTACCAATTCTCATTTAAAACAACCTTTTCAGTCATTGTGGATAATCTATATCTTTCAATCATCTTTCAAGATTTTCCAAAACAAATCCCATTTTACAGTAATATTATTTCACACTATTATCATCCATATGAAGTAACCTACTATACAGTACAAGCTGTCCATCAATCCTCAGTGCCCTCTTATTTCCTGATACTGCTGAAGTTGGTGCATATTTATGCCAAAGAAATACCAGAGAACCCAGTTCTGAATACCTTCACCATGACTCCAGAAACCTTTAGCATAACCTAGAACTGGAAAAATTACCATAACAGTTTCACACTGCACAGATCACATACATTGAAATACTCGTATATCCCTCCTCTTACATTATGCTGCTATTTATCTGTGGTGGATTAAAGGAGAACAGCCAGAGAGTGCTTCAAGAAATGTGACTGTTTCCTTGGCTCTCTGCAGTCTTTCCCCGGAGAGGCCGAGACCCAACCCTGCCATCTGCTGGCTCCATCCAGGTGAACAAAAACTCATTCCGGCAGATGACCCAAAACACCCTGTCTTATGTGGAAAAGATGTCCAACATCCTCATCCCCCAGCAGCTTTGCTGCTTCTTTTTGGAGTTTGATTTTGATAAAACAAAACATGACACTTGTATGAGCAATAACATGTGCTCTTGAATAATCTTGGAAAAGGTTCATTTATGGAGAAAAGAGAAAGCAGGAGGGGAAAACAGTATGTGCGGAGGAGAGAGAGAAGTGTGGGGAGGGTCGTTGGAGGGGGTTTCAATGCTTCTGAGAGGTGCCTCATTTTCCGGCACCATCTGTTCCTGGTTCTGCGAGCTGGAAGCCTCATTTGTGTCAAACACCTCCCACATGCTCCAAGCAGCCAGACACCAACAGCAAGGACTCCATCACCTGTTTCAAACAACTGCACAATGTGACCCGCTGCATCCGTTAACTACTAATCACACCGTGTTTGATGATGTTGTTAACCCGCTGCTTGAGAGGTTCCTTCCCTCAGGCTCCTTACAAAACTTCCATCCAGCCCTGAGCCACTGCTAATCTGTGCTTCGGAGGAGGATGACAATGAAAAGGTTGATGGAGGAAGTGAGGAGGAGGACCAGACCTGGACCTGGAGGCTGGAGCCGGCCCTGCGTCCCCCCCAAGGAGGACAGAGAGATAGAAGGAAGACAGAGGCGGATGAACAAGGCCATGCTCCTCCATTTCAATCAGCTGCTGCCGTCTCACATGGCAGCAGAGCATCCGGAGGGGAGGCGCCGTCATGAATCCTAATTGCTCCCTTTTCACCACATTGCAGGGTGTTTCTATGCAAATCTGTCCAGAGAGGTATCTAGTTTATGCAAGGCCAACTGTATGAACTGAAATGTGAGCAGGAATCTCACTCAGACAAAAGCCTTGGTGGGGAGATGCTGGTATTATAATTCTTTTGGATAAATTATTCATTTTGCACATGGCTCTCCTGAGTGCAGGACAGAGCGCGGTTTCACACACGTTGCTAATGTTTTGACATGTATGTATTCCACCACATCAATGGGCTCTGGCCTCCAGTTAAGATATATGGCTTTAATAAGAGTGACGAAGATGCAAAATAATGAGATGTCAGGGAGGAGAGTGCAGGGGTGTCCACTGAGAAACGGAGAGAAATGATAACATTACTCTTCAGCGTGTGGACTACAGAAGATTCTGCCACATTTGTATACCTTTAATACCCAGCGATGCACATTTGAAACTCCTCCACATGTACACTCTCTTGAAATGGAGTGTGGGTTTATAAAACTATAACTGTGTAAATCTTTCAATTCTGTTCATAGTCGACATGAGTGGCCAACAGGGACTGTGTGCTGACATGATGAAAATATTTTATGTTTGATGTTTATCACCATGTTTATTTCTATTCTATTCTTTGCTGTTTCAGCAGCCTAACATGCACTCAGGGATCCATAAAAGTCATGATAATTTTAAAATCAGAGTATTATTTCACTTACTTTCACTTACTTTAATAACTGCAGCAATGGATGCACATTTCTAATTTGTTGCTACATAAACAAATGTGTGATGGTAGCATATCTATGATCCCAGGGTTCAACGTCCCCCAGCTCAATATCCTTATATCTTAATATGACACAGACCTTTGAAAGGGTTTTATGTTCTCAGCAATGTTTTTTCTCTCGGTCAAATGTTCAATGTATCTTTTTCTGGGTCAATATGTTGAAATAACCCACATACAGCTTATAGCCTACTGATGTTATACTCCTTGAAAGCAAGGAGACCGTTTACTTGACTGTCAACACTGATACCTCCACAGTGGCTGAACAGATTTTTACTGTTGAAACTGCATTTGAAATGTCCACCTGCCTTCATTCTTTTGCAATTTGAACTGTGAAGATGGCCCTTATCAATCTCTTACAATCTTTATATACACACATGCTGGGAACATAGGACCCTGGAATGAAAGGGATGAGCCCGAGACAGACGTCTTGGGCTGGATCCATCTTCTCCAGTACATGCTGACCCCAAAGCAGAGGTTATTCTCAATGTCAAGGGGAAACAGGCATGGTTGTACCCCTTTCTCTAGTTTTGTTTACATTGTTTACGCTCTTAAGAATAAAGTTTTTTGCTCAGAAGGAGGACCGTGAGGACTGATTTTTTGACTGTGTTAGGAAGGAATCTTTTCAGGGCCAGTATGTAGGGGAGGAAATAACTCTTTTAATGCACATATGAGACATTAAGACAGACACAAAAAAATGTCGACCTATCATTTAAGTCAACTATTGGCAAAAGTGCCAAACGTGACGATGTGCTGCTTCTCTTTATTTCATGTCATTGCAAAATTTTGAGTGTTGGTCAGACAAAACCAGACATCACCAGACCAACCTGTTTATTTTTAATCTGTGTAACCTTTCCATGCTGCCCTGGTGATCAAATTATACTACAGCGTTAGAACGAATATGATAATGCACTTTAAATTTGTCTAATTTCCCCCCAGAGATTAATAAAGTATTTCTGATTCAGAATAAAGTATTTCTAAATACTGTCCATCCTCAGGCCTTCAAACACCTCTATACAGTAGATACTAGTACTGTTTCTATTACTTTTAAACTTAAGTGCAATACTGTGTGTATACTAAAATATTTCTGTATTTCAATCTCTTATTGTCTGTTTGGTTGCATCCATTAAAAAAGCTCAATGAATAACACCACAAACAGGATGTGCTGATTGATGACCAACCAGATCTCATAGATCAAACATTACTGCCTCGTGAAACCAACGGTATGCAGCTCCATGTGCATTGTGCTGATCAATATGGGTTGTGAGAAGAATACAATGAAGCTCATCGCCATCTCCGCCCTCAGCACATACATACACATACACACAAATGCTCTCTGACACAGGACTCTTATTACAAACCCGCCCTTCACAAATGACCATAATCTATACCGTGCACCCAATGGCTCTCCTGGGGAAGCTCCCCTCATTTCATTTTTCATCTCATCCTCTTTCACTTTATTTCCAGTAATTCAAACCCACTAAATCCAAATATGAGGAGACACGGAGCCCTGCTGTTTTGACAAGTTAAATGACTACAGGCAATGATGTGCTTCCCAGCCAGTCTGTAAGCAGCACACGTCGCCAGCCACCGCCTCGCTCGTGTGTTTGACGGAAATATGTGTGTGTGTGTGTGTGTGTGGACACGTGCATGCTTTTTCCAACGTGCACAATGCTCCTTATTCCTGCAGCCGTCCGACCCTCTGCAGCATCCTTTTGAGGTGAAATTGAAATGGATTGTGTAGCTCAATATTTTATTGACATCAACTTCACAGAATGTTGCTACAGTGACACCGGGGATAATTATTTCACCACAGATTTCTTCCTCTCCGCATTTCTCTCCCTCTCTCTTTCTGCCTTCCTCCAAGCCCTTCCATTCCTGTAGAGAATTAGTTCTGCATAAATTACCCAGTGGAATATTGAATCAGTCTCCAGCCACCAAAGGCAAGTCTGTGTGGCTGATTACCGAGCAGTGCGCACAACATGCATGCAGACAAACACACACAGAGGAAGAGGGAGAGGGGCCTCTAAGCGAGGAGCTGACACCATTGCAGAAAACATGGTAAGAGGAAGAGGAGGAAGAAGAAGGGGGGGAGGGGGATCAGCCAATCTGGATATGGGGAGTGAAAGCTGTGTTAGCCACCCTAGCTACACACTATCTGCTCATTACTTAGTCATTAGCAGGGGCATGGTTTTAAAGGAGGGAGGGATCAATCAATTGTCATGGGTCAATGTTTTGCAGCCCCATTATGAACCTTGGGTGGCTCTGTAAATTAAACACAGTAATTACTCATGTTAATTACACAAAGATGGTGGTCACATTGATCTACAAATACGTTTTGCATAATGTAAATGGTATGATGAGTAAACACTGGGTTGCACTCGAGTATTTAAAAAGGATGCCGGCGCTGATCAGATGAGGGAGGAAGAGAGAGGAGCATTTCTCTCGGCTCTGAGGGGTTTCTAATCATTTATTTATTCTGCAGTGTAACACTGAAACCATTAGTTAACCGACTAGTCAATTAACATATTAATAATTGTGATGATTCATTAATCCGGTCATTTGTCAAGCAAAAATGTCAAATATTCCCTTGTTCCAGCTTCAAAAAATGTGAGGATCAGCCACTTTTCTCTGTTTAATTTCATTGTAAATTGAAATAGTGTATTAGTGTAATAGTGAGAATAGAGCATTGTAATAGATATGAACTGTAGGTCAAACAAAACAATTTGAAGACAACGTGTTGGACTTGTGATGGGCATTTTTCTCTACATTCTGGTTTAACAGACTAAATGATTAGTCAATTAATTGACTCATCTGGAGATTTCTGCAACTAGCGATTATCATTATCGATTAATCTCCAGATTTGGTGGAAACTGGCAAAGGGCATTATCTGGTCATCACGTACCCTGAGGGCTTCAATACATATAAGTGAGCAAAGGGGAATTTGAATTCATCTGAGAGCACTTCTCTTAATCTAAATGCAATACAGTATTGCGCAGGGACAGTGACCAAACCCTGGATCCCCAAAAAGACCCAGTTTTCCCCGATCTGAGCAGTCTGAGATATTCAATTCCTCCACAGGGAGTACTGTATGTGTGTGTGTGTGTGTGTCTGCTCATGATTGGACGATTAGCTCACTATATTTGATACACAGTATCTACACAGATATGCCCAAGAGGCTCTTTGGGGGACGACCACTGAGCTGCCTCTCGTGCTCAAAAGACATTGTAAGCAGCAGTCCCTCAAGTGTTTTTGAAGATCATTCCTTATGCTCTCTACATATATTTACACAGACGGATACATCTGTATATCCCTAACGTATGTGTCCCTAGATGTAAAGATTTAGGGAGACCAAGCTCTTTGGGGATATGTTGCCTGCAGAGGCAGATCCAGAAAGTCCTCACCATGTTGAGTACTATATTAAAGGTTTAATTAGAGGCCTTCGTGGATCTTAAGTGGCAGCAGAATTAGAAAATGGAAAATCAGATTCAGCCAGGCAATTTTCACTGTCGGTGGTTATAAGATGACAGAACAATTAATCAGCACAAGCGCGTTGTGGAAGGAAATCCTCATCAGGAAGTCATCAGTCTCCACCAGCGCTTCCACGCTAATGCATCAAACAACACAGGTATATCAGGTTTGTTCAGTCTCTGCACCTCCTCTGTCTACATCTCCAGCTGTCGGAAATGCACTTGGTGCCCTCTAGAGGCAGAACTTCAGACTTCAGACTACAGTCTTTTGAATGAGGAGATAATACTTTGGGAATAATCGTCATAATCATATTAGTGTCACTTCGCAACTTAATAAAAAGGATGCAGATATAAGCACAAAAATGGACATATGAAAATGTTTGGTAACACACATATAGACACACATGCTCAAACATATCCATGTGTTGTTAGCCTTTTAGGAGTGCATTCGTTCCCTGATCCTCACCTCACATTAAACGTCACCTTGAAATCAGACCTCCAGCCCTATCCTGACACCTGTGATCCAAACAGACTGAATAACTCCCCTGTCCCTCAGCAACACTGGCCCATTATAACTACACTGGCATCTTTTGTGTGTGAATGTGAATAAGGATAATACATTTTTTGAGCGATGCGACTTGGCAACACTCCACACCGTCAAAATAGTACTCTCCTTTTTTCCCTACAGAGTTAGAACCATGAGGCGCTTAGCCTAGCTTAGCATGAAGACTGGAATAGCCGTGTATGCAGAGAAGGGCCCATAGAGAATGCCTGTGTAAAGGGTCCAGGGTGCAATGCCCCTGACCTATAGAGTTATAGGGTTAAAAATACATACAGTAGGCCATACATTATTTTTAAGTTCCCAGATCGTTACTCTCTTATTCCCTAACTTCACATCTTGTTCCCCTGTTGCAACATATATGTATCACTACAGTGAGTTACATTACCGGTGTTTTCCTTTGCTTCCAGTCTTTATGCTACGCTAAGCTAACCGCCTTCCGAATATAGCTCCATACTTAACTTAACCACCAGAGTCAAGAGTGGTATTTCATCTTGCTCTTGGCAAAAAGTGAATAAAGACGAAAGTAAATCACCTCACTTGACAAGCCCCTTTGGAAATATTACAAATTATAGCCGTTAGGTGTCAGCACTCACTTGATACTGATGGTGCTCGGCTCCCGTGACTCCTCTTTCTTGGTGTTGTTGGGCATTGGCTTGTGCTGCTTTCACGTCCTTATTGTAAACTCGGATTTTCCTTAAAATCAGTCTCAAACACGGTTGGACTTACCAGTAGTTTCAGCATACTCTGGGAGTGTCTATAAATGGGAATAAGAAAAAAAAATCGTCAGTATGCCTTATTAGGACTTTAATATAAACTCAGCATACATACTTTTCGTCACAGCTGTTGTTAGAGGAGAAATGCGAAATGCCCATTTAGTTCATGTTCTAAATATTATATTAGTCGAAGATGAACACTTGCCATCGGGCGACACACCACGCTTCTTTCCTCCATGCTCCCTAAAAGTCCCATCCTGTCAACTTTTTGACCATTTAAGAATAACGTCCCTAGATTTCCGATTAACCCTAAAGGCAGCGCTACTGTAGCTCACATGCTATCAACACATTGCATGTTGCTGCCTGGCTGCTAGCATTTTCACAACATGGGAAAGCAAAGTGACAGCGTGCTGGTTACATGTAAAGCCTAGCCTGCTGGAATAAGGACAGAATAACAGATTCATTAGTCCTGTTGTTGTGTGTTCAGGAGAAGCTGCCAAAATGGTGAAGGAGCAGTTCAGAGAGACCGATGTGGCTAAAAAAATGTGAGTATATCAGATTGAGGCAAGCTAGTTAGCTCGCCGGTTAGCCTGTGTCAGTCAGTTTGCAATGTGGCTAAAATTGACAAGTTGTTCAACATAGTACGTGTTTAAGAGGATACAGTAGATGTACCAAACTACCAAATAAGTCGTTGGTATTAAAGTTAACTTGTTAGTTGTAGTTCTGATACGGAAGTTAAAGTAAGCTAAGATATACGTTGTATGATGAGAAATTCATTTCAAGCACAGGAAAAAATGTGACGGTTGAGCTGAATTTGTGTATTTTATCGGCATAGTAGCTGTTGACGTCCATCAAGGCATTCAAACTTACCTCTCAGCTCTGCTTATCACTTGCATGCTTGGGGTCAGAATAGGAATAACTGACTTGTGTAGTTTGGTAAAGGAGTACTGCTGATATGACAATAAAGCAGACATCAGCCTGTTGTTATCATTTTTAAGATGTTAACCCCTGTGATTTTCTTTGCTTTGCTTGTTTACAGAAGCCACATCTGCTTTGGGATGAAATCTGCTGAGCAGATGCGTCAGCAGGCCCACATCCAGGTGGTCAGTAAGAATCTGTACAGCCAAGACACCAAACACACTCCACTGTCCTATGGAGTGTTGGACCACCGCATGGTATGACATGGACACAAACAACTCTTACTCTTGTTTGCCGTGACACGAGAAAATACTGGCAAGAAGCCACTGAGTTGAGTTGTCTGATGACCTCACACCTATTTTGGCTACAACAACTTAATTTTTGGAGATTTTGTTGAATTTTTAATGCATTTGCAGTGAGCTTAACTGTCTGCATCCAGTATCTGTGTAAACATGTGATGTAGTCTGCATAATCAAACTCATGCAGGCATAACTGCATAGGGTTAACACTTGTGGAACTTGATGTGAATGAGCTATTTGCACATATGTGTGGAAAAATCACATATAAAGTAGTATTGTATTGTAATCCATCCTCATACTACAGACTTGTCCCTCTGCTCTCATGTTTCCTGCAGGGCACCAGTGAGAAAGACAGACCCTGTTTGACATGTGGGAAGAATCTAGCAGATTGCTTGGGACATTATGGCTACCTGGATCTGGAGCTGCCATGTTTTCATGTCGGCTATTTCAAAGCCATCATAGGAATCTTACAGGCAAGTTTACCGTCTAATGCAATAATCAACGCTGTATATGAAATAACAGATACTACAAATTCACATGGTATTAAAAGGCTAGATATTTAAAAACTATATATATAATATATATATATATATATATATATATTATATATATGTCATTTGGAGAATATAATGCTTAGCATAATCAATAGGGACACCAAAATTCAATCAGAAGGCTCATTTTTCACACTGTGCAAGAACAAACGTTGATATTGCTAAACTATAGAATGCAGAAAACAGAAATATCATTTTTCCTTTAGGTGTCACTAGAGCATCAAAATTAGAACAGATAGAATATGCTGCTTTTGAGAATTGTGTGTGTATGCTTTATCTTGCATATGCATACATTACCAATAAAATAATGTAAATCAAACTTATATAATAGTAGCCCCACTTTTGTGTAATATAAATTCCTGAAGTTATTAGTGTATTCAATATTGTTATATCATAGAACAACGCAAACGGCATTCATTTCACCTTTAATAATGTTCCGTCATTCTATTGTCTCCAGATGATTTGCAAGACATGCTCAAGCATAATGCTGACGAAAGAGGACAAACTGCAGTTCATGGATTACTTGAAAAGGCCCAATCTGGCCTATCTCCAGAAACGAGGGTTGAAGAAGAAGATCTCTGATAAATGCCGCAAAAGGACAATCTGTCTGAATTGTTCCGCTTTCAATGGTGAGAAGAGACAACGTTTTTGACACCGACTTTTTGTCCCAGCCATCCTGATGTAATAATTGGGAAAAGCTGAATCATGTGTGTCTTTTACAGGACCAGTGAAAAAATGCGGCCTGCTGAAGATCATCCATGAGAAGTATAAAACAACCAAAAAGGTGGTGGATCCTTTCGTGTCAGATTTCTTGCAGTCCTTTGATATCGCCATCGAGCACAACAAAGTGGTGGAGCCTCTACTGAGCAGAGCACAGGTGAACTTCATACACTCTTTCACACTGTGGTGTTGGTGCCATTTAATGTTACCATGCTGTGGTATGGCAAGTGATGAGCCTGCCTATGATAAAAAGGTATGGCGGAAGTCCTCCATATTATTTGCTTACTGACAAAATAAGTGTTTAAAGTTTTTTAAAGCTTTGAATGGTTGGTCAGATTCTTAGTCTTCTTTATTTATTGTGCATTAATTTGGCATATTTTACTATATGAAAAAAGGGTTTTGTAAAAAAAACTATGGTTATATTCCCCAAACTAAATAAGTATTATTATCAAACATTTTAAAACAAGATTTATCCCAAGATAGAAGCCCTGTGCAACCCAGTATTTTGACTAATTTTGCCTTGATTATCATTTCCTTCCTAGGAAAACCTGAATCCTCTGGTGGTGCTGAACATGTTCAAGAGGATTCCCCAAGAAGACATTCCCCTGCTGCTGATGAACCCTGAGGCAGGGAAACCCGCGGACCTCATCCTCACCCGCCTTTTGGTGCCTCCCCTCTGCATACGACCCTCTGTGGTCAGCGACCTGAAGTCAGGCACCAACGAGGATGACCTCACCATGAAGCTGACAGAGATAATCTTCCTCAACGATGTCATCAAAAAGGTTGGTAACTGTCTTCGACTCTGGTTTGAATGTATCTCATTTAAAAACAATGAGCTGTGGTGAGCCAATTGGCCATTAGCTACAGATGTAATCAGCCTTTAGCAAAGGAATTCAGATTCCTGCAGCCTAGAATAAATCACATTTTTCTGAGAATACAGCTTCTTAACAATAAAGCCAGGGGGCAAACTCTGGGTCCGATATCATTCTAAACTGAGAAAACCTCTCTCCTTCACCTTCAAGCCTGCCTATTTAGAGTTCTTTGTTTCTAAAGTGGACTGCTCACAAATTCTAATAACTCAAACTCAATTGACGAAAGTTAATTATCAGCCTTACAACTAAAAATGACTTAGATGCAGTAATCAGATGTCTTATTTTTCATGGAGACAGCCCACGTTAACAGACTCTTTTCTCATGTAGCATCGTATGACGGGGGCGAAGACCCAGATGATCATGGAGGACTGGGACTTCCTCCAGCTGCAGTGTGCTCTTTACATCAACAGTGAGCTTTCTGGCATCCCCCTCAACATGGCACCAAAAAAATGGACCAGGGGCTTTGTGCAGAGACTCAAGGGGAAGCAAGGTATAGTGTATATTAAAACCTGTGATATCTTATTTTTCTGTAATTATCTGCCAAGATTAATTTTCACCTGCCAAACTGACTCGTGAACACTTTTCTTAAAAATCAGTTGACCTGCTTGTTTTCTGTTCCATTTTATGTAGAGAATAAAGTAATATGGTGCAGAATATAACATTAAATAAAGAGCAGATTCAAGAACTAATTACAACTTAACTCACTCATGCACTGTAAGAGAGAGAGAGAGAGAGTGATTTTTATGTTGGCATTTAAATGTTAAAGTCTCAAATGTTCCTTGTGTGTATCAATTCAATTTATCCTCCTAAAACACATTTTAAATTGGCACCTGGCAAGTATTCATTTTGTACTCCGCTTGTACAACCCAGTGAAGAAAACAAAGTGCACTTTTTAAATTACTGACTGACTCATTTATTTACTACAAATTCAGGTCGATTCAGAGGAAACCTCTCAGGAAAAAGAGTGGACTTCTCTGGCAGAACTGTCATTTCTCCCGACCCAAACCTGAGGATCGATGAGGTGGCCGTCCCTGTGCATGTGGCCAAAATCCTGACGTACCCAGAGAGGGTAAGCCCGGCTCCGTGGCTACAACACATACGCTAAACAACCACTTCCATGCCAGAAGTTATCTAAACTTGATACTGTGTTATAGGTGAACAAAGCCAATCTGGAGCTAATGAGGAAACTCGTCCGCAACGGTCCTGAGGTTCACCCCGGAGCCAACTTCATCCAGAACCGTCACACACAGATGAAAAGGTGAGGCTGGCGGCTTCTGACGCAAATTAAAGCCAGTGCTTACCTGATGTGGTTCACCGCCACAAATGGCTAATTTTTCCCTTTTCTGTCAGGTTTTTAAAATATGGAAACCGTGAGAAGATAGCGCAGGAGCTGAGGTTTGGTGATGTGGTGGAAAGGCACATGATCGACGGAGACATCGTCCTCTTCAATCGACAGCCCTCTCTGCACAAACTCAGTATCATGGCCCACATCGTATGTTTAGTTTTTGATTACAATTCATCTCTTAACTCTCAAAGTATATGTATATGTATAATAATTTGTTCCAAACAGATAAGCTTGTAAGTTTAGATCGCATTCGAGTTTTAACTTTTCCCTTTGCAATGTTAAAATTGTAATTCAAGCATCTCAAAATAACCTTGGTTTTGCACGTTTTCTTTTTTTGGTTCACATCTCATTATTACTCATAATGAACCCTCCAGAGTTTGCTTGCAAAAGCAACGTTCAGTGCTCAGTGCAGAGTTCAAAAGTCTACTTTTATCAAACTAAAGGAGTTCCAAAGTTGAATAAATTGTTGTGAACATAACAAGTTTTAACATTGTTGTAATTTAAATTTTTATTCTGATCATGTTGTAAGTCTTTGTTAAGTTCTTCTTCTTCCTTATGTATGACATTGTTTTTTACTGTTACCAAACTCACAGGCCAGAGTCAAACCTCACAGGACGTTTCGGTTCAATGAGTGTGTGTGCACCCCGTACAACGCCGACTTTGACGGTGATGAAATGAACCTTCATCTACCTCAGACTGAAGAAGCCAAAGCTGAGGCCCTCGTCCTGATGGGGGTAGGTATTGTCCCAATACATGTTGTCTATACAGTATACACTCAGACAGCCATCAGTATTGAAGTCCAGCAATGAAAGGCTGTCTCTAAGAACTGTATTTTTCATGGGAAATTGATGGCAGTTTGACTCAAATTATTATCCTTTCCTCCAGACAAAAGCTAATCTTGTCACTCCAAGAAATGGCGAACCTCTGATTGCTGCTATTCAGGACTTTCTGACAGGTCAGTGCCGTGACGAGTGGCAGCTAATCACAGGGCTCAGTTTGTATATGGGTTAGGCTCCTGGTGCTTTGAGCCACAGGTGTATATGTACAAGTATATGATGTATAATGTTGAGAAAAGGGTCACTGATGGTATATGAAAATATTTATTACATGCTTAAGTACCAAGAAACATCTTAAAATGTTTGAATAATCCATAAGTATTGAATAACCATTTTCTACCTTATGGGGGAGCACTTCAATCATATGTGAAAATTCATCGTATGTCATTTCCATTAACTTTTATAGTATGTTTTCTTCTTCCTAGGGGCCTACCTCTTGACGCTGAAAGATACCTTCTTTGACAGATCAAAAGCCTGTCAGATAGTGGCATCAATCCTAGTGGGCAAAGATGAAAAAGTCAGGGTCTCTCTCCCCCGCCCGGCTATAATGAAGGTACCTCACTCTGGTGAGCTTGTTACATAACTCTGTATTTGTGAGCTGCCACTAACATTTTCCTGTGTGTCCATCAGCCCATGGCTCTGTGGACAGGCAAACAGATCTTCAGCATGATTCTGAAGCCGAGTAAGGAATGTCCAGTCAAGGCCAACCTGCGGACCAAGGGCAAACAGTACTGTGGCAAGGGAGAGGATCTCTGTCACAACGACTCGTGTGAGTTTCTTCAGTAAAAATGTCCACTGAACACACCACATGAAAAGGTTTTATTTGGCTCAGGCATGAAGTTTAATGTTATTATACCTGTTATTGACTTATTGTTTGAGACCGCAGCAAAAACATGTAAAGAGAAAAAAACATTACAGCAGCATAGTTATGTCTTTTCATAGTCACATTACAATTTGGTGCACATTCACATCAAGAACAACCACAAACCTTCCTGGTGAAGTTTTAAGTGGTGACACAAGAACTGGGGGAAATGTTTAAAATCAATATCGCAATACAAATAATATATTTAATATGAAAAATGTATGCAAAATCACATATAAAATGAACAAATTAATGTTTAATGCTCTGAAATGTGTATCAATGCCATGCATTACAGTAGACAAAAACTCTTCACATGTAAAATGAACATTTTACATTTTTCTTGGAATCATCAAATTGGACAACATAATTGAAATGCAATTCAATTATAATTTAAAACAGTTTTTTCCAAACAAATTCCCTCCATGAATATTCCCCCCCCAAGCTTAATGCCTTTCGACCTTCACCAACCCTCTCAAACAGCACCAGGTGTCTCAGGTGTCCCACGCTGTGTTTTATTCACCTTGGTCATATTTCTATTCTGGGACTTAATGACGTCAGTTCTTGTCACATTCCCAGTCGTGGTGATCCACAACAGTGAGCTGATGTGTGGGAGCATGGACAAGGGCACCTTGGGATCCGGCTCCAAGAACAACATCTTCTACATCCTGCTGAGAGACTGGGGACAGCTGGAGGCTGCTAATGCCATGTCCCGCCTGGCGAGACTCGCTCCGGTGTATCTCTGTAGGTGGTCTCCAGGGTTTTAACAAGTTATATCTTACAATGCACTGAACATTGAGATATCTGTCAATCTCAGTGACTCTCTGTAGTAGTTTGGTACATAGTAGGTCATTTTAAATCCTTGGTCAACAGTAAGCAATTCTGCAAACTGGATAATCTATGGTTACTTCAGTGGATCTTTTTAACTTTCAGCCAACCGAGGCTTTTCTATTGGCATTGGTGACGTGACACCTGGTCAGGGTCTGCTGAAGGCCAAACATGACCTGCTGGATGACGGTTACAAGAAGTGTGACGAATACATCGAAGCTCTACAGACGGGCAAATTGCAGCAGCAACCCGGCTGCACGGCAGAGGAGACTCTGGAGGTATTGTGGCTGGTATTGTTTTCACCTTGTGAGTCTGTATGTGTGTCATGTCAAAATGTGGTCCTCGAGACACTGTGGCGGGAACTACCACAGTACTGGCGTTTATATGTCTGTCAGATTGCATTGCAACTGTTTAAGATGCAGTCATGAAACTTTACAGGTGCGTTAGTTTGAAGATGGGTGACACTTTACACTCCTGGCCCACATTCGTTTTAAGTTGCGGATCACTGTATCCCAGTATGTTAGATGTTAGTATGTGGGTGTGATTCAACCCATGTAATAATGTAGTAATGACCACTGAGGAACATCGACATGTTGATGGGTGTCGTGTGATCCCATCGCAAGATTATCTCTACCCATACATGGAAACACATGTCATCCAGATCATCACTGCTACATCTCATTTAATCACCGACGTGGCACCCGGTGACACTTCATTCCCACCAGGGCTGACTCATCAGTGGTGTTACAGACCAAGTGCTGCTAGGTCTTTAAGAGACGTCACGTAGTTCTATAGAAAGCACTAACAAGTAGATTTTTTTTTTCAACGGTAAAATGTCCTGCTCAGTACATATCTTTGTCACATTCTTTAATAACCAAACTTACGGGATCCTTATTAAAATTGTTGTGTATGGTATATGTTCATGTCAAAAATGAATGAATCTCGTTATAAG
The DNA here is from genome assembly GCF_043641665.1 of Enoplosus armatus. Classification (NCBI taxonomy): domain Eukaryota; kingdom Metazoa; phylum Chordata; class Actinopteri; order Centrarchiformes; family Enoplosidae; genus Enoplosus; species Enoplosus armatus. The sequence goes on along the minus strand of NC_092199.1, from coordinate 7,681,077 downwards.
AATTTTTAAACTCTCAAATATCTGGATTGGCTTTGGCAATAGCCTCAAAAATCCTGTATGGGTCAGGCTCTTATCTTAAGTAGACCAATAGTAGATGAATAACATTATATATATATATACTCTAATTCTAATTCTGAGATGTAGCCAGTGTTTACTAAATTGTAGGCAGAAGTAAACATCTCCCTTATAAACCTGCAAAAATGTCACTTTTTAACTCTTTAGCTGTTGCCAAGAAACATGTCTGAAATATGAGATCTGGCAGAAACTGCTACCTGTTTAAATATAGTCACTGACTAGTCACAAGCCTATTTGTAGTCTGTTGATGTCTAAAAACACAGTTTCAGTATACTCCTAGATGGCGTTTCACCTGCAAATTGCCAAAACCAAACCAAACTGGACTGTTTTATTATTAGCTTCTCTCAAAATAAATGTCAAGCTTGGTACAAAATCCACAAGCCTCTGCCTCGTGGAGTCATTTTCATTTTAATGAATTTCCTTGAAATCCTCATGTTCTATCTAAAACCTGACCCCAGGCATAGTTATGTTTCCTGTTCTTTCTATTCTGAAAAGTACTGCAGGCAAGGTCTTAAGAACTACACAGCACTTTTGGACAAATTAATTCTCCCATGCCATGACAATTTTAGACCATATGTTTTTCAGCAATCCAAATGTTGATGCTTTCACAGTGGCTGAAAATGCATTAGGTGTGATTGTGCCTCAGCACAAACGCTGGCGTTGTTCGAAGTACAACACATAAATCGGCCAGCAATTAGGCTGTGGGAGAAAAATGTGACGGTTAATGTCCTGCTTTTGGTTTTGTTTTTTCTTCCATGGGACTCAAAGTGATTATTGTAGATATTACACAGAAGGTAGTGTGACATGAACTGTTGCCCATGCATAGGAGAATGAAAAAAGTCTTTGCATATTGACAAGTTGCTTAAGGGGTCATGTATTAACATGTACCTCCACACATGCTTAAGAACACAGTTTTCTTCATATATGTGGTCTGCCAAGGTTGTTTTATTTTGTGTGTGTGTTTGTCAATAGGCTCTTATCTTGAGAGAGCTGTCCGTCATCAGAGACCGAGCTGGCAGTGCCTGCCTCAGGGAGCTCGACAAAAGCAACAGCCCTCTGATCATGGCTCTTTGCGGCTCTAAAGGTAAAGGAAACTTGACTAATAATGAAATCTTAATTTGGCTCCATATAGTTTTGAGTATGACATCTTTTTGTGAATGCTGAGAACACAGCAGGAGCTCCAAAGGTTGTCATTTTAGGATTATCCTCTTATCCTGTAAAAACTCTGGAACAGACCTCACCCACCTCTATGTACAATACAAAGTACTGACTTGCAATGAAAGATGTAGCTCTCTACATGCTGCTGGCGGCAAATACTGTTATGTTCTGCAGGAGAGAAAACAGCTTTCTCTTGTAGACCAGACAGTGTGGATCCTGTTGTAGTCAACCAATATTCACATGCAATATTTCACAAGGAAGTACCTTGATTTTCTAATCTTGTGATAAAAAACAATGATGGGCAAACTAATGAAGGGCTTTATTTAGAAGAAAATGTGCGAAACAGAAAGAGAACAAAGATAATACCAGGACAGTCAAATTTTGTCAGACTTATAAACACTGCCAGCCGTAGACAATTAAAAAACTAAAGGCCAAACTTAAGTTACAAAATAGAGAAAACTTTGGATAGGCAAAATCTAAGAGAGATCAGTATCGGTGTGGCTGAGCAAGCAGAAGGTAAAGGGCAGAATTATAAATAACTCTTAATTCTGACTTTTTCCATTCAGGCAACAAAACGTGAGGTTGCTTATCCTGTATGTTCTCTGATAACATGAGCGATCCCCAAAGTGAGACCCCCGAAACAAAGAGAAGAAATCAAAGAGCAAACAACTTCAGGTTACTTATCATGTAACCCCTGTTCTCTGAGAACAGTGTTCCCTAAAGTGAGACACTGAAATAAATGTCTGAAAGAGAACAGCAAATCACTTGTGAGGACACAAAACTGTTGTTGATTAGCCAATTATCTATTATCGATTAATCAACTAATCATTTCAGCACCAAGACAATCTGAATTCATCTGAATAATTGATTTTCGTCAGAAGAAAAACAGAAATCTGATAATTTGCAGCACAACCACTCTGCAGTTTAATTGTTTATTTGTTTACGTAGAGCATCTCATTCATTCTCATCTCATCATTAGCATTGTCCCTTTTTTTTGCCAGATAACAAGTGTGTTGATTTCTTTTAAATAAACGTAGCATTTAAATTATGAAACTATTCTGCATCTAAAACAACAAATGAAACCAACTCGGCTCTTCGGTTCAATTGGATTATAAATTATATTATAAATTCTTGTGGGTGTTCTTTTTGTTGTATTTTCATCATTATTCATATTTTGTTTGTGAACTCTGTCTCACCTTTTCATCCGTCTCCTCTGTATACATACAGGATCCTTCATTAATATCTCTCAGATGATAGCCTGTGTGGGCCAGCAGGCCATAAGTGGCTCTCGAGTGCCTGATGGTTTTGAAAATCGCTCCCTGCCTCACTTTGAAAAGCACTCAAAAGTAAGATCCAATTTATTTATTTTAATTATATTGCTATATATTCCTCAAATGCATCACACATATTGTATTCTGAATGCGTTTGTTGGGATATACAGTGGTTAATGCTTTAAGTAGTAACTGTTTTTTTGAGCTCTTGCAAATGGCAGTGACATACTATGAGGCCAATGTCTCCTGTTTGCATTGAATTAATTGAATTTAGATGTGTGATTGTAACCATGATGTGTCACATCCTGGCCTCACACTGACTTATCAGCATTGACATTTATTATTTTCAATAGCTGCTAAATCAAAAAGCGTCAATGCATTCTGTTAGTTATGTCTCTATTTATGTCTCTGTTTCTCAAGTATCATATATAGAAGAATGACAAATGAAACTAAAGTCTGCTTAACGACGATTCTTCCACAGCTGCCTGCTGCTAAAGGCTTTGTGGCCGACAGCTTCTATTCCGGCCTGACGCCCACAGAGTTCTTCTTCCACACCATGGCTGGCAGGGAGGGTCTGGTGGACACTGCTGTGAAAACTGCAGAGACTGGATACATGCAGGTAATGCCTGAGGATATTTCCCCCCACAGTTCACTCCTGTTGCCATACTGATGTCACATCACTGAATGAAAGTGCATGCCTATCTACAGTATCCTTTAATGGCTTTGTTGTTAGGCCAGTAGACAGTAGAAAATTTGTAGTAAGTAGTAACTATTCTGGCACACAAACTGATAATACTGTGTGTACCTGTGTATATTCCTTTATCATATTATATTATACCAACTATTGATATTTCTCTGTTTTAAAAAGTCCCTGTCTAGCTCAAACGAGACATTTTGGAACAAGAAATGGCTCAAAAACGCCGGACACAGGCTACTGTATGGGGGTAGTTAAAGGGTAGGGGGTTGTGTCAGAGACTTCTTCAAATAGACACTCATAATTGTTACAGATACATTATGTAACATAGTGGAGCATTTAGCTGCTAAAGAGCCAGATAGAGCCCAACAACAGAGCTAAAAATAGAGCGAATATTGGACTTACACTCATCAGGTGGCCAGAAATAAAGACTCCAAATGAATGGTGTGCTGGATGTGTAAATAAGCAACTGTTTTCTAACAAGTTCACCATATCAACTTTGAATAATCCATTAATTGTTTTTTCTGAAAAATGCCATCACAAATTCCCAGAGCCCAAGAGGACGTCCTTAAATTGCTAATATTGTCCAACCAGCAGTCCAAAACCCAAAGACATTAAATTCAAATTAGATAAAACAATGACAAGCAGCAAATCTTCACATCTGAGTAGCTGAAACTGGTGAATGAATGTTTGGTATTTTTGCATTATAAATTACTTAAATGATGAATAGATTATCAGAATTTAATCATTTTTCATTCAGTCATTCAATGATTTTAGCACTACATGACGTGTGCAAATTAAATATATACAAATCTGAACACTTTTATAGGAGTAAATCAGGGTTGCATCTCGGATGTATTTTCAGAAATATACCTGGACTGCTTTTTCAATGTGTCTGTCACATACAGTATGTCACTATGACATGTTTTGTGTTCCTGCCTGTGTTTGGACAGAGGCGTCTGGTTAAGTCCCTGGAGGATTTGTGCTCACAGTACGACCTGACAGTACGGAGCTCTACCGGCGACATCATCCAGTTCATTTATGGCGGCGACGGTCTGGACCCCGCTGACATGGAGGGAAAGGATGAGCCACTGGAGTTTAAGAGAGTCTTAGACAACATCCGGGTGAGTTAAATGCGTTTACATAAACAATTAAAATATTGGCATTTACGCTATCTTTACATCTAATTATGTCCAGGAAGTTCAACCTCACAGATACAAAGGACCGATGCAGCATCAGTACAATAAAATGGACATTCATTGAAAAAGCTGAGCTTCTCTGTGTCATAAGATTGGCTCAGTGTAGCCTAAGGGAAGCCTTATAAATGTGTGTAACACAAAAACATATGCCAGTGCTTTGGGAGAACAAACACCAGTGTGAATATTCTCCCACTGTGAGAAGCCTACTGTCAGCCAGGGAGATGGCTCATTAGCAGAGAAGCTCCTCATGTGAAAACACACGGGAGCTGAAAGCATTTGAAATGCCAGGTAATTGGATAAAATTGCAGGAAGTTTAAATTGATTTTCTCTGCAATAAAGTGTTCTAACTGGCTGCGTAATTTGTCATCAGTAGTTTAGAATTGATTTTCTGGTCAACAGTGTTCATAAAGGTTATTTGAATGGCTGAGATTTGTCTCAATCTGTGGGGCATCGTTGACATCATTGACTTTGTTGTTGCATCTGGTGCTGTTCAAGGTTGTTTACATCAGTATTATGTGTGAACTAGACAGTAAAACAACCTGTGTTTTAAATTATGGACTGTCAAGCACAGAAAACAAGAACAGTTATGAATCGAGTACAAATTTATATGGCCGCATCAGTAAGAATTTGACCTTTTTATAACTAATCAAGACTAGATTGACTGGACTCCCCAGGCGTTTCCGTGTGTCCTGTTATTACACTATGATTATCAGCCTGCCATCAGTGTAAAATGCCACCTGTCTTTACCGCAGTGAGTGTGGCAAGAGGATATTCATCCCAGAGATGGTGTGCTATGCAAGAAAACCAAGGCATATATTTATATGGCATATTTCATACACAATGGCAATTCAAAGGTGTTTTACAGAATAAAAGGTGATATTGATCATAGTAAAACAGCAACAGTTATTATTATTATTATTATTATTATTATTATTATTATGTGTTTGTTTCTGCCTGTCCTCTGATTAGAAGTAATGATGCAAGCAAATGTAGTGATTTATATGTTTACAAAAGCTCTGGCCAGTAAATGGAGATCAGAATGAATATAATGAGATAAATGTTTCTGTTCCAGTCAATAGATCATTTTCTTGTTGTGTTCAGGTTGGAGTCGTTACAGATGTAATGAGAATCAGCTCTCAGGAGTGGTTAACCCTCGCGCTGTTGACCTGAGAGTGAGTGTCTCTGCCGTGTTGGCTCTCAATTATCTCGGTTTGATCCTCTCTGTCCAACCCCCCCTCTCCTCTCAGGCGGTCTACACATGTCCAGACGAGCCTGCACTCAGTCAAAACGAGCTGGTCCTCACTGCAGATGCTATCATGAAGAGAGCTGACTTCTTGTGCTGCAGAGACAGCTTCTTGGAGGTAACCTCATCACAGTACAGTGCTGTTATCAAAGTTATCTGTGTGTGTTTTATTAAGAAAAGCAAATGTTTCTTTCAGTGATCACTTCAAGTGAGCCAAGTAGTTAATGAGAAAATGTGTAGCTCTTTGAAAATGTCTTGCAAAGTTAACAAAAACAGTCTTGGTCTTTCTTTAACCCACTTCTTCATTTTACACCTAATCTCAGTGAGTTTGAGAGAAGTCTCACTTACAAACAGAAAACTTACAAAGGAGACCTAAGAGTAACATATCAAGTAAAAGAGATGTAATGTCTTGAGTATTCAGCGTGGAAAGATTAAAGGATATGGCTGACATTATTCTTTATTTGTATTCGCAACAAATCCCATGAAAAGACCAAAACCAATGTGTTTGTTTGTCTTTCCAACTTCCTTACCCACTCCATTAAGGCCTGAGTGAACTGTTCACAATATATAGTTTAAAAAACAAACTTTCCTAGCTCTACTTTCTACAGCTGGGCAAACAGGAATAAATAGGACTATTTTCTGCCACAGATGAATACACATTTGGAGTACCAGTGAGTACTAGAATACTAGTGAGTGTTTATGTGGAGATTGATTGGTCAAAGTAAACTACAGTACCCTTGTTGAGGACACCCAGTGAAATATAGTGCTATATGTCATTTTTGGGCACAGAGGAATAAGCTATAACAGGCTTTGGCTTCACAGACAATACTTGTTAGTAGGGTGAATATTGGCAGCCTTATCCTTTTAAAATGCAGAACGTGTTTGACATTAATCAGAAACATTAGTGTATAATTCAATATATTTTTCAACCTAAAAGAGGATGGCTGATTCTCTCTTAACCATTCCAATGATTTTAAACTTATGTAAACTTGAGGAAACACAACAACCATTTTAGGAAAGACAACAGATGGATACACCATAAAGAAGTTGATCTGAAAAACCTTCGTTGTGGCAAAACACCCACATATCCACCTGTATTTCAGAATAAATCTTCTTTTAAGATTTGGAAAGTTAGGTGCATCTTTAATAGTGATGCAACTGTCGACTCGTGCTAGTTTTTTGTTGTTGTACTTTTTAGTTAATTTGTTGACTAATGATGCAATAACAGTCTGGTTAATGGTGCAGAGAGGAAATCATTATGCTTCCTGTGGTGGTACAAGTACACAAGGAAACATAATTTAAAGTGCATCCTGTGACTCAGTGCGTCTTTATTGATTTTTGACAGTGTGCTATAATGGGCAATAACATGGAAATGAATATGAAAGGTAATTGGGCTTCCTTTCGAAAAACGGTTGTTGGACATAGTTATTAGGGAAACACTGTCATTATAGGAACTCAAAGCCACTTACATGCAGTTAATCAGTGTGCTGGCAGTAATACATGTGAACCTTTCCCCCCCCCTTTGTGAAGGAGTTAACTGACACAGGCTCAGAGAAGTACCTGGAGGTACAGTGACAGAGCATGCTGGATTGTGGTTGAACTGAATCGAGAATGGTGTGTCAGCGAGAGTTGGAACAGATTAATAATTAATTTAATAACCCCAATGTTGCTTTTTTAAAATTCAACAGCCCTCGTCATTTTGCTTAATTTCTCGCTTCCACATCTGACTGTTGTCTCTGAAGCACTGCTGATGTTGAGACTGCTCAATGTGATTTACTGGGAGGTTGCATTGTCCATTCCTTAACTGTTTTACTGTAATGTCTAACAACTGCATGACGGTGTGTCATGGGTCAAACAGCATACAGTTTGTTCTGAAAGATATGAATGAGCCTTTTGACCTCTGCAATTGTTGAATTGTCTTCCCTCAACTGTAGGAGATAAAGAAATTTATTAAGAGCATCTCGGAAAGAATCAAGAAGACCAGAGACAAGTACGGCATCAATGACAATGGCACCAGCGAGGTAGGCACCACACACGGTGGATTAATGTGCTGAATGCAGCAATATCCTTAAGCTCAGCTGTATCTGAAACTTAACTGCTTCTCTCTCTACTTTGTGTTGTAGCCAAAAGTTCTCTATCAGCTGGACCGCATAACGCCCACCCAGCTGGAGAAGTTCCTTGAAACCTGCAGAGACAAGTACATGAGGTACAAGACTTTTTATTTTAGACTCATTGTTTTTGTTTGTTACCCATTTTCAACAAAACAATAGTTCTTAAAAGGAATAGATTGATTTAAATCAAATTTCAGATTTTATTTCCCCCCTGCAGCCAAAAGTTGTGTTTTTTGCTGCAAGCGAGTTTAGCATAGTGGATAGCAGCAGCCTGTACAGGCCGGAAGGATCGAAGGTAGCCAGGAGCAGCAGCTGCCAACTGCTTGCTTTTTTAACAAAAAAAAAACAAAGATAACAAGCCCTCATTTTATGCTTTGGTTATCCTTCTTGCAGTTTGTGTTGTCGGAGTAGTCATCAGTTTTTATGTAGTGATTGGCTCGTTTTATTTCCACATGCACGCTGTTGAAATTATGATAAAAGTTAATCATGTGTCTACTCTCACAGAGCTCAGATGGAGCCCGGCTCAGCAGTAGGGGCCCTGTGTGCCCAGAGCATCGGAGAGCCTGGTACTCAGATGACCCTGAAAACCTTCCACTTTGCTGGCGTAGCGTCCATGAACATCACTCTGGGGGTGCCTCGCATCAAAGAGATCATCAATGCCTCCAAGAACATCAGGTAGATGTTCAAAGTTTTTTTCCTCCTTCAGAGGTGGCGACAGGCTTTGTCTCCAGGAATTCATTGGAAATTATTGCTGTCAGATGAACAAAAACTCATTCATGACCACTGAATGGAAGACGTTTTCCTGTTTGACCTTTGCTTCCAGAGAGTTATGCAAAAGGGCATAATGTTGATCATGCCCGAGTCCACAGCTTCGACACTGAATTAGTGTGTTTAGCAGAAATGGTCTCTTTGTGTCACAGTTATTAATACGTGCCTAATTTGTTTTGAATAATCTATTGAAAGTCCTCTGCCCACCACTCAGCACCCCTATAATCACTGCTCATTTGGATGTGGAAGACGACGCTGACTTTGCCAGGCTGGTGAAGGGGAGGATTGAGAAAACTCTTCTAGGAGAGGTATTCCGACTTACACCACATTTTATGCACTTTTTTCCTTTTATCAATAAATCGGTGCCATTAAATAGAAGGAATTGACTGAAGGGCGCCAGTAGTTCTAAGAGAGGCGTTGTGGGAGACATGAACAAGTTGAAGTACTGAGCTGCAATAAAGCCACGGTCTCTTGCTGTCCTCTACAGATTTCTGAGTACATAGAAGAGGTTTTCCTACCAGATGACTGTTTCATCCTGGTGAAATTGTCACTGGAGAGAATAAGGCTGCTGCGACTGGAGGTACCACTGCTTTCTTATTTTTACTGACAGTGTGTGAATATTTCAAATGTACCCCCCCCTCATGTCTTCATTGATTTAAAGCTTCATCCTGGTTTGTTACAACTTTGGCCATCATTTCTGTCAGTTCTGATAATGTGGTATTTACCAAAGTGATGGTCTGATTTGACCCGTAGCTAATGGTGGTTAATGAAAGCTGATGTTAACAAACTTAACACATTACTGAGTTAGTTTTCTGACTTTATGTTGTGACTTTATGACTTGTGCTACTGTGAAATTACATTTTAACTAAAAGATTTAAAAAGTAAAACAAGACGTACACACTGAACCCTACCAGGAGACATGTTCCTGCTTGTGATCCCACTCTCATACCTCTACGGTAAATATGATGCAACCACCAGCAGCTCGTTAGCTTAGCTTAGCACAAAGACTGGAAACAGGTTGAAACAGCTAGCCTGGTTCTGTCCGACCTAGCAGCACCTCTAAAGGAGGCCACCTGTTCTGCAAAACTATTGTCTCGTTTTACTGAAGGATTAAAAAGAAATGTCCCGTTAGGAGCTAGATGGAAACATTAAATAACACAGATCTTTTGATCAGGTTGCCATGGTTACAAATGAATATTCAAAGCATTTGGGCCAGATGAAATCTTTGTTCTCTCATGCAACATGTGAAGGTTATTCTCCAACCTCAGATTTCTCAATTTTATTCCTGTAGGTTTTGAAGTGCTACATTATAGATGTGTAGAGTGCCATTGCATTATGTGGTAAGAATAACAATGATAGCTTTGCCTCTGATTTTCTTCTTTTTTGCCTTTCAGGTAAATGCAGAAACGGTGCGTTACTCCATTTGCATGTCGAAACTACGAGTGAAACCAGGAGATATCGCTGTGCACGGCGAGGCGGTGGTGTGTGTGTCTCCACGAGAGAACAGCAAAAGCTCTATGTACTACGTGCTGCAGTCTTTAAAAGAAGAACTGCCCAAGGTGAGAATCTGATGTGTGACTGTATTAAAAAATTAAAAAATAAGAAGTTGTACATTTCAAACACACACTTTAACAGATTGATAAGAATTATGATATTGGCTTTTATGTGTGGCGATTCTGGAAAACACCCACCCTTTTTTTTTTTTTTATTTCCACTCTGACATTGTTTATTTTACACCTCATTCATATTTCAACAGTGCAGTGGCATGAGAGAATATAGATAAACATTTTACAAAGTGATGCTGCATCATGGCTCTATACTGATCCAGGAAAGAAAATATAAGGCAACAAAGGAAGGAAATAAGAAACATAAAGACGAGAGTACAGAGGTCTCTCTGCACCTGTCCTGAATGCCTATAAGAAAACAAAAACAGTACATAATTCATAAACAAGTGTAGTGCTGAAATAAGTTTTTGATATGATTTTCCCAGTTTTTATCATTATAAATGTACTGTTGGACTTGGTTAACATTTGACACATAAATTGATGTTTTTGGCCCCTTGGTGGAAGCGAAAGAAGCTGTAAACACAACATTGACATATTATCACCTTTTAGAGTTGTTTGCTAGCAGTGGTGAATATGCTGGTAAACAATCAGGTATTTACATATCCAGCCGAAGCAGAGTGTTTTTGGCCAATTCCAATATTCACTCATCCTTTCAGCTCGCTTTTGATTTCCACCAACTCCTGAGGAAAATATGTGGCTCTTCAAGTTCACCAGCTGGTCACTAACTTTGTCTGTTAGAGTTGATGAGAGCGGTCTGTTAATGTTAATATCTGTTCATATACAAATGTTTATTAGTGCAACTTTAAGGAAAAAATAGTCAATAGATTCAGTTGATGATTAGAGTAAGCCGAAAAAAAATGTCTTTCTAAAGCATTGATCAGTATCACTTGACATTGTTCTCATTTCTCACTTGGAAGGTGGTGGTCCAAGGTATACCTGAGGTTGCCCGAGCTGTCATTCACATTGACGAACAGAGCACCAAGAGCAAGTACAAACTCCTGGTGGAGGGGGACAACCTGAGAGCTGTCATGGCAACGCACGGAGTGAATGGAAGCAGGACAACATCAAACAATACATATGAGGTATTGATCAAGGGAGATTTAAAAGCCAGTGGTGCTGTAGCTTGGATTAGAGCCCAGCATGGGTCCATCTGCCGTACATCTGTCACTAGACCGAACAGCTACCCATGACAGATTGTGTTCTGCATTGATCGCACTGACACCTAAACCAATAAATGAAATGTAAAGCAAGGCAATTTGAGTGAGATTCAGTTCAAGCAGTGGCCTACTTTTTATTGTGTTGGCTGATTTGATGAATAATAAAAGAATATGTACACATGTAGTTGCTAGTCATGCAGTTGTATCGTGCTTGTATCTACAGTTTATTAGGTACACTTAGCTGTAACAGTCTAATACATTATAATACATTATAATGTTTGTTGAAACTGTTTTAGAAAGGGCGTTGATTCAACTTTATTGTCGAAACTTCCGGTTGTTCCTTTCACTGAACCGGCGTTTGGAAGAGTTAGCGGTTTGCTAAGTCACATGTCCTCTTTTCTTAGAGCTTTTTGGGAAATAACTGATGTGGGAATACAACCTGCCACACCTTAACAACACCAGGCTGAAAAGCAGTATTTTGCTGCCTCAACCGGTTAAAGGTTTCAAGTCTGTTTCGCCTCTGACCACACTCGGCTTCGCTGATGGTTGTGGTTTGGGTTTGGTCCAAAATGCGCCTTTAACCACGCCCAACAGTAATGTCCCTGGGTCCTGTCTGTTTACATGTCAGTGAAGTTCACATGTATACAGTTTTCTGAAAGTTCACATGGAAACAACCTGCCTCCTCTTTTGGTTTTCAAACACCAAACTCGTGCCTAGCTGTCATCATGTGGTAAGAAATGAGGAAACAGTCTTGATAAACTTGATAAACCTCCACTTATTCTCTGCAGAGTCTCTGACTGTATGTGTGTTTTATACTCGTGCTGTCGTCTGACAACAGAAAGATTTGTCCATGACACGCTCTGTGTAAGTGGCTATATTTAAAGAAATAAACTACCTCAGAGAGACTTAGAGACAGCAGAAAATGTTTGTTTTTTTACTTCTTTTACAAGCTTTTGTGTGTTTTCTAGGTTGAGAAGACCTTAGGTATTGAGGCTGCTAGATCCACCATCATCAATGAGATTCAGTACACCATGGTGAACCATGGAATGAGCATTGACCGGCGTCATGTCATGCTTCTAGCAGATCTCATGTCCTACAAGGTACGATGAGTATAAATCTTGATTCATGTCTTCATAGTGTTTGTGTAGTTGGACGTGATTTCACCTGTGTGCATACTGTCTTCTGTCCATAAAGGGGGAGATACTGGGAATCACAAGGTTCGGTTTAGCCAAAATGAAGGAGAGCGTCCTCATGCTGGCCTCCTTCGAGAAAACAGCTGATCATCTCTTCGACGCCGCCTACTTTGGACAGAAGGACTCTGTTTGTGGTAAACTGATGCTTCTTCTCTGTAATGACATTTAACTTCACTCTTTGAGACTTAACTGGGTCTTAACATTTCCTGTATTCCTGTTTCAGGTGTGTCTGAGTGCATCATTATGGGGATTCCAATGAATATCGGAACAGGACTGTTTAAACTCCTACACAAGGCTGACAAGGATCCCTCTCCAGTCAAAAGGCCTCTCCTCTTTGACAGTGCAGACTTCCATATACCTCTCACCACATAGCATCGTGGAAAGAAACAGAGGGGGTGTTTGAAGTTTTTTGTTTTTTTTCACAGCCTGCTGTCTACAGACATTTTAAGATTATCTTCAGCAAATACAGAAGTGCCTGCCAAATGTCAGATTATTTCCTTTTTGGGGATCTAACAGAAAATAGGATTGTGTCTTCTTTTTTTTTGCTGTGACATTGTTGCTGTTGCCACGGACTGTGAGAATGCTGCATTTCATTTTTAAAGCAAGTTTGTGAGCATATGAGAGATAGTAGAGTTGCTTATTATTTCAGTTTAAATTTGGTAAACTGTGAGGAGCATACAGAAAACTTTCTACTTGTTTGTATAACAGTGTGTTTGCTCTGTTATTGAGATGTCTCATAATATTACGTTCCCTCGATGTAATGGCACTGAACACTGTGTGAAGTTTTTGGCAGTGTTTTGTATGTATAAAACAACCCAGTTATATAAAGATGCGTGCAGCAGACTTGAGAAAGATTACCTCTTAATCATGAAGCAGACTTTATCTCTTCTGGGTCGGCACTTAGTTTTGCGTTACAGTATGAACCGCTTGCTCTTTAGCATTGCAGCTTTGCTTTGCCAGGAAAGACTTTTCCTCACTCGCACTTCTAAACCCAGTTCAGTTTGTCTTTTCTGAAGAGTGTTTGTTTTGATACAAGATTCAGATCAGCAGAAATTTCATCTTGATAAAGCCTGTTCATATAATAATGTAATAATGTATATAATGTAATAACAATAAATGACCCAGAAAAAGAAAAGTTTTAATTTTTTCAAGCTGTTAGAAGCTCCTCCATTCCCGTTGTGCATTGCACTGTGGGATAATAGTATCCACTAACAGCACACTCAAAGAATTGACTTTATTAAGTATGTAACTGTGCTCTTTGAGTATACTTTCTTGGTGTGAACACACTACATTCTGATTCACACAGCGTTAGTCTTGTTTTTTATTTTTCCACCTTGTTTTTTATTTTTCCACCTGACCTCAGAAACCATCACAACCTTTGCCAAAGACAGCATCCTAAATTTGAACATTGAGACTTTTTTTTGGTCTGTGACGGGCTGTGTGGGTCAGATCATTTCCCTGAACATTTGGAAGTCCAGCTATGAACTTCACATGGTCCCAGATGGTTTCAGGCTGAAATGTAAACATGTTGTAGCATCTCTTATGGCCAATTATAGTAGTGGTTTGAGAAGTTTGGGGGGTTTTATTGCCACAACTCTGGGCCACCACTGGAATCCTCTGTCTTCAACGAAGCCACAGAAGACTTTTCAGGGCCACCTTTCAGGCCCACAGGGGGTGAGTATAAAAATCTCATACTACTGTAATACATCTGTTTTTTCATTAATTAACCTCACTGATACTAACACGGCATCTGTCCAGTGCAGTATTTGAACTTTATGTACCAGTTTTTGGTTCCTTCTCAGTGACAAATTGCCACTTGATCAAAAAATGTTTCCAAGAAAAGCCCGCCGTTAATTAATAAACACACAGATTAAATGAAAAAACAAACCATAACCCTTCCAAAGTTCTTACATAACTCAAAACTAAAAGTTGACTTATGAGGCTGGATTTTTTTTGAGTGAATGAGTGTAATTTTGGATTGTGTGAAAATTATTAAGAGGAAGGGGGGGATCAGAATTGAGGGAGTGGAGAGGTAGTCAGATTTGATTAAAAAGTGAAACAAGGTTCAGTCCCCGTCCCCACTCCAATCATTTGTGTTCAGTCCCTGAATTTGCCCCATTTGAATTTAACCCAATGTATGCTCAAAACAAAGAAACAAGTTGTAATAGATAATTTTATTCAATGTAAAATATAATGTACCAACAGGATTATGACCTCATTTGCTGCAAAAGTCATCCAAGGACAATACTTGTGTGACACAAGCCGAGAATAGAGCCTACTGACATTCTGATCTGCATTTCTTTTTAAGAAGAAGATAAAACGGAGAAAGAAATGTATGTTAAAAGAATGATGATTTGATCTTCAAATTAACATATATAAAATCAACGATCTGCACGGAACTGTGAGTAAAAGCCAAGCCGTCATTACCAAACATATTACAGAACGTGTAACCAACTTTAAATATACACCAAAATGATAACGTTCACTTAAGTTGCATTTAGACATCAACTTTACAGAAATAATCCACAGCACCATTAAGCAAACACATTAATACTGAAACCAATTTTGTCCCTTGCGTTTGAGTGTGTGTGTGACGCAAAACGCCACAATGCCCTTCAGTGTAATGGTTGTATTATTTTACTACAGTGAAATAATAAAGATGCCCTCATTCATCTTGTCATGATTAAATGAACCAGGGCCATTTTGAACATCAACTAGCTCCACTAGTTTGATGCACATGGGAATGAATCACATATTTGTTTTAATTGTTAACAATAAAATCAAGAGTGAATGACGTGTTTTGGTTTGATCTAAAAACAGACTGAGTATAAGTCCTGTACGGTGAGTACATTCAACTCTATTACCTTTTTAAAAGCTGCAAGGGATGTATTTGCAGGGCCGCCTGTGATCCCAACTGCTCGGTGTAGCAGTAAAAAGTAAAAGTAAAAAGGCTTTCATTACATGAAATAATACAATCATAAGAAAAAGAAAAGAGAGAAGCAGTATTTGCTCTTCTGACAATAAGGTGCCTTTCATCATCAGATTTGAGTTTTATGAAGAGGTGATCACTCAAGTCTAAGAGGCTAAACAGCAACCGAGTTTGTCACCTTTATTAATATAAAGGTTTGTAGTTGAATTAATCTGAACTGAAGTGAGTTTCATGAATAGCTGACTTGAATTAACGCAATGGCCAAGGCATCATCTTTTGCTGCTATAAGCATGGCTCTGTGAATTCAGTGTCTTCTCAGTTCTCAGTGTACTATAACACCATAGCAGTGGCTAACAGTTTGTACTCATTTGGGATGGGGTTGAGCACCTGTCCTGCAGATTTGAGAGACATCTCAACAGAAGTGATTTCTCGATTCACATAACAAACTGGTCTTTCATGTGTCCGACTGCTGGGGGGCGGGGGCACCTGCAGCTGATACTGTCAGGCGCCGATGATTGACAGCAAACAGGAGGGTCGAGTTCAACAGCTGAACACCTGAACTTTGAGCCGCTTTCCTTCTCATTTGACTTGAGAAGAGGTGTTTGCAGGGAGCTCTGTTTGGATGGTTGAGATTTTTTCTCCTATAATTTCCAGCGAGCTCTCTCCATGCGAGGAGCTTGAAGGTCCTTTCTCTGCTGAGTTCTGCTTGGAGCTGTTCCCTTCATCTGACTCCAGGAAGGCCTCTCTACTTTGGGGTTTGATGAACTGCACGCTCAGTCTGGGCCCCACCACAGCGCCGCCTGGCTGGTTAGGTTTGCGGAGGCAGTGGGAGAGGGTGGAGACGCAGCTCTTCTTGAAGTTCTCGTTCATGAAGGCATACACAATGGGATTGTTGAAGCTGTTGAAGAACCCGATGGCCTGAACAATGGCGATTATCATGTTGAGCGTGACTCCGTCATATTTCTTCTCCAGGTCGTCTGGACAATTACACACAGATGGAGGTCACAACTCAAACTGATGAACTACACAGAGGCTTTAAACAAAAGGCAATGTGCACTTACGCTACGTCAGGAAATAGTTCCTATTTCCAGTTCACATTTAAGTTCATATAGACTCCAGCAATGCTTACAGTACTCAAACAGCATGTGGACTGTGTGGAACGGTGCCCAGCAGATGGTGAACAGCAGAACGATGGTGACCATCATTTTAACGGCTCTTTTCTTTTTCCTGTAGAAGGTTAAAACAAAAATTACAGGAAGCCTGATGACTGATGTAACAGATCACAGCAGACATTTGTTACAGCAGGTGCAGCTAATAACACTAATGACAGCATTAAAGTGTGCCAGTGAGCTACCGCAGTGAGTCAGCATGGAAAATATCAGGACCCTGGCAGTCACACACCTGAATGGACTGCAGCCATTTTTGCCTCTGTTCTCCCCAAGTTGGAAAGGCCACTACCCCTGAACTGTAGTCCTAACTCCCACTGTTGCTCTGGGGAGGGTGAGGACAGCCATGTGTGTCCTCTGATGCAAGCCAGAAGAAAACACATTGGTTTTATTGTAGAAACAGCTTAATGTTTATGTTTTCCTGACAAGTGACAACGGTTGGTTATTGTTGATCAAATCCGAATCTCATGCCCACTCGGCTTATCGTTTCTGACAAAGAAACCAAACTGTGTTAAAAGCAGAAAGAAACTATTTCAACAGATTCTGATATCAGATATCTTTTGCAATATTAAAAATGACATTTTCTACCGGAGAGTGGTATCATTTGATGGCCTCAATTGACACCTGAATGTGCTGTACAAATAGAAGTAGTAAAGGTACTGAACTGGGTAGCAAATGTGATGAGAAACGAGATGAAGGGACCAACATTAACTGTTGGTAGACACCAAAATGCAAATGGCGCTCTGCATCCATTACCACAGAACTTTTTGCTTCTTCTTGCTTTAGTACAGAATGTAAGCATCAGTAGGCAGCAACAGAAATATTAAGTCATTAAGTTGCCTAAAGTGGAAAGGTTTAGGCAACTAAAAAGCAAATGCAGGTTCTTCATGTAGGTGCCCTGACCAACCAGTAGGAGTCGCTGACACAAGTACAAGTACAAGTACAAGTACGAGGACCAGCTTCCCACCCATAACCACTGCCAAGTGTCCATTGGAATGCAAAAAAAAAAGCCACAGTGAGGAGTTTCATCCCGGAGACTTGGAATAAACATTTTTATATGGTGAAAATCCACAAATATGAGACCCCTCTGCTATGCAGCCTACCTTGAGATCTTACTGATCTCCCTGTGGTTCATGGTGTTGAGGACGGAGGAGTCGCCCACCCTCTTGCGGATCCACAACTCAATGCCGATGCGTGTGTAGAGGAACAGCATGGCTGCCAAAGGGAGGATGAAAAGAGCCACCATGATGAAGGTGGTGTACGCCTGCCTGTGAGTCAGAGAGCGCCAACTCTCCTGACAGCACACGTGGTAGTGATCGTACAAGAAGTCGTACTTCACCTTTTGAGAGGGAGGGAGAAAAGCTCTGTAGTTCTGAGTGGCAGGGTGGTATTTACGTGAGGCTTTGTAGTATGCTGTAGTTACAGATACTGAGGAATAAATCATGGCACACAAACTCTTTCTGAGAGATTGCTCTTTTAAAATAATAGTTATTAAAATTATTATTCATTTTTACAGTTTTGTCCCCCATTTTCTCACAATCTTCTGAGTTCCCAATCTCTTATGGACTGCATGATGATCCAGCCACTTTAATGAGCTTCACTAAGAGCTTTGCTTGAGTGCTCTCTTCCCCAGTCACTGAATAACATAATGAGTAATATTATTCATAAACACAGTGTAGAAGTTGTCAAAAGTATGTCTACTGAATCCTTCACAGTTAATCTTTTTAAGCCCTGTGTACTAATACTATAATACTCCTATCATAGCTCTGTTGGGACAGTTTAGTAAATTACAATGAGCTTAAAATACTCTTAATACTTAAAATACCACATGTCATTTCTAATATCTCTTTGAAATATTCATATATGATTTTGCTCTCGACTCAGCACATACCCGTTATTGTCATAGTATTAATCTATCATACCATATAATGACATACGTTCTTTTGTAGCAACTCATCAGTGAGTTTATGACATTTTTCTTTTTATATTATAGTGACTGTTAGTCTGTGCCTCCTGTTCAGAGTCAGGGAAACTCTGAACAGCCAAAGCTGAACAGATAAGGCAGAATATTCATTGAAACAGTGTTACTGGCCTTGAGTTTCCCATGAAAAACAAGAGGCCATGCAAAGCAATAATCTGTAAAGTAGTCTGCCAAACATCAACATTATTATAGTATCAAGGAGAGCACACGCCATGGATCTGACTTTTCAATAAACACGATTTCACTATGTAAAACTAGCAACAACATCAAGCCTTGCTGGCAACAATACACTATGAATAAAATCAGCATCTTATCCTTCACACTAAGGTTAGCAGCCACACATCTCGCATCACTCTCACAAACAGAGAAACCAAAAAAAAAGTGCAATTGTGTTTGTCCATCCTGTTTCATACACAACACACACGACCAGATTTTATCTTTCCATTTTTGCAGTAGCTTAGTCCTTGTAGACTGTAGCAACTATCTCCAGCCAGCGCTAATTCAAAATGGGACGCAGATCTACGTCAAACTGACACTAAATTCCTTATAAAATGAAGTATTTTTAAAAACTCTTTTCACTCTAAATTATCAGCAAAATCCAAAAAACATCAAAGCAAAATTAAGGCCAAGGGGTAACAGGCAGACAACAATGCCACCAGAATAGAGGGGCACAGGTCAACATGCAGATGCATGATATTAAATCTTTTTATTTTTGAATAAAATATATTGCATTTTAGGACAGGTTTGGAGGACTGAAAGTTAACAAGATGATGTATATATATTTTTTAAGCACAGTAAGATACAGTCATTTATGGTTACCTGTCTTATATTTATATTATATTCTATGCTCTTCTGTGCTGAATCTGTGTTCTGATATTCAGCTGGACAACAAAAGTGTGATTTTGCTTTCAGTCGCAGGTGAAGGATGTTAATGAAAGACATTTTGTGATGGATTTCTTTGGAGTGCACCACTTACCTCTAGCTGCTGCACAAACAACATTGGTGAACCCACTATCAGGGATGCGATCCACACTAGCCCTGCAGGACGCACGCGGGTAAAACATTTACAGAACAGGTAGGTACAATCTGCAGAAAAAAACTTGTTTCAAATAATGTACAGGACATACAGTTTAACATGCAATAGCTGCCAGGGAAATTCAAGCAGATAAACCTGTGTGTGACTACTGTCAAGCTACTCACAGAAGCTGTGCAATTGTATTTGGTTTCATGTAATTAAAAAGCTGACAATCATGACGAGTCTCTGCGAGGTTCCTCCGCATTTCTATGTCATACAAATCAAATCATACTCACCACGGCATGCTACCACCTACAGTGTTCACTTGAATAAGACCAATATTGATCTGATTGTTATAAAAACAAAAGCTTAAAATAAACATTTCATTTCATTTTTAAAGAGTTGTGGCAAATATAAGCACTGTTGTTTTTACAATTAAACAGTAAACTTTACTTTGTATGATGATAGTAATAATAAATACTATATGAGAATAAACTTGAATTCTAGAAACAAAGAGTGAAAACTATATAAAATGCATCCTATATAATATTTATGTGTTGCCATTTCTCTCACCGCATATCTGCCAACATACACAGAATAAAAAGTATAACAACTAGGCTGCAGATCAGGGCCCCCGTTCTTTGTACGAGCATAACTGCTTAGAACTGCAATTAAAGCTGCTTTTTAAAGAGATTTTAGTAAAGTTTCATTTTCACAGCAGGCTTATGATTATCACTTAAAAGTCTCTGCACGTCCATCGGGGAGAACCCTACCAATCATGCACCAACATTACTTGTTGTCTGACCACATTGACAATGTAAAACAAAAAGAAGGAACACATAAAATGAGGCTCATGAATGGATTTCTTGCCCCAGTGCATGCTGGGAGGATTCCCAACACACCTACCACATGTAAGTGCAATCACATGATCAGCACTCAACCAATCATATGAATGCTGATCATGGTTTCAACTCTCTACTCACTTTGCCTTTTTTCAAAATAAGTGCACACTGTCACTAAAAATAAATAAATAAAATAAATACATTAACAAATCAATCCTGCTTAAAACAAACTGCTTTCAAAGAGCCAAATTAGCTGGATCAGAATAAAGAGGACTATTTTAGCCTGATGACAGCATGTTAGCCAGAATTAGTTAAGCCACATTTGAAGAACAGGCCGCAGGGCAGAATCAAATCAAATCATCACTGGGTAAACACAGGAACATCTTCCTTGAGACTTTCCACTTTTGCACAACATAAACAGAACAAAATATGTCGAGACTTGAGGAGGTTACTACATGCTTTATGCTAAAATCACAGCAGAGATAGCTGCGAAAGCGAATGTGCACAGGTGATGTTCGGGCTTGTTTGCTTTGCTGTTTTTCCTTACACCTGTGCTGCTTTTGGGTATAGTCTTAATGCCTCACAGGAAGTCATATCAACCAGCCAGCCAGTCCCTACTGTTACCCATAGCACCCTTCTTTGTCTAGTTATAGTATAATTCTTATCCTTAATTGGATCTCACAGAGGCATAGCCTTAATTTGGCTTTCATGATACTCTGAAGGAAAGCAGGATACGTGGGACAGCCACATAAAAGAGGTTCCTTGAACACATAAACACATCCACTCTTAGCATAATAAGCTGATCTTGCAAACATGGAATACCTAGCATCTTGTATGCTCTTTTGGACGAGTACTGCCTCCTCATTTTCAGCGGGAAGACAATGCCCTGATATCTCTCAATGGCAATGCAGGTCATTGTGAGGATGCCTGTCACTATGGCTGTAGTCTGAACAAAGGGAACTGTCTTGCAAACCAGAACTCCTGCAGGAAAAACAGAAGGATGAAACAAAGAGATACTGAGAAACAGCACAAAACATGCATTTCTATTAAAGTTCACATCACTCCCTTTGTTTGACTGAAAACAGACTGAAAACTGAGGCGAGCTCTTCCTCTTCAGCCGTTCTTCCTGTGAGGTTTCATTGAAATGACAAAACGACCGTCTCTGATTACACTTGAACACAGCGCTCACACACATTTAACAGCTAATGAAGCACAGAGCTGAAACCCAGGTGAAAATGTGTGCACTGTAGGCAAGACCCACATGCTAAGCTTACCCTGATTAATCCTGAACTAATTGTGAGCGTATTTTAATGGGAGCACATGCTTCGAGCTTGCCTTCTATTGCTATGACACACTGAATGTCAGCTGTTGGTGGCATTTCTTTGAAATGTCCTCTTTAGTATCAGACATGGTCACAACGTTGTGACATTGTTAAATATAATGAAACCCAGTCAAAGATGTGGCGATTCGGCTCTTTGGTTCTTTTTAAAGGTTGTAGAAGAGTTGTTGTATATTGTCAAGCCTTCAATGTGTAGTGCAGTACATTATTATTATTACAACAGTAATAATGTATTATACTGTAAGGTGACAGCACCTCAAAGCACCTTCTTTTTGCAGGAGTATTGCAAAGCATTGCATTAGGCTATAATTACACGAGGGCTCATTATATTGTGTCCACTCTCTGCAAAGTTTGACATAAACAAACTCAGCAACAACTCGCCTTCATTATTTGTTGTAAAGCTTCTGTCTGCTAAGGCAAAAGCTAGAAAGTTGATCTTACACACACACACACAAACACACACACACACACACACAACAGCCTGTAATATTCCAACGCTAAAGAGTTACATTTCAAATGTTTTTGTTATTTTCCACATCACCTCATCAAATATATTGAACCCTTGAGGAGACAGGAGGGCTCAGTCTGTCATTTAGAGGCATTACCTGCAGCTTTTTGGTTCTCTTTAAAAGATCACTCCTTGAAGGGATTGATGTTTTGTTTGCTTACATTATGGGCTCGGTTTACTCCTGTTTGTTTGGCATGGCACGGATCAGCTGCTTACTTCAGGTAATATGCTCCATAGCTTAATGAAGCAGAAGTCGGACTTCCAATATTCATGTATTTCCTTATATAATAATTGTATAATTTTCTTATCGAGATCATTATTCTTACTCGTGACGTGGTCTTAAAAAGTATGAAATATCTATGAAATATAAGTTTAGAGGTTTGAAACTCACCCCCGAACCACTCAGAGGAGATGTTCTGCAGCAAAGTGAAAGGGATGCAGAAGAAAGTGATGAGCAGGTCGCTGACCGCCAGAGAGCAAATAAAAATATCTGTCGCCGTCTGTATCGCCCGCTTCTTCACAACTATGTAGATGACCAAACTATTTCCAGCCAGAGCCATGACGAAAATAACCATGTACATGATCACGAAGGTGGTCTTGGCGCTGTACGGCAACTCGGGGATGTAGACGAGCGGCTGGATGTTGTAAGTGTTGATAAACTCCTGGCGGCTCAGGTTGTAGAACTGGAGCATCTCCCGCAGCACTTCGGGGGTTATCTTGGAGGACCCCTGACCCGAATCTGTCGAGGCTGCTGCCATTCCGATGCAGGTCTTCCGCCCTGAGGGGAACTTGCTTGCAGGCAGAAGAAGCAGAAAAACCAAATCAGTGAAGGTTCAGAGCTGAAACCTTCTTTAACCCGCAAGTGCGTCCGGATGTTGCGCAGCCTCCTTCACCCTGCAGAGCATGCTGCTGACGCTGCTGCAACTGTTGCTCTGTGTGCGTGTGTGTGTGTTTATACACTCAGCTGACTCTATAGAGGATAGGGTGACAAACCAATGGACTGCTGATGAAGCTGTACCATATAGGCGACATCAGTCTGTATGAATATTTTATCCTGTGTGGTCAGAACTGACATGAGAAAGACGCTTTTAATCTATTTATAGTGGACACACAGGATATAAAACAACAAAACACACATTATGCAGATCATTACAATTATGTTTATGTCTTACTAACGCTTTTATAGCAGAACAAATGTATGAAATCAAATTGACGACATATAGTCAGTGGCTCGTGTGACCCTTTAAAGAGACTATGCAACTTTCTATAAAGAAGAAATAACACATTATTCCTCTTACAAATGAAAAGTTGTATTCATTAGCAATAAAACTGGTTTTGCTGCTACAGCCTGGTATGACCAGTAGCTTGGTGGCTAATGTTACTTAACTAGATAATTGGGAAAGTTACTTGAATCATCTAGATAACATTGCCAATGCTTAAAACAAGAGCAATCCAATGAAATAACATCTGGAAATTACAAGGTGCGGTTGCTGCATATATTCCACAACTAATCTGTAGAGTTTTAAATGCAGTTGGTAGTTAGATGCATAAAATAAAGCTTAAAACTGCCACATGTTGTCATTATTCAGTTTGGTAGATGGGTTCGGTTGGACCCTTCAAAGTTAGGAAGTTTGTGTTGTTTATTATAGAAACACGCAGCAGCTAAAATACACTGCTCAAAAAAATTAAAGGAACACTTTGAAAACACATCAATGTCAATGGGAAAAAAATCATGCTGGATATCTATACTGATATGGACTGTGTAATGTGTTAGGAACGAAAGGATGCCACATCGTTTGATGGAAATGAAAATTATCAACCTACAGAGGGCTGAATTCAAAGACCCCAAAAATCAAAGTGAAAAAATGATGCGGCAGGCTTGTCCATTTTGCTGAAATTCCATTGCAGCAACTCAAAATGGTACTCAGTACTGTGTATTGCCCCCACGTGCTTGTAAGCATGCCTGACAACGTCGGGGCATGCTCCTAATGAGACAACGGATGGTGTCCTGGGGTATTTCCTCCCAGATCTGGACCAGGGCAGTCTGAGGTGCAACCTGGTGGCGTCGGATGGACCGCAACATAATGTCACAGAGATGTTCTGAGGCCGGGCATTGTCGTGCACCAGGAGGAACCCAGGACCCACTGCACCAGCGTAGGGTCTGACAATGGGTCCAAGGATTTCATCCCGATACCTAATGGCAGTCAGGGTGCCGTTGTCTAGCCTGTAGAGGTCTGTGCGTCCCTCCATGGATATGCCTCCCCAGACCATCACTGAGCCACCACCAAACCGGTCATGCTGAACGATGTTACAGGCAGCATAACGTTCTCCACGGCTTCTCCAGACCCTTTCACGCCTGTCACATGTGCTCAGGGTGAACCTGCTCTCATCTGTGAAAAGCACAGGGCGCCAGTGGCGGACCTGCCAATTCTGGTGTTCTATGGCAAATGCCAATTGAGCTCCACGGTGCCGGGCAGTGAGCACAGGGCCCACTAGAGGACGACAGGCCCTCAGGCCACCCTCATGAAGTCTGTTTCTGATTGTTTGGTCAGAGATATTCACACCAGTGGCCTGCTGGAGGTCATTTTGTAGGGCTCTGGCAGTGCTCATCCTGTTCCTCCTTGCACAAAGGAGCAGATACCGGTCCTGCTGATGGGTTAAGGACCTTCTATGGCCCTGTCCAGCTCTCCTAGAGTAACTGCCTGTCTCCTTGAATCTCCTCCATGCTCTTGGGACTGTGCCGGGAGACACAGCAAACCTTCTGGCAATGGCACGTATTGATGTGCCATCCTGTAGGAGTTGGACTGCCTGTGCAACCTCTGTAGGGTCCAGGTATGGACCCATTGGACCCATTGCATTGTCAAATGTTGTCATAAAGCAAAGATTAGGGGGGGAAAAAGTCAGAAAAAATAAGTAGTATTTTGTGTAGCAGAAGTATGTTTCTTTTTTCAATTACTGGTAATCTCTCAAAGTTAAAATATGACAAATTGATGTCAGAGAAGTGAAGAAGAAGTGGAAATTGAAAAAAAAAACACATTACAGTTTAGAGATACATGAATCTTTTTAACAATGCCCCAATCAAAGAAGCGCAGGAATAAATGCTGGCAGCAGAATTGTAATTTCAGATGTAAACTGTAATTTGCATCAATCCATGAATGCCACACAGGAGCATTATCATTACAGCCCACTTTCCTGTTGGATTTCCACTGTGACACAATTATTTGCTGTATTTTTCAGCTTTTTAAGGACTCTTGTGTGAGCTCAGTCATTTTGACGGGCTGAGAAGTTCAATTAAAGGAAACTTTGCAAATCTATAAATTCATTAATACATTTCAAAGTACACATTTGTCAGACACTAGAGAAGCCTTTTATGCCACTGCCTTGGAGTACAAACACCAGACCAGTGATATGTCAAATGTCAAGGCAGAAAACATTTTTATTTTCAGGTTTTGTATATTTACATAACCTAAAGTATCTATTGTTTTTTTCCACTATGATAGACCAGTCATTATAACTAAATATAATGTATAGTGAGGGCCAGAAAACTATTACACACACCACTACAATATATTTGTATTTAACAAAACACAAAAACCTTGATCGTGCTGTTTGGCTGTTTGAATTGATCTGCAGTAATTACTAACTGCATTTTAGAAATGAATGATGGATGAATGGATGTTAGAGTCGTCTTCAGTTAAAGATTAAGAATATGAAATTCTGGTAACCAGGTCATTAAATAAACTGCTGAGGACTTGAAAGAGAGATTTTCCTAAGTTTTCGGTTGCTTTAGGCTCTGGACCAACTTCCTCTTAAATTGCACAGCAGCAGTTGATGAATTGGATATTAACGTTGGAGGAAACTTAATCTGATACATTTGATGTGCTTAGCATTTTAAGTTACAAAAACATCTAATAACTGCTGACCATCAGCATAGTTTAATCTTTCCTCACAGAAGTCAAAATTGCAAGACGGTAGCAGTGGAGTCAATAGGCTACATCCTCTGGGGACCATGGATATCTGTAGGTCATTCTGTGTGGAAATTGGGAATTATCAATCATCATTATCAATATTCTGCGAAAAACAAGAAAAAAACTCACAAATTTATGAGAAATTTATGAGAATTTTCTCTGAGATTATAAAGTCAGAAATTCTCTGTTCTCCAAGATTAAAGTCACAAATTTATGAGAAAAAAAATTTCACCATCACTTCACTTGTATGTTTACCGTGGATACTACAGTTAATACTCCGCTGCATCAGCACCACAGCTGGCTGTTTGTTTTACAAAGCACACATATTACAGCCGCTATATTTGACTCAAACTGTTAACTCATAGTCCTTCAGAATTAATGTTTCCCATTACTCAACACCAGACGCCCACTGAACATACAGTTAGGAAATAGCACACTAGCTAGCTAATTCTTGTATCATTTGTGGCTTGATAAACAGTAAATTCATCAAATTCAGTGCCCCATGTCACTATTTTCCAAGCTACCTGCACCACCAATATCTAAAATTTCTATTATGGTGCCCCCAATGGAGACGATATTTCATGTGGACCTTTATATTTACACTCATGGTGAGTGTTCAAAGTTTGAGGTCACTGGTTTACCACCTTGCAGGGGCATACATTATAACAACCTAATGTGTCGCTGTAAGAGGTATTTCAGGGGACCAAACAAAAACACATCAAGCAAAAAACACTGCACACAGGTGCAAGGAGGACTCGTCTACCCACTGTGTCATTTTGATAATGACTGGAGAACGCATTGTGAAGACATGACCCACTTCCTTTATTCATGTTTTATACCAACAGAACTACAGAAATATCAAAACTATTCACTCGCTACAATAACAAACTGATGAGTCCATTCAGCCTTACGTTTGTGACTAATGGCCAAGTTTATTACTGTAAAAGAACACACTCTTAAATACATTTAGTCATTTATGGTTTTAAAATTGTGGTAATAAGTCCTACACTCTACTGTGTCACAGTATTATGTGGGTTTTGAATGCTTTAGTGTAATGGGAAATGTGTAGCCAGAGACATTATTTAGGGAAATTTAGGCTACATTGTCAAAAGCTACCAATCAGCTTAATGTCTGTGTCTTCTTACCTTCTTACGCACATGTCTCTCATATTTTTATGCTAATTTTTGATGGCTTTGTACATTTCTTAATTGGAAAAACAGTTGGAACCCATTTTAACTGATCAGATTTCAGGATACTAACATGCTCACAATGGCAATGCTAACTTAAGTTAGCAAGTACAGTATAATGTTTACTATGTCCTCCATCTTAATGTAACACTAGATAATTAGCACTAATTCAAGTACAACCATGGCTAGTGGTTTTTAGTTTTGCAAGTGTTTAGTTATAAACCAAATGATTTACCTGAAGATGGTGCAAGATGAAAAGTTAAGGGATCACCAAATTGATATCCTGAGGAGTAAATGAATGTCTGTACCAAATTTTATGGCAAGTTGTTGAGACATTTCACTCCACTTATGTAAACGTCGCAGCACTTGGCGCTGCATCAGGGGATCACCAAAGTCATTAGAAAACATCATCTGGCAATTTTGTTGCCAATCCATCTAGTAGAGGGCGACATGGTGGCGCAGTGGTTAGCACTGTTGCACGGGAGGTAAGGCAGGGTAGTGTGGGAAGCGGCTCACACTCAGAGTGTCTCAGGTTATGCCTTGATTTGTCATCCAACATGTTTGAACATGATAAAAAAAAGAAGGTAAACAAGGCTCTAAGAGGTGCCGTCTTCTTGTGGTGTTACGGGAAGTTGTGAATGATAAGGGAACGATTTCTTGACAAACAACAATTCATCCATCCACCCTGCACTACTCTGCTGGTTGCCTGGCAACCTCGCTGTGCCGACAAGACTCCAGAAAGCCACACCTCTCAGCTGTTGCCAAGAAAAAGTTACAGCCAATAATTCCACAAATTGTGGTTTTTACATTTGAGTTTGTGCATGGATTAAGCAAACTGCATTGTGTTTGTTAATTCTTGCTGATTCATTGATATTATTTTCATAAAATTAACCTGGGAGTTAACAGCAATGTTCCACCCGTAGACTGGTTGTTTTCCTCGTGTATGCTCAACCACAGGGTATAAGTGACATTTTAAGTGATATTAAGGCAGATGGATCTGCTCTCACCAGCAGCATTGGTAAATAGTCATTGTCTCTTATAATTCTTGTTAACCGTCAGTCCAGCATCTGGTTTAAGCATCCATATCATTATTGGCCTTTTTAGTTGAGCCTTTCATCACTGTATTTAGGCAGATATAGATAGATAGGCAGGTGAGAATCAAGTCCAATTAGAAGGCCAAATTATATGCAATAATTAAATTGGACTAAATAAAAAATAAAAATAGAAATAGAATTTAAAAAAAACAGTGACAAAAGACTATTGTTAACTCTAATATGTACTGAATATACAATTGCAATGATTGTAATGTACGTATATATCATACATATACTTACTATGCATCCTGCATAAAGGTAGAGACATGGTTATGGAAGCAGCATGCATTAGTAAGCCTCCCATTGTAAATAATGAGTTAATGACACTTAATCAAGATTCACACCTGCCTCACAGTGGCTGAAACCACATGCTGGCTTTATTTTTTTTTCATTTCAACCCACTCACTCCTGAAAGTGAAAGCAGGGTACATTGCAGAGGCCACTGTAAAGAAATGGCAACGCTTGCCTTACCTTGTTCCTGAAGTTGGCCCCACTCCCGAAACGAAAGAGCTTAAGAGAAATAATCTGTTGATATTACTGAAATACTGTTAAATACTATTAAAAATGTGGTCTATGTGTTGTGTGTGTGTGTCACAAGTCATGTTTGTAAAAAAAAAATATATTTTGTTCAGTGGAGCTTATCTAAATAAAGTTTGCACTGTCAGATGAAGTTATGGGTGTTGTTTTATCATATCTCCCACATCAATTATTGGAGAATGCATCTGCATACCGCATCTGACCGCTGATCATTCACAGTGACGTACTGTTGTTATGTCACTTTAAATTTCTTTGCTTTGCATATGAACATCCTGTCCGAATGAACTGGTTGAGAATGCCGGTCACTCATTGTGCACAGATGCCATTGTGTCTTGTTCAGTCCAAGTTGCTTAGCAACACAGGCAACACAGAGCATTAAGTACCAAAGGTTTTGAGCTGGAGGCTGTTTTCAGAGGTACAGTGGTTAGTTACTTTTATCTAAATTTTCCAGGTCGAACAGTAAATATATATTTATTGGACTCTAAATCAAGTTTGAGTTGTCTCCGTCTTGATCCTTGTTAGGTTTTCAAGTGTTTTTAGCATGTGTGGTCACAACTTTGAAATTACAAGTGCCTTTTGAATATTAACATTTGGTATGTTGGTATTTCTATCACATCACTCCATAAAGGGACTTAACTTTAGAGTTTTTCTTTTATCCCTTCAGATTTAAACAAAACCTCCTGCTGTCATTCCGAGATATGTCGATAGCACAGAGTCCAGGCTCCCGGGGGACGACCGGAGAGAGGAGCCGCGGTCTAACTAATCAGGTGCCGTTCACCACTGAATTTTCCAAGATGCTGACGACAAGCAGTCCCCGCTTTGGTGCCTTGAGTCATCACTCATTCTTCTCCCGCCACAACCCTCATCCACACAGGGTGCGACATATTCAAGGTGAGCAAGCAGACATAGCCTCCTGGCAGCAGAAGAACTTTTGATTTGAAAGTTTGAGGAAGCCTTGCCATATGCTTCACTAAATTACATTAAATGAATGTGTTTTCTCCTTAATCTATGCCGTACAGACAGAAATGTTTTGAACTTTTATTTGTGATTTCCCTGAGTATTTGGCTCCTGTAAATAAGGAGGTCCCTGAAGAAACAAAGTCTAGGTTCTTAAAGTTTGATATCCTTGCACTATTTGATGGAGCAATTAGCATTTATCAAATTATACCATCATCACAAATTTCACAGCAATTCATCCAATAGTTTTCAATAACAACCATAAATTTCAACCTGCTGGTGACGCCAGAGGGAAAGTCAGGGGATCACCAAAGTTGTCAGGATATGTCATGTGGGAACCATGAATGGCTGTACCAAATGTTGTGCCGATCTATTACGTAGATGTTGGTGGAGACCAAAGCAGCGCTAAAATGCATGTTTCTGTGTCTGCTGAATGTATAAATAAGTAACTGTTAGCTAACAATCAACAATAACACATCAGCATTAACCTTTGTTAAACCAGGTGTGTGTTAATATATTGTGGTGATAATGCATCCACTTCCATTACTTCTTAACTCTGAATCCATTCATTACTTATCACACATAATTCCATCTAATGCATTCATTTAGCTGATAAACTTTGCTTTAAAAATAAATTCATTACCGAGGTCTTTATTCTGAAGTTGCTAGGGAAGCTTCCCTACCTGAGATGAGTTATAATTCATAATTCACCGACACTGTGAAATATTTTATAAGTAGCTCTATGGGCACATGGAATAGCAATATGGTACATGAAAGAGATGACTGCCTGTTTGGCAGTGAAGTAGGTTTTATCTCTGAGGTTCTCATGAAGTTGTCACCTTTAGTCTCAGCAGGAATTTTACTGGCTTTATTTCTTCAGGGTATTCCTTTGATTGTCCCGCACTTCTGAAGCACTTTACCTTGTGTGTGTGTGTGTGTGTGTGTGTGTGTGAACTGTGAATATTGTGCCTTTCTCCTTCCCACAGGACTCAATGGTAGGCCCGTTTGCATGGTGAGAGATGATTGGTTTGTCACCTCATCATTATTTCCTCATCCGCTTCTCAAGAGCCATGTCCTCAGGAAAGCAACTGACCCATCTTTGGCTTTTCCTATTGCTCGAAATCTTTATGGAGTCGGTGGTAACAAAAACAAATCAGGTATACACGACACCTACATTTTCTCATTATTTTTTCTAAATCTCAGCCTTCAAAGAATCCCATCAAGCTTTAGAATAACAGGAGTCATTATTCCTCTTTATTCCACAGCACTATTTTCAGAAGCCTGGAGGGATGAACTTAAAGAACTCGCAACAAAAGTCAGTGTGTCTTCTCAAGCACAAAAGGACAAAAAAGAGGTAAGTGTATTGCTGTAATAATGGCACTGTACAATTCGCCCCTGGCTACTGTTTTCATTATGCCAAGCCTTTTATCAGCAGATGTTTAGCAGCGATAGCCCGAAACTGAATTTTCAAAAAAATATATGGCAACTTTTGGGATAAACAGCCTTTGCTGTTGGTGTGACATACAGAAGTATTGTGACCAGTAGCTTGTTGGATTATGGCTATCCAGCGCCTGACAATGACAAATTGAAATACCACATGTTGGCCATGTGGTATGCAAATCTTGGTTAAAAACAATAATAAACCTTATTATTTATGTTACACACTGCATGCATTCATTGTCTTCAGGTAAAAGATGATTTATTTGCTGTTTCAAGGGGAAAGAGACTTTTCTTTTGCCCTGGATTGAGTCTTAGAGGTAGCACTTCTTCCCAGGTTGTGTCAAGGTGAAGATAAGCCTGGGAGGCACTTCCTTGGGGAAACATTTCAGACACCTCTTCAAGATAGTTGCTGAGGCATGAACTTGAAGAACTAACAAAGAATAACCACTTTGTGCCTCAAGGCAGAAGTTGCATTCAGAATCAGAATCAGAATCAGAAACTGTTTTTAAGTAACATACATTACAAGGAATTTGCCGTGGTCTGAAGGTGCTACATTTATTTTTAACATATAACATATAATCTGACAGACAACAAGCATGTAAAAATATGAAGGTAAAAGAATAAGATAAGATAAATAGCAAACAGTGCAGTGACCAAAATAAAGTGTCCAGATAAAGTGTCCAGTAGGGGGTGTGTGCGTTATAACGTATAACTTGTGTTTGTGTTGGGGGGGGGGGTCAGTGCAAGACTTTGGTCGTGTTCATCAGGTTGACTGCAGAGGGGAAGAAACTGTTTTTGTGGTGGGAGGTTTTGGTACTGATGGACCGCAGTTTGAGGGGGTCAAACAGATAGTGGAGGGGGTGGGAGGGGTCAGCAGCGATCTTCCCTGCTCGCCTCAGGGTCCTGGAGGAGGAGTACAGGTCCTGAAGAGATGGGAGGTTGCAGCCAATCACCCTCTCTGCAGAGCGGATGATACGCTGCAGTCTGCGTCTGTCCTTGGTGGAGGCAGCAGCGTACCAGACGGTGATGGAGGAGGTGAGGATGGACTCTATGATGGCAGTGTAGAAGTGAACCAGCATTGTTTGTGGCAGGTTAAACTTCCTCAGCTGCCTCAGGAAGTACATCATCTGTTGGGCTTTCTTGATGAGGGAGCTGATGTTCAGCTCCCACCGGAGGTCCTGGTTGATGATGGAGCCCAGGAAACGGGCTCCATTCAATAGCTTCATCACAATATAATTGCAAGTGCTGCCAGTTTATGTTAATCATTTTTGTGGAGATGCATCTACATCATCTATGTTGACGAAGGCTGTGCCTTATCTTCACAACTAATTATCAAATGTTAGCCTGCTAAAACTATGATTGTTGACATGTTAAACATTATACCTGCTAAAAACCAGCATGTTAGCATTATCATTATCAGCATGTTAGCATGTTGATGAGCCTTTAGCTCAGAGCACCACTGTGCTTAAATACAGCCTCCCAGTGCTACTAGCATGGCTGTACACTCTTAGTCTTGTTCATTATTGCTTCTGGTTCCTGACCCCAACTAACAAAAGAAAGGATTACACTGGGACATATTTTCAAGTGAAGTTTCTGTACTGAAGAGCATGATTTTGTCAATGTATTCCAGGACCAACCTGAGGAAGAATTTGTCCGCCGAAAGACCCAATATTCAGCTGAAACTGGGAGGATCATCCCTCCAGCCACCAATTCTTACCAACGCAGATCCCATTCCCAGCGCCTGGCGTATCCTCAGCCCTTCCATGATCAAGAGCTCATGGTGAAATACTCCCCCACCGATACTTAGCTCTTCCACAGTCAGAAAAAGTATCATCTGGGGTAGTTTGGGGCATGTAATACTTAATTCCAGAAACGAAGGATTAGTGGCACATCAAAAGGAGCTTTCCAGCATCATAGAAATTCTCCAGAGCACACAGCTTCTGCCCAATGTTACATTTGTATTCTTATTGGAAAATAGCACCCAGCACAGCAGTGTCACCAGGCACTGTGATATAGATGTATGTGGTTTGAAAACTAAAGGTTTGATGTTCCTACTGCTCTCTTGTCAGGTGTTGGAGCTACTTTGTCAGATCCTGCAGACAGACTCCCTGTCCACCGTCCAGCAGTGGCTTCTGCTTGCAGGCCAAAGAGGTAAAATGTGTTTTCACTACACATAGATAGTGAGGTTCCTTTGCTTGCCTCACAGTTCTGCTCTAATGAAAATATTGAACTAAAATGAAAAAATGTGGCACATGTATTTGTCTAAACATTTTTTGTTATTAAAATCACCAACTTGCAAGATTGTGCAGTTGAAAAAAAGATTCCCTTCAGTGTTTTCTACTTTGGATCTGTGTGTAGTCTGGAACATGCCCCTGGAAGAAATTAGTTCATGGAGTAATTATGGGTTAATTACAATCAGTTAATTACTGGAAGTGATGTCACGAAGAACAATGTATAAAATAGTTGATTAAATTTACATTTAAGTCCTGCTGTTGAAAAGCTAGTAAAAAATTATCTTTATCTATCCCAATTATTAATTCTATTTAATTTTTCACTTTTTAAATGATGAATGAATTAACCTTGACCTTTGAATTTGTTTGCTAAATACTTTTAATTAATAGTTTTAATTTTGCTGTTGAGTCTTCCTATCATATTTCATCACACAAGCCATTTGTCTGCTGCTTTAGCGTTAACAATTTCCATTCTTTGATTGGTTTAATTACTTTATAAATTGTTTTTTTATTTTCTGCACTGCTGATCAAAAGAATCACTGAACTCATTTTCCTGGTATTATGTAATGTGGTGTACTCTCAGAGAAGGACCTGGTGATGGGGATGATCAAACAAGCTCTGGATGGTGTCGACCTCTCAGGCCATCATCAGCAGAACTTCCAGCAGCTCCAGGCTTTTCGTCCCGGCGCTTCTCCGCCGGCATATGGTCCATCATTCGACCAGTTCTGGAGAAAACCACAGAGAACGAGGTCGGAAGGATCTCTCGAATTTATATCTTGTTCTTCTGTTCAAAAAACATTTCCAGCTCAATGTGTCTAACATTGTTTATTTACCTCCACAGCTCATACAGAGTGAACCAAACTTTCAAGGAAGACAAACCAGGTAACTAAACGGCTCATTTTGTTTTGGTGTGATTGTTATTGTATCCTAACATTTTTTTGCTCCTTTTTCTCCTTCCTGCTGGAGTATTTTTGATGCAGGTGGCCTCCCTTAGTCTTCACACTTCACTTGATCTAAACCACCAGGAGAGATTATGTGTGTCCTAGAAATGACAGCCCTTTCCCTCGTAGGATACAGTATATATCAACCAAGACTCTTTTCATTTCGTAGCAGTCATTTTGATGGAACAGGAGGAGGTCCTGGAAGTCATTAAAACCCCATCTCCTCTTTTATTTTCCTCCAGTGAATTTCCAATCTCCAGTTTGTCTATTATTCTTTCTCACGAAGGTTTGTAGACCTTTAATTTAACCATTTAGTTTAAAGCAGATACTCTGGAGATGAAAAAGGATTCTAAAAAAACAGTTATTAAAAAACTCATGGTCGTTTTTTATAATCTAGTATTGGCACATGAATTCAGTGCTGTTTCTTCTGATTTTTGCAATAATGATGCTGCAATCAAAGCAGTGATTTTACACAATCTCTCAATACTTTATGGTAGTTTTCTGTATTGTAAATCTTGGGTAAGTGG
Organism: Enoplosus armatus; assembly: GCF_043641665.1. Lineage (NCBI taxonomy): Eukaryota > Metazoa > Chordata > Actinopteri > Centrarchiformes > Enoplosidae > Enoplosus > Enoplosus armatus. The sequence goes on along the minus strand of NC_092199.1, from coordinate 7,645,982 downwards.
ACCTTTTTTATATAGATAAAATGTTAACTGATGTGGAAATAAGCACAGAACAATCAGAGTGTTATGTAACAGATTTGTTCATTTTCTTTCTGAATAGAACAGATGGAACCGAGGCAGACATACAGTGAAATTACTGGCTTTGAATGAGTCTGACTTAAGTGTTGTTTTGCAGAGAGGATTGGAGATGCAGAGGTTCTTGAAGTGCATCCAGGAGCTCAGAATCAACCTCAAGATCATCCAAATGAGCACACAGAGAGTGTATAGACTTCCCTCATTTTCATCATGGTGATAACTGTATCATGGTTCATTATTATGAGAATTGATTGGCTCCCTTGTCTATTGGGCCCTTGATATATGATATCAAAGGTTTTCTTTGGCATATTTGCTTTGTAGATGTTTCTTAGAAACACAAACCAATTTAATGAGAGGACTTGAGAGGACTCAAGATTGAATTTGCACTTCAATAATACAATATACAATCATGTGGATGATGTTACATAATTGTATATCACTTGTCTGAAGGAGAGAGACTAGTTTAACAGGTGTGACCTGTTGCCTGCTGGGAAATAAAGCTTACACGTTGATATGAGCATGTGGTTAACTGCACACCAACACGATTCAAGAGACTGCTGATGTGTGCCAAAAATAATTTAGGATGTTAGGATTGTAGAGCCTCAGCTTTAGAGTTATAAACATTGTACCTACTTAAAATGTTAGCATTGTTATTGTTAGCTTTCTGGCATTAGCTTTTAGCTTAAGCACAGCTGTGCCTAAGTACAACTCCAGAGTCTTGTTTTGACACAATGCATAATGACTTTGTTTCTACATATAAATACTTTTTATTTCTCAAATAAGACAATAAAATACATGAGGCGAGTTGACTGTATTTAGTTAGCAATATATTTAGCAACAAAGTGGCTCTTCTGATACCAACTGGTGCTACTGGCAGTGTAGCGAACCGCCCTTGCTAACTGCATATAAATGACCAGCAGAACAGATTAGCTGCTTTCCTTTGAAAAGACTTGGTGACACTGGTGCCCAAGGTCATACTTATGACTTTAAAGACACGGAAGGCCTGAGAAATGATTTGTGCTTGAATTCATAAATAATGCATGCCCCATATTAGCATCATGAAGGAGATCATATTTCTTATTCTCTCTCTATCCCTTATATTGGGGATAAAAGTTCACAGACCTTGAGTTGGATTTGGCAAAATATGGTGAACATCAGGCTGACCTAATCGTGCAGTAGCCGACATAACGAAATGTCTGACAGTCCAAATTCCCATAATATGAAACAGGTTATCTTCAGTGACAGTAGAAAATAGTGGATGTTGTGATGTGACTGACTTGAGAAGACAGATAAAAGTATTATCAGCAAAATGTACTTAAAGTATCAAAAGTAAAAGCATTCATTATGTAGGAGAGGAGCTCTTGTCGATGTTATATTGTTATATACTATGTAACTGGATTATTATTACTGATGCATTCATTCATAAGCAGCTTTTTACTATTGCAGTTGGCTGAGGTGGAGATCATTTTAACTACTTTACATACTGTTAGCAATACATCATATTTTATATGCTCATATGTTTTGTATGTACTCTGCAAAGTAACTATAGCTGTCAAATAAATGTAGTGGAGTAAAAAGTATAGTGTTTTACAGTATTACAGAATGAAAATACAAGTACTTGAGTAAATGTACTTATTTTTTAGTTACTGTGCTGCAAAGTAATATTTAAATACCTGATAAAACTGGGGAGACAAACCTTCACAATATAGTGCATAAAATGTTCTCAACAGGACATGTTGCTCCGCAGCAAAGTGTACTAAAATAATCTGATGTCTCATTCAAATGAAGACAGCACGCCAAAGGCCTATATTAAAAACCTGTATTACTGTAAAAAGAAAGGAAAACAGCAACTGGCCAGAGGCAACTGCAAAACTTTTATGCAAAATATTCTTTTATTATGAAAAAACAATCTTCTTCGAATTCCAACATGATATTTTTGTTGTTTGTTTTGCTTGATTAGTTAAAGTTGGTTTCAAAAAATAATAATAAAAATTAAAAAAAAAGTTTTTTACATTGATTTTGGGGAGTGTCAGCTTTTCTCTTCCTGTGGGATATTAAAAAGTTTTGTTTATGACATTACTTAAGAAGCCATTTGGTGTGGTGTCTGAATAAGTTAGAGAATACAGTAGAGCGTTCCCTTCCCTTATGAATAATGTAGCTAATCACAGACAAACAGCAGGTGGTCGCGTCTCGCATCAAACTCAGTACTACTGTTGCTCTCCTCGCTGTTGATGCAGGTGGATATTGTTTACACAGGAGTTTCATTGTGGATGGGGCAGACAATCTGTTATAACTTTCTTAATGAAGTTATAAACGTTTAATGCAGTAACTTTATTTCTGCGATCACATTAAATCCTAAAGGATTACATAATATTGTATAACCCCTAATAGCAACAGGGGTTGTTTCACCGAACAGTCTTGTGGCAACAGATAAGTTTCCTTTTCAGGTGCTAATAAAGGGTCAGCCATAGCAACCAGACCGGTTGGCCATGGTAACCAAGCTTTGCGAAGACAAACGTAGAATGCAAAACAAAAGTCAAGACATTCCTGGCATGACTGAAGTCTTACTGAATAGGGCTCACTGAAAATGCCATAAGGAATGTTTTGTATAGAAAACCCTGGGCCCGCAGTGTGAAAAAAAACATTTCCACCTATCAATATGAGTAGGTAATGGAGAGATGAGATGGATAGAGGATGTCAAAGTAACCAAACTTCAGTTTCACACAGCTGCCAGTGGGTGATCCTCTCTGTGCGAGAGAGATGATGAAATCAATTCAAATCAAAGATAATGACGCTCAACAGTGGCGTCTGTATGGAGAGGTATGCGTGGAATGAAACACATAAATAGACCTATCTCTGTGCAAATAGTTCAGTCTGATTGGAATTATTTCGTATTATTAACTCTAACACATCCTCTAAATCAGAACACAATATGTAATTTGTCCATGCCCTCTAGATTGGCACATACGATGTCATTTGTCTGCACCCTCCAAAACTGGGGCGCTGTCACTTGACCGTAAATATGTGTCGTTTTAGGACACTTGCTGAAATGAGCGATACTGTCGTTCGTCTTCATCTTGTTAAACTACATACTTTGTAATATCCGTAATATTGTAAATGAAAAGACGTAGATGATGATACTTTAAGATTTCCACGCTTGCTTTGGTTACATAATGATACCATGTACCTTTTTAAATGTAACTGAAGCTGTAAAAGAGACAGATGTGGCATCTGTAACATCACCTAAAGGCTTCTGAAGAGACATTTTAAAACTAAACCTGCCAAGGAAAGCATGCAGCCTCCCAAAACAAAAAACACTTTAAGCTTTATCTTGAAGGTCCAGTCATTTAAAATCACTTTAGACAAGATACACTTGAATACTCTAGTGAGACTATCACATCTTGATGAAATTGACGCACGTATTTGAAGTGATGGTGTAGGTATGTACCAGACATACTGTATAAAAAAAACAAAACAAGCATTCTGAAGCTTCATCACAGCTGTGGTGGATGAAAAAGGCCTCTTCTGCAGGAGCTGGACAGCTGCAGCAGTGCGATTAAAGCCACACAAAAAGCTAACATGTGTGAGATTACAGAGCGGGTAAATGTCACCAAAGAACTGCAGTATGTGCAATGTTTAAATTATGTAGTCTGATGAAAATTCTCATCACAGCCAAACAAAGGCCACATCAGAAGGCCAAAGGCTAATTGTTAGTGTGCTCTGCAAAACTGATTAGCACATCAGTGGCATTGCTGATCCACGTGTTTTGGGTCTCTGGCAAGGATCACGTTCTGCTCAATCCAGAGACCACTCAGTATTCAGATGCTCCAGTTCTAAGTTCAACACAGAGATGAGGTCTTCTTCTTTAAAATGGCACTAAAATGTTGCTGGTGTGGCTGATGATGTAGATTAAGAAAGCTTCATTTCAGATGAGTAACAGATGGACACTAGTTTTTAGCAAACATTACTCACACAAACTATTTCTGCTACAAATATGCATTTGGTGTGTTAAGGAGTATTTACTACAGCAGGGGCCTGGACTCTGTGTAGATTCACAACTAAAACTGTGCACACACCAAGACAGAGATATGCATACATTATCTCAAAGCCATAGCTCCAAGTCGGTACAGACTTTCAAAAACCCTCAACACAAATAAGAAAAACAGACACCCAGCAGATGAGTTAATATGCTTTGAATAATATCAGACACTTGCAAACACTATAAGATTGCAATCAAATACAAGAAACGACTCCATATCTGTAAACAGCGTTTGATGGAGGACTCCATTCGCTCCAACCCCTTCTGTGATCATTCAAAGTCAATATGAAAAACATCTTCAGAGCAGCCGTGGGTGCAAAATGGAGAGATATAAATTCATCACTTCATCACAAAGCACTTTGAGCCACCTATAAACAAATAACAGCAATACCTAAGAACCCAGCACAAACAACATGAGCTTGTAGAAATAGCCAAAGATAATCCCAACCCACTCGACTTTTCCATTGCATAGTTAGAGCTAAAAGCAAAACTTGAGGTCCTTGTAGTTCTCACAGCATGTTAAGAAAAAAATGTTTAAGCACAGCTGAAAGAAATGTCAGTGAGCCATTTAAAAATGGCTCAACCTGATCCTCAATGCAGGCTGTTTCCCTGACATTAATACGGCACCCTCTATAGCAGCTTAATCAACTCATATAAGTCAGTTTCATTTATCGACACCCTCTTAAAATAATGGCCCAAGTCATTTTTTCAGGTTTTTCAGAAAACACAAAAAACTGAACCAAATATTGAATATATGATATTTATTAATAATTTCACTCAAAAAGGTTATGACAATAGATGACTATTGACATACTAATAACAATGTCTGTCAATTATGTAACATAAGAGGAGTAAATGACTTAGGCAAATTTTTGAACATGCCTTTGTGACTTAAGCAATTTTAAACCTTCAACTCTGTCAACATAATAACTTCAGTGGCTAGGTAGATTTTTGTTCTTCTTGAAGCAGCCGCCATCTTGAAAAGCTTGTAAAATTGCCTAAGTCACATTATCTTTTGACTTAGGCAAAATAAAACGGCCTAAGTCACACTCTTGACACTCAGGTCATTATACTACAGGGGTAGACTTGCATGATCTGTTCAACTGAGGATGCTGGCGATTTTACCCGAGGTCATGAGGAGATGATTTAGGCAAAAAAATCATTCTTGTCAAAAAATGACTTAGGCCATTATTTTAGGAAGGTGATGTTATACTGGATAGAATTACACATCTGTCTCAGAGGACTTTACAACCTGTACACCCTCTGCCTTTAGACTCACGGTTTCGATAAGAAAAAAATAACCATGAACGAACTCTTGAATAATACATTTAATAATAATAATAATAATAACATTTCCTAGAAGAACAATGTACGACACCAAATTTAAACTGGATTTATAGCCCTAGCACGGACTGCATTGACACTTTGACACTGCTTTAAATAACATTCATGTTAACAAAAAGATACAGAATCTACTCCTGCTTTGTCGATTTCCCCAAAGCCTTTGACTGTTATATATATACAGTATATATATATATAAATGAACAAAAAGTTACATTTTGTTGGTAAAACTTATAATGAATGTGCATTGAAAAGTGGACAAGAAATGAGATATGTACACTTCAAGGATATGGAGCGTAGCAGGGTATTTGTCTCAGCCACTCATTATTCAGTATAGTAAACACACAAACTTGGGTCCTAAACTCGTAAACATGAAGATAAAATTCCACCTCTTTACAGATGGTCTGGCCAACCTTTAAAGGTGGCTCACAGGTAAACCCTGAACGTCTTACAAAAGATTGAGCTCTTTAGCTAAAGTAAACATGTTGAACATTACCTTCTAAAAAAATAAGCATTCAGCTCAAAGCACCACTGTGTGTAAATATAGCCTCACAGAGCCTCCAGCACGGCTGCAGACTCTTGTAGTTGGCCTACACAATAGGTGGTGTATTTTTCACTATTAAAAAAAAGGCAAACCAAAATTGATTTGTGGTAATCATTGACGATATCAGCCAAAAACACCTCTTGTAATAAACATTCAACATTCAACAGTGAGCAGGGAGATGGATCCAATCTTTAGACCAAACTATTGTTACCGAACACAATGAGGCTTGTCAAACTTAGTGGAGAGTCGTGATTCAACCCATGAATAACTTTGAAACCTATAGGGCTTTTCACAGATGTTACACAGTTGTTAGCTGCCCATTGTGACAGAGCCCACAGAGAGAAAAACCTTGACAAAATTATAACTGAGTGAACACAGACAGGCCTGCAGTCCAGAGAGGACATGCTGTGTTCAATCTGGGGATACAGATGCATGAATTTCCACATTTTGCACATTTTCCACATTTTAAATGTCATCACAAATCTGAAAGGTTTTCTCCAGATTATTACTTGAGAGGAAGACTGGAGAGGGAGTGTGCCCAGCTACAGCTGCTCAAAACCTGGCTGTACTTTTAGTATTTATAATTGATGTTAGTGGTGTTATTCTGTACTCATTTTTCATTGTGCTTTTATTTCTATTATTATTATTACTGCTATAACTGTCCTTATTATTTATTACTAATATTATAAGTATTTAACAAATGTATTAAGCATATGTTTAGTACTATTTATTCTTATGTTATTCTTTAGCAAAACATTTTGTTGCTGAAGTAAAACACAAGAATGCATGAGAGAGAGAGAGAGACTGCATTTTCCTGCAGTTAAATAAGGACAACCCGAAACTGAAATAATTGTATTTGTTGCCAAAAAAGAAAGATTAAAAGTTGCATCTCTTCTGCTTAAAACTTAATTACAAATCAGAAATCTTGGTGTTGTCAAGCATTCAGAACTACAGCTACATCAAGACAAACACAAAGTCAGCCATTACCATAGATAATTTATGTACAAACAAGATTTATAAAGATGAATGCACGCCTTTACTTATACTTGGAGTTTGGTAATGGGCTTTTCTCAGATCTCTAATAAGGCTCTCAGAAAGCTGCAGCTCCATCCCTGACAAGGACAAAAATTTAGCACATCTGATACTCAATACTTAACCATTTAGTTTATGTAAGTACAACACTATCTTACTGGTAACTTGGTTATTGCTCTCCTCTAAAGAATTTTCTGTGTATTTATGTTTTATGTGTTAAACTTCTAAATTTCTCTGCTGTTATTTAACACAGTTATTTTTAGCTCCACACCATCATGTATAGGGATGCCACCTCAAAGGTCTCTCTGAGGTCAGCGCTGGCCTGTTGATTGCTCCCAGAATTCATTTGAAACATGGAGAGAAGGTGTGTTTGGGTACCACGCTGCACAGATCTGCAACAAATGTCCAGAAGATGTGCCCTTTTATTTTCTTGACTTTTCCTTTGCTTTATTTTAGTCTGGCATGTAATTACCACTTTGAACTACTCTGTTTATGACAAAAAATATTATGTTATGTTATATATTATTGTTATATATTATTGTTATTGCTAAGTGTTGCCTTTCATGCCACAGAATGCATTATTCATTATACAATGAATAAAACTGAATTTCTAGAACTGTGACACTTGGTGGGTCCTTGAAGCTGTACAACACTTGACCAGCACTTCATGGACAAAATGCATATTAATGACACTTGACCTGCATGGAGGAAACACACTTTGGTGCCACTTTGGCGTTCTGACACAGAGCCAGAATTTTGTGCTCAAAATACACTTCACCACACAAATTGTAATGACGGCCCATTTGGGGAATGAGGAGTATGTTCATGCTGAGCTTATTGGCTTCAGAGGCCATTGGCACCTCCTTGCTAAGCCTCTTCCCTGGTGGCGTGACCGCAGTTTGAGGTCAGCTGGCCTGGTCAGCAGGCGAAGTTCAGCATTCACGTCATGAATCCTTCTCACAAGGACACCTGTTGGCTCCGGGCGATAAGAGGCAGCTGTTTCCTGGTGCTCTATCAGCAGCACTTCTGCAACGCAGCATTGAGAAGAGAGGGCGGCACTGGGCCCTCTACCAAATAGTTCACAGATATGCCCGCCCCAAATACACACACACACACACAAACACTGAGGCATCACTAATACCTCATATCATAAGAGGAGAGAGAGATGGAGGCCCTCCAAAGTGAGAGGGTGGAGTTCAAAGTAGATATACAAGTCAGGTGGATAGAAGATTCTTAGTTTACCCTGAAAAGGAGGTCTGTTCAGAGGTGGGTGAATGAATGAATTGTTGAAATGAAATGAGACATAGTAACTGGAATCATAACCAGTATATAGCCACTGAAAATCAATACATAAAAATGAATGAAAGAATTGAGTCATAAGCCTGTATTGTGTCTAGGCGTCATAATTCACATAGATGTGGTAAGTAGCTACATGAAAGTGCAGAGGAATGCATGAATGAACGAAAATGATTGTGTCAAGAACCCAAAGTCACAGAAACACGGTGACTAGCCACCACCATGAAAAGGAGTCAGTTCAGATGAATACATGAATGAGTAAATTTAAATAATGTGCTTCTGGATCAAACGTTACATAGACATTGTGACTAGCCTTTGTTCTGAAAAGGAGTTTGTTCAGTGATGGATGAATGAACAAAACAAACAAACTCCAAACATGAGTTGATTGAACAAAATTAAATGATAAACCCTTTGTGTCCAGGGCCATTATTATTCACACAGACGTGGTAACTAGCCAAAATATTTACTCTCTCGTAGCCACTCGTGCATATCATGCTGGCCTAACATTCCTGGTTGGCTCCGGGGGACAGAGGATAAGGATATCGAATCCTGGGAATTCACTCCACTTCACTCCTTCTCCTGACCACCTTCTTATTTCCTCTAAGTCCAATGTATGTAGACACACGTGTGCAAGTGGTGCAGCCTGTATGACATTTATGATCTCAGTCTACAACCTTTCCTGACAGCTGATTACCATTCGGACTACTTGTTGTGCAGAAATGTCCTTTGCTCATGAGGTGAGCAGAGCCCGTCAGCTACAGCATTTCCCTGTCATATAAACCCCATAATGATAACTTAGAAGGCTTCATGTGTCACCATAGTACAGTGCATAATACTTCAATCTGTTGGTGCAAATATTAGTACATTTGCATCTTTTCACATTATCCACAGCTGGTTTATCAGTGCGACGCTCGCCCTTACAAAGCGGCTCTAATCTTTGTTGTCTTTCAGGGTCACAGTTCAGGGCTGTCTCTTTTTTTACCATCTCTATTTCTTCAGATTCCCTCTCGTCCCTTGAGACCTACAACCTCTCAAGCGTCCTGTGGTTCCTGCCAATTAGTGCAAAGAGCTTGAAGTAAAAAGTGTCACCTCAACTGAATAAGCCAACTGAATACAACCTGTATATTTTTGGCATTTCATGTGTTGAGTGTGTATATAATAATGATGATTTCATCTGCTGAGGAGGTTATTTTTGGCCTGACTGTGTTCTTGTTGAGGAGGTGTCATTGAGGGGAAAAATACTAATCTGTGCACATGATTAAGTAATTCATGCTCTCTAATTAATCATTTGTGCTCAGCAGTTATCACCTTTGTGCCCTTAGTCTTGCATGCACCCTTCACACTCTCATCATGGATCACTTGGATATAATACAGTTTTATTCTGAAGTTGGACTGAGACATCAAATTAGATTAGAATCAACATCACTGCACACAGTAAGTATCAGTACAATAAAATGCAGCAACAATACAAAACAAAGTGACAATACCACAGTGTAAAACTACTCGAATGAAGTAAAAGTAAATGTACATGAGTATTACCAGCAAAAAGTACTTAAAGTATCAAAAGTAAAAGTACTCACTATGCAAAATTACCCCTTTCAGAGTGTTTTTTTTCAGCACTTCAGGGGACCTCCTGTTACATAACAACTTGATCACTCTTATAAGTACATGTTGACCTCCAACCTGAGTAGATCTAATCAATGTAACTGAATCACCTGTAGTGTTTTAGACTACAACCTGTATTTTCAACATGTAACAGGTTCAACAGGGTTATTTTTTGGGTTAAAAAGTAACATATTTTCAAACATCACAGTTTTATTGTGCAGCTTTATAAGTGAAATGCCACTGCAGTGCTTGTTTATTCATCTATAAGATATGCACGTAAGGTACTTTTCATCATTCCACCAAATTTTGACAAATTTTCCTAATATCTGACATGTAAACATATTTGTATGAAAGACATAAAACTAAGTTACAAAGCATCACGCATCACTTAGCTTGAGGCGAAAAGTAAGTAAGTGTCACTGTGCACATTCACAGGAACTGATCATTACATACTACATTACATACAGGTAGCCTATCATTGACTACTTCATATAGTCAGGTTTATTTCAGAGCTATTCAGAGACTAGATAATTATTACTCATTAGATTTAAAATGATTTAACTGTTTCAGCTGGTGGTGTGTGGTATGAAGTAGGATTGCTTTGATTTGAGCTGCCACAGTATCTGAGAGTCTCTTAGGATATTCTAGTCTCCCACATAGTTTTTTGTTTTAGTAAAATTGTGATTTAAAATTCAAACAAACGCACTAAATAAGCATAGCTCTCACTGTTAGATTTTCCTCTCTGCCTTGCATCCAATTCTGTATTTTAGTTAATAAAACTTGTCAAGTGTGGCCTTCAGAACAGAACTCAGAGCAGGCCCTATCTTCTTCTCCGGCCCTTATCTCAGTGGAGTGTCCTTCACAAGCTGTATAAAGACCAGAGACACTGTCTGTTACTTTGCTGTCACTGCCGAAGACAGACAATATGCTGCCTGCTGTTGTAAAGCTCTGCTGTGGAATCTCCTACCCACATCTGAGGAGTATGGCAGGTAAACACTGAATAATCTGCGCAAAGAATTTCATGTTTATTACTTTTTCATGCAAATGCTGCATTCTGGGTAAGAGTACTGAGCTTTGCTCTTTTTCTTTTGCATCTCTTAACTGTTCAATCATGCAGGACTTCAACGCACAGCTGTGGCAGTGATAGGCCAGGAGCTCACACACCTGCAGAGATGGGTACAGATCCAACATCACATGAGAACACATGCTGGATTCATGTATACAGGTAAAATACATAAATCTGGTGGTTTGATAACATTTTTTAAGAGTGTGGTTATCGAAAGATTACTAAGAAGAATCATTTGCAGAGACCAAACCTGAAGATGTAAATCCTGTGCCTTTGAAAGAAGACCAGCTGTTCTATGTACAACAAGGCCAAGAAGCAATGAGGAAGGCTCTTAGTATGTTGGAAGACAAACAAGGATGGAAGGTCGAGATCACAGAGGTAACTTGTGATTGATTTAAGTGCCATCCTGACTCGATTGATTAAAGTGCCTTGTATCTTCTCCAAAGTTAATTTGCCTCCAATTTCCACACTCTGAAATAAGCTGAGCCTAAGCAACCATTGTGTTTATTGTGATTGTATACATCTGCTTCCTTCTCGCTCCTTCTCAGAGCAACGGGGATGTGATCTGTAGCAAAATGATGCCAGGGGCCAGGAAGGTCTTCAGGCTGGAGGCGGTCCTGGAGGCCAGCGTGGACGAGCTCTACGACCTCCTGTTCGTCAGAGTGGAGGAGATGCACCACTGGAACCCGAGCATACGGCATATCACTGTGCGCGGCTGACCTTTCAACAACTCACATGATAATTGGATATTTCATCAACTGTGAAACTATAACCTTAAGTTAGACAGTATCATACTGAAATATTATTTAAACAGCCTGAGTTTACAGGAGTCTTTCTGTTAAGACTTCTTTTTTTACTTTACGAAGGTCTAGTTGTCCGCATATTTCTGTTTATAGCTATAATTCATTGAAGTCTTGCTATTTATTTTCAGCAAGAAATGTATTCTCACATTGCTAGAACTCCTTACATACATTTGATATTTGCGTCTTTTGAGTTGCAGGTTCTGAAGCATGTAGGACCTGAAACGATTGTCACTCACGAGGTTTCAGCCGAGACAGCGGGGAATCTGATTGGCCAAAGGGATTTCCTGAGTGTCAGACACAGTTGCAGACAAAAGTCCAGCGTTTATCTTGGAGGAGCAGCGATTCAGCTGGAGTCCTTCCCACCTCAGGCAGGTTTTGTGAGGTAGGATCAAATGCAGACCAACTTGGCATTAATCATTCTGTGTTAAAACATATTCAACAGCTTCATTAAACTTTCTCCCATAATGTGCAGTGCATGTACAGCAATGAGTAATCTCAGTCATCCAGATAGTAAGATGTCAGAACGAAATGGAAAAAAATATTTAACAGTAAAAAGAATTCATTTTAATTTGTTCTGTGGATGTTCTAGTTTGTAAATAAAAATATAAATAATGGCTTGGCTGAAAACTAATGAGTTCATGAGTTTGTTTGGATGTTTAAAGAGCCGAGGATGGACCAACCTGCATAATCATTCAGGCTCTCGATGAGGATACAAGAAAAAGCCACTTCACGTGGCTTCTAAATATGGATGTAAAGGTAAATTCATATGTACTGTATTTTCCATTTTGTGAATATGAAAAGCATTTGCGGTTTCTATTACTTCCAAGCTCCAGCACTTCCGCCAGGCTTTTATCTGCTGAGCAGTGAGCTTCTTAGATTGCTGTTTGTATTTCTGGTCAGGATCTACTCTTTAACATGCTAAACGTAGAGCATATCATATTTTCTAGGGTTTAACAGCAGTACATGTGTACAGTACATGGGTAAATATGTATGTATAAATATAGCATGCTAAGTGGAGTACAGCATTTTTATTTTTATGCTTTTTTTCCCCACTACTACTACTATTCTTGACCTTCAAGGTAGTAGTTTGACAAAATCCACAATCTTACACATTAAGGCCGGTTTACTCATCAGCCTGAAAACACTTCTATAATGTCTTCTGTGGCGCTAGAGGGAGCTCTCTAAAGTTTGAAAAAAAACAAACACATTTAACAGACAACCTGCATTACAAACTGGAGGTGTGGAGTTTGAAAGAAATGGGCACTTAGTAGGCAGGGAGGTTCTAATGAAAGACACTGTCACGTTGCATTGTGGGAAATGTAGGATCCAGTGTTTTTAAAATCCGGCACTCTATCTCTTTGAGTCCCCCAACGTTAACCCTTTAGTAAGTCCACTTACTTAGCTTTTTCTGGCTCTGTCAACTGCAGCTCACAGTCCTCCTCAGCTTTGCTCAGTTGACAAACTAACAACAAGGAGTGATGAGTAAGCAAACTCCATTCGCTGATGAAGACCATTAGATGTGGCTGAACGATTGGGAAAATGTAATAAGCGGAGCTTAAATTAATATTATTTTGTGAAACTATTTTTCTTACTTTCATTATTTTTCATTTCATTTTCACTCTGTTTCGTCAGTATTTCTGAAGATTCAAATCATGTTTTCTAGGGGAACCATATGCATATGAACAGTACATATTTATTGTATAGCACCAGGCTAACTAGCTGATACCAAAATACAATTCAGGGGTTTAACAAAGATTATGTTGTTCTCAGGGATGGCTGCCAAAGTCCATTGTCAATCAGGCTTTGCCCCGAGCGCAGCTGGATTTCAGCAGACACCTCCGCAGACGCCTCACAGCGAGCGCCACCCGGGGCTGACTGTGAGACATCCACACCTCAGAAACACCCTGTCATCACTCACAGGGGAAAATCGAGAGATCGAGGCACGGTGACAGCCCGGCTGCTCGACAGAACGCTGCCCTTTCAGCGAGAGCAGAAATGCTGTCTGGAGGAGACGCTCTGCAGAGAAGAGCTGTCAGAGACCGGCATCAGCAGCCCAGTGCCAGCCTGGCAGCAGAAGGAAGCTGGTTTATAATAGGAATTAATGTCATGGCGTGCCACTCAGACCTCATTAAGATTTCCTGATTAGGAGTCATTGCTTGTCTGTTGACATATGACTAACTGCAGGAGTCCCTGCAGACTGGACAAAATTAATTAAGTGCTTGAAGGTGTCTATTCTGCCTCTTGTTGCCCATTTTCCTCCTTGTAAAAATATTTTGAATACCACATTAACATCAACACTGCATAATAGGTGCCTCTCAGCTCAAATACAGTAAATCTAGATGACGCAGTTCAGGCTGAATCTGTAAATAGATGGTTTTGTAGAAAGGACACTTAATTGCAGTAACTATTACAAATGTTTCCTCACACAGTCGTACATGTCCTCCTCTAAAAGGAAGCCAAGAAAGACACAGCTCAAAGCGAGACATAATAGTAAATGGAGGCTAAATAGAGGAATGTGAAATAACAAGAATCTCAGTTCTTTCAAACGTGTTTTACTTTGTTCTCCATACCACTTAAAAATTCAATAAATATTAACATTTAAAGCTTTCATTCACGTACGTATATACAAGAACTATACAATAAACATAATGATGTTATGAACTGCAATGCAGGAATGGTGTAACAGTATGACCAACCGCAGTCTGTAGACTTACAGCATTGCCTGTGTTTTCCAATTTCAAGCATACTTTCCGTTCTAATCCTGGTTGTTGATTTCGTTTCATCACTTGAAATTTACACTATATACATTATTATCTGAAAAACATATCAGTTACAAAAAAATAACATACGTTTTTTTCTTAAATCTTTTTGTTTTTAAAGCGTAAGTGACTGACTTCCACAAAGGCAGACAGAGGGCATGCTACAGTGGGGTTGGCTTACAAACAGTCATGATTTTTTACCAGTGAGGATGATCACCAGTACGTTGGATTTGGGAACAAAGAACAAAAAAGAGCACCGGGGACAGAGAAGCCGTGAGGCTCCCTGCCAGGAGTGATGGCTATGGAGTCTGGGGTGTGCCACTGGAATAATTATAGACTTATAATTGTTTGTGTTTTATTATAATCAATTAAATACATTTTAAAAGCCATTATGAATCGATTAATAACATTTGCATTTAAAGTAAAAGGTAAAATTATAATAAAATTATATATATATGTATGTATATATAATAAAAAGACAATTGACATTGACAGCTAGCTGGCTCTGTCCAAATTGAAGAAGTAAAGTCTACGCCTCTAAAAATTGTGAACAAAAATAAAAACTAAACATTTTGGTAGTCATCGCACGTAACTCCCTAAAACCAAAAAACGTTTTTATATTTCTGTTTGTATATAGACTAAGCAAAAAAAATACAACATGCTATAATTAATGAACTTTAGAGGCGCTGGTAGGTGCATTTTTGAACTGTTCCTCCCTGTTTCCAGTCTTTATGCAAAGCTAACAGCCTCCTGGCTCTAGCTCCATAGTTAATAAACAAATATGAGAGTGGCATCGATCTTCTCATCCAACTCTCAGCAAGTTTGCTTCCTCGCTGAGTGTATTTTTTAACTATTCCTTTAAAAGAGCCTTCAAAGATTACTCGAGCAACAGGAGCGCTGATTAGCCAGCTGTTATGTAATGAATGGTGGTACTGCCACCCTCTGCTGAGCACGAGCCCTGTCTGGAGTCACGAAATGGAAACTGACGCAGACAATGAATTGTGTGAGACATTAGTAAATGGAATGACAAAAAAAAAAAAAATCTTTTTAACAACTATTTTTGCAATTTTATATTTTAAAATACTATTAATTCTTAAAACAGAATAAGAAATTAAAGTTATTAATCTGCAAATTTACTTTGCGTTATGCAAGGCATCATTAAAATTTCATATATATATTTTTTAACTTAGCAATATATTAATTGTTTATGAGTGAACACTGGCAGGGTCTATAATTATTCTGTTGGCACACTCTAGTCTCCATAGATGACACGCGCACCTCCAAAACCATGGCCTTTGACCTCTCCTCACATGTTCACAATACAAGTTCAATAGTAGTTCTAATGCACTTGAAAAAACAGGCTTGCACAACTGTACACAGATAAAAACATGAATGTAGCAATGCAGTCATCACATTTTGAACACGTCTTGTAGTCGTTTTAGTTTACAGCACCTGACAACTTTTTTTTTTCTTCCGTTTCATATTTAATGCACAGAGGGCAGAGCGACGCTGCACACAGATCACTCTGGATTTTTGATGAGGTAACCATCTCTGGTCTGGTCTAAGTTCACTGGCATGGAAAAAAAAACAAATCTTTGTAAAAAAAGAAAGAACATATCTGCAGCAAGACTGCGAGTCTATCAGATGCTGCAAAGGGTGAGCTGATGTATGAGACCGTCTCACTGAGCAGCACGTTCACAACATCGCTCACTGTTCATTTCTGAGCTGACAGGGTTCTGTGACTCGAGTCCCTCTCGGATCCTAAATCGTCCCTTCTTGACCTGGCAGCGACTGGGCCTAAAGTGCTGTTTGGACTGTGCTCTTTAGAGGCACCTCCACTGGAGTCTGCTGTGGGCCGTGGCGGCCCTGGAGGTAGAAGAGGCCCCGGGTCTGAGTCTCCCTTCCCAGCTGTGAGGAAGGAGTCGCTGGTGGGACCCTGGGGCAGAGCAGCACCCGTGGATGGCGAGGCTTCAGCAGCGGCAGCGGTGGTTGGCACCGGGGCAGTGGAGCGAAGCCGTCTGCTGATGGCTTTAGTGGTTTGCGGCGGGCTCCGGGTCGTAGCGGGTAGAGGAGCCTTGGGTGATGCAGGGTGAGAAGGAGCAGAGGTCTCAGGTTCCAATGAGGTCACTGGGGTGTTTTGGAGGTCAGGATCATGAGTGGAGAGGCTTTCTTTCTTGTTGCAAGACTCACAACAAAGCTTATTATATCCAGGGATGGAACAATAACGGGCAAGAACCTCCATTTGGCAGAAAATCGATTTATCTCCCAGACATGGCTCATCTAGAAATAGAATAATAAAGAGGACATCAGTTCTGAAAACTGTAGATGTTTAAATTAAAGTGATTGATTTCTGAAACAAATTACATATTGACTTACTTGAAGAGATTTTGTGGACAGGGTTTTCAGGAGCCCTTTGATGTACGGCTTCGTCTTTTATTGTGGAGTTTTCCATTGTTTCAATGGTGAGAGACGCCACTGCCTGTCCTGGAGTGGAGGACAAAATGAGGCTAAAAAATATTCCCAAATAAGACGTTAAACAGCAGCCATGAGGCCCAAGAAAAGCTCTTGACGGCCTCTTGCTACTGTAAGAAAACAGGGCTGTGTTGTTTGAAACCTATAATAAAGCTTGGTGTTATTTACAGAACGCAGGGCACAACCTGGGCTTCTTCTTATTCATAGCCTTAGCCTGTGCAGGGAAACAGAAGAAATGGATGGTCCCGACCTCTTTAAAGAGAAAGCAACATGAGAACAAGCTGCAGGAGGGCATCAGGGAAAAAATGTTTTGACACAGACGCTAAAACATCTTTCAGCTTAGACAGTTTCCTTTAGGTGTTCAGATGCTTCTTTGGCCTTGGAGTACATTAAAGTGAAGTCAGCTGGTGATTCATTGTTCAAACAGAAACATGTATTCAATCACATAATGTTTATGTAAATGGAATCCCGGGAGGATAAAAAAGGTTTTAGCCTACAATTTGGGCCTGTTGCGCCAAGTTTTGACATACCTGAGGTAAGTAAGTTGATTGTTTCACTGTGGACTTAAATTTGCGATTCCAACTGTTGGCACTGGCTCAATTCTGCTCAATTTCATGAGGTAATTGTCGTGTAAAAAGACCAAACCATGTGTTGAGTTGATCTGGCTATGAGACAACTACTGAGTCAGAAAACCATAATTTACTATGTGAAGTATCCTTATTTGGCCTTGCTTAAATCTACAGCCAGAGGATTGTAAATAAATGTGCCTGATGCAACAGACATTAACCACCCACAAGTTCTTCAAAAGAAACATTCAAATCTTCACACCACTTCTCTACAGTCAGTCTTTCAGCATCCATTACGAAAATGAGATGACTTGATCATACAGAGGCAGTTTCTCTAACAGTGTGTATGAGACAGGCAGCATGCTGGTATTTATTTGTGAATTGGTGAATATAGCTCCTTAATTACATGTATGTGGCGCTCACCTGGACAAGGACTGAGTTTGCAAATCAGCACTGTTTCTGGCTTCTCGCCCTCACATTCTCCGATGGTGTTGTCGCTGGCCTTGCAAACCACCTGCCTTTGCTGAATCCCTTCGCCACAGGTCACCGAACACTGCCAAACAAACATACGTTATATAATTATTAAGTCACAGCTCTTGACAACCATGGTTAGGTTCGACCACATACAATTTAATCTTGACACATGCATCCATTTGCATTTGAGCATTAAGATTGCCATGACATGTTTACGACAACTACAACGACAACAACATTATTACAACGACAACAGTCCTTTTGTTCAATTCATATTTATGTCAGTTTTCATGTTATGCCAGAATATAATATCAGTGTAACCACCCTTCTACATACTATACTAAGGTCATCTTTTGATTTGAGTTTCACTTTTTTTTTTTTTAAATATAAAACAGATCAATTTAAATTGATATTCACTCTCACTTTATGTATGACAACGGCCCACGTGGTTTAACAGCTCAGAGCTCAGAAAATGTTTCGCTTACAGAAACTCAAATAAGCTGCTGATGATTATTATTGTTAAAAATGGGAAATGGAAAAAATACAAAGTGGATATGTTGCAAAAAGTAGTTTACCTCAAATGTTTGTATTACATGTTTTTGTTTCTGATGTTCTGTTTTTAAAATTCCCTAATTTATTTTTTGTGTTTCGACATGTTGGAAATTTGGTGTTACTTTACCACTATTACATTACACCAGTAGGTGTATATATTTAGTAACAACTAAGCTATGGCTATGGCTATGTGAGAATTACTTTGTGTGGTTTAATTCAGAGATGCTTAAAAGTCAACACTTAAGTTACATCTAGACTAAGTTTGAACTTAAGGTGCAGCTGGCTGTCCTCCTCCCTCACCTGAGACCAGGCCCCTGTCCTCCACTGGGCGGGGCATGTGGTGTGGTTGCAGGCTCTCCTGGTCTCGGGACGATCCTCAGTGCAGTGTTTGCTGTGGACGGGCCTGTTGGTACCGTTGTGGAGCGCCTGCATGCACTGCACCACCCTGCTGTGGTAACCGAGCTTCCCGCAGGTCTTGCTGCAGGGACTCCACTCCTCCACCACCCACCTGTCAGCACAGCAGGCTCTTTGTTTCCATGTCACATGGCAATCACATATATTCCCTCTAAATTAGCATAAATCATGCCACTGTCGATATAAGGAGGTGAATCCATTCTTACCACTTTTGTCGCTACATTAGCTATGGAAATATAAAAGCACCATCTGTAAAGGCCACTTACGTGGGCTGGCTGCACTCTTGGACATTGCAGCGTTTGCGGATGGGTTTGGGCTTTTTGCTGGTTTCACAAAAGTTACGATGAACCAAGCGGCTGTCACTCTTCCTCCTGCATCCATATTTTGTGTACTGTATGCCTGAAGGATGGAAAAGTGTACATCATTATTCTCCTAGCAAGGTCATGCGTAGTTAAATACACAAATCTTAATATTTATATTATATATAAACATATATATTTTATATACACATATATATATCATCTCCATACTCTCTCCATGGCATTGGCAATGTCATCTAATTTCATCTAGGGCTAAAACTAATGATTGTTGATGATGTTGATTAATCTCTTTATTATTAAATTCAGTGATTCAGTGTCAGAAAATTGTAAAATGATTGGATAAATGATTTAATGATAATCAAGACTGTTAACTAATTTTCTGTGAATTAAACTAATAGATTAATTGAACAATCATCTCAAGCAGTCAGTCAGTGACTTTTTCCACACACTGTGCAACGATTTGCAGCTTTAATTGCTTGTTTATACTCTCACTGACCTCCCCCACAAGGTTTGGAGCACTGAGACCAGCTCTTCAGTGCCCACTCATAGGTGTCAAGTTCAGCCAGAAGAACATTGTTGTTGGTAATAAGCGGCAACAGGTCCTCATGTATGATGTACTTATATGTCAAGCTAATCTTTGCATCTTCTTCCTGGGGGATGACCTGCAGCGAGGTGAAGAAAGTTTATTAGAAATACAATGAAAAAAGCGAAGTAAAAAGTGGTGATCGGGTCCCACTCACCAGCACTATAATGCCTTCATGCAGAGGACCAGTTGTTTTCAGAGTCTCCTTCTCACCCTCCACGGTATACTCCCACTGTAAACCATTTTCGATGAAGGTCTTTGATTCAGCGTCTTCACTTTTTGAATTCAGTATGAAGTTTCCAGTAACTTGATTCTTCACAGCTGTCCATAATGAGGAAAAAAAAGTTTTTTTAATGCATGTGTGGTGGGAAAGAATGTGTGCACATCATGTAGTTCTTAGTTTCATTCATTAAAAATCTCAAAAGTTGAACAGAAATTTGGGATCAACACTCCCCCGCCAAAACAACTGTGAGATTTTCCTTTAAGTGGGGAACGTGTCCATACGTATTTTCAGATGTTTGGCGTCGTGGTTAGCCAACAGTCATTCCTCCATGTTGTGTGTCATCTCTTCTTCCCATGAGTCAAAAAAAAAAAGCCAGAGAGGAAAAGAGAGACGAGGAGAGGGAGGGTTTGGCTGAGTGCCACGTTGATTCTTTTACTCAGAGCAGTTGCACAGAGAGCTACTGTAAGCAGAAAGATTTGAGTCTGTCACTCCTCACACCTGCAGACATTTTAGAGCTCCGGTGTCTTTACGTCTGACAAGCTTCTGCTCTGCATTTACAGATAAAGCCTTCATCAACGTGTTCCACCCACTCAGCTACATTCAGCTCAACTTGAAAGCAATTAGAAGCTTGAATCGGAAAATATTTGTCTTTTCACATCGCCACAAAAGCAACAGTACCTGTGATGTGACTCTGCAGCGTTAATTGCATTGGGAAATAAAACAGACTTCAGCTTCTCTGGGAAATAAGGGATTATTTTTGTCTTTCTAGTGCTCCCTGTTAAAGAAAACACATGGTGGATGTTTGTTTGATGGTTAAGCAGATAGAATACAAGACACAGCACCATGCTAACTGGCTTCCTCTTCAGGGACAAGGAATTGTGAATTCTTTGCTTTACAACTACAGACTGAGTAGCGTCAAATTCGGACGAGAAAACCCAGGCGGTGACTGACTTTAGCCGACTTTTTGTCAACAGAAGGTTTTCCCTGCACTGATCTGGATAGAATATTTTAACATTTCTGTGTAAAACACAAAAAGCTGAGTAACATCACAAGCCACAGGAGCCATCCCTCCTACCTACTGTATGTTAATTATGTATAGCAGTATCCTGGCATTCTGTTTGATCTGTTAAAGGAAATCTATCTTTGTACTATCACTATGTGTTCTTTAAGCTCGAAAGCTGGCTCTGAAAAGTGTGTAGCTTGTGTAGCCAGAGTGGATCTACAGCTGTTACAATGTTTTTCAACTCTGACACAGAGTCAATGTACATAAAAAACTGTTCTCTTAATTCAGTCGTTCATGCCACTTGTTCATATTAGTGGTTCTTGCATGAGGCTCAGAGTTTTTGGAAAAGCTTGTTTGCTGTTTTTTTTTTCTTTTCAAATATCATTTTTGAATCCTGTGAGCGGAAATGGAGTTCCTTTCACCTCCATTATATTAGAGACGCGACAGAAATCTCACAGATATCTCAAAACCTGGACAAATGAAAGCTGTTCACATCTTTGTGTGTGTGTGTTTTGGTTGTACTGACCCTTTCATGTCATTCTTTATTGAGTAAAGAACAGACCAGACTGTACCAGTCAATGAAATTATATAGCGAGTCTTGCAAGGTAAATAACCCAGCAACTACAGTCATGTGACATGGTCACACACACACACACACACACACACACACACACACACACACACACACACACACACACACACGATATGTATATACGATATCTGTTGACGCCTTTAAAAAGAAGCAGAAGACTCATTTATTCAAACTGAACTGAAGGTCTGTTGATGCTTTTGTTTAATTGTTTGTTTCTTTTTACTGTTTTTATGGTCTCATTTTTAACAATTTAACAATCATTGTGAAGCACTTTGTGACCCAGCTACTACTTATGTACTTACTTGCACACACAGACAATTACATTCACAAACCAATCCTGTAGCATCAATAGTATCATGTGTTTCCACCGTTGGAAAAAGGACGTGAGACACACTCACCAATTATATGAGGGGAAGTCTCATTCTCTTCGATAACAATGTGGCGGGCTCCTATTGGGATGTCAAACATTTTCAGCATTCCTAACAAGACAAAGAGACACGGGACGGTTCAGCTGGGAGCCTTAAACAGCAGGCACGTATTCTGGCCAGTAATAGCAGCCAATTATTTCTGAATCGAGACAGAAGGTTTGGTCTTTTGTTTGATGACAGTGTGGGATACGGGCCGTTGTCAAACACAGAACATTGGGAAGATGTGTTTAAGGGTGAATGATTTTGAGCTTAAATAATATTAAATAATGACTCATCTGCCACAGGGTTGCTGATTTCAGCACTTGCGTGTCCACATAGTTGATAACTACCGTTCTTTTTGGGCGTCTTGGTGAGCGTCAGCTTCACGGTGCGACAGTGGGAGTTGTCCCCCTCACACACTCCACATTTGTCCTCTTGTTTGTAAGAGCCGACCTCCTTGTCGCAGCCTACATGCTGTGAAGGGAAAGATCAAAGACAGTCAATCAAATCAGTGCGACGCTGCGCCTGACTTTTACACAGACTGAGATTACTCCACTGGGAAAATGATGCCATGGGGAAAAACTGCACAAATCTGGTTTGGAGCCTGATGATGATGATGATGCATATTGGAAACACACCCAGACATAACATGAATGTAGCCAAAACACTGAGCAGCCGGCCTACAACAAGAAAAGCCTCAACTTTATGTCCAAGGTGAACACTGAGACAAAATAATGTCTTTGTGTGTTTGTTTGAGAGTAGAGTGCAGTACTTAAGTTTCTATTTTCATCATCAAAATACATTCTAGTAAAGGTCAAGGTGCTGTGGGGAAATGGCATTTCCAAACTCAGCTCCTTGTCAGGTGAAACTTATTATTAGATTTTCCCTCCTGGCTGATGATCTGTGGCACAAAACGACTGCAAAAGGCACATAATGTCAAAATGTATATATACAAAAATTATATTGTATAAAAAAAATAAATTGTATTCATTTTTATTACTGAAATATTGTGTATTCAACGTTCAAATAACATTTTCACATGTTTTTGTGTTGATGCCATTTACAAAATGCCAATCTACTCTGAGATGGTTAAGATTATGTCACTTGACAGAAAGTGATGGAAAACCTGCAGAGAGATATGTGATATTTAGAGTCCCCGTCCACTCAGTAATGTGTTTTGCTTATTGCTGCTTCACTTGAGGGTCACTGTGCAGAATGATGTATGTGCAGAAAGTTTAAAACACTTACACAAGTGTGATGTGGAGAGGACAGACTTTTTAGGTAAGTAGTAGTTCAACTTTTGAAATGAAAATAGATTTTTCAATGAGGTAGAAGTAGGTGTAATTTAAATATTTTTTAAAGCAGAATATTTTGTATATGTCTTAAAACATGTCGAGGTTTCTGTTTGCGAGTGCACACAGTTTTAGTTGAGACATACCAGACATTCTCCTCGAGCGCACACGCTGAAGGGGTCTGAGTAGCTGCAGCGGGTCCCATCATGCATCACCTGGTTCATGAACACCACCTCCCCTGTTTCCTTTGACTTACAGCTCAGCTCACACTTACGGGCCTCTGAAAACACACACACACACACACACACACACACACACACCATGGTTCATTCAAGTATCCTCAGAGTCTGATAAAGACATCAGCCTCCTGCAAATATCATCTCTCCATTTGTTGCTTTGCAAGAAATGAGAGAGCGCCAACCTTGCTTCGCTCTTTACAGACTTACCATCTGGGTGCTCGTACGGTAGCCAGGTGTGCTTGATGTTTTTGTGGTATTTGTTGCTCCTCTGGATACACTGCTGAGCACGGAAGTCCTCGTAAGGGCCAGCACACTCCTCTGTGTTGCACATCTGGTAGTCAAAAGCAGAGCCAGGGCAATCTCGCCCACCATAGGCCGGCCTGATCAATGACAAAAACAAAATGGTGCCCTTAAAGATGTTTTCCATCATGATATTCCCAAAGATCCAAAGGTTGTCCTCTTAGGTATAATACCAGGAGGTTTTGAAGGATACATTTTTAACTAATCCTACTGGTGGCCGCCATTTCGTGTATAGAAATTAGGTGAAGAAACTTGATCCTCTCTAAGACAAAATAAGGATTCAAAATGTCAGAACTTTATGAGATGGAACAAATACTATGTGGACTAAAGCTCCCAATTTATTAAGAGGTGGAGTCCTGTAACAATGGACTACATACTAATAATCCTTATAGTACGCTGTTCTTTAGTACAAGAAATCAACATATACTATATACTTTACACTAACAGGAAATGATAGAATATACGTGCTGTCGGATGTCAAGCATACTGCAGTTTTGGAAAAACAAAAAGAAAGCAAAATATTTTTCAAAAAATTTTCAAAACATTTTTGTTCCCTGAGCTGTTCTCTTTATTTTCTTCCAGCTGTGAGCAAATTGAGCATTTGCATTGTGGGAGAAAGTTATACACCATACCACACCGTATATAATACATACTGATTCTAAGCAGGTTCTTACTGAGTAGTGAGTTCACAATGGAAAAGAGACAGAATTTAGTATATTCAAAACAGACAGTATGCAAACTAAATACTGTCAGTGTTTGAGCATGTTGTTGATGCACGCTATTCCCTCACAGCTGGAAACATTTATATAAATTGTGGGTGGTCCTGAAATGGCTCCAAAAAATATTCCAAAATAAAAATAAATTTGCATTAAATCTTAGGAAAAACATTGTCATTGACAGCCAATGTCACACATATTGTATCATTTTGTATACTAACTGCTAAAACAGTATCCTATGATGATCCTATGAAGTATGTCATGTGTGATCATTAGTTTATAATGGATTTATAATGTATGTATGGATTTAGTGTCTAGTATGAATTTGGGACAAAGCTACTATTCTCAGTTTTCGTCTGCTTACTGACTTACTTGAGTTTACTTTGTTTTTTTACACTACAAACTGAAAACCTGTTTATAATTAGTATGTAGTATGGAACAAGGACACCATGCAGGGCCCTGGAACTGGAAAACCTAATTGGAATGCAGCCATCATTGGTGTTGGTGTAAAACACACCTGCAGCGTTCCTCCTAAAGGTACGGTCACATTAGCCTTCTGTTTAACAAAACTTCCCAGAAAAAAAGATGTGTTATGCACATGCTTAATGTGACCGTACCTTAAAACAAGTCAAAGTATCCACTGTGAAGAAGGCCTACTAAACAAACCTGGTGCCTGCAGATCACGGTGGATTGAGAAACTCACACTGAATACTTTTATTCTCATTAATAGTACAAAACGCACCACTTACCGTTATAATTTTGTGCCTGTGTACTTACAAGCCACCATAAATCAAAATTCTGAAGCATCTAAAATGAAGATAACTTAAAAAGTATATAAACAGTGACAAAATGATACATATAGTAGCTCACACACTCACAGAACATTTTCAAGTTCAGTTTTTGTTGAAGCAAACTTAATCAAAGCCAGTACTGGATCAAAACCTGTCCCTGCTGTCCTGGTCTGCAGGCACACGTTTACAGTTTGTCATCGTGTGTTGGATGAACACATCGATCGTATAAACTATTTGGCCACCAAAAAAGTAGCTGATTTTGTTTCAGTGTGTTCTCTCAGTTTCCCCCCGCTGCCACAGGACTCACGGAGGGTTGTTGCACTGTCTGTTGCGGGAGCGAACTCCACCTCCACACGTTCTGGAGCAAGAGCCGAACTTTGACCAGGAGCCCCAACTCCCATCGTGGCCCTGAGGCTGCTGGCTGGACCTCCAGATGCAATGGCCCTTGAAGCACCACTAAAAATAAGACGACAGGAGAAAAGACAGAAAGACAGAAAGAAAGAAAGGTCAAAAAGTCCAGACTAATAACAGTGACATTTGAAACCATTTCATTTCTCATTTTCTCTCTTTCTATAGAGAGCTCCACTTTTCAATTATTGCACAAAGGAAAATTAGAATTCAAAGATGATTCATTTCCCACCTTCCCGGGGGCACACTCTGTCCCATCCACCGGAGGACCTTTTTTGGTTTTACAAAAGTACTGGTTGTCGGGATGACTGCACCACAGCTGCTTGCAAGGGTCGTAGGTTCGAAACTGAACAAGGGAACAGCAATTTTGAGCATCAGTTATCTTTTTAGCATCAGTCATCTTTTCAGAAATGTAGATGAGTAGACAAACTCGTCATAAGGTAATGAGGCTTGATGTATTATTTCCAGGCAATGGCACATTTAAAAACATAACCAGTTATCTTTTATGTGTTTATATATTCTGTATTTACTGTATTACTGTATTAATAAATGTAATAATGTAATGTAATGTAATAAGTGTCTATATGAAGGGACCTCCAGCTTTCTGCTGATTCAAGGGGATAAATAAATAACTAAAATCAAATGCACTGGTGTGAAGGACTTACAGCAGTGCACATTTTGTAACCAACACCAAAATCAAAACGGCACTGCTCGTCCATTGAATAATTTATTCCAGGGAGCTCAGGAAGCTTGGGCCACTTGTGTTCAAAGGGATCATCCAGCAGGCAGTCATAGGAGCTGTAGAAAAGAGGAACAATAGAGTCATACATGAGAAGAACAGGAGAACAGACCAGACAAGGAAAAAGTTCTAAAACAAAAAACAAAAATCATTAACATATTGAGCTGCTTCTCACATAAGCTGTGCAGCATTAAACCAATGTTTGGCCAAGAGAAAATGAGAAGTCATGGACTGAGCGAAATAGAACATACTGGATGTATCGATTGAGCTCCTGCTTGCTGCAACGTGACCAGTGATAGCGGTGGAAAGCTGCTTGGACAAGTGGTGCCATGATGCTGCCCATACTGGTCTCATCAGCGCAACGATTTCCCTGGCCGTCATGCTCCATGCCTAGCCTGATGGGAAAAAAGGGTTTATTGAACGGGAGGTGCACAAAATGCAAGCGAAGTCACAGGTCAAACCAATCTTACTTCTTCAAAAAAGAAGAGACAGCACAAGTATAGGAGAAATACTATAAGAGAGTAGTGATCAAATTGTGTCCATAGATCAAAGTACTGACAGTTGGTCAGATGTTTTGTGTAGTGAACTTATTCTTTGATCAGATATTTCCTTATCTAAAACCATAGATTTATTATATTTAGATACAATCCTTAAGTGGCTTGAGTTTGGTAAATTTTGCTAAACGAAAAATCAGAGGTGAAAAGTGCCCAAATATCTAACAGTTAAAATAATCCAAACTACACCAGATGCTTTATTATTATAAAAAAAAACAAGAAAAGACCTTTAGTCTGTATGTGATGATGATTTTCATAGCAAAATATAAAGTGGTGAGGACTGCGGCTCTCTATGGTGCTGCTGGCATCCGCCTTTTCTTTGTACCGACACTGAACTGAAATGTTGTCTACAGGGGGTCAGGAAATCCGTTAACATCCAGTAATCTGTCATGCCTCATCCCAGTGGGACAACTCACAAATTCTCAAAGTTCCATCTAATGAGCAATACGAGCAGATATTCAGTGATAGTTATTATAAAATAATTATTAGGGTGAAATGTGTCAATCCAATCTATTCATCAAACTTCTATTCTGCCCTTTCCTGTTTAGGGTAATGGAAATCTTGAGCTAAAGAGGCAGAGAATACCATGGAGAGGTTGAAAGTCCATCAAAGAGCCAAGAACCCGGGGAGGAACATTTTCACACCAACTGGGAATTTATAGTTTTCATTTCACGTAACCTGCATGTGTTTGGACTGACGAAGCCAGAGCCCGCAGAGGAAACCCACGCAAACATGAGGAGACAGACAGGACCCAGATGGTCAAGACTGGTTTTAACCCAAGATGACTGCTGAGAGGAGACAGCTGTTCAAACTACCGAAACACTGTGCTGCTTTAAAGTAAATGTAACAAAACTTATTTTATGATTTAAAAAATATGGTCTGATTAAACAAGTTAAGAAATGCAAATTGATTTACACCTGACATAACTGTAAAGGCTTACAGTTTGTGTGATGAATTGAATTCATGCCTCATCAGGCAGAAAAAGATTATTTATTCATAATTGGATAATTCAGACGAACAGCTGCTCAGATCTGGCTGCTTCTAGAGGCAATCAAAAAATCAAACAATATTCAGATTCCACAGGTGGTAGCGTTGTTTTTTTTCTTCTTCTTTTTTTATGTGCTAAAAACACTACCAGCATGTGACTGGTGCAATGAAAGACAGCAAGGTGCATTTGTATATAATATGTCTGTAAGTATGACGCACACATCTAACTCAATCTCAGAGCATTTCAGTCTTTCACTACTTCCTTTGTCTACTAAGAATAATTCAGCATTTAGAGGTTAATTAAAGTTCTTTATCAGCACAACAGGGCAGTTAAACATCTTTTCTTAAATTACCTCCCGGGTGAGATTTAAAATTTCTAGATGAATACACAAACATTTTCTTCTCAAAAATTACTGGGTGTGCACACATTTCACTTACTGAAGAATAAGGCTTTATTAAGCAATGTGACAATATCCTCATCATATCAATACATCTCCTGTTTAGTATGTTTAATAGAGGATTTTGTTGCCCTTGATTCATAGGTTCTAATCTGTTACCTCTTGTTCCTTATTTTCAGTCTGTTTTGATGTTCTGGTAAGGTCGGCTTTAATGAAAAGGACGGTGATGAGCATAATGGACGTTAGTTTCCACTATCCTCACTTCAAACAGATGATCAGATACCCTGATTTTTGTTCATGTGCATTTTAAAAATGGTTCTGCTTCTGACTGCAAGAGGACACTGTTTACCAAAGTAGATTACAATAGAAAGTGAAGGAAAAGGGGGAAGAAGCTGCAAAACATTATGATGATTAGCTGCTGATTGCATTTTTAAAATCAAAGCTTCACTCTGACTTCTGCATTTTTATCAGATTTTCATGTTTTGTTTTTTGTCTTCTTCTTGGATTCCTAAACTTCAATTTCATCATATGGTGGAGAGGTTTCAGGCGATTTTAAGGCTCGTTTTGACAGAGATTCACATTTGCGTTTCAAGTGTGTGTCTCAGTCAGTCAGCCGGAGGGAAATATTCGGCTGCACCAGACACAGGCACTCTAAAACCATTGAACCACAAACACCATTACAACGTGGATGTCGTCCAGTTTAGTGAATGTGATGCATTCAATGAATGAGTTAATCATGCTTGTTGACCAGGTCTGGAAGCAGCGCCAGGCATAGCATGGAGTCTGCCCCCTTTCTACTGTCAGCGGATGAGGGGGTTACTGACCTGTTCTTCTGGTCTTTTGTGAGATGTGACAGTCAATCATGTCTGTCTGGACATGTTTTTGATGTTCGTGACGCAGCAGGCGGGGGTGGGGGGGTGGGGGGGGGGTTCACCAGAGGTGTCTCTATAAGACTTTACAGCCTGATTAGAGAAGAGGAAGTCTGAAGTGTGAAATGGACCAGTAGTTATACACAATACCTCGAGTTTATGACCTCAGCCAGAAGCTGATGATGAGTCAGACTGAAGATCTATAGAATGAGCTATAGAGCTGGACAGTAACTAAACATGTTTACTCATGTATTTTACTTAAAAGAAATAGTTTGACACTATTCACTTTCTTGCGTACAGATTTGAGGCAGTGGTACTTTGTGTGTGCATTTTGTGAGTTACAACTTTACTCAAATTAAATACTGTCTAAAATCAGCAAAGAGAAGAGATGAGATGTTGTAGAAATAAGTAAACAAGACTAAGAATATGAGCAATCATTCCAGGCCAACTTTCAGCGCTCAATAGTATTATACTCAATGCTACAGACACATTCCAGTGGATACTGAAAATGTATTGAGGTTTGATTTCCCAACTACTACATTTGCTATATAATTTAACCAACACCTCTGTGGCAGTTTTAACAAAAACATAAGACTTTATGGCTGAATAGTGGCATGGTGTACCTAATAAAGTGGACAGTGTATATACGTATACACAACGTTATATTCTAATACATGCTCATGTGGTATCTTCATCATATCTATTTAGTCAGTTGTTTTTCCAACAACAGAGCTGAGTAAGCCCATCTTGACCAGCTGAGCACCTGCATGCTCCACATGCTGAGGCAACCAGATGCTTTGTTTTGTTAAGACAACAGAGCCCCGTTAAAGGCCTTTGATTACAGACTACAGTTACCATGCAAAACTATCGCCTTAATTGGATGCAGTAAGATCCTGTGAGACTCCTCTGGTGCTTTCATCGTCATGCCATTACTCACACATGGCCGGTTTCATGAGCAACCACAAAGGCGGAGGAGAAGCCGTCCTCGTGGTTCAGAGTGCAGCTCCTCAGTGGGTGGCACATCCCTGTAACTGGAGCGTAACCTGGGCAACAGAAAAGACCACACAGCCCTAATAATCAAGTACCAGGATGAAGGTCAGGACATTCACATGCAGTGCTGATGACTGAGGTGGAAAATGATCTCTTGATGTGACATTATTGAAATTTGAGAGCTATATATGATGTGACTGCAGTCATTGTGAAGGTCTCAGTCTTTTCTTGGTGTTAGTTTTGGCAAGTGGAGTGGGTGTGGAGGAGCCTGAAGCTCCCCTGTGACAGCTTGAACTCCTCACTATACATAACGAAACTACCTAAAATGAACAGCAAGCTCAGAAGCCTGTCATCATTACCCAGCAGACTTCCGCCCGGCATCACAACGTTGCACACAGTTCACCAAACTCTTTAAGCAAAGCAAACAAACATTAAACATAACTCGATCAAGAGGTGTGCAGCGATTCAGCTTAGCGCCTTTGGTTTTGGTTCAGAAGCACGCTCATCCCAGCCTCCTTTTGGCGGCTCTCAGATCATTTTCATGCTTTCTGACCATCAGAAGACGTTTTTGGCATGCAGGTAAAAAGCAGAAAATGCAGCAGACAGACAGCCGGTGATTAAGACTCTTTGAAAGCATGTATGTTGGGTTATTTTGGTGGTGATGAAAAATAGAAACATCTGCAGGTATTTCAGTCATAGCAGCGTTTGTTTTTTTAGCCACAGTGTGACCATGACTTTATGAAGGCCAGTGTTTTGATCCAGATGTTTGATGGTTCTATTCATAAAATGACAACAAAATGGACACATTAAGTTCTGCGGGTGAAATAGGGAAACATGAAAGCAGTTGTGGTGCATGACCCTTTATCTGAAAGGCAGATAAAAAGGAATTCAGGAGAATGCAGATTAGATTCCCATGATGAGGCCATCGGGAGCTTTGCACATATGAAGCGAGAAGTTACAGCAGCAGCAGCAGCAGCAGCAGCTAGTGTTTCTCCACTGCTGATGTCATGAGTAAGGAGAGGGGTGGTCTCTGTCACCTGGTTAATAATCTCAAACACAGCACATACTGTATGGGACAAAATTCAGTGGCAAAAACACAATTTACAGGACTTGATTACAGTGCAGTGTAAATGTGTCAAACTCATTATCAGTTCGCAGACTCATGTGTGAATCTCCATTTGCTTTGCAGCTCCTCCACAAACTGAATGGATTTTCTTCTATTTATCCCACAGCCCGATGTCTGTATTTGGATACAGAATCTACCATCTCACAGCTATTCTTTGACGGGGGAGTGTGATGTCTGCTTGTGACCCCGAGACACAGCGACGGGTCCAGCCCAACACAGCGCAAGGTGCCATAGAAACCGGGCTTGTTATGAACACAACACAACGGCAGCCATGGCAACATCCGGAGGTGTGACAAGCAAACCAGGTAGCCTCGGGCCGTCCTCTAAACATGACACTTGTGCTTTAAAAGTTAAAAATATACACAGGTCAATGCAAGATATTGAACTTGAGCACAGAGGATGTTTGTTCACATTTTCTGTGGCTGGTTGGGCTGCTCACTTCAAATTATGTTTTGAAGGGCTGAAAAGAAGAAATTTAGCGTGAGACAAACTGACAAAATAACATGTATGGTTCAAAACTCCTCCAAATGAATGCATACATGTATTATTAGGATTGAGAATTATCTGTTCATTATTTATGAGTGAAGAAAAGTTCATACTGAACGTTACAACGGATTAAAGACTAAAAACCTACAGTTAGTTTACAGAAATGACAAACAAACAAACATTTCTGATTTTTCACTACATGCCAAAAACCTTCTTCAACAATATCAATCTCAATTTTTCATATCCAGGGTGGCATCAATGTCAAGTCAGTAAGGTTTTGGAAAGCCACGGGATAATTATTTTCCTGGGAGGTCGTCGCTGGCAGAATTGGGTTTGTGACCTCAGCTGCAGCCTCCACTTTTAAGTTTCCATTGACCTTACCTGGGCAAGACTTGAAGCCAACCCCTTTGTGAATGGAAGCAGATATCAGCACTCAGTCTGCACAGGCCTCGATCGAGAAAAATACAGTACCTTGCATACCTGCGGGACCAAAATCTTGCCTTGTGAGGAAGATGGCGTGGTCGTGGTACTCGGCGTGGTCGGGGTCGCGGCGCTGCTGCGTGTTGGCCCATCGGCACACCTGCTCCAGGCTGCGGGACGGGTTGCCACGCTCGATCAGGCTGATAGACTGCAAATACAATACAAGGACCAGGAAGAAAGTTTTACCACTCAAACGGTGCATAGAAATGGAATTACTCACCTTATCAATTCCCTCAAAAGGGCCACCGCTATTGCTAAGGTGAAAGAAAAAGACTCATTACACCTTCACTTCAGGTGTGCATGTACTTTCACTCTGAGAATCATGAAACGAGGTAACTTTTAGATTAATTTCTCTGGGAAAGTCTAGTCCTGCTCGGCTACTCGTGACTGTGATGAAAGATCAGACTGAGAATAAAAGAGTCCACAGACTGTAGGTGACATATTAGATATTAGTTTTACTGAAAGCTTAGAAATGTAGTTAATAAATATGAAATTTGTAACGTAGACTACAGAGTGTGAAAGCGTTTATATGTTTGGAACACAACTTCGGTCCCTTTATACGTTACGTATACATAGCTCAATTAAATCTTACAATTACTGTTTAAAAAAAATCAGAATCAGAATCAGAATCAGAAATACTTTATTGATCCCCGGGGAGAAAATGAAAGATGTCTATAATGGCCAGTAATTAACAGTCATTGTACTGTTTGTTAACAGCACATCTATTTTACTCTGTCATAAAATAATCAACGGTTTGTAATTCACACAATGTTTAAATTCCTCTTTCTTTGAAAGCTGAGGTGCCCGAGGGATGTTGTGATGCTGCTAATAGGCACTTCATGAAAATATGTATGTACATATATTGAATTATTTTTCCCCCTCTGCTCAATGTGTCTCCAACAGGAGCAGATTTGCTTTGTGAATATGCAGTGTCACAGTTGAACTATGATTTCCAAGTGGAATATTTGTTATGCTATTTCAAGCATAACAAATACTAAGTGGAAATGTGAAAGTGAAAAATCTTTTTGTCTTCCGTGTTATAAAAATCCATCCAATTCAACAACAAAACTTAGCTGAGGATGAAATCGTGCGGCGATTGACAACAGCGCTGCTGATAGTGTGCTCAGTGTGTGAGGCCAGGCAACTGACAAAACATTGTCTTTCTTCTCCGACTGTGTGCTAACAAATTCAACACGTTGAGCTCATCTAATTGGTGCTGTGTAAACAACATTTATCTGCTTTGGCAACCAGACAGGAGAGGCAAAATGCCCAGTCTCCAGGCCAATCAGTCAGTTATGCACATTAAAAGGCGCTCAAGGACAGATGTGACATGTGAGGAGAAGCAAATGACTCACTGGCGTTTGTCACCATGCATATAATGTGTAGTATACCTCATTACTACATATTATGTAGCCTGCTAACAACCAAATGTGTAAAAGGTGGAAGTGAATAGAAAATCAAATTCATCCACACATACAGTAAAAATGCAAATATTGTGTTTTGACACCAGCAGCATTTCCACATAACAACACTTCAACAACAGTCTGTGACAAAGCTCACCTGTCGATACCCGACCATTATCATGCGGACGAGGACAATGTTGATGTTGGTTCCCAAAGATTCATCGTGATAGATTTCATCAACCTGGAAGGAAATGAAAAGCATCTGTCACTAATCTGAAGGATGAAAGAAATGCAATGCACTTGATGAAGGTGATTGAGAACGTCTCACAATATTGAGCCTGCAGAACACAAACAGGCCAATAACACAATCAAGCACACGGCTGTCCATAAGGCAGCGCATTAACACAAACACATTGCAGTCAGAGTCTGTGGGAAGAAAAATACAGAGCTTCAGCTCAAGTCAAAAAGCTAAAGCTAAAGTGGGCAGGCTTTTCACCTGACGATTACAAAACAATAGCAGAGGTCCTTCGGTTCATCTCTAGTTGAAGGGATGCAGTTTATTTGTAAGTATCAGAATCAGAAATACTTTATTGATCCCCGGAGGGAAATTGTACAGTACCGGTGCTCCCATTCAAGATTAGAAAGTAGCATAAATTTAGAGCTAAAGTATGTACAAAATATAAAAATAAGAAATAGAAAATAAAAAATAAAAATAAAAATATACAAATTTACAGTATTTAAGTGAAAATAAAGTAAAAAATATATACAATAACAATGTATATGCATGTGTTTATATATATATATATATATGGAGTAAACTTTTTCCTTCAAAGTATTGATGTTTAAAGTTAGTTGCTGTTAAAAGCGCAATATGAGCATAATATTATTTTTAATATCACAAACAAACAAATTTGAGAGTCCTCTGAGACTCTGAGAATGATAAAAAGGTAAAAAGCATCAAACCCCAGTTTCCCTCAATGCGTTATTCGATCTTGTGTCCCATCCATCTGTACGCCTCTAATCTTAAGTTTTTACCATCCAAATTCTTTAAAACGTTTAGTCATTGCCAATAGGGCTTCCTGTCGGTGTTACTAATGAGACTGTCTCTTGGTTTGGTCTGTAACTGGCCTCTATCCAGCCTCTACTTTAGAAACCCACACTTTCCCTTGACTACCACTCTATCTCCAAATTACCCTTAGTTTCAAAAATTGTCAAAAAGGCAGTTGCTAAGCAAGGGAAGGGAAAAATATCTTTAACGAATTTCCATCTGGCTTTCGCCAACAATGCCATGCTGAAAATGCTCAACTGCCAGTCATTAATGATCCGTATGAGGGCAAACAGTGGTTGTCACACCAGTGTAATATCACAGGGTTTAAGTGCAGCCTTTGATGATGCCATTTTACTTGAGAGAGTTGGGCACTAGGTGGGCATAAATGGAAATACTTTAAATTTTTTCTCTTTCGTTTTATTCAAGAGCGGTTAAAATGGCCGCTGGTAATTCTGTTTCTTTGCTCATTTTGTGTAGGGGGGCGACAAGGCTAGATACTTTGTCCAATTCCATTCAGTATATGCCCCCCCTGTGTCATCACTTTTATGCTGATGATACCCAGCTCTATGTTTCATTTAAACCTAAATGTTTTAACAATAACCATGTACCACAGCATTTCTGCTATTAAAGACTGGATGGCTGTATGTTGAAGTTGAATACTGACAAAGGCTCTGGCAAATGGTCCAGTATTATCTCTTGTCTCAGGCAAACAAGTTGTTTTTGGTCTATGTGAATAAACGCCAATCAGCACATTCACGGAATAGTTTGACTTTATGGGAAATGCGCTTATTCGCTTTCTTGTCAAGGGTTAGATAAGAAGATCAATACCACTCTCGTGTCCATACAATATGAAGCTAGAGCCAGAAGATGGTTAGCTTAGCTTAGCACAAAGACTGGAAACCTGGCTCTGTCCAAAGCTAAAAGAAATCCTGCAACCAGTCCCTCTGAAGCTCACTAATTAACGTTGTATCTCATTTGTTTAAAGCACCCAAAAAAAACTAAATATAAAACAACAATTTGTGGTTTTACGTGCTGAAACTTCCTGACCAGGCCAGTGACTGCCCTGGACCCAGGCCAGCTGTTTCCCCTAACTTCTCCTAGTCTTCATGCTAACCCAAGCTAACCACCTACTGGCTGTAGCTTAATATTTAGCATACAGACATGCGAGTGGTATTGATCTTCTCATCTAACTCTCGACAAGCAAGCAAATAAGTGTATTTCACAATTCCTCTAAGAGTCTTGTCCCAATCCAGGTTTCTACAAATTCACCACCACCAGTTTCAGACTCTGGAGGATCTTGTTCTATCTCCTTTCTCCGTATGAGCCCACGATTAATGAAGATGCTTCATATTGATGGAGTCTAATTGCTGTTAACCTCATAAATATTGTTACGCACTTTCAATTGATCTGTCCTTATTGCCGGGCTTTCTGACCAACACTAAACACAGACTACATCTTTCCCTCTATAGTCCTGCCTGCTTTACGCTGCCTCCCAGTTAGAATACATTTGAGGTGCTTTTTATTACACCTCTTATCTTTTAACCACAAATTCTGCACCAACAATATTCAGATCTGGAGAGAAAACATATGAAAATGTAATTGCGTCAGGATCAAAACAAAGAAGCTACAACACTATGAACAACTTCCGTAAGTTGTATGTGTACTTTAAAAGGAATTGTGGAAATAAAGGCTATTTACTTCCTCACATTACAAGCTGCAAACAGCTACAAAAATGTATTTTCGATGCTTTTCAATGCTGGTGAAAAATCTAACTGATGATGGTTTTGTTAGGATCACTTTTCTGTTGACCACCTCTCAGCCTGTCAATAATATGCAGCATTGATCTACCAAAGGTCATCGAATAATTGGCGTCGCTGGACACCCTGTGTAATTCACAAGAGCCCTGAGGAGAAGTCTGATGTTTTCATTAACACTGCAGTGGAGATATTGCAACAGCTGTGATGTTATTTCTGTCCATAAGCTTTCATCTCTCCAGTTGATGATGAAAGCATATGCAAAGCATTACTTTGCATGAAAGTAACAATCCTGAGAAAGAGACAGCATTAGAGCATAAATGTGTGCAGAATTATAAGGACAACCAGTCACCCATATAACCAAGATGACGTATAAACAAACAAATAACTAGAACGCACTCACGCAGACCTCACAAAGGCCGTTGTCATTGTCAAAGCAGCAACTCATGTTTCTTTTTCTTTTTATTTTGGGGGATGTGAGAGCTAAAGTTCAAGCATCTAAATTCAGTTTTAGAATTGGGTTTTTTATAAAGTGATGTTGTCCAATACCAAAACCAGAGGCATCATGTGTCATTTTTCAGGCTCTTTCAGTATCTCTCCCTGTGCAAGCTCATAAAAGACAGAGAAAAGAAATGTGCTAAAACACCAACAAGTGTGTGTCATTTAACTTTCTATGGGTAAAAATTATGACTGTGCCGAACAAAAGCTCTGTCACTGAGGAAAGCCTATCTTGGCTTAAGTCCAAATTTGCTCTGGGACGCAGGGTTACACCCAAGGCATTTAAGCAAATATTCCATTCACAGAAGCCTATTCAGGTCAATAAATGCTGTAAAGAACGCTCAAGTGACCCCAAGTTCTCCCAGATTTGTTACAAGCTCAAATTCCTAGACTGGTCTATACTGACCTATATACGTGTGTTTATGTTGGACCCGAAGCGGAGGAGCTATAGAAAAATGAGGACAGCATCAAAAAATAGCATCATAAAAGTTCCATGACGACTTTTGTAAACACTGAAGTTGCATATTTTTCCTGACAGGACTCAGGTCTATGCATTCCACCTTTAAAAAGCTTTTGGTGAGTCCTGCTGAGGGATGGGCCAACCCCACGTATACTGGGATAATTACAAAGCCAGGAGGAGGGGCTGGAATCGGACTGTTGTGGCTGAAAATGAGAGAAGCAGCTGTGGGCTACAGGCGCTAGGTGTCCCTGGCTTGTGTACACCATCACATCGACGTGGACAAAACCTGGTCCGCGCTCAAACAACACAACCATTGTGCGGCAGGCACCTCAGCAGTCACCTTGGCTTCGCGCAGACAGGATGTTCAGTAATCAATCCCTCAGGGAGAGTTTCTCCAGGTGGTACTACACATTCTGCAGCCACAGAGCAGGGATTCAGAGGGATTTGAGTGGGCAGAGCTCTTTCAGACACAGCAAGCCTGTGGCTTACGAGTGGAACTAAAGACTTTAGACCCTCATTTGTTTAAACTGCGCCTTCTTTCTGCACGTTTCTCTCTTTTGTTTTTACATTTTTTAACGTGACGGGGAATACACTGATATTGCTTTGATGAACTTCACTTGATTTCACTTTATAGCACTGTCAATTTCATCCCTAAGGACTTCCTCAAATTCACTTCTCCTGCCAGTGATCTGAAATACTCGTAAGTGCTTATCAAAGAGCACCGACAACTACAGAGTGCGCTCTCGCAGCTACTTCACAGTACAATCAGCCATGGCCATTAAAAATAAGACATTTCTCCCCGCCGAAGACATTCAGGGACAGAATGTGAATATTATATCCTAATTAAATAAACACATCATTCCATGTAAGCAGAGCTTGGCAGTGCGAGCGGACTTCTGGCGCTGGTTTCCATGACGGCCCCGCACAGCTCCCACTCAACTTTCTAATTGGTCTAGTGCAGCTAATCAGACCACCATGCAGGGTCCAAATGGTAACTGTTACAGAGTGAAACCAGCACCCTGTGAAAATCTGACTTGGGGGATTTGGGCCCAGTAAGTAGATTATGGTGGTAGGAGCTGGTGGAACCCGTAATGAATGAGCTGAGAGCCCCCCCCCCCCCCCACCCCCTCATTGGTAATCCATAAACAGCTAGAGAAAGGGGGGAGTCTGTGGAGAAGTGTGGCGAGGTCTGATATCAGAAAAAGATCACCAAACTTAGCAGCATTTTCATGTCAACAAAGGATATTTCTAGAGCTGTGACGATTAGTCTATTCAACTATTTTAATAACACATTCATTTTCAAGCAAAAATGCCAGAAATTCACTACTTCAAGCTTCTCATTGTAAATGTTTGCTGCTTTTCTTTGTCTTATATAATAGTGTACTATATAATCTAAATATCTTTGGCTTTTGGACTGTTGGTCAGAAACAAGCTTAAATTTCAAGACCTCACTTTTGACTTTAGGAAACTGTGGTGGGTATTTTTCACTATTTATCATTTTTCATGATTCTATTGGCCAAATGATGAATCAATAAATTGGGAAAATAATCATCTCATTAATCAAAAATGAAAATAATGGTTAGTTTCAGAATTTAATGAGCATTTTATTCAAAAACCAGAGTAGACTTACTATGTTCATGAGCGTGAGAACATAGTTCTGCACATGCTCCTTGCCATGGAAGCGCACCACCGAGTCGTCCACAGCCAGCAGCACCTCGATGTTGTAGTCGTCTTTCTTCGCGTGCCTCCTCTTGCGCTCAGACTCGGACAGTTTATGTTCGACGAGGTCAAGAGCTGCTGGGAGGTTTGCGATGCCGAAGTCTGCCACTGCAAAAATATGACCAGCACATAAACAAGTCAATGTTTGTGTGTGGGAATCTGACGCATGTAAGCTATTTATTCTCTTATTTCAGATTCTGTGAAGTGATTTATGTCCGTGTCAAACCCGACATAAACATATCTCAAAGGAGAAATCCTTCTGGATTATTGACAGGCCGGTGGACTTTCTCTCGATTTCTAGTCAAAATACTCCCTTAGACTCAATTATAAGTTACCTCTCGAGTCAGAAATGCATTTCCTCTCTGCCCCACGTTCAGCCTAACTATACTATGTGCATTCAGAGCACGAATCCCAGCTAAATCATACCCATTCCAAACATTCATTTATGTCATAAAGCACTTCAGCTGTTTTTATGCCTCGGCCGGAGGCATTTTGTTTTTCTTGTGATATCTCAGGAACCCCTTGAGGGAATTTCCTCAAATTTGGCACAAACGTCCACTTGGACTCAAGGATGAAGTGATTCGAATTTGGTGGTAAATATTCACTGGAATCACATATATGTATCATCAGTCTGGTGATAACTTCCATTTAGCCAAAAAAATACACTTTATACCTTTTATTCACTACATGTATTATATGAGTCTGGACAGACATGGATGTAAGCTGCAACTTGATTGGTTGGCAGAGACACACATGTACAGTATGTCAGCTATCTATGGCCGTTTTTGTCAGACACTCATTGAGAGATACTGTATGAATTGTGTGAATTTTACAGATTCAGGCCACAGCACAAACAGAGCTCTCGAGATGGGATGTAATGTCAAATGAAAAAAAAAAAGTGACACGCTGTGATCCACACGTTTGGAACACGATTAACTTAAAATTGAATTGCTATCATGTGAGACAAACACCACAGCGGCAATAAATAGAAAACACACCCAAGATTGCCAAGATTGCACAATACTAGAAAACATTCATTTTTAATCTGGATGTGGATCTGCATGAGAACACACATAGAACAGACCATTAGGAGATACATGCACCAATTAATTTTAGCAGCAGTTCATTTAAAATAGCATGCCTCATCTTGTCACCAAAGTTTCTGATGTTCTGCTATCTAAACAAGCAGAAAAATAAACAAACTGATACATAATCTCCTTGATGGAAGTCATAACACTCAAATGCAATTACAGAAAGTGACACTAAGAACGCGTCTGGAAGAATGGCCTTGCTCAAACATTCAAAGGCTATGCTAAGCTGTGAATTATTGCAATCTTTTGTAAAAAGACTCATTTCAGATAGTATTGATTCAAGCCTGCCAGATAGAAATGGAGCCATGACATATTATCTTATGCATACAAAAAAATCCATTGGACAAGGTATTTTCAGAAGTACAATGCAGGAAAATAGAAATGAAGGATAAACACCGTGTTCAACTAGCTCCAGGCAAATCTCCAGAGAAGCAATTTATTCTAAACAAATATAAATAACAGATAAACAGATAAATGCACAACAGACGACAATTTATTCGGTAGTTGCGGTAGATTAAATTATGATAACCGTGTTGAACAATTGCAAACACTGGAATATATCTTTAATAAGCCGTAAACAAAATAACTGTTTGCAAAGCTCCTTGTAATTAATACTTCATATTTTTACACAACACAGATAAAAGCACAGATAGAGACATTAAATGAGAGCGACGGAGCGTAAAATATAATTTCAGTTCAAGTAAACTTTTGACTGCGCTGGTTAGATTATTCTAGGGTCTGTTTGCTGTTGTGGAAAAAGCAGCATCACCTGTTTAAAGCCTTAATTGGGACGTTGGCTCTCCCAGAGGGTCGTGACAGTGCTGTGAAGGACAAAAAATCTGGCAAAAAAACCAGTAACCCAAGTAACACAAGCTTTCACAACAGTCAAGTTTAGATTAGTTTGAACACGGCCACATATGCAGGTCACTAATGCTTTCAGAGGTGAATAACATCTTGCTAGAGCAAGTTGATGACTGGAAGGTTGTGTAGGTACAGAAACAGTAATGGAAAACTTAAAAAATGGCAATAATATTCAATGCAAAGGCTGGATGCAAATCCAACAACAGACAGCCAATAAAAATGAACGCAATGCATTTCACAAGGGCAGTAAAAGCAAAAAAAGAGGGTTGGAAAATGTGAATGAGTGACTTGATAAAATAAAAAGACCCATACATCAGTTTTACAGCTACAGACACTTGGAAATGGAGTGAATTAGTGATCACAGTGAGTCTTCCACCAGATGCTCAAGCTATTGTTGTAGCAAGGAAGGAATAGAAAAGGAATTCATGAAGGAGTTGGGTCATTTGACTGCGAAGGAAAGGTCACCCCCCCCTCTCTCTCCCCTCTCCTCCTCACCGGCTTCCACACCCTCCCCTGTCCCCAGTACAACCACTGGAGCCCAGCATTCCTGACTTTACCAGCTGATCTAGGGAGCACCGCCTCTGCTGGTAACCCTAATAAATATAGAGTAGTAGGAGTTTAAAAGCTGCAGAGTTTAAGGACCACGCCAAAAGCTGCAGGGTGAAATTACCATACTGATGTGTTTGCAAGTTTTAGCTCCTTAACTACAAATAATGTATACTAATGTTTTTGATTTAAGTACAGTTTTAGGATGTATTTTTCACAATGGTTTCCATTCATTTCAGTTCAGTGTGTAAATCAACCAGCAGGTTCCTCAAGCCATCTAAGTGAATATCAAGTATGCATTCATTCTTGTCAATGCTACATTATCTAGCATTACAGGATTAATTATATAGGGCTGTTACGTGTTAGCAAACACTTGTCTATTTACACAACTAACACACAGGAAGCAACATTATCATTTATTTCATATTCCACAAAGTTAAGTATGCAAAAATCAAGCATTAGAAAAACAAAAATGTAGTTGCACCTCATGCCTGTAATGTTTGATAAAGAATTATCAGAGACTTGATGTTCACTATGGTTGTTTTAGGAGTCTGCTAATAAATTTTCATATCATACGGAAATGAATGGAAACCAATGGAAACCAATGGCTGAAATAGCAGGAAAAATACAAAT
Source organism: Enoplosus armatus (assembly GCF_043641665.1). Taxonomy (NCBI): domain Eukaryota; kingdom Metazoa; phylum Chordata; class Actinopteri; order Centrarchiformes; family Enoplosidae; genus Enoplosus; species Enoplosus armatus. The sequence continues at coordinate 7,603,431 of NC_092199.1, read as the reverse complement.
ACAAATAAATGGGATAAAACATGCAAAACCACAATTATTCTCTGTTCTATTTGTTATTGGCTTTGTGTCTGTCATACAGTCCTTGCTTTATGTGCACACACACACATACTCACACACAGTCAAAACACACGGTGCTTTTTGTTTCCACTGACGTCACGCTTCTTCTCCTCGCCTACCTTCATTGTGGAGGTCCTCCCTCCGCTGGCCCGTCTCCCGTTTGATGGCTGACCTGCGGTAGACCACATGGACACGCCCCTTTACTTCCACGTCCTGTTGGCCCTTCTCGAGGGGCTCGATGAAAAACTCCCCATTATCAGTCCGGATCAGACCTGCCTGGAAAAAGACGGCTTCAAATTAGTGCATCTCTCCTCCTTCGAAGGACAGTAATTCCACTGGAGCCAGTAATTATAGTGTGTCTGATCAATTGGAAGGTTTGGAGAGGGGCTGGATATGGGGAATGACGCAGGTAGACACAACTTGGGGCCCTTCAAGCCCTTCACCAAGATTTATCGAGCGGCACCATGATTTTACACTGACCAAGACGATGAATAGCAATGTCTCAATTCAGTCGCATGTTTCCATCTGCGTTAGGCTTTTTACGAGGTTGTGCACAAGGGGATGTGCGTGTTGACCATTCTGCCCCCTGACTGATGCCGGCGAAAGAAGACCTTGGTCTTTCATTTAGAGGGACAGGGATCATAAGCTGACATTTACTGTTGATTTGCATAACTACAATAATTCTGCTGTAGCTACACTGGAAATTACTGTGAAATTGTGTTTCACCATCAATATGAAAGTACACCACAATTCACGAAAACGTAAACACTGCAATTAAAATGTTTTTTCCCCATTTTGATGGCATAATAGCGGTTGGTTGGACACTTCAAATAACATGCGACTGTGACAGAGGAATAAAGGAGCTTAATTTCCAACAGACAACAGATAACCGAAGAGATGTCGTTGCATTGCTCCTGCTCAGCACCAGCAGCAAACAGACCCAGAAAAGGTAAGAGCCAGATATTGGTAGCTGTTTTTGGTCGGCATTGATGATGACCAAAAACAGCTTAAAGACAGTGAATATTGGCCAGAAATACGACTCCAAATGGAAGATAATGTTGCTCCGTAACTACTGGATGTGTTCACAACTTGTTTCTGCTGCCCCCAAGTGGCCAAAAAAAGTTGTAAGTATACATTCTTGTGCGTAAAACCTTTCCCTCCATCTTACATAACTGCTTATGTAAGTGAGAGTGCTGGATGGTAATGTCCAACACAATCTATTGTTCACTGGATATATATCTCTCTGCTTTGGCTGCTGTGTCGATGAAAAATCACACATGCCACCAAGCTGTGAGTAAACAAAGGGATCCTCTCTTTTGTATCACCATTTATCCTTTGTTGCAAGGATAGAGACTATCTCAGCTCAGTGCTGACACTTAGACATTTCACAATCACACCTACGAGTAATTTAGAGTCACTACTTAACCTAACCTGCATGTCTTTGGACTGTCCAAAGACATGCAAGGAAGGAAACCAACACAGACACAAAGAAAGGCCCTTTGTTTTTAACATGCTTCTCCTGTTTAGGGTATTTTTGTTGCAGTTATGGGGCAAGTGGTGGACAAGTGGTGTGACACTGCAACAAAATTTGTTCAAATCCATCCAGGGAACATTGTCTCCTCACGTTTCCTGTCACAATCTACCATGAGCTGTGTCCAATAAAGGCAACAAAAAAAAAGAAGAAGAAATTACAAATTTCCAGTCATCAAGGGTGGATCCAGAGGTTGTAATTAATTAGCTTGTAATTAGTAACTAAGTGTTAATTAGGTAGGAACACATGACCCAGTGTGACCTGAATGAAGTAAAAGCAATGTTGCATCCTCTACTAATGAAACATCTTATTTTTATTAATCTTAATAAGAACAAACTCTGATTCAGAAAGCACTGAACACACAACACAGTGCAAATGACATTTCTCATATTCCTCCTCCTCACGAAGAAAAAAGAAATCTATCCAGCCTATCATTATACTCATGAAGAAGGCACACCAACAAGATTTTGGCAAGAATGTGTGTATTTACAGCTGCAAAAAGAAATCTAAATACAGTGCAGCAAAGGGAACATTGCGCCTAAAAAAAACCTCATCTCAAAATCCTCGGTATGCTGGTGCTCGGGACCGTCAACACAAACGCCATGAACTGAACGGTGGACATGTGACAGTAAGGGCAAAGAGGAGTGAAAGAATCTGTCCAGCCCCTGACCAGGAAATGCCAAGTAAGACATGCTCGAATACTTCCTCTGTGGTCTCTTATTTCAGCAGTGGGTGGAAAGTGAAGCCAGGTCTGTGAGGGGAGAGAGCAGCAGCATCTGGAAGGGCCTACAGAGGAACCAAATGTAAACATATGTACACTGCAAGGTTTGCTGTCAGAAATGAGGAGGGAGCGCACAGCTAGTGGATTTTCAAAAGTTCTGCGTTCATTTCTGTATTATTAATGGCACCACACCACTGACATTTACATTTCCATTAATTAATAAAGACCTGAAAATTAATTTGTATCTATAACCTAAAGTTTAGCTTATCTTGGAACATTTACAAATATTTTCTAGCTCCAGCCTCTCAAATTTGACGATATGCTGCTTTTCTCGGTTTATTTCACTGTAAATTGAATATTTTTGGGTTTTGGACTGTTGGTCTGACAGAATAAGCATTTTATCATCGTTACCTTGAGCTCCAGGAACACCAGAAACTGGCTGTTTTAACTGATTTAACACTTAATTGATTAATCAAAAAATCATCTTTTTAGGAGAAAATTATATCAACAGCTATTTTCAGCCTAGAGTAGTGTCTGCAAAGCTCCACCAATCAAATAACAAGGTCCAAACAAATGTTTGTAGCCTGAGAGGCATTACCTAGGGCAGCAAAAGCCCCCCGAACAATTGAAAGCAATACACATGAGCATGTCTGTATTTCTGGCCATGCTAGCGAAGTGGCTCTATGAATGGTAATGTCGGCCGACACCACTTAAGTCCAGACTGAAATATCAACTACTGGATGGATTGTCATGCTTCAGACATTCATGTCCCCCTGAATTGTATTAATTTTTTACAGCGCCATCATCAGGTGAAAATTTGAATTTGTCTGTTCAGTTAATGCCCAAATTCCTGGCATTCCCATCAGCCTCAGCTGTACTTTGTGTTTAGTTCTAATAAGCAAATGTTGGCATGCTAACGCGCTAAAATAAAATGGTGAACATGGTAAACATTATACCTGCTTCACATCATGTTACAATTGTCACTGTGAGCATGTTAGCATGCTGATGTTAGCATTTAGCTCAAAGTACCTTGCAGAGCCGCTAGCATGGCTGTAGACTGATGTTATTGACGGAGAGCTCCTTCATTTGGATATTGACAGCTGGTCAGTAGGAGGACTCTGTTTACAGATATTTTGGCAGGTCACTTCAATGTCAACTGTAGCGAGGAAATTACACCCTTGAGTCTGGCAAACACAATCTCACTTTAGTTTGGGGATTTTCTCATCACACTGAACTGAAAGTTGCGGATTGCAAACAACACATTTTCATCACCAGTTAATTCAAAGTGATGTGTTGCTCCCTGTGTTGTGAGTGTTCATAGAGCTGGGATCATTATGGGAACTGCAGTGCTCAGTGGAGGGAACAACTTATATCACCGTGAGGCTCTGCCAGCTTCTCCTGCCTCTGCAGTGAAAAACGCTCTGAAGCAGAGGCATCCGGCAGTGTCACTGACACCGCACAAAAAAAAGGCAAATATAACTTACCCTTAAGCTCACCAGTGCACTAAATTCCACACTTCAGTAACAACAACTTTGAAGGTGGATATTTACTGTATGTAATTTCAGAGAGACTTCTTTCTGTTCTGCAAACTAGCAGTTGGAGTCTGTCACCTGCTCAGTGCAGCGCACACACCGAGGCAAGGAACATATGAGGTGACAGCTGCTGAAATCACTTCACGGCTGGAAATACGGCTATTTTAAAGTGTTGTGTGTTAATATGTTTACAGGGTTTGGTTTCAGAAGAGGGGAGGACGCAATGTAAAGTAGTAAAAACAACAAAAACGAAAAAAAAAAAACATTTATAACATAAACAACTTAAATTAATTGAGCCCAGACACACTCATACCGTAAGTGTAGTGTGTAAGTGTAGCTTTGGTTTCAGAAGAGGGCTCAGTGAAGTCAAAAAACAAAAAAACACTTAATTAAGCAAATAACAAATTACACTATAATTGGTTATTGAGTTTTCCATAATAACAGTAGTATGAATAAAACTAGAAATGCTTATTATAACCATACTTAATCATTGTTAGTTTCTTTTATAGATATCTGATACTTTCTGATCTTTACTACAAAGAGAACTTTGCTTTACTGTCTCATTTTTGACTGGTGTTCAGTTGTAGTGTTTTTTTTAGAACAATATGAACTGTAAATGTATTATGCAAAACCTTTATTCAGCCCTGAGTAGTGTCTGCAGGTATTCATTTAAGGCTCCAGCAATAAGTATAACAATAAGTATATACCACTGGTATTAAACTGATGTGACATCAAATATGGTGGTCTTTTTACATCATCTACTGAGATAATATGATGACAAACACAATCGAACAAAAGGATGCTTGAGCTGTGACGTGCAAGAAAATCAAGCCATCACTTCAGGGGCTTAACCTGTAATTTATGGCAGATTGATTAGAAACACGTAATTTTGGTTCCAGGCACGCTCTTTGTTGATCCACCAGCAAGAGACAGAGAGGAAGAGAGTAGTAAGGTAATCGGTGTCAACGACTGAGATCAAGCTATGCACCCTAATATTCACACGTTTTACTGGATAATTTTTAGTCACAAAATCCATAACAAATCTGACCTATAGCAGAGAGGGAGTAATTACACCTCTAAGATACTGGCAGCATCGGACATGTTGGTGATGTTGGATAAAAGCTTTTGTGGTACAACCGGGAAGATCAATAAGCCGGGGAGGAGATTGTGGTGCTGGACTCAGCAGAGTCGCGGGTTTGAAATAATCGTATGAGACAGCTTGTGGGAGCAGGGGATTACTACTTGATTCCTTTTTATCAGCTTTCATATCTCACTGTGCGGGCCATAAAGGGCAAGCATAGCTGGTGATCAAGACGAGGATTATAAAGAGAAAATTGGTCTTATAATCACCGGCATTCATCTGCGTGGGACTGATTCAAAGAGGAGAAAAATTACAATAATTCAGCCATTAAGTAGAGCACTTAATTGGAGTAGAAGATTATGAGGCTGCTATTAGCGGCTAATAGGTTTTCATACAAAAGCTAGTCTGTTTAAAAAGATAAATACTCCTATTAATATTGTAGTAGTAGTCAAAGTATATGTAGTTGTGACAGTGTTGAAGAAGAAGTAGGAGCAGTAAGATTACTAGCAGTAGTTGTAGTAGCAATAGTAGTAGTAGTAGCCGTAGTATGGTTGTAGAATAAGTGGTAGTCATAGTAGAAGTAGCAGTAACAGTAGTAACCATATTAGTAGAAAAATAAGAAAAAGTAGTAGTATTAGTAGTAGTAGAAGTAATGTTTAGAAATAGAAGTCATAGGAGAAGTAGTGATAGTAGTAGTAGTATTAGTAGCAGAAAAAAGTAGTAGTAGTAGTAGTTGTAGTAGCTTAGTAGTAGTGATTCTCGTTATCATGACATTCAGGTATGCGTGTTCTGCATCACAGTGTGTGTTTGAATGAGCACATGTTTAGACAGACAGGCTGTAGCTGCTGCAAATACAGACTGAGAGGAAATAAATCACATTTTTGGCTGAGATGTCGGGCTTCCACTGATGGAGCTCTTAATTCAGTGACCTTACGTCCGCGCCAGCAGAGTACTGGAACACTGGACGATACTGGAATACTGGACTGGGACCAGCCCTGTACAGAATTCCTGCAAACATTCATGAATAGAACAATTTATGCAAGCATTTTCCATCTCCAATGGATGAAAACTGCCGCCCCTCCCACCCCAAAAAAAGGAGACCGCCTGCTGCCTGTTGCTAGGTGGCTCTCTCTCTTTTTAACTGATGGACACAGGAATAGCGCTCTTCCGACTGCGGTTATCTGGCACTCGTCTTTCCATCACACATGTAACTCAATCAGCCCGTCATCTGCGCTAATTCCCAACACATGAGCAGCACCGGTGTAATCATAGCCATCACTCATCGCTCCACAACAATAGTTCATGCTCAACTGGATCGCACAGCTGTTGCCATCTAGCAGGAGTTACAGTCGGAGAGGAAGATATCGCTGACATGTTGGTCAATCAAACATAAATTATTTTAAAATGAAACTGAAAGTGCGGGTCTGGTTTTAGAACATCAAGTCATTTAGCATTCACTTTCTTTGCAACCTCAGCCGACAGTCTTGGTAGTGCTGTGAGGCCAAATATAACCAAAAGATATCAGATTGATTTGCAGCTTTACTGTATGCATGTCTTATCTGTCATGAGCTTGGAATGCCATAAATCAACGTGATGTCATGCCTCGCGAGAGTCATCTCTGTGGGAGCAGCCTCACTGCGGAGGACACACTGATAGCAAAGCTTATCGTGAAAAATTCAGCCATGAAGTGCATGAAATTATTCAGTTATGATGACGGCTGGTGTGTTCTTCAAGAAATGCACATGCAACTAAGATATATATCCGCTCTACTGTTCTCCATAAGGGAACCCATCAAACAGACTTCTGAAGATGGAGTGAAGTAAAGACATACAGCACAGTGTTTCTCAGAGATTTGGCCCACATGCGGTGACCTCAGCGCGTGATTCAGGTTCTTAATCTTTTCAAACTCTGCCCTTTCATCAGACATGAGCTCTTCCATGTCACAGACACATCAAGCAGACACTTCAGACTAAATAATTTGCCTGCAAGCTGTCTGTGCGCCTCCATATGCTCCCCGAACACCCCTGCATGCACAGACAGGTCTATGTTTACGTTGGCTTTGATGCAAGGAAACGCATGGACAATATTGAGTGTCTGACTGTTGACTTTGCCCAAATCACAAAAAAAAACATGCGTTGAGTGATATCTATTCATGCAGTTCTGGTTTTGCTAGCCTTGTCCGAGACGTCTGCCTCCACCACAGTAAAATAGAGGTGATGCAATGTTGTTTACGATGCTCAAAGCTTTGAATTTTGACATTTGAAGTTCTGGTTGAACAGACCTTTGTAAAGAAATAAATGTCACAACATCCTGTCAAACTTAAAGTTTCTACCATACTAAGCGCCATAAGACCAAGCAAATCCTCAGAAATGTCAGATTACACATCCTTCAGAGGACAGGGCAAATTTATCGAGATCCTTATCTACATCACAGTGCTTTTGCCACATTGGTTCTAGGCCTCCAATAAGCCATATAAACAGTGAAGAAAAAGGCTTCTGGCTTTTTCTGGGATTTACATTCTTTCAGACGTTGTGACTGGTCATTGATTTACTGTCTCATTCTATCAATATTGTCTTTGCAGCCTTTCTTTCACTACAAATTGGATCACTGTCCTGAATAGTTTTACTATGCTAGAGGCTCGTGTTCTTTTATATATCAGCTTTGTTTTTTGAGAAAACTGTTTTTCCACTGTGGCTGGTTGTAAATACTACAGTATCCATGAGCGGCCATGCGAAGTATGAATAATGCTGCGCTCATGTCACATCAGGTTTACCATGATTACCAGTTTCTGACTTGTAAACAGCATTCACGTCAACAACAAGTCGTATGTACAACTAGGAAACTCAGAAAACTCCAATGCTGTATATCCAACATGACACATGTCATATACGTATATTATATAATACATAAACCAATCACAGATGCTTCACGTCAGCCAAAGTCCATTAGAACAGAACAGAACAGAAGCTAGCACAAAACCTAGCAGAACAAAAGCTAACACAAGGCCAGTGCTGACCTTCTGCTTTCTGTAGGACTTTGATAATAACTCCTTGGCTTTGCTACTCTACAGCTCATAACTTCTAAACCATTGCTGCTTTCTGTATTAGGCTTTGTTTAAAATCAAATAACACCGTGATAAAGACTGTCATCTTTGGTGTGCTTAGGTCTGTAACAGACAATGTACGAAAACCTTTCATATCGTATTCATAGGTGAATACGGCATTGTGCTACATGGGGCCACTGCGCCACTTTTATTCTTGAGTCACTGAGGAGCACACACTGTCGCCTTTCAGGAAATTACAACATGGCATTGTCCACACAGCACTCGCTGTTATTACATTAAGAAAGAAGGGTTAGGGTTTGGTTTGTTGCATTAGAAAGACTATGAGAATGAGAAAATGCAGTGCTAATGACAAACAATGCAAGTGTTAAGACGTTAAGACGTCCATTGTTTCTTCGCGTTGTGCTGAAGCTCAACTGTCCAAACACTTAAAGCAGAGAGATGAAATTATGGGCTTATCACAAAAAGTATTACTGTTGAATCAAACTAAGGTTTTCTCGCATGACGCGTTAATTTAGAAAAGGACTCACAGATGTGAGTGTGTTTGTGTCTCATTGGGAGGGTTTCAAAACCTCCTGGGTCAGAAGGTTATCTTCACTTCCATCCGTTATTTCTGTCAGAACAATTCAGAGAGCTGTTCAGAAGAGCTAACGAGTGGCCTCGCTTTGGTCAACCTGCCAATTCAAATTTGAAAATTCACTCTAATTTTCTCAACTGCAAACATCCATTAGTGGCTCAAGCTCACCTCCCATCGCTCTGACACTGAATGACTGCATTAGAGCAGAATGATTAATCGACTGGTGGTAATGGAAGAGACACCCAATGCTCTGGAAGAAGAATGGGTCTGCTGTGATAGTGGCCTTTCATTTTGAATTGATTTTACCTTGATATACCTCAAATACCATAGTGAAACTATGCCGGAACTAAGGATGCTTAAAACAGCTGTTCAAAGTGATATTCCACCCAAATTTTGTCTCTTTAGAATCACACACTCAACTCCTGTAGGCTGGAAAGATGGCTGTAGTTGCTTTTTCACTTTAGGTTAAGCTTTGATTAAAGTCAGGTTTCCAATGGTGTCCAGCGTATCAAAATGTTTTTTAAAGTTTCTTAAACCACTCCTGCAGCATTATCCACATCTCTAATGTCCATCCATATGCTCATATGTTCCAAACACTAGCACGTTGAATAAAGGGTTTCCATTTTGGAAAAATACTTGGATTGCTGAACTCCAATCAAATTTGAAATGACCATAGCTTTACATAGCACGTCACTTTTACGCTTTAGCTCCCTTTCATTACTCTCATCAGCGCCATTTTTAGATGTAGCTGCAGCTGTTTTCATTGAAAATGCTCTGATAAACTATACACTCCCTGTCCGGCACCAAACTGTGCTAATTTTAGCGACGAGCTGTTGAGCATAGTGGAGCATTTAGCACCTAAAGAGCCAAATATTCTTCTCTGGGTTTGGTATAATATTGCTAAGCACTTTCACCGTATAAAGTGATGTCAATGTTGTGTGGACAGCTTGTTGCGCTACCCCCAAGTGGGAAAAAAAAAATCCATTCATGCAGGTTTAAGTAACAAAATGAAACTTGGCTCTTGTCTAGCTACATGTTATGCATAAGCTGATGTCTGAACACAGCCTCAGATCATTTGTAAGAGAAAGAAATATTAAAGCATTCATATTTAATATCCCTACTGCTTCTGTCTATATTCTCATGCACAACCTTTCAGGCGTGCAAGTTGTTTGAGGCTTGTCTCCTGCTCTGACCCACTCGATTCTAGTCCAATCATTAGCTGCCTGACAAACTCACTGACCCAATGGAAGAGCAGTATTCGGACAAACTTATATATAATATTTTCAAAGGTCTCTATGTAAGCTTTGATACTCATAATAATGCAGTGAAAGCTGTATAATTGCATCCTCTCAAGCCTACCCAGGCCTGAGTGTCTGATACTTAAAAGATACAGATTTCAGATGGAATCTTGCTTTAATGTATGTCTTATGTAAGGACGTGCAAGCTTAGGTCAAAAAATGTCTGAAGTGGCCATTGTGGAGGACTTAAAAGAAGAGTAATAAACGTATGCCAACCCATAACACTTCACATTCTGTCACAGTGCCAAAGAGGAGAAAGCATCTTTTCTTTCAGCTCCATGTCTCTCTTCCTGACTAATATTTAATAAGTGTGCATTAGTGACTTACCAGTCCATCACAATTGCTGATAGCCACAGAGGCCTCCGGCATGTCGCTCACATCTCCAGTGAAAACACAGTCACCGTGGATACGTTCCTTGGCCTTTTCCACAAAGTCCTCCTGCCATTCCACAAAAGCCCCCGGGGCCACCAGCCTCCTGTTGGCCCTCAGACGGAGGTGCAGTTCTTTCCCAAACACAGTGACATTGAAAAACAAGTGCTGAGCTGAGGCGGAGGTGACCGAGGGCATCTCGGGGGCACTGCGGGCCACCCTTCTTTTGCTGCCAAAGGCTGAGGAGGCATCATCAGCAGCAGCAGCAGCACCACCACCACCACCTTTACTTCCACTTCCAGCAGAGACCACGTGAGAAATGTACCGGCCATGGGAGTCTGTGCTGAATGGCACGATAAGACCATATTCACTTAACTTTCCAGAGACTTTTTCTGATGGGACAGATAGTGTCAAGTGAGAATCACATTCACAGACCTATGGCAAGCTCCTATGGAAAAAGACTATAAAGCAAAGTGAGCTGAATGATTAAAAAGACATTGACAGAGCTAAGCTTTATTTCCTACATATTATTACATATAAAGGTAGCTCAGGATGATGTGTTGGTATCTTAATGAAACAGCAGGTAATATAAGTAAAAATCATGTGGACATAAAGAGAAATCCACTAGATCAACACACTGTTGTCTTCATCCAGAACAGTAAGGCTGTCAGACTTTTTATGTTGACCTATCAATAAAGATATGCCATCCTTTTTATCATTAGTCTCCCACATTTAGATTTTAGAGTGCATTTCTCTAAACAGTACAAAGGCACAGCCGCAAAAAAAAGACACAATATATGAACAACTCACCTTGTGTTTCTGCAGCGAAAATATGATCCAAAAAGACTTGACTGAGTGAAAAGCACATGAATAAATACATACAATCCATAGCGAGGGCTGGAGTGTGAGAGCTGCCACTTCAGCGCTGAGTTTTCCTTTCTGTTGTAAACTTTGAACAGAGTCCTTCCTCCTGAAAAGAACAGCACAAATGCAGGAGTAAACGTCCTCAGAGTTGAGCTCCAGCGAAGCAGCCGGGCATTTCTGAGCGTTTCCCTCTAGACGCCAAACTGACGGATATTCACAAGTTGTTTCCAATCTTTTGGCCTGTGCTGAACTGCATACACCAAGACTGACCCATCCATTTAGGGAGCTAAGGGGGGGATATCTGGGGTGCTGATGACGACAACTCCCCGGTAGAAACCGGGACGGTTTGAAGAGGTAGCCCAATTTTTTTTCTTCTTCTTCTCCTTCGTCCTTTCCTTCCCCAGATAACTTTTTTTTTTTTTAAAGACAGGAGAGCAAGTTAACGCACGCCTCCGCTGAGAAAAAAAAGTCGGAAGAGTTCAGATAAAGTGTGCGGAGACAGAGTGTCCCGGTGGTGAAACATCTGCCGACCAGTCGTGCACCATTACGCACCAATGGTTCGGCTGTGGGACTCTCAACTGCTCAACTTGAAGCCACTACAAGCCAACAGTGGGAGCGCCTTCTCTCCACTAGACTACCACATATTTAGCCAAGCGATGTTTTTTTTTGTTTTTTTCACCTAAAAAAAGAAAAGAAAGTGGAGACGTTATATCATCATATACTGCAAAAAATGTCCACCTCCACAGCTAATATTCAGCCTTAAAATCTTTTTTTTTTTACTTAAAGAGGGTGAAAAACTCTTCCAGATGCTTGGTAATAAGTCATATATGTTTACATTAGTCCACAAACACATGCCAGTGATAACATGGCAATAAATCAGGGATGGCAGAGGTCAAAGATTGCCAATGCAGATGCCTGAAAGAAAAGTGGGACTCAACTAATTATTATTAAGAATTTTGAATTTTGGTTGACAGGCAGGCGTTAGACACATTGTAGATCACAGAAATGCCCCCATGACAACAAATAACAACAATCTGTGATCAAAAACATAAAATAAATATAAAATACAAAAATAAATGAATATTAAGAATATATAAAAATAGGTTTCAAATGTAGAAAAAGAAACAAAAGATCAAACCAAAGCCACAGACATGTCTACCATGCTGGATGAAAGTAAAAGATTGAGGGAGAAGTTCATGGATATCTTAAGAAACTCATTCCACACTAAAAACACTGATCTCTTACATTGAAATTGTACTTTCTGTCTCTTCAGGTCCGGTATGCACAGGAGGAACACTTGCAGCCACCATAAACTGTGTCAACGTACATATTGTTGTAAGATAGACCTGAAAAAATGTGAACCCATCTATATAGAGCCAAATAAAGTGCATTTCAAGGTAAGGTAAAAAAGTGTTGTGTGCCATCAAAAAGCACACCTATCATCATAAAATAAGATTTAATGCAACTACCCATTTTCCCTGTCAATAAAGCCCACCTTGCATTATCTGATTTAATGACCTCATGCGGTTTGTATCTCAAATTTTCATAATCTGGGCTAATCCTGCAGATGTCACTGTGAGCATATGTTCCATTTGCAGAAAGGGAACAAATCCAGCACCGTCAATGGCGGCTCAGAAGGTGTGAAAGCTGTACAGTAGATTTCATCAGTGGAATGACAGCCTGTTAAAAACGTTGGATGACTGCTCTAGCAACCAGGATTTCTTTGGCCCCGGCTCACCCTGCTGGAGTCCAGACTTATTCAGCCACGACCACGCAGAGACTGAACCAACAACTCTGGAATCCTTCTCGGAGGAAGAGACGGGGGTCGGGTTTGAAATTAGTTTTGACTTTCAGGTACTTTTTGAGGAAAAAGGTGTCTAGACTGGACATTATTTTCCCTCCACAGGTCCTCACTGTGTCTGGGCTCTGTTGGTCTAGGCGACCTCCCCCATGCAGTACCCTCACTCTGTGGCTAATTACCTCCATGCTCCCAGGATGGTCAATGTAGAGCAGGTGTGGGTTTTACACAGTCATCCCCTCAGGGCGGCAATGAGAGGATTGGATGATGATCCAGAGTTTTGCATTAATAAGCGATGGAAACTAACCACAGCATTAAGAGATGGAAACCATTAACTGCCTTGTAAGAAGTTTTATGCTCTTTTTCCATCCATACTGTTTGGAGTGGGTTTTTTTGTGTTTTCTTTTTTTTTTTTTTTTTCGCTTGTGTCTAAAGGCCAGGATGACATTCCACAATATAGCATAGTATTCAATTAGAAGCCTTGTTTTTTCCCTTCTGAAATGAATAGCTCCACTCACAGCCTGTGGTTAAGTCCACACACCAGAACAATTTTCTACTACAGTGCTCCCATTAGAACACTCTGTCCTTCACAACAGGAGTGTAAGAGCAAAACTTCAATATACTCTTATCTCAAATCGAACCAAACTCTTGAATGTTTGAACAACAATGCAGATATCAATGCGAGAAAGCCAGTCCTCTTCAGAAACAGGATTTATTGAACACTTGAAAATATAAATGTCTTCGTTCTTTTCCCACTTATACTTCCCACTTACAATTTTTGACTTTGAATTTACTTTAGATCAGACAGACACATTGTAATCTGCTGAACAGTATTTAGTCCAGTCTGTGAGGGTGGAGCTGCAAAGAATCAAGCTTCTTCCACTGTGTTTCAAGCAATGGGGAGAAGTTAACAGTGTGTGGAGCTGTGGATGCCTCAGTGTGTGCTGTAATGTGGTCTAGCCATGCCAGCGTGCTGAGAAAATATGTGACTTTTCATCTCAGAGATGCAGGGAGATGCAAAGCAGCTGCTGGTCTGCCCGGCAGCTTGAGGGAAGAGGAGCATCTGCATTTGCCAAGTTACAAACCAGCGACTTGCAGAAGTTGTTATTATGGTCCTCTGAACCCGTGTGGATAGAAGGATTTGGGACAGAAAGGTTCAGAATGAGCGCTGTGTTATGACCCAGGTCAGACTCGATGAGTTTCACTTGACCTTCTTTAACAAAATGTGATTAGTCTGTAACAAGTGTGGGAGTCTTTTCTGTACGAGAAGCTGCAACAGTGCTACTATATTTGTGTCAAAGGTTTGTGTCCTGTTTGTTTCATCATATCTCAAAAACTACTCAACAGTTTTCAGTGACGTTTGGTGTAAAGTTAAAGGAAGAGTCTGACATTTTGGGAAATACACTTATTTGCTTTCTTGTCGAGAGTTAGATGTTAAATCCTGTCCAACAAGTCCTCCAAATTAAATGACAAAATATGCCCTCTAGAATGACACATAGAAGCGTTTTCTGATCTGACGCCACTATCAACAGGACAACACAATTTCTCAGTTCCTTCCAAACTTTTAGAGGTGCTGGTAGGTGGCCTTTTTGTTTTTTACCTTTGGACAGAGTCAGGCTAGCTGTTTCCTCCCCCCCCTTTGAGGGAGACACTGTGTGTGACTTTTGTCCTTTCTGACCTACCGTAGTTTGGCTCTGCACCCGGAAGTAAGGAAGCTAGCTGTTGTTTTTCTTCTTTGTCAATTTCTCTTTGAGTCCCTAAAGAACATAGTTATGTCTGAGTACAAAGTAATATTAGATTGTTTACTTACCTTAAAGCTTATTAGTTTTTCTGAAACCTGTAACAAACATAAAAACGTGTCAATGGGAGTTTTAATATTACGTTAGCGTCATGCTAATCACTAGTGTTTGCAAAGTTGAATGCTCAGCTGTTGACGCATTGTTTAGTCATTTTTGGTCATTTCAAATTTGTTAGAGAATCTGCAACACTTAAATAAAATAAGTCTGACATTGTTACCTTGTGGCTCTGTATTGAAGATAGGCTCTTTGTCAAAGTCTAGTTTTAAGGCTTGAAATTCTTGACCTTGGAAACAGTACTTTACACAACAATCTCACCACAAGGCCCATTTTATCTTCAGCAGATGGAGTTTACTTTCCCAGGCACTCTGTGGTGAGATTTTAACTAGTTTTAAAATGTTTGCTATTTTAGTTTATGTTGTGCTCACATGGCACATATTCCTAAATAAAATTGTGTTCAATCAAATTACCACTCGAGGGCTGTGTCGAGTACTGGTCGGTCTCTTGGTGTATAATGAAGCTGCCATCTCTGTACTTATTGGGAATTACATGATACATACACAATGCACAAAAGGTGCGGCCCAATACCAAATCTTTGCCCAGGGGCCTCCTAACTGGAATGCCAGCATGCTTACACCAAGGAACAATTAATGAAGTTTTGGTGTGGATCCACAGCAATATCACCACCATGTGGTCATTTATTTAAAAATATTACATTTAGCCTCATCTTGACCCATGAGGTGTAGAGGATATTTCTCACTGGATTACTTTGTTCAAGATAGACTTGACTCAGAGCTGTTTTTGGAGCTAGTACAAGTCAAGTCTCAAGTCCCAAGTTCTTGAGGACAAGTTCAAGTTAAGTGAAGTTGCAAGTCTTTGAGGCCTGAATACAACATGACATTGAATTGTCATTAACAGTGTTGTTCACATTGCTGCATTTAACCAGGTACAAAACATTATTACTTTTGCTTTCAAGTCTCAAGTAAAGTTGAGTCTTTTGGGAGTCAGTTCTCAAATAAGTCGAATCTCAGAGCAGCTCTGGTCTCAATCACTTTTGCGTGATCCATCCTTGTATAAAGCCTAATATTCCCAGACAGGATTTAGGTATTCTCTAAAGATCATGGTCTCCATCAACCAGCATCAGCATGATTGTCCGTCACAGTGTATATGCAGATTTAAGGTATCTAATCATAATGTTCTATTATTGAAATTAAACATTTACACTTATGTGCAGCCTTACTGGAGGAATTTTCTACTTTTAAGATACTCTCATAAGTGGCTCCACTTCAGGACTTTATCTTGTTATGTAGCTTAAGTCCTGTTCAACTCACAATAAGAAAACAAGCCATTTATACTTGGAATCAGCGCCTCTAAATAACAAAACCAAAAGATTGAATGGAGGGGGCGTAAAGAGCATTTATCAATTCAATCAGTAATTTTTATCCTGCCAGCTGAGATTTTTCATTATCTTGCTCAGTGGGGTGTGTAATACCTTGCCTATCAGTGATTGTGCATTATTGCTCACAGTAAATGAAGGCCTAGACGTTTATTTGCCAACTCAAATTTAAGAACATCCCTTCAAAGATTTTCAGTCTTGTTATTATTGATCAAATCCCCAAGAGAGCTGAGAGCACACTTGAGTCTCTGAGGTGTTTGTAATGCTGCCTTTATCCACACAAGAACAATCAAAGAGGACGGCGGTGCACCCATGCACCCCTCGCACCGGCACCCTGCCTCCTCTCCTGAGCAGCTCTCTCATCTGCAGAGGGAAGCTTTTCACATGAAGTTCATTACATCCCCTCTCGCTGCTCACCTCTCAAAGCCACTCTTTGTCCGCCGTAATCTCGGGATCCTTCAGAGCCGCTAGCTTGAGTTTCACATTGGGGAGTATCTCAATGAGTCTGGAAAGGATTTCAAAGGCGAGGGGCCGCTATATCATCCAAGCATGGTCTTCATGTCCTGGGCTTATCTTGACCCGGAGTCAAGTTGGCCACATGCTGCAACTGAATAGCCCCTCTCCATATCCAAATGTTGTTTTTACCAATTTGTCTCTGTTGGTAGAGTTAAGAGAAATCTACAAAACAGATACTGTACTCTATAAGAGTGTGTTTGTGTTACTGTGCATGTATCTAATACATCTTCCAGACACTGCCAGCCCCCCCCAACAAAGAGGGATAAAATAGCCCATAAACCGAGACGATGTAGAAAGGAAACAAGTGTAACAACCTATAAAAGGAGCGTTTCAATCTGGACCACTTGGTTTCCATTTACAATAATCCAGGATAGGCTGTGGTGTGATAAAATCCTAACAACTTCCGTGCTCCCAGAGATAAGCCTGCTATGCACTTACAAGACGGGAAGTGATCTGGGATATCAGCCTTTCAAAGCGGGCCAGCAAAGCCAAGTGAGCTTCACTGATGTGCCGGCCGGTGGCTTTTAATCCCTGTACAGCCCTCCATTCTTCAGAGTGACCATGTTTTTTTTTTTTAATTAAGACCTTACCTGTCCACATCAAAAGGCAACTCAGATTAGTCTGCCTAAGCTCTTTATTACTGTATATGGAATATGTTAAGATTTCAGCCCAACAATGAATCATCTGTTTTGTGTAAATGTATGCTGCTCCATGCTCATAACCTGCTCTGCTCTCCGAGGTTGGCACTGACACAAGACAAAGAGGCCGTCCGGATATACGAGTGGGTTCTTAGCGGTGCGTATCTAGGAGCAAAAGATGATGCCGAGATAAGGAGGAAAAAGACAGGAAGCCGAGGAGGGAAGAGACAATTATTTGGCTCTGTCGCACAGCTTTGTTTTATTGAAAATCCTCCCACACTTTTAAATCCTTGTCAAATTACACCAAAAACAGACACAGGCTGTTAAATCTGTTTGAATTATTTATTTTAGCCCCCAAAAAATAAAATAAATGGCACATACACTGAATAAAGGGTAATGCATTGTTTCAAAAAACATTAAATTAAGAGCATAGCTAAGGCGTTCGGTTGTGTTTACACGAAGATGGGTTTGTAACGGTTTCTCTCAAACGTAAAAACGCTATTTCAATTTCATTACCAATCATCACAATCTTTTTTCTCAATTAGTCTAACTCAATTATATACAATGCAAATGTTCTGATACACTGACAGAAAAGAAAAAACTAGTAATAAGAGAAATCTGGAGGAGAGATTTTTGAATTCTTTTTTTCTGGCTTATCTTTCTGGTTTTAAGGCAGGATTTGTGGTTTTTAAAGCACACTTTCAGCTTACTTTACAACTAAACACATATGAGCAAATGAAAGAATAACAAAATCAAACAAAAAAAGTGTTAAGACGTTTAAAGAAATACTGTACAGTAAGTTATTAATGTAGGCACGCTAAACAATTGGCACATGTTGAACAAAAACAATGGTCTAACTGTTGCCCTGTTTTTGCTGACAATGCAATGACAACTTATTTTCCACAACAGTGAAACATGCAGCTTTTGTCTCCTTCAACTGATGCCACCAACATGAGCTGCAGCTGTTAAAGGGTATATTTATCCTTCATCAATTGATACCAAGTGTTCTTTTCAACCCAAGTATTTGCAGGCCTGGCTGTTTCCAACCATAAATCTTACAGTCAGATGTATAATTTAATTCCTGCTGATGGACGAATGATGTCACAGAAATTGTAACTGTTTACTGGCAGGGGTCGTGAAGTCTGTGAGAGACGAGCTGATTAAAGGGAAACTTCACACACCCAAGTCTGTTTACAGGTCTTGGGGAGTGCAACTGAAAATGTGAAAAAAAAGATGTATAAAGCCTTTGTGGCTGTGTGAAGTCTGATGCCTCAAGTGATGTCACTTGAGTCAGCCTCTGGTGGGGTTGGAGACTACAAGTTTGAAAATGAAAACAAATCTGGATGTGTGGAGTTAGAAAGAAGTGAGCATACCAGACGTCTGCAGCCCGCTCCTCATCTCTGCTTGAGGCTAGCAGCTCGTTAGCAGCTATATTAGCCGCTATAAGATGTCGGCGGTCAAGTTGCATTTTGGGTAATGTAGGCGCCAGGTTTCGACAAGGAAGAGGAGTGCGTAGAATAAAAGAGTTGATATCTCTTGTTCTTGTTCGTGATGTTGCCATTTCATGGGACTTCAAAGGTTTGCAATTTTTAAGCGTCATTGCTCCAATGTTTACAAAAGCAAAGACACATTTACAGCTTTAAAGTAAAGTCAAACTAACATAAAAATTCCTGACATGCTGTACTGTTAGTACCTGTATCATGACACATGCACATATATGTAAAAATAAAGGGATACAACAGATGGACACATTACTGGCGCTATACTGACGCAAAAGAAACTCAACAGCATCTTGCGTAACATTCCTCTCAAAAATATCCACTCTGATCAGCTTTAGAAAACTCAAGGACACATTAACATTTAAATAACAACAGCTTTCATATGTACACAGAGGATCTTCTCAAAAATGTAAAACCTCAAGGCGAACAAATGCAAAGCCACTGATGACAGCTGTGCTGAGAAGAAAAGGACAGGGCTCAAGAAAAATATCAGGTCACACAACTGCAAACAGTTGTGACCTGCAACTAAAATTGTTGGCTGACAGCACAGTGGAATTTGCTTCTTTCCTCCATAACAACATTCAACTCGTTTGTTGTTCAAACAGAAGTTTTAAAAAGCTGTCTCATCTTCAAAAGTGGGAACACAAAGAAATACTTTTTTACCTTTACTTTTTACCTTGACTTGAAAAGAAGAACATAAATATTAGTACATTGAAATTCTATGTTCTAACATTGATTAAAAAAAAAAGGCAAAGGCACAAATATCAACTTCTAATATAGGAGCAACATTCTGCTAAGAATCAACATTGAAACACCTACAAAGGTTAACCTGCAAGTGGGTTTAAAAAAAAAGAAGCGATAAACAATAGATGAAGTGAAGCTATGCATAATACAGGGGTAAATATAGAAGGCATAACAATGTTAATGTAAATGTCTTTTATTCTGAAAAGCACAGTACTGTCTTGGTGCGTTCACAGTGATCCTCTCTCAGATGAACTCCCCCCGGAAAGGAAGTGACTGAATGTTTTGCTGCTGCCAGCGGCAGCGCAGCCTGGCCAGCGGCGTGTCCCTCGTGTTTTCAAACTCGGAGAAGCCCAGCTGGTTGAGGATGTCATAAACTCCGGCTCTGGCAGCCACCTACCACAGAAACACACGAAATGTTAATGAACAGGCAACACAGCCAGCCCGGGAATTTTTTTTTTTTTTCATTTGTCCATCGTGACCATACAAACGCTTTATCCGCCACTTTTTCAGAGTTAAAGCATGTTATCTGACGGTTTCCTACATGTGTAGCTGTTACATTGAAACAATAGGCATCTACTGTGGGTTTGGAAACAACAGGAAGTGGTAGAAGAAGTAAAAGGGGCACTCCACCAATCTTCTTTGTAGGTAAGTCTCAAAAAATAATGATGATAGTGATGTCATCAGGGTTACCTCAGCTCAGGCTTGGAGACTTAAAATTTACAACAGAAAGCTTGTATTACAAACTGGGGGTGTGGAGTTTGAAAGACATGAACATTTACCAGGAAGAGAGAGTGTAACGAAAGATGCTTTCGAGTTGCACTGCGGGAAATGTAGGATCCAGTGTTTGGGGGTTTGACCTACACTTGAGACTAAATGTCAGGATATATCAGGCTCTGCTGCTGCCATTTGGACTGTTCTTTCTTTTATGAAAGAAAAATCATTTGCAGGAGCACCTCTTTGTAAATTTGTAGAAAGCGCCCATCGCAAGTAATCAGTGAAAAGGTGACGTCATGAAATTGTTTTGTACAACCAACAGTCCACAACCCACTGACATCCAATTTACGATAACATTGAAGGTATTAGAGCCTCCTTTTGTGCGATGATTCACTTCTGATTTTGTTGTAAAATGTTTACCACTGAAATGTGGACTATAAATACAAATGAACATAAAATTGAAAACCCACAACCTCACTACTAAGTGCAGTAATGGGACAGCCTTGGAACAACTCCATGGATACAGAATATGTTTTTGGCCCTTTTCTCAGTCTGAGTCATTGCTGAATGAATGAGGACAGAGAGGAACCCGGTGAGATTTCCTTCGAGAGAGAGTTCAGTGTTCTTCAGTGTTCGTGTAAAGCAGCAGATCACGTTGACTCATGGACTGCTGTGGCTGTCAAACACCATAGGACTGATGGGAAGCACCACGGACAACCAGAAACATCTGGCCATAAAGCCAAACAATTCAAATAAATACAAACAAACCCAGCAGACACCAACTTCCCTGCAAAAACGTGAATACCCCATCAGAAGTGCCACAGCTTGTCCAGTTTACTCTGCAGGAGAAGCTTTAAAAACCTGTGCTGGACTGTGATGTTCAGCCACTACATTTGATAAATGAACTTATAAGAGACTGAAAAACTCAACAGAATCTGTTAAATGTATGTATGTCTATCGATCTGTGTATTGATTTTCACATCACAACCCATTTACAAGCATGCAGGAAAGTTATCTTGAGTAGTTTTCACTCCCAGCGTGGAATCGATACAGGACACAGGTGAACCACCAGTTTGTAAGAGCCTAGAAGTGAAGGTAACATCAAGTCTGCAGATTTAAAGTGGAGAGGAATGTGCAAGAGGAGAGGTGTTCAAACATTGGGATAAATAAGGGCATCATTTGTGGATGCACGCTTTTTAACTACATAAAATTGAAGAATATGACCGGCTGTGAGGTAATCCTGCATGAAGTGCTGCTTGGGATACTCTTAAAAATGCACTGTCAGGTCAAATTCCGAGGAGGACATAATGGAACAATGAACAGGAATAATAGTATCAAGATATCCCTTTCGCTAACAATGATTATAGCTTAGCTGGCCAGCTTTGTGCAGAAATAAACACAAGGCACCGCAAAGTGTGGTCTAGATTACCTACTTGCTGACCATGCAAAATCAAATCTTACAATAGATATCATGTAACCCTAAAACTTTTGCTTTGTAGAGTTGACACTAGTTCAAACTTAAAAACCTTTCCTGAGTCCTGTGAGCTGTCTCACTTTGAACAAATGATCGTGCAGCTTCTATTGTCCTGTCTTAATTCAGCTTTTTTATAGCAAATACATGCACTGATGGACCTTTCAGTGCAACTTTGTTTGTGTCTGATGTGGTCCTGGACGACTGCCAGGCTGACTGCTGCATGAGCTCTTTGGTGGGAACAAATGAGTGGGTGCAGCAAAACCATTAGTCAGTGGATGGGACTCCCATGAGAAACTCTGGATTTGTGCTGCTAACCAGGGTACTTAACCTGACTCATCTACTCCACAGCCCAGCTGTCTAAATAGGCCAGGAGTGAAAAATCTGAAACAGTGAAAAGTCGTGTTAAAGAGGAGCAGAGGCCCATCTGCTCATGGCGAGATCAAGAGTTTAAAGATACGGTGATTTTCCGGTAAAACAACGACTGTTTCGAACTGTCTGGAAAACGTTTGGCATAAACCCTTGCATCGCTTCATAGTAAATTTCTTTTTTTCACAACAACAACCACCACCAAACATGCGCTTGAAGCTTTTTCTATGCAGATGAGGCAGTCCAGTGTGGGACAGTTAGCTTCCCCTCTCCATAAAACAAGACTAAGAGCCTACAGCCATGCTAGCCAAGTGAAATGTTTACTAGGTTCACCATTGTAGTTTTGCATGGTAACATTTGCTAATTAGCAAATACAAAGTACAGCGGCTGAGGTTAATGTCATTGTTCTGCAGGTATTTCGTGATAAACCAAAATATTGGACAAATTGCAAATCTAAATCTAAAGGTGCTGCTAGATGAAAAGTCAAGGGATCATCAAAGTTATTGCAATTGATCCTGAGGGGAACATGAATGTCTGTACCACATTTCATAGCAATCCATCCACAAGTTGTTAAGATATTTCAGTCTGGACTAAAGTGGTGGATCAGGCAAGCGGTGTGCCAGCATGGTTAAAAACAATAATCTAGGTAACTTTGACTTTACCGTTTGATTTTACTTTATTCGGTTTAGTGTCAGACTGTGCTGCAAGCTGACACGCGTCAAGTCTGTTTACTGCGACACAACACCTGCACATTTTAACAAGGATTTTTAATGGGAGTGATATAAATATTTGTTGCTTATTTCTTTCATTTTGATCCATTTGAAAATGTAATTAACAATTTAAATTTAGTTTCACTTTTAGCTTCACACCCCAAGCAATTTGTTACAGCTCCCCAGGGAGGTGCTGTGGTGGAAATAACAGCTCAAGACAACTACGTGAGATGTGGAAAAGCAGCAAATCATTACATCTGCACACAGTAAAACAAACAAACAACAATTCAAAACAGATCTGATCTTTGGGGGTAAATCGATGCATCTTTCCCCCTTTGTTGCACTCTGTAAAAATGGCCTTGAAGTTGTTGTTGTGTTGTGACAAGCTTCCTGGGTGACAGTAAGCAGAGCTGTCAGAGAGATGTCTTTCATGCTGCATTGAAGAGATCACAAACGCCAATACTCATTAGGCGGTCGGAGTGACTGGGGTGAAGCAGAGCAGCGCTGGTCTTTCCCACAGCCGGCTATCTCAAAGACTGCACATACCGTGCCGGTGCAAGGGGACAGGGAGGCCTCTGTGCCACACATCAAAACAGCTGCAGTGACTGATAGGGTACCTCTCCTGCAGGCATCCATGGTATGCACTGTACACAAGTCCTGCCATTGTGTAAAGGGCCACGTTTTGGATTAGCAAACATGGATTTCAATTGCAATAACTCCTCTGATGTTTCTGCTCTGATCTCACTACATAGCCACGAGGCAACATGGGCTAATGATGCCAGGAACGATATTTGTCCAACGTGCACACAATGTGCAAGTAAGCGCCATTTACTTCAAACACTTTGCAATTATATAAAAAGTACATACATATATGTGTGTGTCAGAGGAGGTTGTTCCTCCTCCATCTTTGAGAGGCAAGAGGGAGATCAGAACATAAAAAAAGAGTATTTGGTTGAAATAAACCATTACCCAATCTCAGTATCATTTATAAAATAATTTTTCTCTTTTCTTTGGAAAAAATCCACAGTTGAAATTCTGATTAAAATGCTTTAACAGGGGTGGGGGACAAAGGGGGACGGGCTCCTGCTGTCCTCCTTAGGATTTGGACTGGGGGGCGCAGCAGCAGCGGGACACTGCTGAGGAGCGGAAGGAGAGCTCCAAAACCATGAATCTATCTATCGCTTTACTGCCAGTTCGTCACACTGGGTTGGATTTCCTAGATGTCCTCCCCAATCCTCTGAGTCACCAGCCACCACTGGTGTGTGCATATATTTCTCGTTATGTGGCGATTAGCATCGTTGATTGCACAGTGAAACAACACAAAACACATGCTTCTGTGTTCAAACAATCCGACTGAACAGAAGCAACAAGACCAAATGGGTCAGAGGCTGCATATCAGCTGGCACAGGCTGCTGCCCTGTGTGACTGGGAACACTGTGCCCCTGCTTTTAGCCGCTGTACAGATCAAATTAGTCCATGCACACACACATGCATATACACCCAATGCAGGATGCAGGACAGACTGTGTTGGTTGTGTAACTGTGGCTTCCAATGCATGACCAGTGATGCCGATGACCCCTGACTGCTGCCTCTGGCGTCGCAGTTTGTCATTAATGATCCGCCACGGTCACTGGTGATAGGCTAATGATTGTGCCTTCGGGTTGGTTGGGTCAGATTGGTTGGGCCGCTGCCAGATTCTGCAGCAACTGGGCCATCAAACACATCACAATGCTGATGGTGGATTCCAGCACCATATTTATGTTTGAATATTTCTTTTAGAGATTTACTTTAGAGAAATACTCTTTCCTGGAAGGAGTGTTTGAAAGTCTGAATGGTTTTAATTTTCATCTAGCTAGGGAAAGATGATGTCATGCAATGTTGCACGCTTTGGAGAATCACTATTTTTGGAGGAACAATCAGTGAGCTGACCTGATTTAAATTCTGTTGTACTGATCATTTCGGTGCAGACCAGCAGCTTTCTTGTCAGACTGTTGGCTGTGGACGCGGAATCTGCAGACTGTAGTTTCATTTTGGGACCAGAGTGGGAAGGATTTGCTTGAGAGTCACATCCCTGCATTCTCCCTTCAACATTATCCAGTGAAGGCAAAGAATGTGAAGGAAACAATAGAGAGAACACACCCCATAACTCATGAGGACAGAGCAGCAGCTGCTGACATCTTTGTTGAACTTTCTGTAAGTCTCTCATGGGCCCAGAAATCAATCAGAGTAACTAACTCTTTAAAATGACACCTAATCCTAATGCCAATAGAGCGGTTGCCACATAAATCGTCTCACCTCACAGAGTCAGTGCAACTTAGGGACATCTTGCCTCTAAGAAGTAATTCAGTGTATTTTAATGGTATGTTCGGTAACATCTTTTGCATTTTTTTCCCACAACTCTCCTGTCACTCAAACAGTGTCTAGTGCTGTGACTGACTGATGACGTTTATTTGTTTATTTCAACCCCCTGAGCTCAATACCAGCTCTTTTATCACACTTTACTGTAGATTAGCATCTCTCAACTTTCACAATTTGCCATTTCAGAAAGGAAAGTGCTTTGATGCAGGTGTAGTCTAATGCTCTGGCAAAAGCTGGCAGGTCTGAAATAGCATGAAAATGTCAGAGATTTCAGTCAGTTCCTTTGAAGAAAGCGGCTATTTTGATATATTGTGGTGCCACCTGAATGAGGCTCTCTGTGCAGCTGATGGATGGCTGTGATTTCCCGGCCTGGTTACCTGGTTTCCCTCCAGACCTTCCCAGTGGCAATGGAGGTGAGAACAGACAGCAACGGCACACCTAAAAAGGACATGCTGGGTCTTTTTTAATCATTCACCTCAGACACGGCCTCAGGTGTTCCAGGAGACGCAGGACAATTGCTAGATAAGTGCCTCAATAGACACCTGTGAGGTGCCACAAGGCCTGCTCTGTCCATAACACTGCCACCACTGAGGTTTGGAGGGACGGATTATATTATATATATTATTTATACTAAATAAAAGAAATATACTACCTTATAAATGCATTGTATAATTTGCTATCAATACAACTTAAGAGACTGCATAAAGAACACAACTAAGTGGATTGACTGTACCACGACCTCACGAACCTCAACTAAAACTCCAATCAAGAACATGACTTTTGTGAGCTGCTGATGGCCTGTACCTCCCCCCTCCTCCATTTGTGTTTGTGTCATTAAGTTCCATTGAGAAGACAAGTCAAGTGTATGGTTTGTATACAGTTTATATTCACACTAATTGGGCTGTCTTTAAACTTTAGATTTAAAGTGGCTAAAATCTATATTTTTATAATGACAATGTATCAAAAGACAATGTGAAAATTATGTGACATGTGAAAGCGGTCGCAGAGTAAGAGGCTAGCTGGTGAACACAGCGTAGCATTTAGCAGCTAAGGGGCCAGATATTTCCATCAGGAGTTGGTAGAGACCAAAAACGGAGCTAAAAGAGAGTGAATATTGGACTTGAGGCCAGAAACACCACTCCAAATGAATGATAATGGTGTAAATAAGCAACTGTTTGTTCACAATATCAACTTGAAAAGTGATGAAATATCAATTCACAATTAGTTATTGCACGTTTAATTTGCACAAATAGCTGATTTTTATTGACTTTTTCAAACTTTGGACAGTTGCTATGAGGAAAATTGTCCCCATACTGGGACCAGACCAAACTGCTGTGCAAAGTTAACAGAGTTTTTGCAGTTTTTGTTGGAAGGAGGGAAGAACAAAAGAAAGAGAGAAAGGCATACCAGCAAAAACAAAAGGCTACCTAGATAATAAAATACAGAAGTATCCGACGATGACAAGTGTTTTCTGTTGCCGGCTTTACAGCAGAGCGTTCCTGTTGCCCGTGTGCACGCCTGTATTTTCTCATGGCATAACTTGGCCATTAGAGTCACTCTGATGCACCACATATATTTGCTATTCATAACAGGAAGAATATGTCCCGATTGACCGCGTATATTTCTGTGACAATTGTTTTCACAGCTATTGTTCCAGTCTATTTTGGAATTCCGCGTTTTTTCTTTGAGTTTATTCCACCTCAATAAAGACAAAGAAGGAAGAGATTTTCATTCAGTGATTTTTCAAACATTCCAGGCTCTCGGCCGCGTTTCTCCAGGCTGTCCGCTCGCAAATAAGAACAGAAAATGGCTGCGAAGTTGCAAGCTGAAGTCCAAATCATGACCAAGGCTTGTTTGTTTGCTTTAAGACATTATGACACTTTGAGACCACAAACATAAAAATGTAATAATTCAGCCTAAAGTAAAAACATATTGTAAAGTTTCTGCTGATGTCTGCTGTGTGGTGGAAACATGCTACTTCTATGAAAAGAATCTGATTTAAGAGGTTTTTTTGAGCCTCAGTGCTAAAGCTGGGACAAAAGCAAGACCGCTAACACCTTTTAATTAAAACCAAATGCATAGAAATGTAAATAAAACCACAAAATGCAGATTTATTATTGGTTTACATTTAAAATCACCTCTGTGCGCTGCAGCTTTGACGGATCACACTGAATGTGTTTTGTCAACCTGCCAAACTGCTTATTTTTTACCACCATGTGAGTTTAAAATATTGCAACATACATTTTAATTGAGTGTGTGTGTGTGTGTGTGTGTGTGTGTGTGTGCGCGCGTGTGTTGGGTGCCACTTACAGACTACTCATTTGTTTGGAATGCACATAAATGTCGACATTACTGTAGGGCCACAGCTGGCCAAACGATTAATGCACCAACAAAAACACAGAGCCGAGACATTATGAAGTTCAGTGTGTGAAGAACCAGGCCACAATAGAACCAGAACCAGCTTGTAAATTCCTGGAGGAAAATGCAAATGAAACTCTGGTAAGAGGTTCACAATGTGCACAAGCACGAGTGTGGAAAAAAAAACTGTCCCTCATCTCCTGTTTCCGTTGACACATTTAAATGAAACTGCAATAACCAGCATCTTACACATGTAGAGCAGCAAAAGACAAAGTGTAAATGAGTCTCCAAGGCCATCAGCAGGTCTCATTGCCCTCCTCTTGTGCCTGAAAGCAACACCTGACATATTCAACACAGTACAGATCCAACGAGGGCAATTCAAGGAGCAACTCATTACCTACAGCATTAACTTGACATTCACATCTGATTGAATTTTGATTGCAACACAAGCCAGTTCATTTAGTGGTTTAATAGAAGACGCATCCTCTCTTATGGTGGACTCCTGCTTCGTTATCAATCATATTCTTTGTCGTTTCTGTCTGTGTTTTAGTTGCGTCAGTGTCTCAAAAAGGAATTCAAATGCATATACATATAAAATGCACACGCATATAAATATAAAAGTGAGATAGAATAGAGTAGAAAACAGTAGACGTGGGGCAAAGAGCCTGTACCTGTTCCATCCAGAGAGTGAAGGAGCGCTGCCAGGAGTTTTTCTTCTCTAGATGCAGGTATGTGTTGAAGAGGATGAGGTAAATGTAGCGCTCCAGGTACTGCAGGCTCCTCAGCAGCAGCTGTTGACACTCCTTCTCCGTCTTCCCACTTTTGATCTACAAAAAGAGGTAAACAAAGCTCTATTGGTACATCAAGTGGGCACAACAAATACATCTTTTCCCCACACAGCAACAATTGTCGTCAGTAGGTTAGATTTGTACTGTAGCTAGTTCAGTGTCTCTAATTGCCTCCTGCATGTAGGCTGTTTGCCTAATGTTGGTCATTCTTGACATTTAACATGCCTTGATGGAGGCACAGTGTTTAAATGTCTATTACATGTGTTTGTGTTTACTTTGTCACTTATTTCAAGTTGAAAGCACTCAGAGAGCCTACACAACCATCACAAACTATCTAAAGCTAACTGGAATAATAGAAAATGTTTTGAAACCTCCATCAGCATTAAAAAAAACGATGACTGAGAATCAAGAGGGACATGAGCCAAATGTATTCAATTCAATTTAAGTGCAGGGAAATCACAAAAGAAAATGTGATTTCTGGGTCCAACAAATCACTTAAAATATTATATATTATGAAATAAATAAAAAGGCACCCACAATATTTACACGTCATATAGTGTGTATACTGAATTACTGTAATTTTTCTTATTATTTTGAGGTTAATCAAACAGTGACAGTCAATGATTGAGGACATGTGTGGTAGACTAGACGACCAATGAGAACAGACGTGTTTTCAGCTTATATAACATCCTCATTCCGGCACTGTGTTTCTCCTATACGCCCCTCAACCCCCTCCTTGCCTGCATGGACATTATTTCCGCTTAGGGCCAACATAATATTGTTTATTTTAGTCTCCCTCAGGCCACCAGCTCCACCAATAGAGGCTCTATGTCCTCCAAAGTGCAGGCACAGTAGCAAACACATATTTGTGAGTCCCACATGAACAGGTTTGACTAATCTATTACAATACATAAAAAAAAAAAAACCCACCAAGACAGAAAAAGAGTAAATTCTTAGCAACCACGTCGCTCTCGTTCCTCCAACCATGACAGAAAAACTTCTCATATCGTATTCTTTCATCTCCTCTCCCTCTTTTTCTGAAGAACACACCCGCTGGCAGGTAGTTCAGTTGGTAAACCATCTACCTAAACTGTCACCGCACAATGCCATCAACAGTACATCCTAGTATTCACAACAGTTGTTTACTCCCTGTGCTTCCAAATACCCTTAAACTCCACTGTTATATCAATAAACACTATAGTTATATGGTTATTCTTACGATAATCACTAAATAATCTGGATTTTCGTGGCACACACCCTGTGATCAGAAACACTAGAACAGTGTAATTATCCAAAATATGAGATGCACCTATGATTCCCTTGATTGTTATTCGAGAGACAAGATAATAAGACTCCCACAGGACTAATTCACTGTCTACAGCAGGGAGAGGAAGCCAATCTTGGACACAAGATCGTTAAGAATCCTTATGAAATGTCAGAGATGTAACAATGAAGCAGCTCTATAATGGCACTATTACACGCCACTTCTGACAAAGTAAGGTTGGTAATTCAGTTGCTCTTCAATTACAGGCTGTGAGCAGCACTGGAGGTACATGCAGTCAGGCTTCCAGTGTGGCGAGTCTGTGTCAAGATGTTTTCCCTCTTTTTTCCCCTATTTTTTTCTGATTGCTGAGAGAACTTAAACACTTCCAGGCATCAAGTGAAAAGATCTGCCATCCAGCTGTGTAGCGGAGTGTGAGAGGTGTGTGCTGGATTGGATAGCATGTCAATTGGGGTTAAGAGAAAGTAACAAGCACGGATGAGATGTAGTATAGCTCAATGAACATGAGACACTTTGTCGCAGCTGATTGTTGTCTGCATCGCGATGAGCACTGCGGCTGTTTGTGGTCTTTGTTTTTGAAGGGTAAAAAAAAACAAAAAACAAAACAGTTAAAAGTTTATCTGATCACACTTTGCAGACAATGACATTGTGGGGGCTGCACAGAGAATAAAGAAAATTTACCAAGCAGGTGGGCTAGCACTCTTATTATTAAGTTATTTGAAATGTGCACAGCGCACCATAATACGATCATTCCAGAGCTGAATGACGCAACAGAGGGAGAGAGAGGGGGAATGAGTGGGGCTTCCTGTCCATTCCCAAACAGCCGTGGTTGGATCACAGTTTTCCAAGCATCTGCAGCAGAGCGGAGGAGAAACTACACCTATCTGTCAAATCTCCCAGGACACAGGAGGAAGTAAGAAAGCACACACACACCTCACTTTCTCTAATCTGTCTCTGTTAACATTGACCACAGTGGCAGAGCAGGTGAACACCGGTGAACCCGATCACCCTGAGCGCCCTGCTACCCCGGGGGGCTTTCAGCATTTCACCTCTTAGAAAATCCACAGTGCCAAAAGCCTGGCAGCTCTCTGTGCACGAGCCACGGCCAAATACCGAGGTCATAACACACACATACTGTAACACACACATGCTTAGATCAGTTTGCAAAGATTACATAATTCACACCTCTACAATCTGCAGAGCCCTAATCCTGCGGCTGCCATCTGTCTGCATCGACTGAGCCATATGTGTGGTTGAGCGGCCTCTCAGAAATTCCTTCAGAAAACAATGTTGGGGAAGATGTGGTGAAGAAACAGAGTACATTTCTTCCATTCCATGTAAAAGAGACAGCCTTGAAAGCTTTGGATTTGTGTGGACTACATTTTTTAAGTTCTGGAACAATCCTGTTTTGATAATCACACCCACTTCTCAGCATTTTGTTTTGACAAGCTAAAAAAAAAGAGGAACAATTTCAGAATATTTTATAAAGGTAATGAAGAAAACCTTCTACTGAACAGAACACAAGAGAGGAAAGAAAGTGGGAACTCCTCTCATCTCGCCTGGCCTTTCAGAACAAAAAGGAGGTGACTGGTCAGCCCTCGCTCGCTATCAAAAGGTGGAAGCCATAATTCACCCGGCCACTGAGGTGTGATGATGAATGTCCTCAGCTCTGCTCGGGGTCCTGAGTGAGATGGGAAGCTGGCCAAACACAGACCACATACCATTGTTGAGAGAGTCCAGGAATGCTGGTTGGCTGAGCAGAGCTCGTTGTGGAAATGAGGCTTTAAGCGAGGACAATGTGAAAGTGGTTAAGAAGAAGTGGAGGCCCAGTATGTTACCGCATAACGAGAGCAGTGACAGCTTTCTGTTAAATGCTTGACTGGAAAAACTATATCTATTCCTCCTCAATACAGGCACTACAGATTAGAGGCGGTTTAGAAGTTTTTTAGTTTTGTATGGACATACAACATGTACAACACATGCCAAACCTACTCAACTCGTCATTAAACCAACCTTTTCAGGGAATTACTAATGAACTTGAAAGGAACTTTGAGCTATCTAAAGCACACATACAGGCTTTGTACAGGGTGTGAAGTCAGAACCTGCACATTTACTGTAGATACAGAAAGACAACATACACAAATAAAAAAATAAATACATATATACATATGTATATATTAAGTTTCAGAGGCCATTCTAACCGGTCTGCAAATGTCCATTGGGCATGTGAGCGGACCGCCTCACTCTTGGCTCTTTTCTCCTCTCCGGGTAGGGGGGTATGTGCAGGACTATTTCTTGGGCTGAAGCAGTGACTGCCTCACTTTTACAATTATTTTGGTATGGTTTAAACAAACGAGATGTAACGTGTTAGTGATCTTTAACGGTACTGCTAGACCAATTTTGTTACCTTTAGACAGAGCCAGGCTAACTGTTTTCCCCTGTTGCCAGTCTTTATGCTAAGCTAAGCTAATTGCCTTCTGGCTCTAGCTTCATATTTAGACAATTGACTTTTATTATTTTATTTGTTACTGACTTTGTCTTAATACGTACAGCAAAATCTTTTTTTTCTTGTTTGTAAGTAAGTTGTGAGAGAAAGAGGGAGAGAGAGAAGGAGAAAAGCGAGGGCAGGAGATATACAGAGATGGTTTTCCTGTTGCTAATATGCACTAGTCAGAAAATACAGACACTGTATAAGACAGCGTGGGGTCGTACAGTCAGTAAACTGAGTCAAATACAGCCACAAGGCATCACCACATCTAAAGGAGCTCCAAACCTGTATTCAACATGCTGTAAGACTTAAAAATTTGGCAAAACAACTCAAAACTATTCAGTGATAGGGACTTAAATTTCTTAAAGTGGATTTAGTGGTTCATGAAAATAATCACCGCATTTTACAATGCACATTTGTTTGTGAGTCACATCATTGTGACTTGTATGAAAGGCTGATGCGATGCTTTATGCTTTATCTGCCTGACCCGTGCCCATGTCTTGTGTAAACAGGGATGCGTGTCATAAAAGGGTTCCACATGTTGAGCAGTCCAGCATGTGGTCCTTGATGTAAAAGGGTTAAACGGGTCAATCTGAAAATCTCATCTTATTGTCAAAACTGCACACCCTCAAACACCAGGCAACAGCGGCGAGTGCTCAGCATTCATACAAACAGGCTTATTTACAGTCGAAAATCACAGCAATGTTGTCTCTCATTCCACATACATACACAGACTGTTGCCTGAGGTTTAAAAACGCCAGAGTAATGTGGACACTAGGCGTAAACGTAAGTGACAGAGGTGTCAGTGCTATTGATGTATCAAATCACTGACATTATTTCTCACCAGGGTGTTTGAGGACACTGGCAATGTGTGTCCTTCTCTGACAGTGAATCTCTCAGACGCTGTGTGTTTCATGTGTGCGCAAATCTCACAGGCCAGTTTATCATTTCACCTCTTATCTCTCACACTAAAAAGTCAGTGTCAAAAACATCAGACAGTTTGAAAATGATTTGTAATTATTGGATATGTCAGCTGTTTTCATTGATAATTGTCTGGAAAGCCTAAATCAGCTGTTATATCATCCAGTGAGTGCCCAGTTACAACCCTGAACACACCAGTTGGCCATCATCTTCTGCAGGACTGTTGTTGGGACGGCCCATTTCCCGTAGTTTTTGTGGTGCGTCGGGCACTGTTGGCACTAATCCACTCTAACTGGCAGCCATTCAGCCAGCTGAGCATGTTGAATCAGCAGCAGACGCACTCACTAAAAGAGAGCTCTCTGATTGGTTGTTCAGTTAGGTGAATTAGTACATGAATGAAGAAAATAATGATGCCAACTGGAGTGAAAACAGTAAGAGAGTTTGCCGTTTCCCCAGTTGGGACGTCTTGTTTTTTGTTTCTGGATTACAAATACTGCCACCTCAAGAAACTGAATTTTAAAAATACAATTTGTATGTTAATGAGCGTTGTTCATTTCTTGTTTTTACCGACATTTAATTAGAGTTTTCTCCACTTGTTCCACTTCACTTTCTAATATCGGAAGATTTCTGAGCCGTGTTTGCAGCAAGAGGGTGTAGAAGGATATAAAATGTCAATGAAAATCATTTCAAGGGGATCCAGGTATTCTGTATTCTAATATAAACTTTATTTCTTTCATAATCTCTCATAAACAATAGGTTTTTTGTTCTAGTCACTTAAATTTACGATACTGATACCATACTTATACTACAAAAATTACAAAAAAGTAGGGCTCATCCATGAAGAAAGGTAACATATTGCTATTGGGAGGAGCACCACAGCTTAATCTCTGAATGGTGGCAGATGAGCGTTGAAGTTCGACCTTTCTGTGAGCTCATGTGGGCGAGGAGGACTCAACTGAGAAGTGCACATTATGGAGGGAGTCCGTCTGCTTGACATATGGTGCCAATTACCAGCTGATGGGGTTGCCGAGGTAAAAAGGCCAATCCATATTGGCCCTTCCCACCCAGGTTTATACAAGCAGCCATTCATCAGATCCTGCAAGAACACCTCCCACCCAAAGCCTAAACCAAACCCCGACCTGTCTAGAGTGGACAGGCAGCCTACACATGGCTCCTTGACTCAATGTACAGACAACTCAAAGTCAAGTATACATGCTGATTTTCAGGTAGGTTCATTACAAACCAGGGCCCAACAGCAATTTTACTACTCCTACCACCATCCAGGCTTTTTGTGGCCTATTGAATAAGACTTGTCAATTTGCACACTGAAATTACTTAATTTGTTCTCTCAAATGTGCAAAAATTAGCCTGACCTGAGAGGATTCAATTATTTCCCATTTCTGTTCTGAACATGAAAAGAATAATTCATTCTTCCACACGCTCTGGTAGCTGCCACATAATAATAAGAAGAGCCAACTTACATCTGGGTAACAACAATTACCCAGTAGTCTTCTGGTAGATCAAAAGACACCTTAGCGCCTGCACACAGATGGTAAAAATGCTCTTGGCTTTCATGCTTCAAATTGACTCATTTTCAGCATCGCAAATAATTGTCCGCCTGCCAGGTCGGCCAGTAGCAAAGCAATCTAAGTTATATATCATCTGGCTTCAAGCTGCAGAACTGATCTTTATGGATCAAGATTGTGCCCAAAAGACCTTTTTTATAAAAAAAAAAAAAAAAGGAGCAGAGAAGCCATGTAGCAGCCAGTGAGAGGAGGGGACGGAGATGTTATGTTAATGGGTTCTACAGATTCCAATCCTCTGTCTGTCTTTTTCCAGTCGCTCAGCCACACTACGCTGATTAAATCATGAAGTCGAGGTTGAGGTGGATTTTAGGGGCAAGCTGTGTCAACCCGCATACTGTATACTCAGATCTGCCATCAACCAGTCTCCCTATGTAGCCAAGGGCTAGAAAACAAATGTGAATAGTTGAGATATTTTCTCATGACATCACAAGCAAAGTCTTTTTGTGGGTTATGATCTCTAACAGAATATAGATTTAATCTCCGCTAAACTGAATATTGAACACCGCTAGTCAAATCTTCAAATTGTCCAACACAAAAAACAAGCCTCAGAAATAACCAAAAACATGGGGAACTGCAGAAAGAATGTACCATATAATCAATAGTCAATAGGCGTTTGACTAGAGGCCAATTTCTCAGACAAAAAGACAAGCTGAAATACACGTGTCTGGAGAGCAGAGATTACAAAAGCCACTGGAGGAGACAGGGCTCATCAATTTAGCCTACACAGAGACTGGAATATCTGCCCACATTAACCACACGCATTATGGTACATTCTGTACGTGCACATGCCTGGCAACAGAGCGCATGGCGACTCCCACTGTGAATCAATCACTTACTGAGCTATCAAAATATCTTGTGCATGCAAACCCAACTGGGACATTAAAAATGTCATGTCTGCAAGCTACAACAAATCAGACATTCAAGATTTCAAAACCCACTGGAGTTCTTCTAATCAAATTTGTACTCTTGGCCACAAATTATGTTTTGTATTGATGCTGGTGGTTAATAGAAAGCAAATGTATTGATGGTTGACTTTTTTCTTTTTTTCTTATGAGGGAGCCACAAAGCTGCTGTAAACACCATGTTGTTTGTTGGCCACACGACAGTGCGGTCAAACACTTTGGTCCAGGGGGGAATTTTTTAAATAACTATGGATGCATTGCTATGAAATTTGGTACAGACATTCATGGATCCCAGTGGATAAGACCTAAAGATTGTGATGATTCCACTTACCGCCATGAACAGGCTGAAATTTCCACTTGACAAACACTTAACAATATCTTAAATATCTAATCTTAACATCCTAACAGTAGGTATGTTAACAAGTTAATATTAAAAGATTGGCAAGATAATGTTGTTATGCTCAAAGCACAGCTGAGTCCAAGCAAAGTTCAGCTTACCTTGACAAGCTGAGTCTGACATGTCTTAGAATGGCCACCGTAAAGATAAATCAAGGATAAATCATTTTTTATTTGAATAACTGATAATTGGGCCACTTGGGGGCAGCGAAAACAAGCTTTGAACACAACACTGATATGCAGTATTCTCACATTATAAAGCTGATATGGGAAACCAAAACAATGAGCTGAAACTCACTGCTTAAGTGGGAGGGGGGGGACTGCAAATTCAGGTGATAATTATCCACTAAGAGGACTAAGACGTTTTTTCCACATTCATTATATCCAGTTTAAAAGACAACATGGCCTTTCCTGTGGTGCTAGCCTGATAATCAGACTGAACTGCCACATATTATTCAGTCTGACAATGTGTTCATGTTATCAGTGGTGACATATCCATCCTTTTCCACATTTGCACTCGACAGAGAAGCTGCATTACCACTTGCTAAAAGCAGTTGATTTTACGTTTGTCACGTTGATCAAACCAATTAAATGTTTGTTCAGTAGGGTGGGCTTACCACAGCATACCTATCTATACACCTCATCCCCGCTGGGTGCCATTTTTGTGCCAATTGTCTAGCTCTGGCACAGAAAACAACATACCCATTCTTAATCCTGTCTACAAAGTTCTTATTAGCTTTTCCGACCAGAGAGACAGCAGGCAATGACAACAACACATTAGATGTATTTAAATCACTGAATCAAATCAGAGACAAGGGCGGCAAATCAAAGGTCTAGAACCACACACCAAACTTTACATTTTTTGCTCTATTAGTCATATGAATATTAAAATAGCATAGACGTCTCTATTTTTCAGCATCCAATGACTTTGTAACGATCATTATATCCTCTTGGGGCTGCTGGCCACATGGACTCATTATCTTTAAATCAAACTTCATTCAAACGGTGAGTCATAGAAACAGCAATACGTGGATTTCACCACCTGCAGCCTCCGGCACCTGTCCCTGTCAATCTGTGGAATGTGTTTAGGCCATGAACTCTATTTTATATTTCACATACAACGTATGTGACGTATTTTCGCCAGCATTTAAATACCAGCACGTATCAAGTCTGTGTCATGATTACTTCCAAGAATGAGAGAATGCAGAAAGAAGCCACACTGTGTTGTGTTGAGGGATGTCTCTGGAGAAAACCCCCATTTGGCGAGGCAGGTCTGAATGTTCCTTGCTGACTGTGTGAGTTGTTGACACTTTGGGAGCAGTTATGGCGTCGTTAACACGGGATTCATCTGTTGCTCAACTGTCCTCACGTATGAAACATGGCTTCCCTGCTGGGGCATTGAGAAAGTGCAACTCCTGGAGCAATTCAACGCAGTCACGACTTCTGCATATCCCACATGGTTGGCATTTAAGTGACTTCACCATTGGTATTGTATTCCCGTAGGTATTTGTTCAGTGCCAGTAGCTAGCTGGTGTGAAAGCAGAGACAAAAAAAGGTGGACCTTTTCCTGGTGAAATGATTTGGGGCTTAGCAGGAGCTGTCAGATACCATGACCACAGCTACTGGGGGCATGCTTAAATACTCATGCATGGCGGCTTTGGAGGTAGTTATTCCTGGTCTGTGGGCCTGGGGCAATGACAGGTTTAGTGTGCGGGGGCAGGAAACGGCAACCCTTCTGTGCAGTGCTCAGCGTGGTCTGAAGCGCTGTCCCGGGGCCAGTGGTAAAGAGGGGGGTGGGGGACATGAGGGAGGTCAGGGCAAAGGGCAGGCCAGGGCAGTTCAGTTATTCAGGGTAAAAGGGGACATACTAGGAGGAAAACATAACAAGTTCTCAAGTGGTCAGCTTGTGGAGACTGAGGCAGAGCGAGAGAGTCTGATCCCTTGCAGGGAAAGTGTGAAATAAACACGCAACATTATGATAACAGCAGCGTCACAAATGAATAACAAAAACTAGTCTGTTAGGTCTAATGAAAGAACAACACAATGAAGATGAAAAGGCCATTATGTACAAAAAACAGTAACTAAGCACACAGTAAGTGATTCCTCTATGCCTTCATGTAGTTACTTGTTACATTGCAGATTAAGATTTTACATATAATGCATCAATAATAAGTTATAAAATATAAATAATAAAATAATGTATAATACTGACAGTGACAATTTGCCACTAAATCTAGTTTTACTTTTGATTTTTTTGAGTACATTTTGTTAATAATATTTCTACTGTATATGTACTCCTACTGAAGTAAAAATGCAAAAATGCACCCTCAATACTGCTTTTTTCTTACTGGCTTTTATGACCTTTTATATTTGGTTGACAAACTGGACCTTTAAAATGAAAACAGAGCATCATATTTCTTAAAGTAAGAAATAACAAATTCTTCCTCTTACAAATGAAAAGTTGTCTTCATAAGCAATAAAACGCACTGTAACTAATACAGTTTATGTTTAATACACTCTACAGCCTTAGTTGGTCAGGTTTGACCAGAAGCTTATAGTGGCTAACGCTAGCTAATGTTAGCCAACATCAGTTCGCTGACTAAATGCAAACAGTAGTTTAGCATTGTTGTCATTTAGTCGTCATTTGTTTCTGAAGTCAAGCCTGCAAACTGACTACGAGCTAGCATTAGCCACCAACTGGTCACATGAGACCAAGTAAAGCGGCAAATGGCCCAAGTGTATTCAACTGAGCAACAACGCATTTTGTTGCTTTTCACTTGTAAGGGGAAGTGTTATTTTTGTTTTCAAAAGTTACATAATCTTGCTATTAAGACGCTGATCTGAACGTGTTTATAAAGTATGCTAACAAGATTGCTAATTAGGTGGAGGTGATACCTATATTAATTGAATTAAATGACTCCCTGCAGCTACTTGCAGCTTTCAGCCACTTTCAGCTGATTATATTTGTTAGCTGTTAAATAAAAAAACAGTGCTGGTTCATATAAAACCTGGCTGCTCCCAGGACTCACAAAGCTCCCACAACTCTACCTACCTGGTGTGAAGTACAGGCGGCTGTTAAGAACAATGAAACAACTGATCATACAAAGAGAGACATTTTTCTCAGGGATTTGTGGACCAAATGCGATGCCCATGTTGCTTTACGGTGGGTGTGAAACTAGGCAATGACTCATGTAGGTAAGTTATATAAACTGCACATGAATATTAAATATCTTTGTTTATTTGAATTGCACTGTATGGCACTGTGATGTGTTCCTAAAATTTTGGCCACACAATTTATACCAGTGAGGGTAGACTATACAACTAAACGTTGTATTAAAACTTTTAGGTAGATGTACCAAATAAACTGGAGGCGGGTGGTATATATATATATATATATACACTATACTAATAACATCGTTTTACTTGTGGTTGATAAAGAGGTTTCAGGTTATGACTGAATCACCAAAATGGAAAAGTCAGTAACCGAATGTACGCAGTTCACAAGTTCTGATTGTAGAGTGTTATTCTGTCAAAAACATCATTTCAAAATCACTTCACATCCTCTGCTGGAGAGCATGCCAGCTCTGGGAGTGGATAACTAGCTATACAGTTCAAAGTGACTAAGCAGTTCAACTTTAAAACGCGGCCATGTTGGTAGCAAAAGTTAGAATAATAGCAGTCTCGAAATGATTGTAATTTGGGGGTTTGGAATCGTTCACCACGAAAACCGAGTTCATTTGCGTGTTTCCTTCCGACAACACAGTTGCACCAGGCAATTTCACTGATTGGGTCCTCTTCTTTGGTTGAATGTGTGCTAATATGTGAAATCATATGGCATATGGGCCGAACAAAAGCCTGCATGCACTCTGCCTTCCACGGGACATCTGGATACAAATACCATAATTTAAAAGGTAGTGTGATTGGCCCACTGAGAGAGAGTAGGAAACCTAGAAACAGATCATTCAAATATTGACCAAGTCGACTGCAGTCAAGACAGTCACAAGGATCTTGTCTATGGTATCTGCTGCAAATGTACAACTAAATATACTCTTTCTAAACAAGACACATAAATCATTAATGACTGATATATATCAGTACATAAGTGAATTCAGAGGCCCTCTAATGGATCATGTCACATTAGACATCAGTGGGAGCATTACACACTCACTAGGTGTATTAGAGTATCATTTGAAGTCATTTACAGCTGTGGAAACTCCCTTAAAATAAATGAGCTGAATAGCAACTGACTCGTAACAGCTGCTTATAACCCCCCACCCCGGCTCACCAAACCCCTCCGGAAAGTCCCCAGAGATGCTTTATTTACTTCCATGTGTACTGCCACACACATACATACGACTGCATCACAACTACCCTTCTCTCTGGACTACTGGGACAGAGAGACGGTGTTCAAATTGCTCAGCTGGTTGCACCTGCTCAGATGGGATTCGGTCAAAATAAGTCATTTTTGTAGACAGCCGCAGTAAATACTGCTATTGGCATTGGCATGCGAGAAGCTGGAAATTATGAATAAAAACAACAAACTCTGACTCTCCCTCCCACCCCGTGCTGGATCTAAATAAGACCCTCTTTTCAGGAGCCAGGAGTAAACGCGTACTTCAGGCAAGGAGAAGAAGAACCTGTCTCTGGCTCAGGCTCATTTTCCTGCCAATATTTCCTTTGGCTGTTACCAACTCTGCCTTTAAATTGGCCCACTTGTGTCAAGTGGTCATCCTAATTGAGAAGGAAAGTGTTAACACAAAGACCCTTGAGCCAAAGGGGTATTAAAGATAGCAGAGATTAAAGTGCAAAGCTGTAAAATACTAGTGGACAGTGTGGTTCATTAAGCTTACAACGTCTACTGCCTACTTTCCCACCTCACCACTTTTTCTCCCTCGCTCTTCTTTCTTAGTAAAATTAATCTGGCTGTCAGTGCTGCGGTGGTCCCCTCAACCTCTACAAACATGCAGCGTTTGGCCACAGGTCCTCCCCCCTTCTGCTCTCCTAAAAGATATCCACTACCTTTCCTTGAGGAAACCTGCTCGCAGCATTCTCCCCTTTCTGAAAATATTTTCCACTGCCCCGTCCAAACCATGAGGGCCTTTCTTTGGTGTCACACACACACACACACACACACACACACACACACACACACACACACACACACACACACACACACACACACACACACACACACACACACACACACACACACACACACACACAC
The DNA here is from genome assembly GCF_043641665.1 of Enoplosus armatus. NCBI lineage: Eukaryota > Metazoa > Chordata > Actinopteri > Centrarchiformes > Enoplosidae > Enoplosus > Enoplosus armatus. Next base: position 7,562,386 of record NC_092199.1, on the reverse strand, counting down.
ACACACACACACACACACACACACACACACACACACAGAGCATGGTTTACCGCTCATTCACTGTTGCTCTGTGGAGTTTCTCCCCACCTGGGTGAAAAAGTTTTAAATTTTACAGAAAAAAAAGCTGATAAAAAGGAAAAAAAAAAAAAACTATAACAAAACAAACAATCAGAGGTTTAAGAGACGTTGGTGTAACAGCTAAGAAATATTTCAATATTTTGCATTCCTGCTCACCTCCAAATAATTTCTAATATCCAATAAATCCAGCCTGTGTGCCATACTAAATATAACACCTGTAAACATACACAGCCCCACAAAGAAAAAGAATAATATCAAAGTATAGGCCAGTGTGCACAGATTGCTTGAGGCGATTTTCTTTGACTATGGAAAGAAAAGGCCCCTGCAGCTGATTCCTGTGCAGGAGACAGGAGGAGAGGAAGTAACTTCTCCACTGCGCTGGCCCTGATGTCGGACGATGCATCTACAATGTGAGGTCACGCCTGGTCTGCAGCAGGGATTTACAGGCCCTTCAAGGAGAACCCACCCCTGCCCCCCAAAAAACCCCACCTACCCTCCACCTCCCTTCACAGGCCCCTCTGGGAGCTGGCGGCCGGTTGGAGTCCCAGTGTAAATATATTTTTTCTCTATCAAAGACACATTTTCCAACCACTGTCAAAAGGGGAGGAGGGTGCTTTGGAGGGGAGAGGGCTACGAGAAGAGACACAGAGTGGGGGTGAAATTTTTCCCCTCTTCTTCCCTCCTTTTCTCCCCCCTCTCTCATCTGCTGCTGCCTGTCGGGTCCTAGCAACATCTGGCACTGTTTATCACCTGGCCTGCTGGTTCAGGCAGGAAGGGAAAGGCTGAAAGGGGAACATAGTGCCAACCTGAGGTCTGCTATAAGATCATTCTTACAATTATTACTTATTATTAATTATTACAATCTGGATGCCATTTCTGTAGTTTCGGCCATCATTTCTATTGGTTGTGATAACACTGTACGATAACTAAGTAAATCTGGAAACACAGCAACACGCTAAAATGAAGTCTGATGAGGAAAATAAGGAAAAAAACTGTCTGCAAAAATAACGGATGTTTACAACAGACAGTTTGGGTAATAATGTTATTGTTTTCCTTTGTTTTCTCTTCCAAGTTTGGCTAACTTGAGAGTTTGTTTAAATCTTGTATTTAACTGATTTGGTTGTTTGACCGCTCCTATGTCAACTGTCGATCAATAGAATAGTGTGAAACTGGCGAAAGGAATTTGTATCGTGTTGTCGACGTCCTCTTGAGTGTGCATGATACAAACAAAACAGGGACCCACACATAAAAACATTGCTCCATAGCCCTACTAGTGGTCAAAATCTCCACAGAGTCCAATGTAATTATCAATAATAGGAATGATGGCCACAATTATGAAAAAAAACATTTTTTTTTTACCAAAATGATCTTTTCCTTTCCGAGCTCAGTGCATTTTTACCTCACAACATTTAAAATACAAATATGTGTAAAATATATGTATAAAACTTTTGTTGCTGCCTACGCAACTATCATATAAATGTCCTAATTGATTTGAAAGTGAGCCCATAACAAGCCTTTTCCTGGAGCCTGGCATCAGAAAGTGACAGACGGAGAGAGAATATAGGCGAAAGACAAGGTTCACAGGACAATGAGGCCCATTGATACGGTGGAGACAGGACCGGGTGCCTCCAGCGCGCTGAGAACGGCTGACGGTGCACAGAGGCACAATGATTACAGTCTGCATTACAAATGGCTAAAACAGAGCCTGCAGAGGCCACAGCATCAGGAGAGACCTTGTCCAGATAGGTCTTTGAAACCCCACTACAAGCTGTTTTTGTTCTCTTTATGCCTTGTTTATTACACAGAATGTCTGAATCACCAGGGACTCCTCTCAGAGATGTTTCAAAGATATTTAAAATATTTCTCTATCTTGTCCGTTTCTCCTCACCTGCGTTTCCTCTGTGCTTAAAACATATTCAATGAAGGAATGAATTCAGCTCATCTGTGACATTAAACGACATTCAATACATATAGCAAACAAAGCAGCTGATACTGATATGATATGCTGTTTAATACAACTTGGACCATAAACAGTTTTGCACAGCAAGCACACCAAATAAAACTAAAAAGAGCTCAAGCCTGAAAATCCCACAAGTAAATCATTTATTTTCCTGCCTTTTCTCCTCTCACTCTTTTCCATTTAGACTGAAAGGAATTCCATTGAGTTTTAGAGATAAGTTATGTTGCACCACAATCATTTTCCACGCTCTGCAGCTCGATCTCTCTCTCATTCATGTCTCTGGCATCCAAAATGCAGCTGTAAAAGACCTCTAAACAAGTTCTTGACGCCATCTATGGGGCTCATGCAAAACTGCAGCTAAATCCTTAATAACATGCTGATTGTGTCTCAGCATGAAGAGGACGGATTCATAAGTAAGCAGTATTTTTGTGATTTGATGTACGCTCTCGAGAGGAACATCCGAGTTCAGAGGAATGTGTGATGACTTAATTTGCAAAATATATGCAACACAAATTCAGAATATTCATCTGGACAGTGAGTTGCTAAATCTAATCCCAACCCTGTAGGACTGTGTGCACTGGCCAAAATGTCCCACTCAAAAGGTCTAAATTCAAAATGGTCCTCACAAATATAGAAGTACAAGAGACAGACACGCACACATCTCCAGGTGTTTTGTCTTCTAACTATTTATGCCCTGCCTTTATTGTTTTCAATACTCTCAGTGTGAACTTTTACCTGTTTAAAGATCAATTAGCGTGCTGTACCTGTCTGTACGTGGAGATGATGATCTCTCTCAGATGGTAGTGCATGGGGGTCATGGTCTCGCTGACAGAGTCCAGAGCCATGTCCACCTCCCTTTTCATCCTGTGGCCGTCAGGGAGCAGACGCACCAGCTGCATCACCACCTGCACACAAGAAACAACACACAACACTTATATGTTATATTTTGTTTCTTGCCAGAATGTTTCAAAAGCTGTAACAAGACTACAAAATTGAACATACAACAATGACTGTGGTACATCTGCCTCCCACCTAACATGGCTTTATGTCATTTTAATGAATGAGACCCATGCTGCACCTCCAGTAGAAATAGAAGCAGGGGCAGCAACATCATTGTTTACCCAAAAAATATGTTTTTGAGTGCGACATTTTGTCTTTTTTCCACATCTCTGACATTTCAACGCAATGCACATAAAAAAATGCATCGATCGAAATGTACTTTTATAAGATAAAAAAAGGTCTATTTAGTAGCTGTTTTGGAGCTTTAAGCCGTATCACACCGTCTTCCTCGGCAGCTGGAGTTTGCCCAGTTGTCATGACATTGTACATCTGAACTTTGACAATTCTAACATTGATGTTGGCCTAAAAGTTGAGATTAAAAGTTAAATTTCGACCTTGGAAACAGCAGCTGTCAATCTCAACACAAGGTCTATATAGCAGCTGTTCTGGCACTTTCAAAGTCACATGTCACGTGATCTTCCTCGTGGTGAGATTGTGGTGTCAACTACTGTTTCCAAGGTCAAGAATGAACTTCAAATTTCATCTTTTAAATTTGTTTTTTTTTGGTCCTTTCTATACATGTAACTTATTGGTGTGTGAAATGTGGTATGAAAATACAATCACCTTGCCTAGAAGTTGTGTTTTTATGTCTTATGCTGTATGTTTATAATGCATTATGTAAAGTACTTTGAATTGCCTTTATGTATGACTGTGTTGGCATCATCCTGCCATGGCAAAATGTATACTTTTGTACCAGTAGAATAATGCAAACAAACAAACAAACTCTGAGAACTGACTATGAAACAACTAGGCAAACTGTCAACCCTGTGAGGTCTGTTTATAACTGTTCTTTGTGCAACACTCAGCTGAGTTGATAAGAAGAGCACTGCCTATCTGTCCTGACCTAATTGAAATATTGGTGCGAGTGCGTGTCAGCACGTTCGTTTACACTGTTGACCTAGCTGAGGTGGGGAATGTTTCCATCAGCATGTAAAACCAGTGCACTGTGCGGCAGCCGGCTGCAAGCTAGTTCACTAAACCTTGTTGGTGGCCCCTCTGCAGCTGGTTTACTTCACATACTAATGATGACGCAGATAATAACAATAAGAAGAAGAAGAATCAGGAGGCAGAGAGGAAGGAAAGCCAAAGACCAGGATCAGATAGCAGAACAGGCCTGCAGGCAAAACCCCATTTTCTCATTCAGTTTGTGTGTGAGACCAGCAGCATCAGCATGCAGCCTGACTACTGTCCTTGGGAAACACACACATTCTGTGTCCTGTTGCATAAAACATTTACAATTTTCTCCTTAAAATTTCTCTTGAGGTACTATTTTTTTCTTACCTACTACGTATTCTACAGAGTATCTATCCACGACATGCCTCAGGGAAGTTATTAATGTTTTCTGCTCCTTTAAATATTTTGTTTACATCACTAATATTTTTAAATAATGAGGTAAGGTAGGCCTTTTATTTTGAATTTGTATTATTAGTTAAGAAAATTACAAAAAGCCAGTTTCCCATCTATAACTCTTCAGTTATGTGTTTGCGTGCACCTTCAGTTGATGTGGTTAAAATGACTGATTGGGCATAAAAGGACATGTAAGCAATTTCTTAAAGCTTTAAATATACAAAAGGATTAAAAAAACAATTCAGTTGAGGTTATTTATGGGTTAAACTCAAGTTGATGAACTCCTTTTTTGGCCACTTGGGGGCAGCAGAACACAACACTGACATTGTTCTCATCTTTTAAGTTGACAAGGTGACCTCTTTAGCAAACAAGTACTGTTTTATTAACATTATCATTGGGAGTCGTGTTTCTGCTGACTATAAGTCCAATATTCACTCTTTTTTTAGCTCTGTTTTTGGTCTCTACCAACTCCAGATGGAAAAATCTGGCTCTTTAGCTGCTAAATGCTCCACTATGTTCTCCAGCTAGACGCTAACTGTGTGTGTCTGCTGTTTGGTGCTGAGCAGATAGTGTGCGGCTGAAAACAACGTTATGAGAGCAGTGAGAGTGAACCAAAACAGTAATGTTGAGGGTCAGACAGCTAAACAATGAAACTCGCTATGAAGCTCCGTAAAGCCGAGGGGAGCTGCAGATACAAGTTCTCTGATGGCTCATCACATTATTACACTTGAAAAATATTGATTATAGCCGCTTTCAGGAAATCTTAACAGAACCACTAAGGGCATGTTTTCTCAGGATGCTTCATACACCTCACTATCAGATGATTACTTGACACTCTTTCATACCAGGAGATGATTAACAGTTTCTCCATCACATAATGCTTTAGACCTCACAGCCATTCAAACACCTTTTTGGCAGATAAGGCGACAGGGATGGCAACATCACACATCCTTCAGAGGCTGAATTGGAGGCAGACAAGGTTTCCGTGGCGACCACTCCGTGTATCCCAGAAACTCTGGCAGCCGCACCGCTGTGATTGGCACGCGGTATTGTGTGCCTGCAGAGTGCGGCCTCTTTCTGTGTGTCCGTGTTTACAGTGGCGAGGACACGGCCAGCAGGTTCTAACCGCTGATTCATTGTCACAACTCTGAATCAAGAAAACCACCCAGCAGCTCTGATTCACAGCCGCTATTCAGAGCAAGGGAGAAAGGCTTCTGGCTTTGTTTGGCTGAGGCTTTCAATCACAGGTGCAGAGTTAGAGTTTAGACTACTTAAAATAGGCTGTACAGTACCCCTTTAATAAACACTTGTATGGCATGCATTGTTTGTTTGGAGGAACTGGTGCTGCCCTGCTAATAATTGCCAGAGCTATGACCACAAGCAAACACAAGGCTAGAAAACCTAGCGCACCTTTCACCTGTGTTAAACTTACGATTTAAAGGTTTTGCTACTCTCTATTGTGTTCATCGACTCAACTACATTAAGTGAATGAAATCTTTGTTGCTGTTCTAAAGACTCTGTCACATTACCGTTGAACAAACAAAGAAATAAGTGCCACCTACCAAAAGTCAAGCTTCACCGACAGAGAATCAAAGAGTTTATGAGGTTACAGCACCGGCTGTGCTCTTTTGATTGTCGAGTGGCCTTGGGAAAATGCAACGCTACAACACGACAGCGATAATAACTCAAAACGAGAGAGGGTCTGCTGATCGTGATACATTGTGAGCTCATTAGCATCCACTTCTCAGCATGCCACTTTCTTTCTCAGCATGCAATCATTTGACTCAAGTGACATGATGCAGACTTGTTATGTGTATTTTCAGACATTTATTTGTTTTGTTTTTTCTGCAGATTAAAACTTATCATGATGAAGATTGAAATTCACTTAAATTACCACCCCCACACTGTTTATTTTCTAAAATATCTGCTGAAGAGGAGCAAACACACATCATGTCTCCATAGTAGTACTGATATGAAAATGGTTGCTAAACGCTGTGATGGGAGTTAACCATGAAACTGAAAGAACAGATGGGACTGAAAAGAAAATCAGATCAGTAACCCTTGTTGGGCTGCAACTAATGAAAAGTTCTGTATATTTTCCCACATCTCATGGAAACGTCTGACCATCAGCATCAAATCCTCACATTTAAGACGCATTTTTGCTTAAGAAATTTACTAAAAGGATCAACTTTCTGTTGACTGACTAATCACCTAATCATTGCAGCTCTAAACCCATCTTTCATTATTTTAAGTTCAGTAGTTTGCACTTCATTCTGATTTTGACTTTACTTAAAATGATGTTCATTATACTTAAAATTAAATTTAAAAAAGGACAGTTACATTCACTGGAAGAAGACATTGATTTTTAAAAAGTGTACATACCTCAAATTCTCCTTTTGTGTACTTGGCGTCAGGAACACTCACGATCTCATCATCAGCAAACTCTGGAAAACCCTGCAGGTGGAAGACATCAGTTTTCAGGTTGTTTTGGATGATGAAAACATTGTAGCCACATTTGAGTGTTTTTAGGTAAATGGTATCAAAATATTGAAGGCGTCTTACATTAAAGTGCCAGAGAGTCAGAACAGCAACAACCATGGCGGTCGTGGTCCTGCCTTTGCCGTTAGAGCAGTTAAAGACAAAGGCGGAGTGAGAATCCTCCGCCAAGGCACTCTTCATGGCCTCCAGCAGCTTATCGAGGTCCTGAAAACAAGAACACACACACAGAGTTCATGTACAAAAGCACACACACAAACTCTATCACAAGTTAACCTGAATTTAGGGAAGGATATCAATCAATAATTCAAATTCCACATTTTTACTTCACATTTAGACAAACTTTCTAATAGAAATCTGCTAAATTAATGAATAATAATGAGGAATATTGATCAAATACAATATGAGTGGTTGTGGGAAAAGTGCTAAATAATTTGATTTGCTTATTATATCGTGAAAAGCTCAGTAACAGTCTTAGCCACTAGAGGGAGCACAAGGCTTACTCATTGCAATCTCTCTTCATTACAAGCAGCTACCAAAAGGAACCTATGAGCTATTTCTATTTCTATATTCACATCATTACCTCCTCCCTGGGCGGGCTGCAGTCCGGCAGGGGGATGCGTTTGTAGACGAGGCCCTGATGTGAGCTTTTGTGCTGGTTGAAGATCTCCTGGACTGTCAGGCAGCTTTTAAACATCTTCATCTGTTTCTCCTGCTCCAGCGTCACCTCAAGCCACTTCTGAGCTCGCAGGATCTCCTCCTTCAGAGACGTCTCCAGTTTCTGCAGACCAGGAGGGGACATGAGAGCTAGTTCTAAAGCTTCTGATGGTAAAACCAGTGACTGTCTCATGCACTCTTGATTGTTTTTATCTGATAAAAAGCATAATGTTCACTCCACCTCTATTAGCTGTGGGTCAGACGATGGGATGGAAATGTGCTGGTCCAGACACGAGGGCTCCCTTGGTGTAACAATCTGACCGTTCCCTTCCAGCACCAGCTCCTCCTGCAAGTTGACCCACAACACAAGGCTGTGCTTCCTCTTCTCATCCGTCAAATGGGCCAAAACTGCCCCAGTAGCCTGTCACACAGCAAGTTTTACGATTAGACGGCAAGGAGCTGGAAGTCCGGCTCGAGCACCCTGAGGTGGGCGTACAAGTCTCCACGAAATCATCATGAGTCATTCCTCTGAGTCTATTTGTACTATCATGAATATTCATGACTGCAGGGATGCATATTGATAACAAAATTGTGAGATTGATGTGCAAATCTTCTGTGAAAATGGGGATGTAAAAAGTCAGTCTTTTAGAGATTATACCAAAGGTTACAAAGTATTACATCTTCTGCTCTTTCACGTGATTTTTAAGTGAACTACAATCTCTAAGAAGCCCAAAAAATGAATGAAGAATTACAAATAATCCTCTCTAGATGGAAGTGGTAGTCCGTAAAATAAATAATCCTTTAAGATGATGTTTAGCATTTATGTGATTAAGTACTGTAACAGAGTAGATAAGAGCTTTTTTAATTTGATGAAAGCATGAGTGAATCTTCCGCACCTCTGATGTCGGCTGAGCCATCCCATAAACAGGCATCTTGGGCACTCGTCTGAAGTTGACCGCCTTCATCTCCTTCACTGTGCTGAGCACGTCCGGAGCCAAGCATTCATCAGCAACCTGTGCGGACACATGCAGTTACACATTACTCATACCACAATAATATACAGTGCATTTGAAGATACAGATGATTCAATGATTGTAAGACACAACAAAGATTTTAGATATCTTAAAGAAAAGATGGACATCATGTGGCGAGCTTTATCACTGAGAGTGCATCTGTATGCTGAATGCATCCTATCCTGCATGATAGGGTTTTGGTTCCACATTACAGACACAGAGTTAATCAAAAATTCACAGCATCAATCTTCTGTGTGCGTGCCTGGTTTCCTCACCAGGATGCGAGCTCCTCTGGTGACGAGCTCGGCCGGGGCCGACAGCTCTGATAGGTCCATGCAGGCCAGTAACCTGTATAGCCACGCGTGGCAGCACATCCACTGGCTGAAGTTGGACACAAAGGCAAGAGGATACTGCAAAATGAAAACATATAGTTAGAGAATATTTTAATGGCTTGTAACCTGTTTTATGTATATCAATAAAGAAATTTACACTGGAGGAGAAAACCTTTACCTGTTCGTGAAGGTATGCATTAAATACAATCAAGTAGAAGTAGCGCTCCAAGCTCTGCATGGTTCTGTTGAGGAAGTAGTCTTTGGTACTGCTCCCCTAAGAAACAAACAAAAGCTTCAATATCTGTTCACAGTAGCAGCTCATGTTTCTATAAGTTGCTTTATTTCCCCACTGAAAGACCTGAACTAAAACTGCATTTAAGATCCCACTGATTTCCTGACAGGAGAAAAAGTATTTTAAAAATTCAGCTCTCTAATGTTATTCATTACTTAAGTCCTCCATCAGCTCGAGGGCCCACATTGATAAGGACTTTTCATGCATCATCCTTTGATTTCTGTCTCACTCTTGCTTTATTTAGCAGAAGCCACTGGAAATCAAGCGTCATCTGCTGCCTTTGAAGAGAAATTCAAAAAAGGATCATAACTAACCTGAATTTGATAATCTTCTCCAATCCCCTCCAGCTTACTCTTGTTCTCATATATTGCTTCTTTAATGTTGTGCATTTCTGAACACAGAGTGATAGCCTGGTCAACCTATCAGACAAAAACAAGACATTGTCAACTTCAACATTTTTGAGCGTTAAAGATCACATGAAAAAAAACTTCTATTTCTAAACCTGAGGGTGTAGGTTTTCTGCTTTACCTCCTCCGTGACCTGCTGTCCATTAGGCAGCTTGTTGATCAGAGACTGGATGACCTGGAACAGCGGTTTGGGCTCTGAAGCTGCTGCCTCCTCAACTCTGCAAAACAAGGCAAACAAGGTGAAGTCCTATCTGACCAGGCAGCATCACTACACTGCATTATTAAACGCGTGAGGAACTTTTATGTCAAGTCATTCTCAGGTTTTCCGGATGCATTTGAGTTCTTACTGAGGTGGCGGCTGCGAGTCACCCCTCAGGCGATTCATGACCAGTGTGCCCAGGATCATGGCGAGGTTGGTGCGGCCGACGCCCACCTGGCAGCTGAAGAGCAGAGCAGGCAGCCGCCGGGACGCATTGTGGCCCAGAGACAAGCTGGTGCTCTCCTGGAAAACAGAGCACATGAAGAAGGAGAGAATCTCAGAGATGACAGACACCTAACAGAGATGGACGGTGTTATATCATTATGGTGCTAACGATATGTTGACAAGATGAACATATTCCCCAGTGAGTTGCAGGTTAAAACATGCCTAAATTTGGTTGACAATTTTAAGTTTTAAGGACAGCAAGGTTACATATAACCTGCCTCACACATTGTGAAAATATCTGGAGTTGAGAGGAAGAAACTGTGGTTTTAAAGCCAGTTTAAACAGGAAGTGAGGGAAGATCCTGGAAGTTATAACTGCACTTGCAAATATGAAGGACAGCCGTGACTGAAATCTTTCAGCAAGAAAAACTCTACAAGGACAATGCCTTAAGTGAGAATTACAAAAGGAAAGAATGAAAGAAAGAGCATGGCAGCTCTGATCCAAACACAAAAAAAAAAGGGAGCCACTTTCCAACCACAGGGAACTGGACCGGCTGCTGCAAGTCAGTCCAAAAAAGGGCAAAACAAGACGGAAAGAACATCCTGTGTTAGTGAAGGGCAGGACGGAAACCAGACAGAGCGGATGACCAGAGAGCGGACATGAAGTGAGTGTAGACTGCAGGTTTTCTGCCATTTTCTTTTTAAAATCACACTTACAGGTGATTGATAGCACAGACAGGACAGATTCAAAAGGCTATGTGTGGATTCAAATGACCTTCTCGGTGAGACAGTCCAGATGCTCTGCAATATTCCAGCCATTAATAACTTTAATGGCACATCAAAACAAGATCCCATCAAGAGTAACACAACCAAAAAAGGTCTTATTGTTGGACTGTTGCTGTGATTGCCGTTTTTTTTTTTTACATGAGCTTACCCTGAGTATGTTAACAAATGCGTCAAAGTCTTCTTCCAATGGTGCTCCCTCCATTGGTAGTGGTAATCTGTAGTACCTGCAATACAACAGATTGTTACCGAGAGTTGAACCTTGCGCCTGTGTTGTGTCAATATTGCCCTTATGTAGGTCATAACACACTGCACATACATGTGTGACCTACAGTAATACAGCTGAACTCATGTTGTGTTTACTAATTTGATAGAGACATCGCCTCCTTTTGTAATCCACACGGTATGATGGGAGATCAAAATCACGGGATCATTAACCTTCCCTTAAAAACCCACCACCTGCCATTTCAAACTGTCTGTAATAAAACATCCTGCTGCTTTGTTTTGACTACAAAACCTCAAGAGAGTCAGAGAAGAGGCTTCGGCACTCAGCTCGGGGAATAATACGTTCTTCTGCCCTGGAAATGTTGTGAGCAGCTCATGACATCTCAATAAACCCGACACTGCTGATCTGATTGCAGACAGGATGCTGCGATCTTTAGTTTTTAGGGCAACCAGCCTTTGCACAAACAAGCACCACTATTTTTAACCTGCCCTGCATATTCTACAGCAGGCAGCCACACGTAAAACCAACGTGTGAGCTGAGGAGCTAAAGGCTAATAAAGGAACAATGTAAACAACCTGTAGGCCGGCATGGTGAACATGGGCCTCTTATAGACCTCTTCAGTCACATGGATGTCCTCCTCGCACGTGATCGAGATCTTCTGCGGCTCGTCTTTAAAGTACTCGATGTCATTGTAGATGTAGAAGATGTTTTCATTGAGCTTGGCGAAGTCGTGGAGCTGTGGAGGCCGGAAGAAGGGAGTGTTTTAATACTGCTGTAAACTATGATGTGCCAAAAAAACTCAGCTTTGTCGCATGCAGATGCTGAGTACGTGTGTGTTCGTCACCTCCTTCCTGACAGTGAGCTCCAAACTCTCCACCAGTTCCTCCTTTTCCAGGCCATGGAGGTTCTCATGGAGGTTTTCCTTCCTCCTGGGGGTGTACGGCACAAAGTCGTCCTCCTTGTGCAGGAAAACCACCGGCTCCTCTCTCACACAGAAGAATATGACCTCCTGTTTGCAAAAAGCACAGCAAGATATGCATCAAATAAAAGCTTTTTAAAGAAAATGGTCGTTGCCTTCTGCCAACTACACCACTTCCAAGAGCAACTGGAAACAATCTGTTGTCATATGACATGCAGCACATGAGTAAGGAGTTTTGAGAGGCCCGACATATAATTTTGTCAATTTCATTTCAATTACGGTCAGTTTCTAGCTGCTGTAAGCAGAGAGATTCATTTTCCACTGGTACACATGACCGCAACTTTCTGTTTGCTCAGTTCTACAATTCAGCCACAGCCTCCACTGAGCACTTGACTCCTCAAATATTTACTGACAACACGGCTAGAAAGAGGCCAGGCAGAGCTACACAGGCACCAACACGGGGGGAATTAAGGGCACAAAATCTACAAGTCAACATATGGACAAATCATGTGAGCTGATGTGCGTTGGTCTAAACGTCTGACTGCATAAATGTGTGTAAAAGAAAATAACAGCGACCTCGTGTCCTTGCGCCTGGAGCCTCTGAAGAACCTGTTTGAATCCATTCAGGCTCGGCTGACCCATCCCATACAGCGGATAGGACCCCTTGACTTGGCGGAAGTTGGGCGCTCCATAGCTGCCCGTGGTATTGAGGACATCTGCCTTGCTGTACACGTCCTGGACCATGAAGAACTCCCCCTGGAAAGAAATGCAACTTTCATCTGACTTTATCTGAGAGCATGACCCCAACGCAACATTTCTCCAGCTTGAGCAGTCATTAGCATTTGTAAATTCTACAGAGCAAATATGTCAACACTAAAGTGGTTGGATAACTCTGAAAAAGGTGTTTACATGTCATCCTCACTGGATTTTTAAGTTTTTAGTTCCTCACCTACAGTGAAACAGAAAACACCTAAAATCTCTTCTTCCTCCTCTTTCTGTTGGCAAATAACAAAACTGACACAGTCTGGTTACTCTGTTGTCTCAACAGGTTAAATCTCTGCTCTCACGCCTCCATCTCTCCCAAGATTTTCACTTATATTGTGTTTCAGTAGAGTATGTTAAAATTTCTCAAAATATTTACATATCTTCCAGTTTCCATTCAGTCAGTGTCAAGTATAAGATAATGACGTTATTGTGGTTCATAGAGGTCAACATGAATTCCTATACTCCTTCACTTTACTTTAGTTGTCTTGACTACATTAACATAAATACAGATCACTGTTAACTAGGGATGGGTTCTGATAGCCGGTTTCATTTTGGATCCAGTTCCAGGTTGGTAAGACACAGATTTGTTTAGCCATATTCTGTGACCTGTCAGATTCTGTGACCTGCAGCAGGTGCAACAACAATTTCACCTCCAGGTAACATTAAGTGTATCGTGCATGATCTTATTGCAAGTGAAACTACTGACCTATCTATACATGTAAACAGAGGCTGTGGGTTAACACTGCATGCCTGAACAGACACAGCAGAGGTGACAGAGCAGATCAAAGCCCTGATAGGAGGGTGACAATATTCCTGTTTCAATGGCTGCCCCAGGTCATAAAACAGCGCATGACAATGTTCCTGTGCCACTCTGCAATTTGGACATGTGAATGTGAAAAGAGCAGGCATAAAGACAGGTGAGCCAATTCCATGTCATTCCACGACAGTGCAGCGCCTTCTTTCAGCTAGGAGGTGTTGTCCTCACCTGCACCAGGTAGTGCTCGGGCAAGGCGTCCGATATCCGACCCACTTTGTAGTTAGTGGTCTTGAGGATGTCATCGTGAATCTGAAATTCCTGTCGGCAATTGTACCTGTAAAAACAGAACACAACAGCAGGTCTGGATGGTAAACAGAGGTCAATTCAATTATCAGCTACTATTTGCCAGGCCTGGATTGACAAATGAGATGATAACAGGGGCAAACACTTCGGCTTGGGGGGTTGGGGGCGGGGGATGTCACCACAGTGATCAAAGAGGATTAACACCCAATCGTGAGAACGCGGATTCGGGGAGGGACTTACGTGATGACGACAGGTGCGACTTTGTTGGTGATAATGGACTTGGCCTTGTTGTTGTGGATGTTGACTGTCTGAAAGGGGCTCATGCTAAGAGACTGCCTGCTGTCGGCCATCCCGTTGCCATGGACACACTCAAGCGGCGACGCTACGGAAACAGGCTGTGGCGCGGCACTGGCAGTTGTACCCATGCTCCACAAGCAGCTGTGAATGACATCGCAGCGGACTCAGAAACAGGAAGCAAACGCACACACACACACACACACACACACACACACACAGTATATTTGGGCAGAGACAACACTTACAGACACATCTAAAAGTGTGAAAAGCTATTTGGCGAACGTCTCACACTTCCACACTGAAGCGATTGAAAAATGTATTAGTCACTCACATTATATAAATGACAAAGGAACATTTTTCAAGTAACATACAGATTTATTTTATTTTTCACATTTTAAACAAATGTTTAGCCACGCTAGCAGCATGACTCGTGGGATGGCAACGTTGGTCTGTCTGACTGAAACATCTAAACAACTATTGGATGGATTTCCCCAGTCCACAGAGGAGTAACCCTTCTGACTTTAATGATCCCCTGACTTTTCCTCTAGCACCACTATGAGGTTGACTTTTTGGGTTTTTCGCTGTCCAAGTCTCTGTACTAAGCTAAGCTTTAGCGTACAGACATGAGAGTGGTATCAACCTCGGCAAGAAAGTAAACGAGCGTATCTCACTTCATATTTTTTTATTTTTGGATTTATGATGTAGGCTATATTCATGCAGAGGTTTATGGTTCATGCACATGTGTTTATTTTATCCATCTGCTGAATCTAAAACTGTAAATAAGACTTATTATTCTCTACACTCACTGTCTAACTGTTCCTGCAATTATTTATAATTTATTACATGAACAAAAAACAGGACAGATTGAACCTGTTTGATATCTGACAAAGAGCCAGTTTTGGCTATGTGATAAATAAGAGATAAATCATAACATGCAGAGGTTTGGCCAGTGCATCACGAAAACCCCCTTTTAGGTTTAGTCAGCGCTCAAAACGCAATTATTAATTTCATATCTTTATCTTTAGTATTTATATTTTAATCACACAACTTGATCCGGAGCACTCAGACCCCCACGCAAGCCAGCCACAGGTTTCAAGCATCCCTCCTCCCCTCTGAATAAACAGTGAGCTTTGCCGGGAGCTCTGCAGATAAACAAACGAGTCCTGCAACAAGCAAGCAGTCAGAAACAACACCGCTCCTCCACATCACTTATAATGTATAGCTGGTCAGGAGCACACAAACACACACACACACAAATCCCACATAAAACCTTAAACACACAGAAAGGCACAGTATGTAACACACAACTCACAGATACACATACTGTAACACTGGAGCTGCAAAGTGTAGACCAAAAGCACAGAATCAGCCCCGACATCAAAATGTATAAAATGTGACACAGCTGAAGGTTGACTGTTGTCGCCTGAGCTGAAAGCACCTCTGTGTGATCTCCGGCTCTGAATAGAGTGGACTCTCATTGTGCAGAGAGGCTCTGTGGAGAGAGAAGTACCGGGTGAGTCACCGCTACTCTCCTCTTTGTTGCGTCTGCAGCCGAGTGGGCAGGTCAACCTTGTAGTCAGAGACTCTTTGATTCAGTAGCACAACGGGGAAGATAACAACATATTGATTTGTTACTTAGTCTGCTGGCATGGTTAAAAAAATACAGATACAAAGTCGAAAATATTTTTACAGCTTGACAAATCATTTTAGGAAATATGCTACTATGAAACAGCTGCAGAGTAAAAAGACTGAGGAGTAAAAAGAGGCAGAATCTCTACCCAAGTTCCATAAAAGGAAGCTAAGTCTGCAAGAATAGTGTGCTCCAGCTGCCCAAATCTATTTGAGTCCTCACCACATACCAAAAGCATTTCTGTTGCCATCATTTTGTGACCACCACAAGAAAAACAACAAGAACCCTCCAAACTGCAACAATCCGCCAACATTTGACATCTTACGTGTGAGATGAGGAGCGATCTGAGCTGCGAGACCCTTTTCTTTGCTGCTTGTTTTCCGCCATGGTCCAAAAGGAGTGTGAGAACTTGGCATCACATCCAAAAAGAAAATCTTCCTCTTTTGGGTCCCCTCGCCCACCCCCCAGTCGGTGGGAAACACCCCTCGTGGGAGCTCAAAGTGCCCGGCTGCTTGGCACTGGGCAAAAACTTCAGGAGCTTCACACAGCGTCCTCCCTCGTCCTATCTCCTGACTGATGTCAGGGAGTAGATTCAAGCGAGAGACTCAAGTCTCTACGGAGAAAACCAGGGGAAGTAGCGATACATCTGGCAGCCAGATGGCTAACGTTCAGCTCCCTTTCACAGGGACAGGCTGAGCACAAAGACGACACAGTTGACTGTAGTACTGTACAGCGAGCAGTACAAAGTAACATACATTTTCTGTCGATTGATAAATAAGTTCAGTCATTTATAAAGCAAAAATGACAAACATTTGCTGGTTACAGCTTCTCAAATGAGATTGCTTTTCTGGGTTTTATGAAAAGGTAAATTTAATATTTTGGGTTTTGGACTATTTTGGACAAAAAAAAAAAAAACACATTTTCAAGACTTCATTTTCACTTCACATTTAAGAGACTAACAATACATCACTGTCACTTTGTTTCTCCATGTTGTAATCTTACTATTGTTATTACTAGTCAAGTTTCCATCCAAACTTTTTTTAACCAAATTTCCAGAAAATCCAGCAAAATGAAATGTGGATTAATGTTTGCTTCCACGCAGTCGGGTGTCATTAAAACATTGCAGAAAAAGAGGGCACAACGAGATGACGTAATTAAAAAGAGTGCCAGTCAAACCTTACGAACAAAAGCCGCTCTCCTTAATACATCCATGAAACGATGTGGAAAACAAGAATTAATAGTAATAGAACAAAAAGAGTTGCAGCCCTAGCATCCCGTCTTCTGCACAAGTAAAAAGAAGTTTAGGTATAATATGAAACATGACTGATGTAAGATGTCTTCTGTGTCTCCTTGACTTCCTATTTGGACTAAAAACAGATCTTACAGTCTGTGCATTCCTCACAGTAAAGAGCATCTACATAGCAAACCCTTTTCAATCTCTGTCACTTTAAGGACATTTAATCAGTAGGTTTCCTTTACCCTCCACCACAGTCATGCATGATAATGTGCATGTTCCTATGTGGCTCAGGCGAAAGCTATAAAACACTCTGCCGACAATATCCTCCCAATATCCTCATCCACACAAGAACTTCCTATATCTTATCCCATGTGGTGTTGTTATTTGTAAAAAATGTCTGAGTGTTAAATGAGGCTAACCAACACTTCCTGACAGAAGCTTCAGTTTTACAGGCCTCCAAAGGAAACGTGACATTATTAATGCTGCAGCACATACAGCAGCTTGCTCACTGAAACTGGTACATCGAAAACCCTCCTCTGTCTTACCTTACAGCCTCTGCTGCGAGACCATGGCACACGCACACTTTAATACGGAAGTTCCTGCCTGCCACACTCAAGCTCAGCTCGTCAGCCACACTGATTTCAGCAAGGGCAGGCCCGGTCTAGCAGGCGGGCAGCCGGGGCGGAGGCCTGAGTAGAAATAGCACTCAGTCATAAACATCCTCCTGGAGATCCAATCAAGGCAACTCATCAGAGAGGCTGTTTATCCCACATGTCAGCCAGAGTAGCGTCACGCTGCTCGTGAGGCCAATAAAACGACAAGACAAACTCGGATTTCCTCTGACAATGTGGAACAACAAAGAAACAAGATGATCTTGAGTTCACCTTTGTGTGTCTCTATGACACCGCCAGCCAGGTCGTGAACTGTAAGTCAAAGGCACTAATATTTAAATTCACTGATTGCACAGTAAGAATAAGACCACGGAAACTGGAAGCTCCTGCCAGCCTACCAGCATAGCCCCATTCAGTGCTGCCACATTTAAATTCAGCCGGTGTCCCAACTTTGCTGTAGCAACGTCTTCAGACAAAAGGGTCTGAGTGCAGACAGGAAGGAGCATGCAGCTGCAGGATGCATCTGTTGGTGGCCCCCGAGGAAGGATGCAGAGCACTCTTCATTCACAAGAGATGCAAGGCGTTGAAGAGAGATGGGTATCACTATGTAACGCTCAGGAGATCTTTCAACACAGCTTCCCATATCGAGATGGAGAAGAGAGCCGCATGCGTGACAGCAAGAACCACAAAAAAAGGCCAAATGCAACTTGCTTACTTGGCAACATGGCTCATCTTATTCAAGGATCCTGGGCATTTCTGGTCTCCAAGGAGGCCACTCGTTCAGGATGCCAATGTTAAGTATAAAAGCCTGCAGCGCCACGTCTATCGATACATCGTACACCTTTGGAAATTAAAGGTTTGGTGTTTTCAATCCTAGTCTTATTTATAACAATGACACAATATCTCACAGTGTCTCACTCCAGGATCCTAGACCACCAAACCATTCAATATAAATCACACCTCCAGGCAGAGGAAGTGTAAGCACACCTTGACAGGAAATGCTTAGTGGTACTCTCTGAAACTTCCTCCCCGCAGCTGTACACGTATTTCACCAATGGGGTTAAGGGTTACATACAGGCGTGATTCCACAGGACATCGCTAGTTCCTGAGCTAAATGTCAGTGCTGCCGCGGAAATGAGCTCAGCGCTTCCTCTGCAGAAAGTCTTTTTTGTTTTCCCCCTCGACTGTTCCAGAGACCTCATTGTGAGTCTGTGTCAACTTACAGCTCTGATGTTTGTTTTTGTCCAAAATAAATCGCCTCAGAAAGAGATTGTGGCAAAGAGGAAGCCATGCGATGCATTGTCCAAGGATGCAATTTATCTAAATCAAAACAACCCCAAATAGCTTTTGCACTGCAAATCCAGATTAACAGACTGAGCACAAACTGACTAAAAAAATTACTTTTTTCCCAGTTAAAGCAGTGCATCTACTGGGACTCCATGAGCGAGACAAAAACAAACCATGCTACTGCAGTGAATATGACATAAATCTCATGAATAACCTTTAGCCTTCTACATTCTTGCTTTCATCACAGCTTGACACTGAGCTGCTAAAAAGGGTGCGCAAATCTATTTTTGAAACCCTGCCTGTAATTTATTTCATTTCAAGATGGCAATTTTTATCCCCCTATGATTTCAAGGCTGCAGTAATGTGGCTTTCGTTTTTTCTCAACCCGTCAGCGTCTGACCACAATATTCTGTCAGCACCACCAGGCGAACTGACAGCATTTTTATTAGTCAAAGCTTTGGCAAAACCTCTCCAACGGACAGACCTTACACCAATTTGTTAACATGTTTCGCTTCGCTTGCCACTCAGACTGAAGCGGTAAACTGTCCGTGTGTGCAAACACATCCTGACTTAGCAGCTGCATTTTCTAACTTGGCGTGGGAAGCCTGACTCCTGTCAAACAGGCACTGGTAAAGGAATGAGAGCTGATAGACACTTCAGAGGAGAGACTAGGGATCACATGCCAAGTAGAATGTAATCCATGTAGCTATGTGAAGATCAAACATGATGGTATTATAAAAGATTTTCTTAAACCAAATAATATCTCTGTGCAAAAGGGAAAGGATGATAGATTAAGATCATTTATCTTAAATTTCAGTCTCAAGTCTGAGATAAAAATGACTGAAGTGATATTTCGACGTACGTTTCCTTTTGTATCCGTTAGAAACATACTGATGACAGCAACCACAAACACAGAGAGTGTAAAGTATCACAACTATACCTGACATTCAGCTGATCAGTCCACCATCCGAGAGGTGCTTGATTCTCTGAGGAACACAATGAAAAGACAGAGAAGAGTGGGTTAAAAAAACCAAAATGACAGCAGCACTGCTCTCAGTCAGACATCCTCGCTGGCATCTCTCTCTGATCTGTGAGGCAATCCGTCTCCTCCCGCTCATCACACTACGGCAGGCGGCGGTCTTGCATCATTAAGGCGTCCTCATAAAGCAAGTCAATGAACGCGTCCTTCAGTGAGGACAGATCCCAGACAGGCACTCTGCAGGAGGAGGCAGGGGTGGGGGGTGTGGGGGTACACAGCTCTCCGTCTGAGGTTTAGGTGGGTGACGGCATGCTCCCTTGCTGGTTTTCTGCTACTTTTTTGTATGCATCCCCCGTTCATGCTGGGATTTGTGTGTGTGTGTGTGTGTGTGTGTGTGTGTGTGTGTGTGTGTGTGTGTGTGTTAAACTGTGTGAAACTGTGTGTGTGGAGATGTGTAAAGAGGATGTGGAGGCGGACCCAGAGAGGCTTACTCATCATCCAGTTCACTATCCAATCACTACCGGAGCCTCCTGGCAGCACAATGCCTCCCACACATGGCAGACCTTTTAACAACTGTCTCAAACACGTAAATTAAACCCTCACTTATTAAACGTATTACAAATCAGCTGTTAACCCGCTCCGACATGTTGTAATGTAGACCTGCCAGGAGGCTGACAGTCAGTAACAACTGCACACAGATGACATCATGTAAGCCTAATTTACTATGATGCTCTAATTACTCCATTCATTAGCGGTTAACACATGCCATGTTGAAGGCAAACAGGCTTACAGCTGGGCAAATACTTAGATTTAAGCTTGAGGTTCAGCTGCAAAGGGCTGTGTGCTCTACCTCTTGTAGTCGTAACCCTGAGGTCAGACCAACTCATCATGCACCGAGTGTTCTATTTCATCCTGTGTGCTGCATGAAGCAAGAACAAAGCCGACCGTGTCCAGTGATATTAAACCCGTACAGGCACAAACTTACAAAACAAAATATTTCTACTAAACATACCTGGCAGCAACTATGATTCCAAAACACCAAACAACATCAAGCTCATCTTCTGCGTGACTGCCTGTGAGAATATTTTCTGACAAAAAGTATGTGTAATCAACAATCTTTCACAAGATAGTGTCCAAATTAAGCGAAACCAAGTGGTTTTTCGAGATATAGATGTAAAATCTACTGCTGCCACACCTGTTCCTTCCTTCCTGCAGCAACAGCAGGCCAAGACTCTGATGTTCTTGCAACATGATGAATGTAAAACAAAACCCTCCCATGGCCCGAAAAAAACCTCAGAACATGAATGAATCAATCCAGTAACTGAGCAATCGTAAACATGATTTTTCAAAACCAAATATCAAGAAACAAGAAGCAGTAGATGTCACTGAAAGATACAGAAAAATGAGGCGCCAAAAAAGCTGCAAAATGGCACATCTAGTTTCCATCATTTCCTTCCTTTTTTTTTTATTAGATTGCAATAACGCATTTGGAGTGTAGCGGATGTTCTGTGACAGATGAAGAAAAACTTCCTCTCTGCTTAATGTCCTCAATGGAAGAAGGAGCATAAGGCTAATAACACCTGTCTTGTCTCACATCCTTTCTCAGGTCTGGTGCCTGTCTCACCCCCAAAAAGCCAATTTGCTAAAAGCCTTGTAACAGCAACAGGAAAGGAGGAGATAGTAAAGGGAAATATTTCACCTGAGCCAAAGTTCAGCTCCCACGAGCAGCGTAAGCATGAGAGTAAAATTACTTTCAAATTTAAGTTTTAAGTTTTTAAGTTTTCTCGCAGTGTGGAATACAGTCAAAAACGCCGTCAAGTTATAAATATACCACAAACACTAATGCTCCTGGGAAGATGAAATGACAATGAGGTCAAGGAGACACATTTTGGGGGGATATTAAATGTTCACTTGAGTCCAGTGATCAAATATGACACCTTGTGGTAAAAATGATCCATTGCACTCAGGCGTGGACACAAGACTTCCAGTCACTGGGACGCAGATGTTCATTATCTTATGACAACTATATCGTGTTTATACAGAAACTTGGCACAACATAACAGATACTTTAAAGGCTGCGAATTTGGATCAAAACAATCAAAAAACTTTAAAATCTTTCTCATATCTGCTGAAGCAACCCTGGGTTTTAGGGGGTTAAACTACCCTGAAGAAACCCCAAACCTAACTGGACCCCTGTTACCCCCTGCTACCCATAAATAGGGTATAATAAAGCAAAGGGCTATGGCAACACTTCACATCAGAAAAACAGCAACTTTTAAAGTTAAGCCTGGGAGGATTTAAGTTTCTGTCCTATTCCTCTTATCAAGATAAACCGAGAATAAACAGCTCAATCATTTATGATCCAGGTGTCCATTCATCGAGGAGTTTCATGCTCTCACTCTTGATTAATTGTGACGTCCGCAGTTTGATCTGCGCTCTCAGCTGTCAAGAGCCGGTTTCTGTCTTCCCCCAGGATGTGAGGTAAAGTGATATGAGCAGAGGAGACTGATCCCAGCTGCACGGGCTAAATCAAACAAAGGCCGGGACTGCAACACATCAAAGGGCATCATGTGCTTTGTCTTACTGCGCTATAGGCTTTTCATACTTTACATTACACTTAATGGGAAGAGTGAACATGTCTTGGTGCACTTCATGTATGCTGATCATGTCTATGGGCATTTCAGACTATGAAACATGATGATTTTGTACTGAGAGGATATGATTTAATGATTCCAAATGCACAAAATGGATTTGCATCGCATTCAAAAATATTCCTAAACAACTAAAAGTACTTTTTCTGCCTATGAGCTGATGACTATAACATAGTATATTTGGACATGTAAGTTCATTTATAATCTTTGGAAACAATCTGTGTAACACGATAAGTGCTTTAAGAGAGCTTTCAACAGCATCTCTCAGTCTTCTTCAGTGAAGAAATGGAGTGTAAATAATTGTGTATCTGTGTATTGCTTACAATATGTAAAAAAAACAAAAACAAAGAAACACACACACTGAAGCCAGTAAATTGCTTACAAAGGAGATGCAAATGTGATAAAAAAAACTACCCAAAAGTGTTTCAAGTGTGGCTTTGCTAATGCAGTACACAAGCCAAACATTTCATGCTGACAACTGTTTATGGCACCCATTCACAATAGCCTGTGCATCACAGTGGAAGAGAACTGTTTTTAAAGAAAATAAAAACCTAAATTGACATTTATCTGAATGTCGTGTTTGCCTGACAATAAGCACCAACTGCAGGTCATTATTCATCACTGCGTGTGACCATATCATTAGCTGGATGCAGTGCACAATACAGAGTAGGCATGGGGGGGGGGGGCTACCAAGCACATGTATGCCCCATCAACCACACAAACACTTCGCATCAGGAAAATATCCTTCACTGTTCAGGTCTTGTCAAAGTGCAAATATTTATAATGCATCATAATCAATGAAGTTACTCAGAGACCGTTAAAAGTCTTAGCATCCACAGCGGCATGGACGTTAACGTCCAGGCTGCCGTGGCTCGTGCAACAAGAGCCGTAAACTTTAAAGCAACTCACCATTTCAGCACACGGTAGGAGGTGAAAACGGCGTCCGGCCTTTAACAAAACGAGTCTTCCCAGCTCGGTTTGTCCGGTGTGGAGGGTGTAGCCGAGGTGCACCGCTTTCTGTTTACACCACTGGAAAACACATCCATAGATTTTTTTTTGTCCTTTCTCGGTAAATTTACGAGGAAAAGGATTTCGCTATGTGGATAGAGACCGACAGCGCATGCGCAGTCTGCTGCCATCCTAGGACGCTCTCTGCTCGCCTCTCAAGAAGAATCATTCAAAACCTTAACTAAAATATTAATTGCTGAGCCGGCGTGACCTGCTATGGTTTTGTGCCTTACAATTATCAATATCCCACCACTTAAAACGTATATAAGATTGTTAGTATTACCCTACTGGAATAATGCAAATCCAAAACACCATAAAAAGTATAGTAAGGTCTCTAAACATTAAATATTGACTATACATAAGCTCTACATAAACAGTGCATGAATATTAAAAGTGAAACCCGGGAAGTTAAAATATGATGAGATAAGGTGGCTGTTTCCTGTTTAATTCTACCCCCGCTGGCCATGATGGTGTATCTGAGGTCAATATTTAGTTTTCATTGACCTTATTTTGTAGAGCGCCTCTTTTTATCTCCATTTTCATCTTTTATCTTAATATCCTTTTGTGAAGCCCTTAATGCACATAGTTTTGTGTTTAAAATAGAAGATATATTGCACACAAGGTCATATAGTGCTATAGATGTTATTTATAATCCTGATAATTTGGAATATTAAGGGATATGTTTTATGTTAATGTTTGTAATGTTTCATTAGCCTTAGAGTCTTATAAGCACAGCAGCCCCAATCGTTCTCCATTCCTCCCATTGCAGACGGTATTCAGTAGACTGCATTACACTAAAGCCTAACAATTAGTGTAAGCCAAATAGCTGAAACAATTAATCCAAGGATGGGGAATCGGGAGCCCAAAGAACATGGCGCAAACAAAAAGTTGCGCTCCTTGTAAACACGCACCCAGGCGCCTCATTAGCAACTGAATGGATGATGAGCTGTCAGGTAACAAGTCTTGAGGACGCATGTCAATTTCCTTTAATGTTCTCAGCTACTTGTTAAACACGAAAGGGGGTGGGTGAGAGTATATAAGACACCCCTAATCTCCGTGTAGAGGAATTTGTCATTAACCGGCCCAAAACATGCGCTCATTGGGACCTCTGGCTGTCGCGCTGCACGCATCTCTGCTCGTGCTGCTGGCTCAGGGGATCCAAAAGACCAGAGATGGAGTTTATACGAGGTCGCTGCAGCGTTTTTCCGCGATGGACCGATCAACCGGGTACCACCTGCCAACCTACATGATGCATCTCTACAGGAATTTCAAGTCAAACTTTTCCAGGCCTTTGGATACTATGGAGCAAGACGCCGCAAAGCAAGCAGACACCGTGAAGAGTGTGGTGGCTAAAAGTAAGATTTGGTTGATTATGTTTCAAGCATTTGGGTCATAAATGAGCAGGGAATGCAAGATGGTGGATACATGTATAAACCGCAAGGAGAAATTGAGATTTTGTAGCTGTGGTCAAAGTCAGATCTCTCCTCCGCCTTTTGAAGACCCTCTGAAATGTTAGGTCTTTTTTGGATCAAGTGTTGTTCTGTCAAAGCTGCGTCCCAGACGACCTCAGAGGGCTTCAATCCACATCCCGCTCAGGGGGTGAATAACCATGCAGGGATCAGCGTGTGAAAAGGCCGGTTTTCTGTCTAATTCTCAAAGCAAACCTCTTTTTTCTTAAATAGGTGATGTTGATTAGATATCTCCCCAGACATCCCCCTATACAAATCTCTTGTTAAGCCAAATCAACAACTTCCCTTAGTTCTTTTTTCACACTTGGCTTGATTAGATTAGAGCTCGGGATTTAATGGTACAAGCAGCCAGCAGCGGACAGCCCTCCCTGCTGCTGAATCCAATTCCACATCGCTGCTAGGTGTTAGAGTTACTACCTATTTGTTTGACGGAGGATATGCAGAAGCCGGGAGAGGCAGTGATGTGTTAAATGATTGGTTTCGGCTCCGTGTTTGATTTGAGTGGATTAATAGCGAGGATGGTTTGCACTTTTGATCAACAGTCTAGCTAAATAGGCCAATGCATTGGACAATACACACGTTAAATGTTTAACATGCTTTAAACCTTTAGATTAATTTGAACCACACCTGTTCATTGAATCACAATGAGCCCCCATTACAGACACATGTTATCCTACACTGGAACAATGGCTGGATTATTTTTTAAAAAGCCTTACGTGCAGCTTTGATTTGCTGAAATCTCCATCAGTATGAGCATTAATCACGAGATCATGGTAGAAGTTATCAAAGGGAATTATATAGGTGTATTTCTTCCTACACCTCACTTTGCTAAACAAAAGAGGTGGTTGGACCTACAAATAACTGTAATTACCCCCAAAACTGCAGTTAATACAGACATATTACAGTGATGCCACCATGCAGACTCATTACTTTTTAGATTTTATAAGCTTATCATAGTATAGATGGTATAATTTTATGACAGTACTGATATGTATTGGGATGAAGTACATTTTTAATTTAATTGAGAAACTGATGATAGAAAAAAAAAACATGTGAATGTCTGTTTTTACCAAATGCAGTGAATTAAATGACAGAAAAATCAAGAAAGTTCATGACATTAATGCAAAAAATCCTGCAAATCACAATTACCCACATCAGCCTAATATAACCAGGGATATTAAGAAGAATTAACAGTATAGAAACATCTGTAGTGTTTCTATTGTATCGCTCAATCCCACCACCATGTGTCTACTTGTTAAGTTTAATGCACAAATTACTCAATTTAAATATAGCATTAAAACATTAATTTTGGTAACATTTTCCTAACATGACATGTTGGTTCTGGCGTTTTCTGTCTGCAACAGGTGGATTTTCCTTCCCCTGTGAGCTCACTGGCACATTCATTTGTGTGTTGTCATATGGATTTAACACTAGTCTTGAGTTTGGTATTCATGCTGATTTCAGCCTAATGTCCGCTAATGATAAGCTGTCTCATACAGTGTGCACCCCACTTATGCTAATCGTTCTCTTTTCCCTACATTAGGTTTGACATACAGACAGAGCCGCTGGATTGCGACCTTTGACCTCCATGCCCTGCTGGCAGACAAACAGATCCAGACAGCAGAGCTGAGAATCAGGCTTCCTCGGACACATTCCAACATCACTGTGGAGGTGTATCACCAGCACGGCCAGGTGTGCCATACGCACAAGAGCTGCCAGGAGCAGCAGCTGGTGGGGCTGCTCACTGAATCATCACTGGTCACTTCATCACAGAGCTGGAAAGTGTTCAACATGACAAGTCCTCTCTTGAGCTGGCTCCGACAAAAATCGTCAGCGAGAATTCGACACAAAAGAGTGTCAAGAAGAAGGAAAGTGGTAAAGACAAAGCGAGGCCTGTCGCTTCCTGATCCGCCTGTCTATGTGGCGAGCCCAAGAAGAGAGCAGGACACGAGCGACCAGGCCTTGTTGGTCGTCTTCTCACACACTGGCTCTGATGAAAACTCAAAGGCCAAAGCGAGCTTACTCCATACAGCTGAACAATCCAAGTTCTTGTCCCCTGCTGAAATCAAAAAGGACCGCTGGCCAAAGAGGCGCAGGAGCAAACGGGGCCAGAGGGAACAAACAGTGAGAAGCCTGCAGGCGTCCAAAAGAGGGAGTGACAAATCTCTCTGTCGCAGAGTCGACCTGCATGTAGACTTCAACCAAATTGGCTGGGGGTCCTGGATCATCTTTCCTAAAAGATATAATGCCTACCGCTGTGAGGGTTCCTGCCCTGGTCCCCTGGGAGAAGACTTAAATCCAACAAATCATGCTTACATGCAGGTGAGTCTATCTATCTATCTATCTATCTATCTATCTATCTATCTATCTATCTATCTATCTATTATCTTAGACTCACATCAATGTGTGCTTGCCCTACATGATGAAGAGAAAATATGAAAGCTGCTCTCATTAAACCCTCACTGGCATAAACCTGAATTATTGAACTGTAAAGTATTAGAAAGTAGTAAGTATTTGCCTGTCTTAGTATCTTCATTGAAATGTAGTATTTTGAGACTGGAATTATCACTCTAATTCCACTGTTTTGTTTCTTCCTTTTCCAGAGTTTACTGAAACATTACCACCCTGATAGAGTGGCGTCACCCTGCTGTGCCCCAACCAAAATGAGCCCATTAAGCATGCTGTACTACGAGAATGGAGAAATGCTCCTTCGACATCACGAAGACATGATTGTGGATGAATGTGGCTGCCAGTGACAGCTCCAACCACCACCTACCATGACCTGTGTTGCTCAGCAGTGTAACAGCACAAAAAAACGCTATGCAGAAGCAACCAATTTCTGAAAAAAAAAAAAAAACAATAGAAAACACTTAGCCAGAAGAAAAAAAAGCTCTTTGATATTGTCACTGTGCACTGTAAGATTGTAGCTGATCTGTGTGCAGAGGTGGGATTTTAATTTGTGATGTGAGCTCTGGTTTGCAGGAGAACATTGTTATTTTAAGATGTGCTGAAATATGAACTCAACAACAGCATCCGGCCTTCCAGCTGTGTGCAGTTGTCACAGTCTAATGTATGACTTTATTCCCCTTATCAATTTCATCAATGTAAACATGAAATGGCAATGTTGTTGAATATTCCAGCACTGTTTTTGTAACTGTCAATTAATGTATATTTATTGTAAATATTAAACAAATTGTATTTATGTACATTTTGGACATGGATTATGTATTTTGTTATGTTTTATAACTCATTGTGTACTTTTTTTGGTGTGTGAGCAAAGGAAAGTTATATAATGGTTGGCCTATATTTTATACATCTTGGCTGGGTATCAAACCTACTTTTTTGGTAGCAGTCAAAATATGTCTGCAACAGCAAGTATGGAAAACTGTAAAGTAGCCTGCCAAAAGCTGGCATGGATTGCCTTGTGAATCTTAAAAGTTTGCCAATTTTAGAGTATTTAATTTCAGTTCTTGTTTGACTGCTGGTTTTGAGACAACTTTTCATGTTTGAAATCTTGCTTTATTAGTTAAATGAACATCATGAATATCTATATACCTTTATGCAAGGTATGTGGTATACACAACCCAGTCTAATAGCACGGCTTTCTCAGAGCTCCCTGGTTTGGTTTATGCCGTTATAAAACACAACATACTTGCAAAAACCACAAAATACCACAAAACACAATGTCATCACTCAGATGACTGGCATATTTGCCTGGAACTACTGTGTGTTTATACAAAAGAAATGA
The DNA here is from genome assembly GCF_043641665.1 of Enoplosus armatus. Lineage (NCBI taxonomy): Eukaryota > Metazoa > Chordata > Actinopteri > Centrarchiformes > Enoplosidae > Enoplosus > Enoplosus armatus. The sequence continues at coordinate 7,533,652 of NC_092199.1, read as the reverse complement.
CACACCAAAACAAGTGGACATTTCTAGTTTTAAAGCGTTTCAGTCATCCAGTGAGTCATAGCCAAATTCCCCCTCACAATCATAATAGGCTACAGCATTGTAAAGTAGAGGGATATCCAGCAAATACTGTAAAGTGGCCGTTAGTTGTAACAATGGTAAACTAAGTTCTATTCTTCTAAAGCCACAGAGCTCATTGTATTCAAATCCTTTGAAAATACACTGACTAACCAGGAATTTGCCAGACCATGGCAGTGGTCAAACTGGGAACAGTTGACCAGGACTCGGAGGTAAGACAACATATCAGTCTCAGGCAAATATTCATATGGAAAAAGTCTAAATTCAAAATATATTTGGAGAAGAATTGCCAGGGGGAAAAAAGGTATGTCTTATGTTTCCTTTATATCTTTAAAGGGGACCAGCCTCTGTGCAAAATATTCCAGTTTTAAAAACCTGGATATAAATTGTCACCCAATATTAGCCGACTGAACGTATTACTTTAGTAATAATAAGTATTACTACTTAATAAATTAAGTTATTGCTTTTTTACTGCTTATTTAGTTTACTTACGTTGAGCGACATCGTCTGCAATTTGAAAGCGCAGGACTGACACTCATGAATTGGTTGTTCAAATATTGCCTAGCCAGTGTTTTGCTAGTAGCCTAGCTTATACCTTACTTCCTAACTGTCGCTTAGCAACAACGAATTTCACAAAGTGTGTTTAATGTTGCTATATGAGGAGTTGCTAATGGGTCTTACTTTTCTAATGAATAACGTTAGCGTAACATTGAGGTGAACTGCCCTCTCCGGGGGCTAAAAATACACACTCACCAAATTTGACTGTGGTTGAGTGGCAGTAGCTAACGTTAGCTAACTCTGGCAGCTGCCAGACTCTGTAACAGTAGCTGCTAGTTTGGGTAAGTGGCTTCTTTGCGTGGTTTTAATGAAACAGTACTGAAATAATGGCTATCTATAGTTCACCAGGCTGGGTTTGTATTAATCCGGTTGTGTCGGCCTGTGGAAGACCTAAAGCTTATTCTATATTGACTTAGTTATACCTTACGTTACACTGGATCTTGTAGAGGAAGGAAATGTGTTCCTCAATTGCTGTTTTAGGTCAAGTCTCACGTTGGTTTAAAACTTAAGTTAACCAGAAGTAACTAACATCAATACAAGCTTTAGGTACTGGCACAAGTATTTTCACGTTAGGGAGACTTTCTACCTTCATTGCATTTGACTGAACGACTGCATTGACTGGTAGATTCAACTCATTCAACTCCAGCGAATAAACTTGTATTAAGTATTAAGTATTACAGACAGTGGTGGACGAAGTACTTGAATAAAAGTAGCAATACCACTGTGTAATAATTCTCTGTTACAAGTAAAAGTCCTGTATTCAAAATTTTACTTAGGTAAAAGTACAAAGGTATTAGCATCAAAATATACTTACAGTATCAAAAGCAAAAGTATTTACTTGACTTAATCGCTTACTGAGTTACTTTTCATCGCTGATTACAGAGTACTGCTGTGTAATCCTTCAACTGATCTGAAACTTTAGAAATCCCAAACATTTTGTGGACACTTCTCATTATTTATTGTCTCCAATTTTAGGTGTAATTCCTCTAAATTAGTACTTTTTGTACTTTTGAAAACCTTACAGTTTTGAATGAAGACTGGTATTTTTTTGCATTGTTGTATTGTTATTTACATAAGTGAATTATATCAGTACATATTCCAGGAAATATTCATGTCAATTTATTGGATACATTTGTAATTATATACTGTTATTTATTATGTGGCTGTTATACTTGTCATGTAAAAAAACTTTTTTTAAGAGTATTGTTGCATGACCTCCCTTAGGTACAGACACAGCAGAAAAATGGCTGAGGCAGTCGCAAATGTGGCCCGGAGGATTAATGCAACTGTAGAGGAGGGGAAAGATAGTTTGGGTAAGACTCTCTTCACACATCTTTCTCTCTGTCTCTCACTCGCTCTTTCTGCAGTTTCCCAGCATATGTATGAGCAGCCCTGAATATTCTGGTTGATGCTATTTCAGATTTCACCAGCAGGTGGCAACAGAGCTTATGTATGCTTACATGTGTTTGCTCAAATAAGCATAGCTTTAAATCCCAAAGTGTTTGTTAATTATAGATATTCAACATCCCTCCTGTTGTGTTAATGCTTCATAATCCTCATAAACATTCTTCTTCTTCTTCTCTGCAGATCTGTCAAACTGCAAGCTCATTTCTTTCCCAGACGGTGTGTTCAAGGTCCTGAGGAGTGTCTCAGACAACATCCGCATTATCACATTGGCTGACAATGAGATGAAGGCCATTTCCAGCAAGTTCTTTTCAACCTTCACTCAGCTGAGAGGTAGCGGATGATACACTTCTGCAACTTGTTTCATGGACTCAATCTTCAGGAAAAGATTGTGTTGTTGTATGCTGTTGATCTCTCGTGCTGCTCGCCTCATGATTGTTGCATGGATGTCTTCATGCTGCGATGAAAGAACAGATAAGCGACCCCTCGATTTACTCATGTCTTAAAATCTCTTGCAGAACTGGACCTGCAAGGCAATGTTCTCACCAAACTGCCTGACAACGTGGGATCAATGGAGCATTTAACCAGCATCAATCTGGCTAATAACAGCCTCTCCATCTTCCCTGATAAGCTCACTGAAATAGCCACACTGGAGAGGATTAACCTGGAGGGAAACAGCATCACCGGTAAGAATAATATATGAACACAATGGGGTTGTATATTTTTACATGGCTCGGTTTTAGCTAAAGTTTACTCTCTTTTTTTTATTTTGTCCCACAGAAATACCAGTGGAGAAGCTGTCCGACATGCCAGCGCTGAAGTGGATAAACGTGAAGTCAAACCCTCTGGACTCCAACACTCAGTCTGCTCTACAATCTCCCCACAATTTTGACATTTTGTCAACAATGGAGTCCTAAAATACGTCTACCCGCCTACAAAATACATCTACCTGCCTACAGACTGCATGCGTGTGTGCCTTTAACTACTTAAGTTGGATTCTTCCGTGTGCCTGAGAGAAGAGAAAACACAATACTTGAACATATTGAACTGAAGGTATCACAGTGGGTTTACTAGAGACAAGAAAACAGACGTGTGTAAAGATGGCTGTCATCCTTGATTGAGTTTGTCAGTCCTGCTGGTGACCACACCCTGCAGCCTCTCTGTATGAACTACAGTGAGCTGAAATTGATGTTCGGAGATGAAATCATATACACCATTTGACATGTTTTTGTCTCAATTGAGACAAAAGACATGAATGTTGACTTATTTATTGCTTTTGATAGTATAAAAAAGTTTTTTCAATTAAAGATTATACACTGGAAACTGCAGTCTTGTGTCATTATTTTTCACTTGGTGACCGAATAGCCAATTATTTTTCTTTTTTTTAGTAAGTCATTGGGGGCCACGTTCACAACCATATTTAGAAAATAACAGGGTGGGCTGGGATACAGATCCAGGAAGAGAAATGTCCTTCCCTACATTTACACTGTATGTAGATATAGGCCTAAAATAATGGTTTAACAATAGGTACATGTTCTCCTGTAGTTTTATATTGGATTCACGCTCGTAATAGAGAAGAAAATCCATCGGAGAGACAAGCTAAATGTGAAATTATATGGTCACCAGTTGCAAGTTGGTAGGAGAGAAAGTACAGACAGCAGCATGAACACTGATAAAGCCCTTAAACCCTGCGTCTGTGATCGAGGCTGCAGGTGACAGAGACTCCACAATAGAACGATTCAAAGTATTTTTGCTCAGGCTTTTCAAGAATTCTTTAAATAGCAGCAGTGCCGAGTCTGGATTACCTGAGCTGATGTTTGGGCTCGCTGTTTTGAGCCTCTGTGGCACATCAACACAGAAGAGGGAGGTAGCATTATGATATGTGAGGCATTCAGTAATGATTAAATCCCCTTTCTGTGTGAGAGCCTTTTTAAAATGATGTTATGTCAGGGTAGGATGCCAGACTCTTAAGTACCTACAAGTCAGCCAAAGAAGAATGGCGGCAGGCTTACAGTGTCACATGACTCCTCTGCTACCCGGGCTGTGACCATGTATTGTGCATCATGCTGCTCTCTGACCCGCTGTCATTTGTTTTCATGTCACTGCTAGTGTACAGTTATAGATATTCCCCTCTCTATTGGCGGGAGGCATCTTAATTAGGTCTAAAATCAGCCCCTTGTTAATCATTTGTACTTGACGTAACACTACATTTACAAACTACATCTGTCTTTATCTATAATTGCACCATGTGTTTAGGCTGTTGTTGTATTTTAATTCACTGAATTATAAATTGACCTGATAATATCATCAATAGCTGTAATTTTAGAACAAGGAGCAATAGCAAAAAAAAAGGCATGGTCAATTAGTTACTAACACGATGGCAAAATATGTATAAACTATACTGCACGTTGGTAAATGTAATGTATGTTTTAAAAGCAATATAGTTCCCACACCTGAACACTTTCCGCAGCTTGAACCCACAGCAAAGATGGCAGAGCATTTAGTGTGAGTATATTTTTCTCTTTAACCTAGATCTATAATGATGCAAAAATAAATTAGCTTCTCAATTAGCTATCCTATGTCATAAATGAAAAGGCTTTCAATCAATAAAATTACAGGCCTTACTTTGACATAAACATTTTCAGACAAAACAACATTTGTACAAAAGCTCAAAATGAAAGCTAACAGACAGATATAGACACAAATGGTAGGCTACTTGGAAACAGAATTATTCAACATTTGTACCATAAAGTGCTATTCATTACCATCAAAATACAATGCTACCTGAAGCCACATATTTTTTTTTACACATAATGATTCTAAAAATAGGCCCATAAGTATGTTATCAAATAGTTACAGTGGAACTCCAGGGGCGGAAAAAGTCACAACATGGGCACGCCACCTAATCCCGCCTTGTTAATTGGTTTACAGCTAACGCCAGTCGGCTCCATCTGTTTTTGTCTGAAAAGAGCTCTCAAGAGCCGCAGCTTACAAGAGGGAAATGGAAAACAAGTCATTTCACACGCCAAGAAGGCAGAAAACTTCACATCCAGACTGAAGAGGTAACAAGAAAGGATTACTTGTTGATTGCTGTTCTGTTTATTCTTGTTTGCTACAGATGCCAAAATATTGGATGTGTTTACAGGAACATACAGAAGCCAGCATGGCTCTGTCATTTGGCCTTTACACTCCTCACACAGCAGCCCTGCTGTCACATGCACTGGTCAGGTCTCTAACCCTTGGCTTAAGCAGCGCGCATGCCTACTCCCTCCGTCTCAATGACGGCCCGTCAGTCAGGATCTTCTTAGTCCTCCTGAATCAGTGCTCAGACCACAGAGGGAGAGATTGAAACCAGCAACAGACATGAGCTTTACCATCGAGGAGAGGGGCAGGCCGAACACCCAGGAGTACAGGGTGTTTTTCAGTAAGAGCAGCTCTTTGAATGAACTAGTTTGTGTGTTTGTGGGGAATTCTCCCTTCCTTGATTGTGCATAGTGTAATAGTGACTTGATTAACTTGTAGCTGTCTAGAAATAACTACTGTAATAGCTGTATTGACAAGTAATCATAGAGCTTCATGAAGGGATCTCACACTGTCTTATATCTTATATAGTTCTTGTTGAATTTGTATCTGTGCTCAAAAAATGCATCGCTCCTTTCCAAAGAAAACTCTGGGGGCAAATACATCTCTCCATTCCACGACATACCCATCTACGCCAATGAAGCAGAGGTGAGCATCATGTGGCTCAGTTATGGCTGCAGGTTTTAATATTTGTACATTTTGGAGAACAAAAGCTTGCTGTCAGTTGTAGTTTCAAAAGTAAGATTATGTACTCCAGGTGACCAAAATGAGTCACATTAGGCTTTATTGACAGAATCTGTGCTGCTTTGTTTTCATTTATTATTATTATTCCCCTAGCTATTGTTGCTGTTTTGGCTTCAGTGTCAACGCTAGTTGGCCAATTTGTCTGCAGTGGTGGACAGATGTTTTCCCCTGTACCACCCGGGGGCCACAGTCAGTGTGTTACCTTAACTGACTTCAGTATCTGTACCTTTAGTTCAGGCAGAAATTAGCACTGTAAAACATTGGGCCTTTATGGTGAAAAAAGGTTCACATCAAAGGTTCAAGAGAGTCCATTTTGGGCCTGTTTTTATCCTGCATTTCAGTCTACAATCACTGTAAGATAAGTTTCATAGGAATGTATTTAAAACAGGTCAGAGAATTCATCCTCCTGTGACAAAACTGTATTTCTGATCATCTTGCAGAATATTTTTCATGCCGTTGTGGAGGTTCCAAGATGGACAAATGCAAAGATGGAGGTATATATACATAGTTGTGCAAAATATCAATGTATTCATTTATTATGTTGATGCGTGTCACCTCCTCAGTTCATAAATTGAAGCTCTTGTAAAATAAGACAAGTGTGTACATAAGATGTACATCAAAAAGAAGAATACGTCTACTCAGAGATCTATGTTACCATTTGTAATTGCCTGTACTTGTTATAATGCATATGGGCATAGAGCTGTGTTTAATCTCAGGATTTGAAACATTAATGATGAGTAAATGAAATGATAAGAAAATAAAGTAGCCAGCCTATAACGTTTTGATTAATATGTTGTCTTTTGTTTTGTTTTTTTTGACTTTTTTCTTCCAGTTAAATATGATTTTTAATAAAACAGTTACCACACTGTGGGTCAGGGCCTCTCTCTGTTTAGTACGTTGATGTAACTTTGTTTCGGCCACCTGTTTATCAGATTGCCACCAAAGATCCTCTCAATCCACTGAAACAAGACATGAAGAAGGGGAATCTTCGTTATGTAGCGAATGTGTTTCCTCACAAAGGCTATATCTGGAATTATGGAGCCATTCCACAGGCAAGTCCTACTCTGACGATATTCAAATGACAGGAAACCAGACAATATCTCTGCGCCATCCAACATGTGCTTTCTCATCTCACAGACGTGGGAAGATCCCAACCACAAGGACAGCGACACAGGATGCTGTGGAGACAATGATCCTATTGATATATGTGACATAGGAAATAAGGTACTGGAACAACTCCGACAGATTTAAATTCAACTCATTGCAGCTTTTTCAAAAATGTGTCTTTGATTCTCAGGTGTGCTCTCGAGGAGAAATAATCAAAGTGAAGGTGTTGGGAACGCTGGCTTTGATCGATGAGGGAGAAACAGACTGGAAGGTCATTGTGATCAATACTGAGGACCCTGAAGCCGCCGACTTTAACAGTACAAATAACCTGCAGTAGAAGAAGAAACATGTCATCAGTTACACAAGTTGTTCTGAATTTTTAGAGCTCTCCTTTGTTGTTTATTCGTTGCAGGTATTGATGATGTAAGACGACTGAAGCCTGGATACCTGGAGGCAACTGTTGATTGGTTCAAAAGATACAAAGTTCCCGATGGGAAACCTGAAAACCAGTTTGCTTTCAACGGAGAGTTCAAGGACAAGGTACGTCTCTTAAACCTGTATTCACAGTATTTGGGTAGAAATAGAAAATAGAAAATATTTTAAACTTTAGTCTATCAAAATAACATTTTTTGTATCTGTTTCTGCTCAGTTCTGTCAAATCAATAAGCAAAAGGAAAACTTAAGTTTATATCAAATTAAAAAAACATTATCAGAGGGAAGGTGAGATATCGAATGTTTTTAGATTGCTTCATCTTTTCTGTTGAGCATATCTACTTTATACTTTTTTCCTGGTATGTTGATGCTTTCTTGGAGTTGAGGAGATGAGGAAAATCTGTCTGTTATTGTGAATAAAAATTGTGTTTTCCAGGACTTTGCCATTAAAACAGTCAAGAGCACCCATGAGTTTTGGAAGGCACTGATTTCCAAGAGGACCAACGCCGGCGAGTTAAATTGGTGAGTTTAAACATATTCAGAATTAATCTTATGCTTCATTATGCAAACACGAGGCTATGTGACATATATATGATATATGTGACAAATGCTATTAGTGTTATTTCCTGCCATAACATCCCTAAGATAATTATCGAGCACTGACAATAGAACATAAACTGCAGCTGCTCAGTTAATGGACTGTTAAATACTTTCTTACTGACGTTGTGAATATATGCCTTTCTAGGTCTCTTAACAGTCTTCTGGTTGAGAAGTGCTTCTAGGGAAAGAACATTATTTTAAAGCTGAAATTGTTTCCTTTGTTGTATCTCTTCCTTGAATCAGCATGAACACCGGTGTCTCAGATAGTCCGTTCTGCTGCTCTGCTGGGGACGCAGAGGCTGTGGTTAAGTCTGTAAGTCAGTTTTATTTTCACATTTGTGTTAGCAGCTTAAAGGTCTACAACCATCCTTTCCTTAATGACACTAGAGATGATACACATAACAGCGTGAGGTATAACCCGGTAATACAAAAGGAGAGGATCATTAGTGAAGCGGCAGACGACAGAGAGATGCTGAAGGCGATTTCTTTCAGTTCACTCCAACTGATTCATTTCGCAACATATGGGTTATTTGTTCAAACAAAAAACAGCATTTCATTGCTTTCACAAAGTAGAAAACAGACCCCCAACATGAGTCCAAAAGATCTAAGCTACACAAATGTATCCAAACCTCCAAAGTACGTTTGTTTAGCAACAATAGCATCATTTGATGATTTTGCTAATTCTTACAGGCATGTGCTTTTGGAGCTGAAGATCCAATTCCAAGTTCAGGTGAGTGTTTACATGTATTTGTTTTATTGCAGCAACTTTATGTTGTTACTCAATGGAAATCTAATATGCTTGATTTTTTTTTCAGTTGACAAATGGTTCTACTATGAGAAGTGAGAAGAAAGGCCGGAGCAGAAACCTTCATTCCTTCCTTCACTTCTTTCTTCCTTCATCTGATTTCAACACATCAAACCAGCGCGTGAACTGGATGGATTGGATTTATATTTTATGTCACATTTACTTCTTTGTTCACACTTGGGTGTCTGATGCTGTTGCTGTCAAAGCTGTTCGTTGTGTGATTGTGACACAATATAACATTTATTTTATTGGATAGTAGACTATAATTTCAGGCTTGGCAGAACATAACAATAAACCACTCTAAATCCCAAAATATTGTGTATTGTATTGATTTTCTTGCCGCTATTATATATTGTCATTATCACATAGAACTGAACTTACCCACAGAATATTGATAATGGTGTCTGATGGGAAAAGACAGGCTGAAAGAAATCACAATCTGCCTCTAATCTTTGAAATAAGACACATACATCTAATAATTCATGTAGACATACAACAAATTGCCCTGCTGCTTCTGGGCAATGTCAATAAATGATGTATTTAGTTAGTTTATAAAATGTAATAGCTACTTAACAGCACACATGATTTATTAAAGTCTTTGGCTATAAGTGGATAAGCCCAGTGGGATTCTTCTGTAGGCTGCAATTAAACAATAAGCTATAATAAGCACTGTAGGACTTTACAGTGTGGTAGAAACTATGGTTACAGCAGCTAAAATTGTTCTTATGCAGCTATGGGATAAAAACATTATCTGTTCTCCTGATAAAATCATACCTCCTGTGACTGCATGACAGTCTTTTTAATTTACTTTTGTTCTAAATGTGCTTAAAAGTAATTTTAGTAGTTCAATGCTAGAATAAAGTTTTTTGATAAAATTTTAAGCACACACACACACACACACACACACACACACACACACACACACACATATATATATATATATATATATATATATATATATATATATAGAGAGAGAGAGAGAGAGAGAGAGGGTGGGGGATATGTATTTCTAATACTATCTAGAGGAATATTGACTATCCTACTGTCACAAAGTTCAAATCCTGCATTCAGATAAACATCTCAAGCATTTCAGGGCTTTTTGTTTATATGTTTCATTCTGTTGTTAATTTCTTCTTCATTCCCCAGATGTAGGCGATGATCCGATGATGGAAGGAAACTCCGCTGATACTGACTTTTCACATAATATTCTTTATTTGCATCAAAGATCAGGATCAACAGCCATGCGCATCTTGACCTGTACAGCGCCCGTAGCCGAATCAGTACTGCTGCCTCGAACACTGTTCAAGCTCATCTTTTATACATTTAGGCATACATGGGGTCCTACTATAACACACGAGTCTGTACACTTCTGTTTCCCATCTAGGGTAAGGAAAAGAGACCTCTCAGAATGACCTTTCATATTACCTTGACCTCTATCTCATAACTCCCACATTCCAAGGGAGACATCCAAGCAATAATGAGTCTTATCTTCATGAGCCCCAACACCTGCTAGTTGTTTTCCTGGAACATTGCATACGTGGCAACTTTGTACTACATATCATTTTATGAAAAGACTACTTTTATGATTAGTATCAAATAATACAAGTAATACACATCAGATTTATTTATTTTTACAGAGATAATCCTTAAGAAAAAAATCTTAAAATTGGCTTCTTGTTGCTGCATCTCATTTTGAATGAAGACTTTGCCAAAAAATAATGTAAAATACTTAGAATAAAATTAAGTTTTAGCAGTAGAGTTAAAATAAGATGTTGACATGTTCTGTGCATATATCGACGCTGAGTTACTAGTCCTCTATTAGTCCTCTGTATGTGGACAGGATTATCTATCATTGACTTGACATATGATGGCGCTACTGCAACACACTGGACGCCAAACGCTGAATTCTAAAACACGAAGAAGAAGAGGCGTCGCTCTGACTGTTTCCAAGGAGACCACCGATACTACTTAGCGCTGGGCTGCTGGTCAGTGCCGAGGGGTAAGTCAGCTAACGCTAAAGTTGGAGACTCATTTTGATGTAAACACATAATAGAACATATACTGCTGTTGACACCAGTTAATAATTAGTTTACGCGCAGTCAGTAGTCCGTTAAACGTTGCCCTAACGCACATGAGATCAGACTCTAGAAAGTACCAGAGGTTTAACATTAGCTAACATGCTAATGCTAACTAGCTAGAAAGCGTTATTTAACGCTTCCGTTATGTCTGTTTACTTAGCACTCTGAAACAAGCTAAATACCAACAAAAACATGGCTACAAATGTGCTTCAGTGCTTTTGAATGGTGGAACATTACACTGTCGGCGTTTATAATTGTCATCTTACACTGTAGCAAATAGCGAAGGAACAGCTGAAAGGAGCGCAGTTGAATAGGAATATAAGTTAGCTTGCTAGCTAATTGTCAAATCTAATAAATAATGTCATCGGACCTGTTGCGTCCTTTGAGCTGGATTCATTATCACAGCCGAAGACGTTAATAATGAATACAGGTATTTGGAGGCGCTAGCTAAGTTGGATCTAAATGATCAATTAAGTTCTATGAATTAGCTACATGTTACTTACAGGTAACGTTACCTCTAGCCACCTGCTACACGTGTGAGTGTTATATCACAGATGAGTGATGTAATGTGATGCAATGATAGACCATTTTCACTTGTCATAGTATGAAAAGCACAGGTGAAACACATTTAGTTAAAGGCCTATAATTTTGCAAATATGTTGTAACAGACTACTGGATGTATGTTGGTTATGTTGATGGTTCTTTCTAGTATTTTGTCCACCTCACTTGCAGATAAGTAGGAGCAAAAATACTACAAACACCTCACAGTATAAAGTAATGCAATACATCATCTCAAACTCAACAAACACCTCACTGATACAGTGTCAAGGCAGGTATTTTTATTTTTCTGGTCACCCAGTGCAGTATTATGTAGTAGTAATCTGACCTCTTTCTTGTTTCAGTCAAATACCGTCAAGATGTCATTTTTATTCGACTGGATCTACAGAGGGTTTAGTAGTGTTTTACAGTTCTTAGGTAAGTACTGTCTGCAGTTTTGCAACAATTTAAAAGTGGTGGAAAAGTATTCAAATGTTCTATTTTGTAGAAGCAGCAATAACACCAGCACTTAATCAAAGCTTATTTTGAAGAATGGTACTTTTTGTTGTTAATTATTGACACGTTGGCAGTACAATACTGAAGTTATTGTTATTATATTGGATATGTTCTACCTCTGGGATTAAGTAGGACTTTGACCCATATAATTTGTGAAATATTTCTTCCAGGTCTGTACAAAAAGAGTGGGAAGCTGGTTTTCCTGGGCCTGGACAATGCTGGTAAAACAACACTCCTACACATGTTGAAAGATGACCGACTTGGCCAACACGTGCCAACGCTGCATCCAAGTAAGGAGACATTCGGAGAGTAGTGTGCCATCCTTTGTTGACATGTTAGAACATAGATGGGTTAGCTTGTTATTGAAGGCCAAAGTTGCCATATGTTTTTGTGCATGCTGTTTCATGTGAGTTTATTATACAGTAAATAAATACGACCCGATTGATTTATTCTTTTTGAATCATTTTTAATCTATTTGGAGGCACCTTTTCCTCCTCAGTTACATAGACATAGTTATTTATTGTGGATGATTGTCTTTGCAATATATGCCAGATCGCAGAATTACCGAATATCATAATGTGGCCAGAATATCTTGATCATGTTGTATTGTGAGTTCCAGCCTTGTTGTTCTCACTGTGCTAAAAAAATCACTTGAATAATCACTTTTTTTCTTAAAGCTTCTGAAGAGCTGACCATCGGTGGGATGACATTTACTACATTTGATCTGGGAGGACATGTACAAGGTGAGAGCCTTCTCCAATAACACCACACTATAGGAGAAGAGATGGTTGTCACTGCTTTTTGCCACTACGACAGATTTTGGTGAAATATCACATTGTAAAGTAGGATGCACTTCTCAGCTCAAGTGTTCTGTTCTACATGGATGTGTTGTACATCATCAGGTCATCTCATTCACCCACAGTAGAAGTTGTCGTGTTCAAATACTTTCATAAATTTTGTGAATCAAAAGGAAAATATTGTAGGGAGGAGAGGGTTTGCACTGGAAATAGGTTTGCTAGATCACAAAATAAGATTTTATTACCGTTGTTGTAAATTGTCAGTTGAAAAGCATAAGCTTACTGAGCCTTTTTGTCAACTTGCTCCATGTTGCCTTCACTGTCACTAATCTCTACTGTCATCAGAAACATTTTGGAGATTACAGAAGCAAGTTAACCAATCACAGTTCTCATGGCTGCCACATGGTGTCTCTGTAGCCCCCGCAGCGCTGACGTGTAATTCAAATCAGCTAGTTCTGTGTGAACAGTCTGCTGGTAATGGCATACTTAATCGTCCGTGTAGTGCGCAGTATGCACTACATACTGATTGAGTATGTAGCATGCAATACGTTAGCATGAGCTTTGTGGGCGTGTAGATGTCCTTGATTGACAGCTCCCTCACTCTCCTGTTAGCTTAGTTGAATCTGTTAAGGTGGGGCAATTTACACCATTATCATTGTTATTAGTTTTATAGTTTCCCAGCTGGAGGTCTAATTAGCAATAATGATAATAATAATAATAATAATAATAATAATAAATTTAGTAAAACATATTAATTTAGACAGTAGGACATGTGATATACCACTAAATGCAGACTGTGTCACTTTATAATTGTAAACACAGAGACAATAAAGGATACAATTTAATTTTCACCAGTTAAAGCTGCTGCACTACAAGCTGAGAAGGACACTCACTATCATATTGAATTGCTTATTGATAAATTCACAAGCTGTTTTTTTCCTTTGTTCACAGCTCGCAGAGTGTGGAAGAACTACCTGCCGGCTGTGAATGGAGTCGTCTTTCTTGTAGACTGTGCAGATCATGACAGGCTCACAGAATCCAAGACTGAACTCGATGTAAGATTAAACATTAGTGTTACAAGCTGCCACCCCCCCCCCCCCCCCCCCCCCACACACACACACACACACACACACACACACACACACACACAGACAACGCCAACTGTTGTCTGTTAACAGTCCATTGATGATAATTGTGCTGCTCTTGTGTTTCTAGGCTCTCCTAGGAGACGAGACCATCGTCAATGTACCAGTGTTGGTGTTGGGTAATAAAATTGACCGTCCTGAGGCCATCAGTGAAGGAGGGCTGAGAGGAGCTTTTGCTCTTGATGGTCAAGTTACTGGAAAGGTAGGCGTGTTGTAGACCTTTTTTTGATTCACATAAAGAAAATGATCTCTCTGTGTGTGTGGCCACATGTCCTGACGTGTGCCTGATGACCGGTATTGTCATCGACAGGGAAATGTGTCTTTGAAGGAGCTGAACGCCCGACCGCTGGAGATTTTCATGTGCAGCGTGTTGAAAAAACAAGGCTATGGGGAAGGTTTCAGATGGTTATCACAGTACATCGACTGACACGCATGACTGAAGCTTAACCAGAAGGGATTTTCTTGACACATTTTCATGAAGCACGACAAAGACTTTGCCTCTTTGCTGGTGTCAATCAACCCAAATTTCAAACAGTATTATTAAGAGCATATTCTTTTTAATACTTAAAGCATTTATTCAGGATTTAAAGGTTTCTATGCAAACTTTTAAAAGTGGTTCATTGTGAACTGTCTTATGTGTGTGTAAGCGTGTGTGTGTGTGTGTGTGTGTGTGTGTGTGTGTGTGTGTGTGTGTGTGTGTTATTTATGTGAGTTCTAACATGAGCAGTCATACATTATGCAAGAATGTAGATATGTACACAGCAGTGTTGCTTCAGACCAACTGCTCTAGTTGGAATTTATTAGGAAGCAAGTGATGAAAATGAAAGACTCTGCTGTGATTGTGGTGGGTAGTTTAATGCCTGTCAGATGTCGGATTTAGATGGCGGAGTTTAGATTTTAAAATTAGACAAATAATTAAATACAGAAGATTCATTTTAGTTCATTTAATCTAATGCTACGCAGCCACCGCCTTCAAAGCATATAGCCAAATATGTATGCTAATGACTTCGGGATTAGCAGGGAGAGAGATTGGACTTCAACAAATGATATCTTCCGTGCTGAGCCAAAATAACGTCAAATCCCCTGAGAAACCCCAAAAGGAGAAAAGACAGCACGTCCCGCAAATAAAGGCAAAGATGATGGAGTAAAGTGAGTCAAACTGAACCCCTCACTGATGAGTGTGCTGTGAATGATCTGCTTGGCTTGTTTATTTGCAGTTGCAGCTTCTCCTGTATGTGATGTTACATGTTGAAGGCAGCTAATTTGAAGTGTGTTAGTCGGGCTGAAATACGTCTTCATTATCTTTGACTTGGGGTGTTCAGCACAGACCTCAAACATAAAACGTTCATACAGAACTTTTACGACCCTTGCTCTATTATATCACGAAGGCTGTAATAATGCGTCGCCCTTAAAATGTCAGTAAGCAATAAAGTAGAATGACCAACTGTACTGTAGCAGAGACAATCTTACTCCACTGTAACTGAGAGTAGGAAAGAATATATGTAGATCTGAGCCTGTTTATAATTTATTTACTTCGTTATTTATTCCTTTATTCTAGAGCTGAGCAATATATGGGCATGTAATCAGCATGTAGGCTGTGCAACACACTGAATGTACTTTTTGACTATCTGAAAAGATATGAGAGTGCACTCCATTTTTACAATGAGCTGTATTAATGTGTATTCTCATTATGAGAAGCTGGAAACAGAAACGTGATCATTGTACCCCATTTACTGCTTCCTACATCCCATGTTTACAGGATAACGTTTTCAATATTCTGTTTATTAATATATGCAGGGATATTTGTGACTGAGCTAAAAAAAGATACGTATGAAACAGTTTTATACGGGGAACCTTTGAGTGTTTACTGAGATATAGTGTGCATGTAAACAAGCTGCTTTTCCTTTGAACAGTGTTCTGTAGCAGTCGCTGAACCCCTGTAAATTATGTATAATACGGATGTAAATGTTTGTACAGTAACTGCCATTTAGCTGACACTATGAAGTACTGGAGTTATTTATAACTGACTATAACTTGACATAATATTTGCAGCAATTATCTGTCCAAAAAGTTTCACCTTGAATGACAACATCCACACATAAAGAGTGATCTATGTGATGAATGGTTCAAATATTGTAATAAAACTGGCTCTTTTTTTTTTTGACTCAACTGGCCTCATGTCATTTGTATGTCTTTTTGTCTGTTCATTAGTTCAAGGTAACCAGCTTTTTCTCTCTTGAGGGGTTTAAAGAAACTGCCTAAGTGGCACCGCTACATTATTCAAGGCTTGTCACATTACATCATTTGCTCAGCGTCTGCTACACGCTTTAAGCCTGACGGGGGAAAAAAATGCAAATGACACCAGAGAGGAGAGATGTCTCAGGACAAAGTCAAGATAAAGATCCAGACATCAGAGGTGGAAAGTCATTCTCTGTTGTGTTTGGGGGAGCCTCGTCCTCTAGTGCCCCACTCTGTTGTCTATCTTGGGTCACTTAATGGTCTCTCTTCAACATCAACACTATTAATTACAGAAGCTCACTACAACATTTAATCACAATGCATTTAATCATTTTAAAAACAAATCTCTCCAAATGAAATACACTCACAAAACAAAATAGTAGAAACTGAAAGTTAGTAGAAATGCAAAAATGAAAACATGGATTTGCAATCCAATAATATGTTTATTATTTGACCAATAAAGTCCAATAAAGTAAGTCCCAAGGAATGGGTCCAATGAAGGATGGAGGGAAAATTGCAAGGCTGAAGACTGGCATTTGCCAAAGATGCCTCCTAAATATTGACTTTTTGGGAGTTCAAACTTTTGCATTTGTTTTGTGTTTTACATCAATTTGTTTTTTGAGGCTGGTTTTCCATTTGACATCCAAATTATATCCACTTGATTTAATGTTGGAATAGTCTCTGTATCTCGTGTGTTGTCTTAGCAGCCTGTTAATCAAGCGATGCGAAGCCAGAAAGCTGTAATCTTGGTGTCCTTTTTTTGATTCAGACCTTTCATTAGATGCTCAAGTGACTCAAGTGGTGCAATCATGTTTTGTTTTGGCACATCACTTAGATTTTCTTTTCATTCTCAGATGTAGAAGAAGTTGTTGATGCTTTTATCTCCAGGCTTAATTATTGTAATATCAACCAACTGCACCTATTGCAGAGTGCTTTTCATACTTTACTCCAAGAGAAGTGATCGCATTACCCCAATTACCCTGTCAGTGTTAGAAAGCTGAAAATATCTCAACATCTACTGGATGGATTGGCACAATTTTCATCCTCCGGGGCCACCGTGAGGTTGACATTTTTGGCTTTTAGTGACTGTTGCATATATTACCATGACATTTGGTTCCCGCATTCAAGTGTGATAACTGTGTCCAACAACCCAAACTAAGATGTTGAACATGGTACACATTATACCGGCTTAGCATCAGCACGTTAGCATTCAGCTCTATTACGCTTAGTCTTGTTATGCTAAAATCAAGAGCATCGTGTAAAAATGGTGTATAAATGAAGTTTAGTATAATAAGTATTGACACATTTACTCAAATACAGTTTTGAGGTCCTGGTACTCCATTCCATTTTTGGAGACTTTCTAGTTTTCCTCCATTACATTTCAGAGGGAAATATTGCACTTTTTTGTACCACTACTGTTACTATGTTATGTAATATGGCTGCTATTCGTGTTATTTTGTATCTCAAACATGTCGCCTTGTTTCTGCTCAATGACACAATGCATTTTGGACCTTATCTAAAAATTTAAACAATAGTTATTATTAGAAGAGCTTTAAATCTTTCTTTGTATCTCCAGTTTTGGAGAAATTACAAGTATATGGTAAAGCATTAGTAATTTACCATAGCTGAGTTCATTTTACTGTTAATACTGGTTTACTTTTAATTTAAGAACTTTTATTTTTGACTGAAGGATTGCTAAGTGTACTTAAGTGGACTGTTTCAGATCCATTCATTGCAGATGATATCATCCATGTCCCTTCTGACAGTGTTGCCTTTCACATTGTGGTCATTTAGTGGTTTGCCATTTGGTTACCACTCTGCTGTAATTTGTTCTTCTAGCATGAGGTGGCAGCTGAGCACCAAAATATCCCCATCTGCTTGTCAGAGACTCATCTGAGAGGAGACTCTGCAGCTTTCAACTTCCTCATTCATTCCACAGCGGACTCCGTGATTGTAGATGATGATGAAATTGTATTTCGTTAATGCCTTGTTAAATATAATCACATGTAATGGCAGTCGTTACAGGCCTTGGCTGTAATAAGCTTCAGTAATCAGTGCTTCATACACCAGGTGGGGGACCCAAAGGTCACAAGAAAACCGTTCTGTGCTCCAAAATATTCATATTTACACATCCAGCTCATGTTTTGTGAGCAAAATACTCCATGTAAGGTAGGCTGGGGTGTTACTGAAAACAGTCAGTCCATTTATGCTCGATTTTAGAGCACAAGCTAAATGTGAAAATATGGATCTGCTGAGCGCTGCAGTCTGTGACCACCTTCCCACAGTGAAGACAATCAACCTGCCTTTAACTTAGGAATTCATTTAATTTCCCCACAGGCACCTCAGCACAGAGTTTCCTTTCTTTATCTAGCTTTATCTACTCATCATTAAATATAAGATGGTGTGTGACTTGAAACTCAATCTAATTTCTGTCTGGGAAAGATATTTTTTGAATCCCTGAAATAGTTGGAAAAGATTAAAGTCGACTTACAGTTTGGCTCCAGTGCCTTTATTAGTAAAGTGCTCAGCCGAGAAGTACATTCTTATTTACTAACATGCAATACTAAAAACAACCAAATGTCTGGCCTACTGATAGCATGAATGAAAACATGGCAACAATATTCTCATAGAAAACAAAAATTACAATGTGAATTCAAGTATACACACAGAACTTCAAGTAATGCACACATTTTTTTATAAACACAAAATACAATTTCTCAAGTTGCAAACTCAAAATAAAACATAGTCGTGGCACATTCTTTGACATGAGTTAGCAGAGGAGAGCGACTAGTGGTTTCTACTGTGGGTGTAGTTCGGGGTCATTAAGGTACATTCTACAATTTTTCAATAAAAGTAATTCAACTGGAAATGTAGGTCCTGTATAGTCGTGTGTATCCACTTAATTCGTAAAAGTATGTAAGATTTAAAAACTGCTATGAGCTGTGGTGCACCTTTAGCATAAAGGTAGCTTGAAACCATAGTAACCCTGCTTCACAGATCATTTACACTGGATGTATATACAGAATCAGTTTGGAAATACACAACCACATTGCACTGAACGTCTTTAAAGGAATAGTTTGACATGTTGGGATATATGCTTATTAGCTACCAATCTGAGATAGGTGAGAAGATCAATACCGTGCTCTGTCTGTACGCTAAATATGAAGCTACAGCCAGGAGACGGTTAGCTTAGCTTAGCTCAAAGCTGCAATAACTGATTTGTTTGGCCACTTGGGGGCAGCGGAAACAAGCTGTGAACCGTTATGAGAGCAGTGAGAGTGAACCAGAACAGTAAAGTTGTGGGCCGGACAGCTAAGCAATGAGCTGAAACTCGCTATAAATCTCTGAGAAGCAGCTAGCCTGGCTCTGTGTAAAGCTATCAAAAGCTATCTACCAGCATAATCTTTACAAAAACATTTATTATATATTAGTTATGGTTACTTTTTCTTTCCTTGGCACAGTGACTTCCTGAATAGTCCAGCGCTTCATAAAAACGCAATGTGCCATTTTTATGTGTTTTTGTGTGGTTTAAACAAACAAGATTTAATTAGTGAGCTTTAGAGGTTTTGGCTGTTTCCCCCTGTTTACAGTCTTTATGCTAAGCTAAGCTAAGCATCTCCTAGCTTCACATTTAACGTGAGTGTGGTATCGAGCTTCTCATGAGATTCTCGGCAAGAAAGCAAACAACAGCATTTCCCAAAATGTCGAACTATTCCTTTAAATTCTGATCTCTGGTCATTCCAGTGGGACGGCGGCTCTAATACTCAAGCAATTGTTCACACAATACAAAATTACTGGTAATCTCTAAATGCATAGATGGCGGTTGGACAAGATAGGAATTCTGATGGACTTTAGCTACCTATGGCGCTGTCGTCAGTGGGTCCTGCTTTTAAGGACGGCAAAACAAAAAGCTCTGTTGCTCAAAAAAACAGAGAGGAGAATGAAGCAATTACACATATCTAAGACAAAAACTGGTCATCATCTCATCCCTGGACCTGACCAGCACCACATATCCCACCAGGATGATACACAATTCCATGCCTCCCCAGTCCGATCCCAAAATCTTTTGCTGAGAGGAAGACAGCCAAGCTTGTAGATTTTCAGGCCAGCAGCTGTGACTCGGCTCTCCGCGTGGGGTCCGACAGTTCTACCAGATGTATCCTCCATCGTCTGCCTCGCCCTCCTCCTCTTCCTCCTCTTCT